>NC_138051.1:93708470-94308470 GCF_964194185.1 Rhinolophus hipposideros
CATTTGGAAGCCTGCGGTATCCATTGGAGACTCTGAAACTGAAAGCATCCTCAGGACTAGTGGGTAACACCCCTGGAGGGTGCAGCTCTGGGTCCTAAGCAGTAATTAGGATGCATTTGTGGGAAGAATGGTGCCTCACCCCCAAACAGGCTGGGCTTCAGTACTGGCCACTAGATATCTCCAGGTTTTTGCCCATTTGATTTGTTCCCTTTT
Source organism: Rhinolophus hipposideros (assembly GCF_964194185.1). NCBI lineage: Eukaryota > Metazoa > Chordata > Mammalia > Chiroptera > Rhinolophidae > Rhinolophus > Rhinolophus hipposideros. The sequence goes on from NC_138051.1 coordinate 93,708,684, forward strand.
AGGAGTTTCTCTCTTTCTTCTCCCATGAGACCGAAAGCTGAAAGATGGGCTGGGCTGGTCTCCTCTTTCTTGGGAGGAGAGACCCCCTCCCCTGCCCAGACCTCCCTCGGTAGCCAAGCGGGAACTGTGGGGCCGTGGGGGCGGGGAAGTCTGCCACTGCAGGGCTTCCATCCGGGCAGATCAGGGACCACCCCGGTCTTTGCATATTACACAGTCAGGAACTCTCCTGTATTCACAGTGTAAGTCCTCTCTCCTGTTTCACAGACACACAGCATCCGCCCAGGATGCCTTTCATTGTCCTACTTTTGATAGAGACGTGCGTATTGAGAAATAGTGTTTTCATATAAGAAAAACTGCAGTTCAAATGTCACGATAAGTGACCGCAGACGGAACCCAGAGAGCTCCTGTCCTGTGTAAAGGAGGGGACAGGTGAGAGATGCTCTCCTGTGGGGTTCATTAGGGCCAGATATTTTGGATTTTGAAGATGAGCCAAGTTTCTGGACAGTGTTACATTAAGACAGCATGAACATCCACAAGAATCACCACGCATGGTCAGCCCATCCTGGGGTGGATCCAGCCCCCAGGCCCCCAGACTGTGCTCCAGGCCCTGGGCTGAAAGGCTTTCCTTCCCCAGCATCAGTCTTTCCCTTCGATGCCCCTGGGGCCGGGCTTGTGTCTCTCGGAATAACCTCCCTCCATCTCCTTTGTATAGGAGGGCACTAGCTTATTGTAAGATTCCCTGGGTTGCTCCTTGCCATCCTGGAGAATTCGACAGAGTACCTACTGATCTGTGAGGTGAACTTTCATAGCCCCAAAGCAGGGTTATTGGAGCTTGTATCAAAGTGAAGTTCATTTATTCATTTATCAAATATTTTCTCCTTGTCTCTGTTTGTCCCCAACTTAATGGAGCCTATAACAAGTTGCTTTCCTGCATCCCTGTAACTCCTCTTCTACTGGGCTTGGTCTTACCTCAGTTCCCAGGATTGTTCCCAGTGTGACTGGGCTGTGTGACCCCAAGGTGCGTTATCACCGTGTGTGTCTGTAGTTGAGAACGCATAACAGCTCATGCCAGTCTTTACCCTGAATGAGCTAACACAGGTTAAGGACCTCTCACCTCTCTCTTTGCTGCTCTTCTTTTCTCCCTCCCCATTTCTTTTCCTCCCATTTTATTTTTTCAGTTCTACTGCATAATGTATTGGTTCTCTTTGGTCACAAGAATGCCACCTAATAAACTGTCCCCAAACACAGTGCCTTAAAACAGCAATCATGTTTTCCTTGTGGCTCTGCAGGTAGGCTTGGGCAGTTCTGGTGATCTAGGCTGGGCTTGGCTGATTGGCTCTGCTTCAAGCTGTGGCAGCTACAGCAGCTTCGACCTTTACTAATGGTTTGTGTGGGGTGGCTGTGCCCACATGTGTTCATTGTAGAGCCCAGCAAATTGATGGGACAGCAGCCACTCAGGGGAAGTTCTTTTATGGCAATGGCAGAAACATATAAGGCGTCTGAAGGCCTAGGTTTGACAGTGGCATGCTGTCACTTCCATTCCATTCCATAGGCCAAAGGAAGCCACAAGGTCAAGCCCTAAATCAAGGAGTGTGGAATTGCTCTGCCCAAAATGAGGTGTGGCAAGGCAGCAGACACTGGGAGGGGTGAAGAATGGGGGCTAGTAATTCAATCTCCAACACCCATCAGTGCTCAGTACATACTTGTCCAGTGTATCCCACGTGCTGACCTGTATATTCTCCAGGTTTGGCATGCACACCCAGGGACACTGAAAGCTACTGTCTGTGAGGATTTCTTTAACTTGATTTCCTCACGGGATCTGTTTGGCTGCAGAAAGCACAGAGGGCCACGGTGCTTGTGGTAGCTGAAAAAAAAATAGAAGAGATTTTTTTTTTTTTATGAAAAAACACTACTAACCATGAGTCGGGGCTTTTAGGCTCAGGGCCTGGGGCTTCATCACCATGGACTTGAAGTATCGATCAGCAGAGCCATTAGCATGCAGTTGCCGGGGCCATAGCCAAACAAGGCAGAGACCTCTGGGTCAGAGCGAAGCTTTCAATTCATCTGCAAGACTTCGGGGAAGAGAGCAGCAAGGAGCCTGTGCCAAGAGCGGTCCATAGTTATCTAATGATCACCACAGCGCTGGAAGTTGGTATTTTTAACCCCACAAAATGGAGCATTTGCACCTGTGCAATTATTCCGCACTGCCCGGGTGATGACTCGAATGGAATTTTGTCGAGTGTGATGCAATCCGTTTCCCAGCATTGCTGGAAAATTTTGAAACACAAATCAAGTACCCTCACCTTCAAATCGTATCAAGAAGCTTGCTGAATTAAAAACTCCAGTATACCAAGAATGTCACTCATTACATGTGCAGGCAATGCCTCCGAGGCAGCCTGCAAAACCCCTCCTTTGCAAGGAGGGTGGGGCTGCTCTGTGGTTCCCCCATTCACTTGCTGACCTCAGTCCTGGGTCTCTAGGTACCACATATGGGAGGCTCTGAGGCCTGGGGTAGGCTGAAAAACCTCCAGCCGTCCTAGAGGACTTGGGAACTTTTGTAGCCCTGAGCCCTGAGCCTTCTCCTTCCATCTGCAGGGGTTGTCACCTTGGTTATCTGACAGCAAGTGGCAGCTGTCCGCTTTTCAGCTGCCTTTGGACAATGGTTAACTTGAGAATCCATGTCAAGAGGCTTTGCTTTGGTGACTGGAGAGGAATGGGGTGGATGTGACACAGGACAGGTAGAAGGAAGCACCGGTCTATTTTCTCCTCATCTCCATCATCTTATCTTCTCCATTTCCCATCTAGCTGGAGTCGCTCCCTCACCCCTTACTTTCCTTTCACCCCACCAGAAATGTGTCCCTGCCATTCTGCCCTCTGCTTTCTCTCTTCCTCATCCCACATTCTCGTGCAGCGTGACCCTCTTTTCTCATTGAGGAAACGAGGCTCCAGCAGTTTTCCCAAGGCCACGAAGGCAGTGTCAGAGCTGAAATTGAACCAAGAGCTCCAGGCTCCAAACTGCAGCACACTTGGGTTTGCATACTGCAGTGCTCCCGCACACATTGCCGGGGGGGCTTGGTAAAAATCAGATTCTGTTCAGCAGGTCTGGATAGAGGCCTGGAATCCTGCGTTTCTAACAAGCTCCCAGGTGATAATGATGCTGCTTGTCCATGGACCACACTTTGAGTAGCCCCAATAGAGTGTCTTGCAACCAATGTCTACATGTGTTATTCGCTCTTGATCCTTGTCACAACCCCGTGAGGCTGGCAGGGCAGGAGCGAGTGCATTTATATTTTACAGGTGAGGAGGCTGAAGCCCAGAGTTGGCATGGCATGTTCTGGGTAGCAGGCAGCACCCAGGAATTGGAACCTAGGTTCCTGTTTGGGAACCTGATGCCTACTTTGCCATGCTGCTTGACTCCAAGATGGAACTGCATGAAGTCGTGGGCTCCAGCCGGCCAGGTACAGCTCTGCAGAGGCTGCCAACCATTCTGTGTGTTTAATGTCATCCATGCCCCTGTCTCGAGAGCAGCCTTGAAATTGTGGTGATTGTTCTATTATTTCGAGGTCCCATTGTTCCTGGCCTAGTGAGGTGCCCCAGTAAAGTGAAAGACCTCAGAAAAGTTGTGTGTGGCCATAGGTGAAGAGCACGCACGGCTCAGAGGGCAGAGCTTGTGGTTTCCTTGTGCAGGATCAGGTGTGCTTTGTGGGCTGTCCTTGGCAATGGAAATGGGCCATATAAATTATACATTGAAATAACAGAGGCTGCTGCAGTCTGCCAGAAAGTCTGTGATGGTAGAGATGACGGACTTCTTTGCCGGGGAACTGTGGGCTGTGCCAAGGGCATCAAGAGAACTCAAGAAGGAAGGGCAGGTTGAAGCCAGGTGTTCAGCTTCTGGATAGCCTATCAGCAGGGACACGTGCTTTTCTCTGTGGTCAAAGCTCACTGGCCTTTGGCCAAAGACCAACATATTCAGAGCTACAGATGGAGGGCAGGAAAAGAAGGATGGAAAGGGTGCAATTAATGAGTGACAAGTTCAGCCCAAGGAGATCTCAGAAAGTCAGGTAGGAGGGGTGGAAGTGAGGGAGTCTGAGAGCCCAGCCCATCTTCTGGGCAGCTGGGGAAACAGAGGCCCAGAGACAGGGATACCTGCCCAAGGCCACCCAGATTACTGAGGGCAGCATAGGGGTCAGGGTGCTGGCTATTGTACTGTAGTCTCAAGTTATCCCCCCTGCTGCATTCACCTCTTTGCCTTTTCATGCGCCAGGTTTTGTCTGACTTTCCTTAAGCAGGACAAGGGGCTCTGGATTTCAAACAGACGGTAGCAGGGCACTGTTTTTGCCTTGGAGAGAATGACTCATTCTGGCTGTGCACACAGAAAAAGGCAAAATGTCTAGGATTGGGGGAAAATGCACGTTCCAACAGGTTGTCACCCCTTTTGGTCCTTGGGCAAGACTCTTTTCTTGGGCCACTATTCAGCTGGCGTTTCAGTATGCCTGGGATTAGAGTACATTGGTGATCTGTCTGCCCCTCAATAAATGTTTGTCAGTTAAATGAGTGGATGAGCTGTGTGTACAAGTCTTTTTCCTTTCAGGCTTTGTTTGCTTCTCCAACAAACCTGACTTGACATCTCCTGGCTGCCAGCCAGGTCCTGTGCCGGGCACTGGCCACTCAGAGATCAGTGCCATTGTCTCTGCCTCCAGGGACTGTTGCTACAATGCTCTTATGTAAATAACATGGATATTATCATAGCTACACTTTCTGGAGCAGTGCTACTCCAAGAGCCCATCTGCTCCTCCAGAAGGAGCTTGCACCATAACATAAATCAACACACTGTTAACTTCACTGAGAAAGTCTTACTGTGCAAAAGAAACATCGGCTACAGCCTAAAGCGTGTGCTTCATAAAGGAGTTGATTGATCTTCTAGCACAAGGTCCTATCTCATCACGGAGCCTGACAATAATTGTGGCTGCTGGTCTGTGGACCACACATTGCGTAGCAATGTTCTGGAGAACTTTATGTGCATCAGGCACACAACTGAACACTACGTGTGTGTATATACACACACCCATATATATACACATATACACATATACATGCCATGTTTCCTCCAAAATAAGACCTCTCCTACAAAATAGGGGGGGTGCCAGTTACAGTCCCTGCCACAACAATGAGGCTCAAAAAATGTCTCCTTCCTTTATTTTTTAAACTAAATTAAATCTGGTTTGGAGCTGCCATTATCAAGGTGTGGGACAGGCTGACTATCGGTTGTTCTTTAGGGCTCCCTCCAGCACACCTTGGGCTCTGCTATCCAGAGCAGCGTGAGGAAAGAGACCCCTGGTATGCACTGCCCCCTCTGCTGCCCAGTGTAGCTGACAAAGGGGGCTGCTCTGAGGGACACTCAGAGGGACACTACAACTCTGAGGAGGGGACACGAAGTACCCCTTCCTGAGAGCTCGGGCTTGATCCATGGAGACTCATGCTCCTGGCGCGAAGGCCATGCCTTCATAGAACGGCCTACTTAGCATCTCCTCAACCACCCTCATCCAGGGCCACTGCTTGACCTTCTCATAGAACCCTCCAAATCCCAGCGGTCTCTGACAGAGTCTCAGCAAGACTCAAGGTTAAATATTTAAGAATTCACACCAATAATGATCTTAAAAATACATATGTATTTAAAGTGATCTTAAATAAATTCAGAAAAGCCTCTGGGAATCTCACCGACCTATGACATTTGACTAAATCAAGCATTGTTATGGTGTCTCAATATTTAGGAGGTTGGTGTCTCAATCAGCGTCTTGGCAAGAAACAGAGGACATAGCCAATTTGGGTAACTTCAGGAGAATTCAATAAAATGACAAGACAGTGCTTTGGGGCTAGTCACATCAGGCAGCCCAAGGGGATGGGGAACGGGTAGCTGTTGTCAGAACATGGGCAGGGAGAGAGCTGTGGGGAGAAAGGGGCTTCTGTGGCTTCCATCCTCAGCAGCCTGCCGGGAAGAGCTGGGAGAAAATAATACCCTGACAATATCTGGTCCCTCTTCCTATCCCTCCTTAGGGTTCCTCATTAGCTATACCCAGCAGGAATCAGAAGCAAGGAGCCAGATCTCGCAGTGCCTGGGAGTCAGCCTCAGTGGACAGATTGGGTCTGGAGTAGCATACAGCTTAGTAGGTGCTGGAGGACGAAGACGGTAATAATAAAAGCCAGCACTTCCATAGGGCTGACTCTGCACCAGGAGTTATTCTGAGGTCCTTTCATAGGCTAACTCAGTTAGTCCTCACAGGGGCAGGAGCAAAGGACCCAGAAGGCTAGGTGAGGATTCAGAGGCATTCCCAGCAGGTGTTGATGGAGGGGACAAAGGCAGAGGTAGATTTGAGCTGGGCCATATGTGGTGGAGTGGCATGAAGAGGACACATTGATGTGCAGCACCCAGATTGAGGCAGAAGGAGGAGCCAACAACACTCCTGGATCAAAATGCACAATTTATCTTAGAGCCAACAATGGCGAGTGGCATTTTGTGTGTGGTAGGAGGAGGAGAGGAGGGAGGTAGGAGGGGTTTGCATGTTCAGACAGGATTGGGATCAGGAAGGAGTGAGGCCTTCGTGTTCCTGCAGCAGCCAGCCAGCTCTCTTTAATCACAGCCAGCCCAGAAGAAACAGGCCTTGAGGTCACTAACAGTAACTGTGGCCATGATTATTGAACTCCCCATTTACCAGATGCTTTTATGCCCATTACCTCTAATCATCACCACAATCTTGCAAAGTAGACACTGTTGTTCCGTTTTTACACATGAGGAAACTAAGGTCCAGAGACGTTAAGTAACTTGCCCAAGCAAACAGGTGACAGAGCTGAGGTTCAATTCCAACTGCAATGAGCTTCCTGTTAGACTACGTTGCCTTTACATCTACAACAGAGACCCAAAACACCTGGAGCGTAGAAGACTAGAAAGAAACAGACCCTGTGGATAAATGGTGGGGGCCTCCGGATTGAGGACCAGATGAAGATTCTCTGAGATAGTTCCAGGGGGAAAGCCAACATACATTGAACTTTCAAGGAAAAGGTGAATTACTAGTAGTGGAGAAAAAGGAAAGAGCGTTTATGGTGGGGACATCATAGCCACATGTGTGGAGGCAGGAGTGAGCATGGTTTACAGCACAAGCAGAGGAAACAATCCTGCTCAGAGCTGGAGGCTGAGTCGGGGAGGGAGTTTGCTGTAAAAAATATGGGGGCCGAGACTTTGGACTGGCTGCAATGGGACTTAGGCATCAGGTCCAGTTCTTGAACAGAGAAGTGAAACGATGAAAGCAGAAATTAAGGGAGATTAAAAGCCAAGGTCCACAGTTTACCGTCACTGCCAGGACATTAGGTAAATTAGGTATTAATAACAAGTGTAAATTAGGTATTAATAACAAGTGGCTTTTAAACACATTGTCTAAGTTTTCTCTCTCTCGTTGTGTATATTTTAAACAGGGCTGTCATTCAAAATGTAACTAACACATAAAGTACTTTTTTCCCTTTTTCTGACTTAATGAGTTTAATTGACACGTATTACTTTTCTGGAAAGCTGCTGCCTCTAAACAAAAAGCATGTGCATGACCACACAGCTGTGAGAGCAGCCCTGTTGCTTTGACAATGGAAATAGTAGGCACCTGTAGCTACTGCCACCTGCTCTCTGCCTGGGCTGAACTCTTGGCAGGTGATGAAAAGGAGGGCTTGGTCTGAGGGTCCTCAGGGTAATGATGCCCAGAGGGGGCCCGGGGTGCCTGGCTCTGCTTCCACCTTCAGTGGAAGAGCTCCTTTTCCAACACACGGTGAGAGTCTGGAAGCTGGCTTTGATTTGGTTTTCATAACATTGTCAAATCAAAGTTAAACCAACATAAGTGAACTTAACCTAGGGCTTCAGGAATGAACAAGCTAGAGAAAGGTGAAATCCGTGGCTGAGATGGTAAGGGGTCATTTAAGATGGCTGAGTAGGTGATAACCCAAGGCCACGGTCACTGCATATCCACCAAGTGTGAGGCTCCGTGCTAGGCGTAGAGTAGATGCAAAGATGATTCAGGCCAAGGATCTGCTCTCAAGTGGAGAAGCCACAGCTGCAGGTCCTCATAGGTCCTGTAGGTCCTCACCTCTTCAAGGACCCGTTCTCTGACACACACATCCCGAGCCCCATTCAGGGATAGTTGCCTTACCAGGGGCCCCACGGTTCTATGTGTTCACACTGGTCGTGTTGCTCACCACACTGAATTGTCATTTGCTAACTTATCTGTCTCCTGTGCTCTCTCTGGTGCTAGTGCGTCATTGCTTGGATCGATGTTTTAAAAAATTGATCAGCCAGTGAAGCAGGGTAAGGGAATTGAAATCTAGCCAAGGGAGTGAATGAATAACTTTGAGTTATCTTGAGATCATTTGCTTTCCTAAGAGAAGTAATTTATGACATGTCCTGCCAAAGCTCAGAAAGAAACCATCTCCTGTGTTTCTGGGCTCCAGGGTGGTTGTGGAATTCTGAGAAACTACAGCCACCAACAGGCTACTGGATATTCAGTCATCTGGGACAGGCTGGACAGTGAGGGCAGAGCTAAGAGGAAGAAAGGCCAATCACCTTTGACCTTCTCACTCCTGGCGAGGAGAATTCAACCATGTTCCCACCAGTCTTTGTTCTTCTAGATGGGAGTGGCTTAGGGTAATGACGACCATTAACTACAGAAGTATTGCCCCTCACTCTTCTTCCATCATGTTGTCAAGCCCGAGATGTCCAGGTTTGACCAGTATGACAGCACAGTATTTAAAGGAGAAAAAGAACAGAAGGTGAACAGCGGCCATCCAGCTGGTGGAACTTTGTGGATTGTCATGCGAAAAATCATATTCCCTTCCTCCCCCCACATGATCTCAATTCTTCCTTGACCTCTCTGTTCTTTCACCTGGTTCAGGAAAATATTCTTTAGGCTTCTGGACAATAATAGACTCACTGTAGGTGATGAAAAAATGCAATCCCACATTCTGTTCTCCAATGTGAAGTGCCCTCTAATTATGTTGGCATCGTGAATTGACACAAGACACACAGTGGTCACACACTCATACCAGGCAGTCGTGGTTTCTTAGCAACAAAGTAGCAATTGTGTTAAGTAGGTCTTGTTTGTGTCTGGGTTCATGCATATCAAGAGCTGTAGTCATTGTTAAATGTAAATTGACATTTTGTGCATGAATTGATTTTTTTCTCTAGACTCTATTGCCATGTAGTCACCTAACAAAGAATTTGAAAGACTATTCTTGAAATCGTTTCATGGGTCTGGAGCTAATTTTGAGAAGCTAAGCTCATCTGCTTACGCTTACCATTTCCTGTGTGCTGTGCTTTGAGTTACAGCGATTTGCCTGGAGTAGCATAGAATATCCATTCTGAAGCTCTGCCTCAGTTTCTAAATCCATCAACTCTTCCTGTTTTTCGTTGCTCAAATGATCTTAGAATGTCTTATTTCTCTTTTACCCTCTGCAATAGAGGTTCAGGAGGAGAAGAAACATGCCCATGTCACTGAGCTAGTGAGGGGTAGGAATAGGGTTTAGACCCAGAGCAGCCCACTGTGTCATGTCTGTGGGATATGGAGGTTTCTGGTTTGCGACTCAAGTTCCTATAGTGTCTCCTTAAAGATGGTAGCCATAGTGTTCTTGGGTGTCTATGATGTATGTTATCTCTCTCCTAGAGTCGAGTATCAAATGGTCATTGTTCAGGCAGGCTGTCCCTCTGGATCAAGATATGGGAGGGAATAAAGCCAGACTCTAGACTCCATGGTGTGCACTTCCCACTTCCTGCCACGTCACTGGTATTCTATTAGTATGTGCTGAATGAATGAATGAATGAATGAATGAATGAGTGAGCAAGTCTAATTCACAGCCAAGGTTTACGCTTGCCATGCAATCTGCAGCAGAACATAATGGTTTCCATTACCCAACACTCAGGAGATTATTTTGCAGTAAACGACACTACGTTTGCATGTTACCAGAGAATTGTAAGTTCTCATTATTCAAATTATTGTTCTCCATAATTATTGTGATGACACAGGGAGAGAAACAGAGCTGCCCCCTCTTATGAAACAGTGAGCCAGCATGAGTCAGGAATGAGCATTAGCGGGTGCTGTGGCAAAACAGGTGGTAACGGACTGCTTAGGGCTCTGTTTGCCAAGACAAATGCTGTCACCGTGCACAGCATTAAGATCCTTGCACTGTCTTGCTGAGAAATTGTGTAGAAATATTTGATACCAGCTTAGTCCGTTTCATCCTGAATGTGAGCCATTCTGACACAGGCTTACTTCTGAGGTGCTTTGAATCTTTTGGACCACAGCATCTATTTATAGCTGGGTTTCCAAATATAAACTAACAAAAACCCTGCTTCATCTCCCCGTCCAACCCACACGCTCTGGAGGCACCTCACTGAGCATTCGGTATGTCCAAGTTGTACCCGGAAATGAGGGCTAGAGAAACCCTGGTGCTAGCGAACCATCACTCATGCTCTCATTTGTGTCTATTTATTAATCACTTCTATTTTTTCTCTCTTATAATAAAGGCTCATCAATTTCTTGCCAAGTGCCAGACAAACTGGGAGATGTGAAAATGAATGTCATGCTTTATGGTGAAGAAGTCCCACCCACGAGACATAGTGTCATTATTGGACAGGTTTTATTGAAGATTTACTAGCAAAGGAAGGACCTTTAGAACTCAGCAATGCCAATGGTGTACTATTGAATATTAGACATCATTGTCTTTGAAAGTCTTTCCACTACTCTGTCTCTTTGTGTGTTGGCCGTCTCCTCTCTTCCCTTTTCCTCAGAGGAGACTTTCATTCCTGTCTCCCAGATGACTCAGGGAGCACATTTGATGGCTAAAGATTCACTGATGCAATCTCTTCAAACCGTAAACATCCATCTTCATTCTTACTCCTTCTCCTACCTCTCTTTTTAAGGGGAAGGAGTGAGTAGTATAAAGATTTAACTCACCCATGGATAGAAGTTATATTGCACACTGTCTCCTCCACCCCTGCTCCCAACCCTCCTTTCTGCCTTAGAACTGATTTTGAGTTATGATCAGTTTTGGTTTTAAAACACTTGAAAGAGTTGAAAGGGATTAAGAAGTATGAATTGCCAATTATAAAAATAGTCTCGGGGATGTAAAATACAGCATAGGGAATAGTTAATGAATTGTAATAACTATGGATGATGTCAGATGGGTACTAGACTTATTGGGGTGATCACTTTGTAAGGTATATAAATGTCTAATCACTATGTTAATACACCTGAAACTAATATTGTATGTCAACTGAAATGGAAAAATGAATTTAAAAAGTTAAAAGCAAAACAAAACATTTATATCATCATTGTAAGAAGCTGCACTTGTTAACAGTTTGTATATCTTGTTTCAATTAGCAGAATTTGGTCCTGTCCAAACATCCACGGAGACATCCGGTCCATGCCAAAAGGTCCTTAAATTTGGTCCTGTCCAAAATGTCCACGCCTAGAAAACATTCCTGCATTCAAACAACCCGTAACGTTTATTTATACATTTTATTTACCAGATTAATACATAAAAAATACAATCACTGGTCCAGTGATTGTGTGCTGGCTTACTGCCAATAATAACACTTCTTGCCTCAGGAGCCTTGCTGGTCCTGGCACATGGGGTGAGATAGGTGGGTCGGTGGGGACCAAATGTTTCTGTGGACATTTTGAATCGGGACCAAACATCCTGCAAAGCTTCTTTCTCCTTTTAGATCATAAACTCATATAAGGAAGGGCTGCCTCTCCTTTATACTCCTTTTGTTCTCTCTTAGCTCCGAGCATGGTGGTGGGTAAGTAGAGTGATGCTTTATAAATATTTTTGTAGGCCGGAATAAGTTTTTCACGTTGGGTTCGAATAAAGGAGTCACTTCCTTAACGCAAAAGAACTGAGCATGTAGGCCAGAAACCCAAATCAGCTTTCAGCTCTGCTTGTTGAAGGGACTAATGAATGACTCCAAGGTGAAAACACAGACAAGTAACAAATGTGTGATGTGGCCAGGTGGACGCTAATAGGGAATAGTGAGGTTGGAAGCAACTGGGAGGCATTGCTTCCCTTCATAGCTTTGAAATCTAAATTACAAGCAAAACAAAATATTGTGTTGGCTAGTAAGCACAGAACCCTGGCCTCCCAAACCAGTGAATGAGGGAAGCTCCCCTTTGTATGTACATTGTGCTTATCTCCTCTGCTCATGCGTCTGCTCTAGTGTCCCACCGGACTTCTTGTACAAAACTCATGTTCAAAGATAAAATTAAGAATTTCAAGATGGTAACAGGAGAGCATTAAACCTGAAGCGCAGGCCTTTCTGAGCACCAGGCCCTCCCTATGCAAATGTCTAGGCCGTAAGCCCGTTGAAGCTGGCCCTGCCCGGCACATAGTAAGTACTCAATAAATACTTGGTTAATGAACGAACAAGTGTTACATCTCAAGCACAGGCCTCATTCACCAAAGCTCGATTGTTGAAATGATCCTAGGACCCAGTTAAAATGTGGGGGGTGGTTTCCTCCACATATCCACCAAGCAATTCTCCAAGATACCAGCTAGGTGTTCCACAATTTCTTAATAACTTGATTCGGACATTATATATCTGGAGATAGCATCAGACCTCACAGGTTAAGTACTCAGTCCCACAAGACTGCCCCCACTTCAGATGCCAATCACAAGTTCAGGTTTGTCACCTGTGCTTCTGACCCATCAGCTATAAATCAGAGGTTCCCACGAGCCCTTCCTTGGGTTCGATTAGTTTGCTAGAGTGGCTCACAGAACTCAGGAAAACAGCTTAATTACATTTACTTATTATAAAAGGATATGATCAAGGATACAGACGAACAGCCAGATGGAAAAGATACATAGAATGGGTAGGTGGGAAGAAGTGGAGCTTCTGTGAGCTCTCTGGGTAAAGCACTCTCTCTGAACCTTCACCTGTTCAGCAACCTGGAAGCTCTCTGAACCCCCTACTATCTGGATCTTATTGAGGCTTCCTCACATAGGCATAATCAATTATTAACTCCGTTTCTACCCCTCTCCGCTCTCTGGAAGGTAGGGGTGGGGCTGAAAATTCTAAGCTTCTGATCTCGGCTTGGTCTTTCTGGCGACCCACCGGCACCCCACCCATCCAGGAGCCCACCCAGCATTGCCTCATTAGAACAAAAAATGCCCCTAGTGCTCTTACCACTTAGGAAGTTACAAGGATTTTAGGAGCTCTGTGCCAGGAACCAGGGGCAGAAACCAGTATATACAGATTTTTCTATGATCGAACAATGGTCCATTCATGGCAGACAGAATTGATATAGTAATCTCTCAGATAATTTTTTTTTTTAAACTTCTGAGCCAAGAGTTTGAACCTTTTTCTTATATGAGATGTATTAGTCAGCTGTAATACTGAGCAAATTTGAGTTTCATCAATTCTATTTTTTGCTAGAGACAGGTGGTCCTTAAGAGAGAGGAGGATGGGAATTGATGGGGCATGAACAATTCATGGTTAGGGGAGGCAAGTTCCAGTGCTGGAAAGATTAATTTTCACAAAGTGTAGAATTTGATACATTAATAACCATTCTGGTTCAGAAAAGCTTAGATGAACAAATCTGTTGAGGCAACACTACGTCAAAACTTTGGGGGCCTGGTGAGTTAGTTGTATCTGTATGCTCTGGACTTCACTATGTATTAATGTGCTGATGATAAAATGAATAAATAGCATCAAAAGAAACTGGAATGCAGTTTTCCCGAAGGGAATAGATGGGGAGGAAATCAAAAGACAGATGTCTGGAGTCCTAATTCCATTATACCTCCCTCCTAAATGAAGCTCATTGTTGATTTAGAGATTATAGAGAATCAGATTCACACCACATTTATTTATTCATTCAACCAGCGTTTCTCGAGCATCTACTCTATGCCAGGCACCGTGTTAGGTGCTGGGGCTTTGAAGTGAAATTCAGCTAAGCCCTCATGCTAGAGAAGCCCTCACTTTATCCTGAGATGAAAATGTGGTGGTTGGAATGGGGATGGGCATGGAGCCCTCCCATCTCTTGGTGCAAATGACCATTCACATCCAGGGCCCCCATGGTGGAGTAAATCATTTAACCCCACAGAGGTTGGTAAGGTATGAGTTGCCATGGCAACAGATGAAAGGAAGTTGGAATTGGGTATGAGGGCCCCAGCTGTAAGCATACTGTCCCTCCTCCTCTGCCTGAGTTCTAGCTGATGATTCCTTGCTTACAGCAGAGACTGTTTTCCTGGAGGTGGGATTTGACTGAAGAAAGAGCAGAAGGAAGAGGGATGCTGGGAAGGGGAGAGAAGAGGAGAGACACTACAGATTCACATAGAACAACAAGCTAAACAGCATTAACACTCTTTGGACGCTCATCACATGCCAGGCACTGCGCTGTCTTTTGCTGCCTCATCTAAGCTGATTCTCCCAGTAACGCTGTGTGGCTAGCAGTCCTCCTTCCCCTGTTATAGAGGCGAGGAAACTGAGGCTCAGACGGGCTACAGATAAACTGCCCAAGGAGATAGCAGAGCTGACCTGGGTCTGTGTGATCCCCATGCCTGTGCTCTCTACGCCAAGTGTCCCTGGGGGTGTGGAGGGGAAATGACTAAAATGCAGATTGCTAGGTGCAGCTCCAGATCTGCTGAATCAGAATGTCTGGGGTGGGGCCCAGGAATCAGAACTCGAAGGCATGTGGATATGGCCTGGTCTGAGTGAGGTCTAGAGAGGGGAAGTGACCTGCTCCAGGTCTCAGGGCTAGTTAGGACTAGGAGACAAGTCTTCTCTGCCAGCTTAGTAGGCTGAGAGGTGTGGAGTGGGATGTCCAGGGAACCAGAAGAGAATCTGATGGGCCCGACCACTGAAAGTTGCCCTTCATTTATGATGACAAGTCTCCATCTAACCGGTACTCCCGTCATTAAAAGAAAAGAGGGAGAGAGAAGTTTAACCAGTGCTTATTATATTTGCTTTCCAGCATTTTTGACTGCAAGGCCAACCCACTTCCTAGCCCGGTCACCAGGGTAACCATCACCCCCACCTTGACAAGTCAAGCTCCTTGCACCCACATCCAGGGCCTCGGGACCCAGCCCTATAATCAGCCTCCCGCTGCTTCTGCACACAAGCAGCAGTGACAGTCAGACAGTCAGCTCCCAGTTCTCTGGGCCCATCACCCCATCACTGTTCCACAGACACCCCCTCCTCAGGCTCACACACCGAGTTTGCTTCCCTCGCCCACTGCCTCCCAGGAGACAAATGTGCAATCTGCTTCTGGCAGCCTGTATCATCACCTCTGGAGGGAGGAACCTGCCCTCCAGTTGAGGCACAACCCAACACACACAGCCCACACAGGAGGAAAAACACCCCCTCCCGGAGGGGGGGAGCTGTGGCAGTCAACGTCCTCTCTCCCTCCAGAGACAGCTGAGGGGGCGGCTGGAGTTTAGGAAGAGCTTGCTAAGTGACATCAAAAGAGGGGCTGTGGTGGCTAACAGGGAGGAGGACTGGGGAGAATGAAGCAGCTCCCTGGCTGCTGAGCCCAAGGGACCTTGCCTAGGAAATTGGAGCCCCTCCATCACCACAGACACCTAGAGTCTCACTCTGCAGGTAATGCAGCGGGGAGCCCTCTTCAAGGACCCCACCATAACAGTTTCATGCGGCCAGGCTGTTAGGGACATGGAGTCCCATCAGGACATCCAAGAAACCAATTCCATTTAGCTCATCAGGCCCAGGGGCCACCCAAGGACCCTGCCTGCAGGGCCGAGCTCCTCTGAGCTCCTTCTTGGACTCTTGGCACTGATCTGTGCTTCCCAGCTCTATCCTGATCTCTGTCCCACTCCGCTGTCTCCCGCCTCACCTCTTCCTTCCCTCATCTCTCCTGTCTTGGACACATCTCAGACCGCGTCAGATTGTCTGGGTCTCACCTGTCTCCTAGGCTCTGAGCCACTTGCTCAGCCCTGGGGACCAGGGATTGTTGTCTTGATTACCCTCCTTTCTTGGTTCCCTGCAGTCTGAGGCCAACCCCTCAGGCTCCTCCCCCAGTTTCCTGACTGGGTGAAGCCTTCCTCCCGAGGCACTGGGATCTGGCTTCTCTAGCCTTTGCTGAAAGAATCAGGTGGAAAGGGTTAATGCTTCAAGGAGCCAACTTTGCCCAACAGGGGGCAAAAGGGAGGAGGAAGCCTTACCTGTCTCCTTCCTATGGAGAGGTCTACACAGCCTGTCTGGAGACGTCCTGTGTGGCCGAGCACCTGGACGTGCCTGTTCATGCACTGGGGGCCAGCTTGGCAGCCCAGTCCCGTGTGTTTGCTTCCCACCCTGCCCTGCGTCCCTTCACTCTCCCCTCACTCTGGCTGTCCCAGGATTGCACCTCCCAAGGAAGGGTTAGCCCTGAAGCTTTGCCTCAGACTGTTTTCTAGGGAATCTGGGCTAAGTCAGCACATAGATTCAAATAGAACAGAATTCTGGTTCTGTATCATCCAACCTAATTCCCTCATTCCACAGAGGGAGCTGAGGCCCAAAGAAATGAAGCGACTTCCATGAGATGTCAAGTGCAGCATAGGGAATACAGTCAATGGTATTATAATTGCTATGTACGATGTCAACGGGGTAGCAGACTTGGTGGGGTTACCACTTTGTGAGGGGTGTAAATGTCTAATCATTATGTTGTTTTGTACACCTGAAACTAAGAATAAAATTAAATTAAATTAAAAAAAAAGAAATGAAGTGACTTCCCCCAACTTTAATGTAGGAGAAAAGCTATGCCTATTCGTTACTTTAACAAATAATCAATGAGCACCTACTATGTACCAGGCAATATTCTAGTCATTGGGAATGCAGTGGTGAATAAAATGGACAAAACCCCTGCCTTTGTGGAACACAACATTTGAATGGGGAATTGGAGGAGAAAAAGACTGTAAATGAGATGAATAAAATATTCAGAATGCTAGGCCGGTAAGTGCTGTTGGAGGTGATAGTGGGTGGGTGTTATGAGGTGAACTGTGTCCCCCAAAATTCATATGATGAAGTCCAAACCTCAGTACCTCAGAAAGTGACTGTATTTGGAGGTATGGCCATTAAAGAGGTGACTGAGGTACAATGAGGTTATTAGGGTGGGCCCTAACCTGATCCGAGTGGTGTCCTTATAAGAAGAGGAAATTTGGACACACAAATAGATACCAGTGATGCCTCCACACAGAGAAAAGACCACGTGAGCACATAGTGGGAAGGTGGCTGGCCAACTGCAAGCCCCAGGGGAAACCAACCCTGCCAACGCCTTGATTTTGGACTTCCAGCCTCCAGAACTGGGAGACAATACATTTCTGTTATTTAAGTCACCTGTTGTTTAAGTACTTTGTTATGGCTGTCTCAGCAAACTGACACAGTGGGATTTTAATTTCATAAAAGGCACCGAAGTTGGCCTCACAGAGAAGGAGCCATCTGAGAAATACCCACTAAGACATGGTGGGGTGCATTATCTGAAAAGCCAACGGAAGAGCATTCCAGGCATAGGGAACAGCAGGCTTCATGGCTCTGACTGGGGTCATACCGCCAGTGTTCTGGTCTTTAACATGAGTATTTGAGGAGGAGCAAGGAGGCCAGCAGGCATGAAGAAAGCAGACTGGGTGAGGGAGAAAACTGGGAGGATATGAGATGAGAGAGGTGAGGGGAATGTAGGAAGACCCTTTCTGCATGAGATGGGGAGCTATTGCAGAGTGTAGAGCAGTGGTTCTCAATTGGGGGAGGAAAGGGTTTTGCCCCCCAATGTCCTTTATAGTAATGTCTGGAGACATCTTCCATGGTCACAACTGAGGGTGGGGGTGAGGAGAAGTCAGGGTAGGATACTGGCATCTAGTGGGTAGAGGCTAGGATGCTGCTAATATCCTATAATGCAATCGCTCCTCCCCCACCAACAACCAATAACTGGGGCTCACATAGTAACAAGGTTGAGAAGCCCTGGTATAGAGCCTAAGGTAACTGGGCCTGATTTTTGTGTTAATAGGATCAGTCTGGCTGTGTTGGAAGCAGCTTTAAAAGTGGAAGAGCAAAAGCAGAGGCTCTGTTAATCCAGGTGAGAAATAATGGCGGCTTGGACTGCAGGGGTAGAAGATCTTCTGCTATGTCAATTTAGTGCTCCCTGTTCTATCCTTCCTGCCTCTTCCCTCTTTCTTTTTTCACTTTCTCTGTTAGCATCAACAGAGCCCTTACTATGTGCTAACCATTGTGTCACATGCTGGGCAGATTCCAACAGACCGTGGCCCACTCGGAGCCTTGTCTATTTGCCCAGACCCAAGCTGAAGAGAAGGGAGCTACAGGGAGCAGCTGCCGTCTTGGGGACAGACTTCGGGAAGTCCGCTTGTGGCTGCAGATGGAGCTCTGTGGCAGTTGTCAGCAGCTGCAGTCTACTAAGACACTGAAGAAAGCATGGAATGAGCACTGGGTGGTGATGTCATCATCCATCCGGCTGCACAAGCCAAACCTTGGAAATCATCCTTAATGCTTCTGTCTCCCTGACCTCCACTCTCCTCCCCAATCCATTCCCACTTCCTCCAAAATATCTCTTGACTCTGTTCACATCACTCATCTCTATTCTGATGACTCTAGTCCAAGCCACCATCATTTCCCACCTGGTCTCTCTGATGTCACCCTTGTGTCCCTACAATCTTTCATGAATCAGGATAGATAGGTCATACTGCAGTAACAGAAAACACAAGATCTCAGTGGCTTAACACAATAAAAGTATATTTCTCACTTCTGCAAAAGTAGGTGGGGTGGCCCTCCTCCATCAGTCTCGTAACGCCTTGTACTGTTTCCATAGCTGGTATCGTAGTTTGTAATTATATATTTATTTACATGATTATTGGATCTATTTCCATTGTTGTTCCTAGGATGTGTGCTCCTTGATGGTAGGGCCCATACTTGGCTTGCTTTGTATCCCTACATCCAGAACAACTGCTGTAATATAGCCAGAATTCTTGAAACATTTTTTGAATGAATGAATGTATGAATGCAGTGGCTAAACTACAACAGGAAACCATGCAATCTCCCCAGTCTAAAAAATTCTAAGGTATTTCATGCATAAGACATCAAATGGAATATATATGTATATTTTAAGCATGACAACGAAACACTCAGATATCACTAGCCAGTTAAAAAAATAGCACATCACCAATGCCTTCTGTGTACCCCCTTCCTGATCACATTTCAGTCCCAGAGATTAACAATAGACTGTATTTTGTGTTTATTATCTCCTTTCATTTGTTTCCTTGGTCATTTAAACCACCTATGGATTATATATATCTATGTACATATGATATATATATTATATATATATATATATATATATATATATATATATATATATATATATATATATATATATGAGTATATATAAAATTGTCCTTGAACAGTATATAAATAGTGTAGATAATCTTTGGCATTTGCATTTGTAACTCCACACATTCATGAGATTTTTCTTTGTTGAATTATGTAGTTGTGGTTCATTTTCAGGATCATAGTTTTCCACCGATTGAGTATAATACAATTAATTTATCTGTTCTCCTGTAGATGGGCATGTGAGTTATTACCAGGTTTTTGCTATTGCAATTTGTACTGTCATGAACTTTCTTGTACAGTTCTACCTACGCAAGTGTGCGCAAGTTTCTCCAGAGTATATACCTTGAAGAGGTGTATTCCATTTTATAACTGAATACTAAATTATTTTCCAAAGTGGCTTCCAAAAAGGTTGCACCATTTTTCACGTCCACCAACACTATGCAAGAGTTACTCCTCCTCCACATCCTTCAAACACTTTGATGTGGTCAGACTTCAACGTTTTTGCCTATTTGGTGAGTGTGTATTTTTACCTTTCCCTGATTATTAATGAGGTTAAGCTTCTTTTCATAGGTTTATCGGTGATTCCTCTTCTGTAAACTGGTTGTTTATATGTTTTGCCCATTTTTCTGTTTAGCTGTCTTCTTACCGATTTGTTGGAGTTCTTGATTCTGGACAGCAATCCTTCTTTTGTTAAATTGTTGGAAATATCTTTCCCCAATCTCTGTTTGTCTTGTCAATGTCTTTGTGGTGTCTTTTGATGAATATAGTTCTTAATTTTAAAGTAGTTAGATTTATCAATCTTTTATTTTATAATGTGTGCTTTTTGTCTTGTTTAAGAAAGCTCTCCCTATTCTGAAATCATAAAACTGTTCTCGTATATTTTCTTCCAAAAGTTTGAAAGATTTGTCTTTCATGTTCAGGTTTTTTTATTTACCTGAAATTGATTTTTTTATATGGTCTGAGGTAGAAATTTAATTTAAATATTTTTTCTCACACGGATAATTGCATTAATTTCCTATTGCTGCTGTAACAAATTGCCATTAACCTAGTGGCTTAAAACAATATAAATTTATTATCTTCCAGTTCTGGAAGTTAGAAGTGGGTTTCACCAGACTAACATCAATGTGTCAGGAAGGCTGCATTTCCATTTGGAGGCTCTAGGAGAGTGGAGTTTTTTGTTTTTGTTTTCCTTTTCCAGCTTCTATAGGCTGCCCATTTGTGGTAACTTTCCATCTTCAAAGCCAGCAAACGGCCAGTCAAGTTTCTCATCCATCACATCACTCTGACACCGACCCACCCTCTTGCCTTTCTTTTGTACTCATAAGGACCCTTATGATTACATTGGGTTTACTTAGATAATCCCAGATAGTCTCACCTCAAGATTTTTAAATTAGTCACATTTTCAAAGTCCCTTTTGCCATATAAGTTAAGATAGTCACAGGTTCAGGGGATTGGGATGTGGACATCTTTGGGAGAGCATTATTCTACCTCCTACAATAATCAGTTGATTCAGTGCAATTTATCAAATCTTTCTTGAACCTGGGTATGGAGGGACACTGGTCTGGTGGTAATAATAACAACAACAGCAACAACAATAACAATAATAACAGCAAATACTGTGCCAGGAATTTCTCTAAGCATTGTATACACATTATCTCATTTAATTCTTACTACAAGACTTTGTGCTAAGCACTACTTTTATTCTGGTTTTTAAGGTGAGTAAAGTGAGGGACAGAGTGGGTAAGTACCTTGCTCACAGTAGGAAGTGGCAGAGCCAGGATTCAAAACCAGGCAGTTGGGCTCCAAATTCCATGAGCATAACCCCCATGCTATTGTTGAATGAACGAATGAAGTGAATCCATTTAGCTTCCCTTAGCTGCGTGCTCAAGCCTAAGTCACCTAACTTCTCTGACCCTCAGTTACAGAATTATCCGTAAAACTGGAATAGTCATGCATCTCTTCTGTACTTTACAGGGCTGCTTCTGGGGCACATTTAGACAGGTCTTAAGAAAGCAGTACAGATAAGGAAAATGGGCTCCAAAAGTCGTTCCACTGGGTGTCATTGGCAGAGCCAGGACCGGGACTCAGGTTTCCTGGCAGCCCAGGGGTGGATGTGGGTGGGCTATTTCCACCACAGGGTGGTAACTGTAGTGCTTACAGATTCCAGCCATCAAACAGAACATTCCCCTTCGACAACCTCCCGCCCTGTAACAGCCAACATCAAAGCTACGTCTGTGTATTCAATCGTCATTAGGAATGTTATCAAGTGTGAGATGATGCTCTTATAAAATCCAAATATGAGATAATACTTCTTAGCTGAAACAGGATCAAGTTTGCAAGTATTATTCAGTATCAGTTACAAATGAGAGGAAAAAGAGACGAATTTCACAAAATGACAGAAAAGGGAGGCTGCAAGGTATTTGCTAAGGAAAACCACCGCCCTCTCTTCTTTGTCCCTTCTCTGTCCTGATCCTCTGAGGATCTACCCCTTTTTTATTTCCCTCCTGAGTGGCACAGGGATCTGAAAACCTGGATTTCAGCTTTGGGGTAACGACCGTTTTGTTTTGCTTTGATCTTCAAAAGGCAATATTGAAAAAAGGAAAAAGAGGAAAGGGTGGGAGGATCCCCTCTACCAGTTATTAGGACATAACAAAGCAACAAGATCAGGGCAGCAGTGCTGTAGATCAGTGGAACAGCAACGAGAACCCAGAAACAGAGACGTGTGTCTATGGAGACTTGGCATACTATACAGACACCATCACACATTGGTGGGGAAAAGACGTTTGGTAGGTACTGCTGGGAAAACTGGCTCACTGTGTAGTGAAAATAATATCGTATTCCAACTCTGGATGAATTAAGACTTAACCATGATAGGTAAAAGTATGAAGCTAAAGAGGGGAAAATAGAGAATATTTTGTGACCATGGGTAGAAAAGATCCTTAAACAAGACCCCAAAGCACACTCTGCAAGGCTAAAATTTGATGCATTTGGCTACACCAAAATTAAGGATTTCCCCCACTCAGTAGGATAGCAGAGACCAAAATAACAGGATGCTTGAAAGATTGGGAGATATTTGCAATA
The DNA here is from genome assembly GCF_964194185.1 of Rhinolophus hipposideros. Lineage (NCBI taxonomy): Eukaryota > Metazoa > Chordata > Mammalia > Chiroptera > Rhinolophidae > Rhinolophus > Rhinolophus hipposideros. The sequence continues at coordinate 93,731,113 of NC_138051.1, forward strand.
TCCAAGACTGACAGGGATTAATATTTAGAACATACAAGACCTCCTTCAATTCATTTAGAAAAATGATAGGAAATCTAGCAGAAAAATAGGCAAAGGATGTCAATGGTACTTCACAGGAGAAAATCTCAATGCTTCTTAAGTATATGTGGAAAAATGATTAACATCACTAATCATTAAAGAAATACAAATGAAAATTACATATTACTTTACCAATATCAGACTGATATAAATTAGGACATCAGATAATTACCAAATGTTACGGTATAGAGTGGGAAAACAGGAATATCTTTATGTGCCATTCATTGGTGGGAGTGCAAACTGGCAAAGCCATTTTGGAAAGCAACGTGGCAGTGAAACCAGGCGGTGGAGACTCCATGACCCAGAAATTCCATTTCTTTCCTATGCTCCATGAGACACGTCTAATACCCATCCTAGCATTGCCTGTGAAACGTGTTAGGCGCACAAATCCAGTAACATCACCGGTAGGAATTAATGAGCTCTAATGCATTACGTTGAGGGAAAAACAAGAAACAGAGTTCTTAGCACAATATCATTCATGTATATTAAAAATGGATACATGAATTAAAAACAGTATCTTTCCAGGATACACACTTGCACTGGTACGTATCTTAAACATCAGACAGACCGGGTAAATGGGGAGGGGGTAGGAAAATGGGCGTGTGGAGAGAGAATGAGTGGAAAATGACGACAACAAGAAAAAGGGGGGCCTTGTTAATGCTTACGAGCTGAAGAACACGGTCAACACAGCTCGTCCCTGAGGTTCAAACATGGCCCGTCTCACTTTCATCGCTTCCTATTCTTCACAGAGTCAAAAAGCAAGCGTCTCATCGTGGCTGCCCAGAGCCGGGCCTGCCTGTCTCCCACGCAGCTTGCCAAGCACGCGCTTCCCCGCGCCCCAAGCTCTACTCTGAGTGCACGTCCCACACCAAAACACACTCAGGCTTCAATCCGAAATGGCCTTACTCTCATTTCTCTTGGAAAACTCTTATGGGTCGTTTAAGATTCAGTTTAAGTTGTCTCCCCTCCAGGGGTCCTTTCCTGACCGCTACTTTCCCCCAAATGCTAGCCCGTCCAGGACCGCATTCCCATGCACCGCTTCCCCATCACCCCGCCACACGCCACACGCCACACGCCACGGTGTAATTGCTTATTTGGGGTCCCCCCCACCCCCCAGAGCTAGAGCTGAGCTAGGCTTTCTGTGTCCGAAGCTAGCCAGCTGGGGTGAGCGGACCTCCAGCTGACTAAACGAGACCCCAGCCCACCGCCCAATCCTTTGCTTCCCCGCTTATTGGTTCAGCCTCTCCGCCCCCGGCCCCGCCCCTAGCACGCCCCCAGCCCGCCCCCGCCGGTTGCGGGAGGTGGAAGGCTCTGCGCACGCGCCGCGGGGTGGGGCGCAGTCGGCCGGGGGCGGGCGGAGGGCAGAGAGGGGCGTGGTCAGAGGGGCCGCGGGGGCCGCAGCGACGTTGCTCGGCAGTTGCGTCCAGGCTGCGAGCGCGCGGCGCCCGGGGGGCGGGGCTGAGGCGGGCGCGGTGGCCTCTCTCCCGCCCCTGGCCCCGCCCCCGCGGCCCGCCCGCGCGCCTCGTCCCGCCCCCTCGTCTGGCCCGTCCCGCCCCCTCGGCGGCCGCGCTCCTTCTCCAGCCGCCCGCTCGCCGCCCGCGGGGTTCCTGCGGCCGAGAGCGGGAGAAAGTCCTGCTGGTGGGCGGCCGCGGGGCTGCGCGCGTCCGGCATCCCGGGGCCGCTCCGGCCAGGGCGGCGAGGGGGCCCGGCGGTCCATGCATCCGCCGCCGCCTGCCGCCGCCTCTGCGATGGACTTCAGTCAGAACAGCCTGTTCGGCTACATGGAGGACCTGCAGGAGCTCACAATCATCGAGAGGCCGGTCCGCCGGAGCCTCAAGGTGATCCCCGGGGAGGAGGACCTGCGAGCAGGGCGCCCGGCGCCGGCCCGGGCCCCGACCTCCGCCCCGTGCCGCGTCCAGCCCCGCGGTGGCCGGGACCCTCTCGGAGTCCGGCTGGCCCCTCTGCCCTCCTTTGGTCGCCGTGTCACCCTACACTGGCCCCTCGCGGGGCCCCTTCTTCAACGCGGCCGGGTTCCCTCAGCCTGGCCCTCGTCCCCGAGGGACGGGCCCCGGGAACGGCCGGCCGAGACCCTGTCCTTCCGGCCAGTCCCGCGTGTCCCCCACGCCTCCCCTCGCGGACAGCCGTGGCCCCCCAGGGGCGGCCCTACTTCCCCCGCCCCTGCAGGGCTCCGCTTCGGAGCCGCAGCCGCCTGTCCTCGGTCCTCTCTTGGGTGCCCCCTCCGCGGCCCCCGGGTGCTGCCCGACTTCTGGCCCCACTCCTCCCCCCACCTTTCCCCGAGACACCCCGGGCCCCACCGGCCCTCCTCCCCCGCGTCAGAGCGCGCTCGGGTCTCCCTGTGTCCAAGTCGCCTCCCGGCCAGCACCCATACTACAGCCAGCCTGCTACCACCCATCTTCAAGGCGCTGTCAAACCTTTGCCCCCATCCTGAGTCACCACACGTCCTTTCCTTCCTTCCCTCCCAGCCCCTCCAGGACTCGAGCGGGGACCCTGCTTCTCACCCTCCTTGAGGGAGTCAACCTTCTCTAGCTCCCCACTTGCTCCCCCACCCCGCAGAGTCATCTTCCTCCCAGCTTCCCAGAGGCTCCAACCCTCACTGCTGGCAAACCTAGTTTACGGAACCCCCTGTCCACCCCCCATCCTCTTAATAGCTGTTGTAGCTCTTCTCACTCCCACCTGCAGCAATATCTCAAATCTCTGATTTCTTCCCAGCCCCAGATTTTATTCGCCACTCCCCCCCCTCCAGATTTCGTCTTTTTCATTTCCACTCGGCTGCAGTCTTCATCCATTACCCTTTTAGCATTTCCTGGGGTGGAAAATGCTGGAGAGCCTTCCTTGGGGTGGTAGAGATAAAAAGTATAGATATATTTTATATATGCATATAAAATTAATTTCAGCAATGTTCTGGACCGCAATGTGCTTCTCAAGGGTCAGTCTAAAAGCTAGAGAGTAAAAAAAGAGAGAAACAAATAAAAACCAAACCCAAAACCTTCACCATCCAAACCTAATAATTAGAGACCTCTCTGATTGAGATCATCATTAGAGTCTCCAGGCCATTGATTAGTTTTCAACGATGATGCTTAATTGCGAAACTTTTCCAATAGTCAGTAGTAGTCATATAGGGTCCCTGGAGGGGTACTGGGGGACAAGACTGATGGATATTTGTGTGCATAATTTGTATTTTACACTTGACAGACACCAGAAGAAATAGAAAGATTGACAGTTGATGAAGACCTCAGTGATATTGAAAGGGCTGTTTATCTGCTCAGGTATTTCTGAAAGTCTTTCTGTGACATTGCTGCTTTTTCCCTGTGGCTGCATAGTGAATGCTTTGTGAAATGTCACGTTATGGTTATGCTCAGATTTACTTAACCATTTGAACAGAGTACTTTTTCATGCATAGCACTTATTATGTTATAAGTTAAGATTTAGGTATGGACTTAGAAATCTGAGAGCTGAAATCAAATACGATACCTTGCTTACAGAGTATTGCTTGGAGGAGGAGGAACAGAACAAGTAATGGTTTGAGTTGAACCTCATTTTTTTTTTTTTTTTTTTTTTTATTCTCCAGGTTTGGTGGTTCTCATACAACATCCAATACGTTTAGATGAGACTTAAGAATATCCAGGGATTAATTTTAAGTTAATTGTAGAGTATGAACCTTATATGCTATGTACTATATATTAATAGAATATGGTAGTTCAATTTATTGCTCAGGATAGCCTGTTCATATTACTTTTGCTATGTGAACTTTATAATGTTTTATGAGAGATTTAAAAATTTAATTGTGTCTACTCTCATTTAAGTTTCATCTCACAAGCTCTACAGAATTGCTTAAGGCAAATGGTTATTGCAAATATTTACAAAATTTCTCTCAATTGTTTTAAAAATTGTGGATTTAGCTTCTTAAAAGCTAATGCAGCGAACGTTAATGAACATATCTATGAAAATACTTCAGAAACAAAATTTCCTAAGGTATTTTATGTACCTATGTTTTAAAAATTTTCTTTTATTTGCACATTCCCTCCCCCCTCTCTTTTTGACAAATTAGTTTTCACTTTTGTTTTTCAGAATCAGATTTTGAAAACTGGTGTTATTTACTTCCTGGGATATTTGTCATCCTTGTTTCTTTAGCTTAGGTCTACTTTGCCAGTTTCAGGTGCTGACAAGTTTCTTGTTCTCCTTTCTTGTTAATAGATCATATTTCTAGTCCCATGTTATTCATTGAAGGATCCTGTAAAAAAAAATTCTGTCTCAATATGTCCATTTAAAAAAATTATTTTTTAGCCTATTAGTGAGTGGCATCTTGTGTTTCTGTCCTTAGTTTAATAAGAATTTTAGCATGCTTACAATTTAGACCATTCTTTCCGATAATTCTATCACTTTAAAGTGTTTCTAGCTCTTAGACCTTATGTTCATGTTCTTTTTGTGTTATTTGGTAGCTGCTTTTACCACTTCTACCTGTGTAAAGAAAACTTTTATTTATGTATGAATTAGTAGCATGTGTTTTTGGTGTTTAATAGAGAATATTCCAACACTTAACCTATTTTGATATTTTATTGTTATATTTTAAGTACTTTATTTCTTAATAATTAACATTTCCAAAATGGTGAACAATCCTTGTAAACATCTGCTTTTTCCCACAGTTCTTTGTTTGGAGTAGGTAGACGATTGATGAAAGTTTGGATAAGTTTGTTTTAACATCCAGCAGTTAATGATTTGAAATAAGTTCCTATTCACTCCTACTGAATGCTTTTCTTTGTATAAATGCTGGCTTACAATTAGGAAATGGAGAGTCTTGCTCTACTTACTTGCGACAGCAGATACCGTATTCTAGAGATCAGTGACAAGGCTTCTTTTTTAGGATAGCTTATTTGTTTTCTATTTTGCTTTTATTGTTTGTTAGCGAACCAGGTCTTCTGAGTTGTCTGTATTTCTCAGACACAGAACATAACAGACACATCCAGTCCTGGAACTTACAAAGCCCTGATAGAGACAGATGGGTCCTCTCATTTTTAGACAAGAGAATTTTAAAAGAGATCTGATATCTCCTTTAGTTTCTTGTGGCTCATCTACCTTGAAGGAGCTTTGCAAGGTGACTGAGAAGGCAAACACTAGTTTGGTTGTGTATGGCTTCTCCGGCTGAGTTCTTCTTTTGTATTTCTACCATCTCACCACCTCCTGGGGGAAAGTGGGATTTCCCCTTTAGGCCAGCTTCTGAAGGGATAACACTAAGACTGCCTGAAAGGTTCTTTCTTCCATGGGATTCAGGGGAGGGTGTCCAATTGTATACATGTTCCAAACTTTGCCTCTGTTAAAGCCTTATCTGCTCTCAGGTACTGCCCCTTCTGTTTAAAATGTAATTTTTTGCCTTTTGAAAATTTGTACTCTCCAATGCTGTAGAGCCTAATACTGAGTTCTGTTTCCCCTCCCCTCGGATTTTCAGGTTTATTTTTTAGTGCTTTACCTTTTCCTTTGTATGTAATATTTTTATTTTTATTTTTTTTATTTTTTATTTTTTTCTCTCTGCTTTTGAATGTTAGATTTGTTTCTTTAGCTCTCTTAAAACTTTTGGAATATTATGTTAAATTAGAATTCAGACTCAAATGTGCAAATGTCAGTAGGAAATGCTTTATATTAGTGGAGATTCTGATACCATTTAAATTGAACCTAATATTTTTTAAAAAATCATATACAGAACACCGTCATCCAATGAAAAACAAATTACAGTGTTCATTCTCTTACCCTAAAGTATGGCAGATCACTTATTAATTAATGCTATTTTCACAATTAAGTTTGGAACATTATGGTATTTAAAGATTTGACACAGATGAATTTGTATTTTTGCATAAATAAGATGCTGATATACCCATCTGTGGCATTTAACACTGAAGCAAAACTACTTTTCCTAATAGTCACAGCTTGTGGATTATTCAAAATCATACCAAACGTCTTTTTCCTGTTCTGTCTCTTATTTGAGATTTTGGTATATATTTTAGCAATGTACTTAAAACATGTGAATTATTTTGTTAGCGAAGAATCCTAAGCATGCATACTGTGCTTTCACTAGGTAAATCTTTACTCATATCTCTAATTGCCTATCAGATTAATTGCAGACCCTTACGCTTGGCTTAAGTGACTCCATCTTAGCGGTACAATGTGGTGTCCCACTAGGCCGTCACATTTTTTTAATGGCTTGATTGGAATGTAGTTCATATGCCATATGGTTCACCCATTTAAAGTGTAGTGTTCAGTGCTTTTTAGTGTATTCAGAATGTGCAACCCTCACCACAATCGATTTTAGAATATTTTCATTACCCCGGTAAGAAACCCTGCGCCTGTTAGCAGTTCCTCCCCACTTCTTCCCAACCTTCTCAACCTTTGGGAACCACTAGTCTACTTTCTGTCTCTGTGGATTTGCCTATTCTGAACATTTCATGTAAATGAAATTATATATTATGTGTGGCCTTTTGTGACTGACTTTTTTCATTGAGCATGTTTTCAAGTTTCATCCATGTTGTAGCACGTATCAGTATTTTATTCCTTTTTATTGATGAATAGTATTCCATTGTGAGGGTACATCGCGTTTTGTTCGTTCATCAGTTGGTGGGCACTTGGGTTGTTTCCACTCAGTCCTTCACTCTTTGAAGCAGTCATTCTGGTCTCTTCACTGTTACTCACATACATTGCATTCATCCTTAACTCTGCTTTTCCCCATCCTGGGATAACCTTTCATTATATCTAGCCAACACTTTCCACCCCCAGGATCCAGCTGTAATCCTGCATCTTTCATAAGGCCTTTCCTAACTGCTGAAACCACATGGATCCCAGGCTTATTTGAGCTCCCAAAACACAGTGTTTGCACCCATCAACTAGTAATGAATCACTACTTTGTATTCATTCTCTCTCTCTCTCTCTCTCTCTCTCTCTCTCTCTCTCTCCTTTCCTTAATAGATTGTAAGTTCTTCTAGGTCAAGCCAATTTTATGTTGTTGCTGTTTTGGTTCTTTCTTGATCTTTGCTTTGATATAAATATATACCTTTTAATAGAATAAAGTATATTTGTTTTTTTTTACGATGACCAAAATGTTAGATGGATTAAGCAGCTTCTGATTTTTTTTGTATCATAGGAAATACAATCAGACAGATTTAGGTTATATCCTCTTCCACCATTTATTACTTGTGTGACCATGGACAAGTTACTTCTGGTTGTTAAGCCCCGGTTTCTCCCCTGTAAATAGAAATAATAATTGGTTTCCCCAGGTTGTTGCTTATGGCCCCTGCCACAGAATAGGTACCCAATTAATGTTAATTCTCTTCTGTGACCTTTCCCCTTTCCCTACTTCCTTGCTTCTTAGGTGCTCAAGATACATTTCAGACTTTTAAAAGTGGATAAAAGTATTAATTTTGCCTTCCAATAATTGAACAAACAGGCAAGTGAAATCACTGACGTTTGTGATAAAAATCTATTAACTTCCTTTACTAGTAGTATTTATCAGAAACCAGAATCTTCACAAATTATAATTAAGCATTTTAAACTGAGTGATAACAAGATCAGCTTGTTTACAGATTTATATATATATATTTTTACCAAATGATCTTAAGCAATATTTGCTATTTACATTATGTATTCAATGTGTTGATGGGTTAATGTACCGGAACTAACTTTTAGGTTGCTTACTTTTTACAGTCACTTGTCACTAGTTTTCAATTGGCACTGTGAATTTTAAAACATTTTGCACTTTACCTTTCAGGGAGAGTCAGGATTAGAGTGAATCTTTTTGAACATTTCCCCTTTTCTTTCTCTTCCCATCATTTTTTTTTTTTTTTAAGGCGAAAGTGCTCCCCCTAGTGATATCACAGAGTGAGTTTTCTGCAGCCAAATCTGGAAATAAAAGTGCTGTAAACTGTGGCTATTGCTAATCACATCTGGGAACTCTTGCATTCACGACTGGAATATGGTAGCAATGAGGTAGTGAGGAAGAACTCCAGTGATAAGCTTTGCTACTCTCTTACATTTGATTGTTTATCTTTTAAAAATACCTATCCTATTTGTTCTGCAAATGTGAAAAGTCGCGTGAAAACTCCTTACATGCCCTTATTTCGAAGATCTTCTATATACCTACACTTCTTTTACTTTCACTATTGTCTTGACTGTTTTTTCATCCCTTCTGCCTTTTATACTGTTTCAGTGAGGAGGTGTATAAGGGGTGTGTGTGTGTGTGTGTGAGAGAGAGAGAGAGAGAGAGAGAGAGAGAGAGAGAGAGAGAGAGAGAGAGAGAGAGAGATGGAGAAAGAAGAGAGAGAGGGAGAGAGAGAGCAAAAGGAGAGGGATAGTCAGTCTTGAGTGGCCAGTATTGCTTGCCCAGTTTTCTTGAGTGATGTACAGGAAAGGCCTATTTAATCCCTCACAATTGGGATGGATAAATCCAAAAATATTGGTTAACATGGGGAATCATAAAAATGATACATACCTTCAACATTTCATTTTAATATTATATATATATATATTTGTTTATGATGTAGGTCCACTACCTTTTCTTTGAGTATGATTATAGTTCAGAATCCTCTTTCTTGCATAAATCGTCCCCACAGTGCATTTACAATGTCAAGTTCAAGTTTATTTAAAGATTAGTGAGAACTGAAAGATGCTTATGAAGCAGTCTGAAAGCATGGTCCTGGACCTTTATGATTTCTCATTGTTTTTTTTGCAAGTTGTCTTATTCTTCCTATTTCAATAGCAATTTTCTTTGGCAACTTTATTGAGTTTTTCTAAAACTTTCCTCTTAGTTTTCATAGAAACACTCTTTTTGCATTTACATGTTTATATAATATTTAACTAACTTATGTAATTGCAATATCAGGTGAAATTGGGATAAACTATTATATTTGGGAACAAACACAGCTGACTCTTGGTTGCCACTCAGCTAGTGAGAGCAGAAGTCTGTGGGTATTCTAGAGAGTAGCCTATTAGCCATGAGCTTTCAGCTCGCCTATGGCAGTCTTTTGACACCTTGTTGAGAGGTATGCTATCCCCCTGTCAAAGCATGCACTGTGATGATTTTGCTCCCTCCTTGGATATGATATTCCCTCTTGTTTTTGAGTTTGGTCTTGTCCATGGTCTGGTTTATTCTTCTTTCACCTTTATATACCAAAAAAAAAAAAAAAGAATCTCAGTTAAGAGGTACTTTCATAAGCTTCTGTTTTGTTTTTTTAAAACAAACTTTCTGAACATATGCAGAAATGTGCAGGAATGATAAATACACAGCTCGTTGAATGTTCACAAGTGAACACATGCATGCAGTGAGCACCTGCATTAATAAATAGAGCATACTCTGTAGTATTAGCCTAGGAGACTCCCTTTGTACGGCCTTGTCCAGTTCCCCACACTTCCTGCAAAGGGTAACTACTATCCTGACTTCTAACACCACAGATTAGTTTCCCTGATTTTGCACTTTATGTAGTAGGGACCATGTAATGTACTGTTTTGTGTTTAGCTTCTTTTGTTCAGCCTTAAAAAAAAGATTTGTCCTTTTTGTTTCATGGAAAAATAGATTGTTCATTCTCATTGATGTACAGTATTCTATTATATGACTATACCACCATTGATTCATTCTACTGCTGATGGACATTGGCTTGTTTCCAGTTTTTGGGTATCATAAATAATGCTGCTGTGAACACTCATGTACAAGCTTTTTGGTGAACATATGAGTATGTATGAGTTTCTTTTGGGTATCATCATAAAAATAGAGTTATCGGTCGTAGCATATGCATATGTCCATCTTAACAGATATTGTTAAACAATTCCCAAAGTGTGCTTGTACCACTTTATACCTCTACCAGCACTGTCTGAGTGATTCCAGCCTGTATTTCTTAGGAAGCAAAAGTGACAGACTTTACATAGTACATGAATTTCTAGCATATCAATAATGAAATAGCTACTTCATAGCCCATAGAAGTTTCTGTTTTTCTGTGCATGATTTACTTCTATCATCTTTTTTCTTTTCCTACAAGAAAGACAGTTTCCGTAAGTTTTTACAATTAGTCTTTATACCGCTAGACTGTTTGGTTAGAAGACCCTTGGTTGGAAGTTCTTATTTTAGGAGTACCACCTTCAGTTGCTGCACTTATAATGATCCTTAGAGGTCCCATTAAAAAAAAAATGCAAGTTACCATCTTCTGTGAAGATGATGCACAAATGGCCTGCCTTTGTAGGTAGAAATCGGAAGCATCTTCATTTTCATGTTTTAGGATAGAGAGATCACTGTTTCACGTATTAAGAAGAATACATAATGGATTCCAGCTGTATATCTTCCGTTATCACTGAGGCCAAATTACTTAAGTCTTGGCAAACCCTGAATTCCCCTGTTTTGGAAAAGTACTGGGTCTCTGAATATAAGGGATTTAGAGACTACTTCCCATCTCTTTTTCCTTGGCTTTTGTTAGAGAACAACGATGGGAGGCATTTGCTTCTTTTCTCCTATTTACTGAAGCTTCGGAAGGCTCTGTCTATGACATCAGTGGAAAGCAGAATGCTCTCATGCGATCTGTAGGAAACGCCTAAAAGTAAACTATTTTCATCAATGTAAAGGCAACCCATATAATCTCTTGGAAAGACCTAGAGCTTAATAAAATGATATGATTCTGACAGATTTGAGCAGTTTTCTTTAGTATAGCTGTTTGATTACCTACTTAAAATATCTACAAATTTCTATGATAAAACACTATAAAGTAATATCAAAATGAATGATTTTACAGATTTGAATAAAAGGTGGGTTATGTAACTGCAGTGTAACCATAACATATATGTATGTGCATATTATAAATGCATGTATGTATGTGTGCATGTGTATTTTCATGAACAATTAGTTCATACTGACCCTTGGAAAGTAGCTAAGTGAGATACAGGAAGATTGTCTTTTGTCCCAAATCATAGCTATTAGTTCCTGGTAAAAATTTGGAGTTGTGTTCCTTGGCTCACTATCTTGTTGAGTTGTGTAGTGGTTTCTTAGTAGTCAATTGTGAATTAAGGTGCTGGCTGTACCAACTGGTAAAAATCGTAAATATCTTAGAATTAGGGTCACATGCCTCCCACCCATTGAACAGGTGGGAGGCATGGAGCAGTTTTCAGGCTTAATTCTTCAGTCACCACTTGTGGCTTCGTCCTTTAGTATGTGGTGCACATGTCAGAAATAATTACAAAAGCTATTATATCCTCACCTATGGATGTCCCTTATAGTGTAATTTTCCATCCAAATAAGAGATGTTAGTAATGGAGAAGATTTGAAATGCAACTAAAAGTTACTTTAGGATAAATCTTAGGTTTAAACATACAAAATGCTTACTGAGTACTTATTTGTTAGGTACCCCCTGAGGAGTGAATGGCATTGTACCAGCAAATACTTGTGTTCAAGGAAGTACCCGTTTAAGGAAGCAAATGCATTTTTCTTAAATGTCAACAGCATGGAAGTCATCCCCAATTAATAAGTGTGTCGGGCGTTGAGAAGGCAGTGTGTTGTGTCAGAAATACATACTTTATATGAAGACAGATCCAGATTTATTCTTGGGGGCCTCAGCCTTGCTTATTTACTTACTGAGAGACCTTGGTTAAGTTGCTTATCTTCTCCTAGTCCAAGCTTCCTAATCTGAACTGGGAATAATAATATCTACAGTGTGGGATTGTTAAGAAGATGAGAGGAAATGTATGTAGAGGGCACATACTGTATGCACAGTGCTTGGTGCCTAGTTGTGTTCAGTAAAGGATAACTGGCCTTTGAAATCATCTGTTTGCAATTCAGAACATATTTTACTTTGGATGTATAGGAAAATTCCCATCCAGAAACTCCATGTGGTTATAAAGTTTTCTCTCCAGATGATGCCCCTTTGCAGTTAATCCTCTAGCCTGACCCTAGGCAACCAATGATCTGCCTTTTGTCACCATAGATTGGGTTTTTCTGTTCTGGAATGTAGACATACGTTTTCATATCTCTTGGATAAATGCCTAAAAATGGAATACTAGGTGTCATATGGTGAGTTCATATATATTTTTGTATGTTTTTCTTTTCTACCATTTTATTGAGGTATAATTGATATCCACTAAACTGCACATATTTAAAGTGTGCAATTTAATTAATTTTGTCATGTATATACCCATTAAGCCATCATCACAATTAAGATAATGAACATATCCATCACCCTCAGAAGAAACTTTGTGCCCCGTTGTAATATTTTCTCCCATTTCTCTGATCCCTTCACCTACTTCAGGCAACCACTGATCTGCTTTCTGTCACTCTAGATTAGTTTGCAATTTCTAGAATTTTATAGAAATACAGTAGCTACTCTTTAGTCTGGCTCCTTTACGCAACATAATTATTTAGAAGTTCATTCATGATGTTGCATATATCAATAGTTTATCCCTTTTTATTATTGATAATTATTCCATTGTAAGGATATAACACATTTTACTTATCCAGTTGTCAATCGATGGACATTTGGGTAATTTCCAGTTTGGGGCTATTACAAACTAAATGGCTGTAAGCATTCATGTACAAATCTTTGTATGGACATGCACCTTCCTTCCCCTCTGATAAACAGCTAGGAGTGGAATAGCTGGGTCGTACTGTAGGTATATGTTTACATTTTTAAGAAATGGCTGAACTATTTCCAGTGTGATTGTGCAATTTTACACTCCCACCAGCAGTGGATGAGAGATTGAGTTGCTCCTTATATTTGCTGATACTTGGTGTGTTTAGTCATTTTATTTTTAAGCCATTCTAGTGGTATTTCTAGTGGTCTAGTTACTGGTATTTCATTGTACTTGTCATTGGGTTTTCCAAATGACCAATGGACATTGAGCATCTTTACTTGTATTTATGAGCCAGCCATATATTCTTTTTGGTGAAGTGTCTGTTCAACCTTTGGCCCATTTGTTGGATATCTGCTTTACGAATATTTTCTCCCAGTCTGTGGCTTGCCTTTTAATTTCTATAAGAGTATCTTTCAAAGAGCAAAGGTTTTTTTACTTTGCTGTGGTCTAATTTTGATGAGGTCTAATTTATTGATTTTTTTCCTTGATAGTACTTTTTGTGTTATATTTAAGATTTTTTTTGCCAAATTCTAGGTCATTAAGGTTTCCCTCCCTGTTTTCTTTTATAGGTTTTAAGGTTTTAGCTCTTAATTTTAGGTCTGTGGTCTATTTCCAGTTAAATTCTGTGTAGGGTATAAGGTAAGGGTTGAAGTTAATTTTTCCCCCATATAGCTATGTTGTGCAATTGAAAGAGCCAGTTTGCTATTTTGAAAACCAGGGGACCTGGCGTCTGTCTCTGTGATCACATTCAAGTCACTTAAGTTCTTCAGCACTCTTCCCTCCTCTTTCCTCCATGTGATATTATGGGTTGGGCCCAATAGAAATTAAGGTTCCACGTTGCTTCAGCAGGCTATCCTCAATTCTAAGAAAAGGAAGAGATGTTGAACTCCAATTTCTTATTTCATCCATGTGGCCGTGCTAATGGATGTCCCAGAAGGCGCAGAAGCTCCTCGGGTAGGTGAACAGGTTCAAAGCTTTTTTTTTTAAAAGGGTCATTTGTAAGGTAGATACTCATAATTCAGAAAGTGCCTGTGTTTCATGAAGGATTAGATGCAATATTATAATAAAACCAAAAATATTGTTCATTTTGCAGAAATAAAATACATCAGTTGAACAATATTTTCTTTTTTTTTTCTTTCTTTCTTTTTTTTTTGTTATTTATTAGTTTCAGGTGTACAAGACAAGGTAATACTTAGACGTTCATCATTTATATCCCTCACACTGTGAACCCCCCTCCCCCCATCCACTATCCCTCCGACCTCACACTGAACCATCACATTATATATATAAAATTATAGTTGGCATTCATTAATGTTTAGCTTCTGTTGTACAATGCCATGATCAGGTATCCACAGTATCCCTGAGGTGGTCTCCCAAATAGGACGCATGTCCATTGGATACCCAACAAAATCTTTACAACATTATTGAATACCTTCCCCAAATTAATTTTCAAAAAAACCCTGAGGCCATCTTGTGGTTACCAGCTGCTTCCAAATCCCTTCACCTTTCCCCTTATCCCCAACCCCCCCCCCCACACCCATCTAACAACTCTCGGTTTTTTCTTTGTGTCCCCAAAACTGTTTCTGATTAGTTCATTCACATAGTCTTTTCTTTAGATTCCATATATAAGTGAGATCATATGGTACTTGTCTTTCTCTTTCTGACTTATTTCACTTAACATAATGTTCTCTAGATCCATCCATGTTGCTGCAAATGATAAGATTTCTTTCTTCTTTATGGCTGCGTAATACTCCATTGTATAAATGTACCACAGCTTCTTAATCCAGTCATCTACCGATGGGCATTTCGGTTGTTTCCATATCTTGGCTATTGTGTAAACTGCTGCAATAAACAAAACAATATTTTCTTTAACGAGCTCTGTACATTGTAGATTTGGTTTGAATAACTTTTGGGCAGAATATGTACCTCACATAATTTTCCAGTTATTTGGTGGATTTTTCCAGATATCTTCTTGCTATTGGTTTCTAGTTTAATTCTGTAATGGTCATAGTGATGTAGGATTCGCGGGCAATTTCTGGGTGTGGGCTGGGATCGTGTGAAGCCGGAATGGACACACACGGACCAGGGAGAGGCAAAGAGTTGCAAAGGAAGATAGTTTATTAAAGCAACAGGAAAGGTCACAGCTCCCAAGCGGGAGGGGGTACCCGAGACTGGGAAGCCCACTAGCTAAGGCAAAAAGCTTTACTTTTATATTTCTGTTTCTACCCGGGAGGGGAATATTGGAATGCTGGTGCCCACCAGTATGATGTTTATCAGATCCACTCTGCTGCTCCAGCCTAAGGGAGACTTTGGAAATGTTCCCGTTGCCCCAGAGTATACGATTAAGGTTTTTACCTTGCAGGAGCAGGTTATCTTGAGACTTGGAATATATGGTCAGTTTTAGTTTCTGCTCAGTCTACCAGGGAATTCCTAACTGCCTGATGTCATATTAACTAACCTGTCTCAATAGAACATACTTTGCTTGACTTCAGTTCTTTTAAATTTGCTGAGGTTTGTTTTTTGGCCAGAACATGTGGATCTTGGTAAATATTCCATGAACACATGGAAACAATGTGTCTTCTATTGTTGTTGGGTGTAGTGTTCTAAAAATGTCAAACAGGTCAAGTTGGTTGACGGTATTTTTCAGATTTTCTGCATCTCTAAGGATATTTTCTATTTGTTCTATTGACTACAGAGTGGAGTATTAAAGTCTCCATTCTTGTGGACTTGTCTATTCCTTCTTTCAAATCTATCATTTTTACTACCAGTTCATATATTTTGATATCTGTAGTTAGGTGCATATATACTGTGTTTCCCTGAAAATAAGACCTAGCCGGACAATCAGCTCTAATGCGTCTTTTGGAGCAAAAATTAATATAAGACCCGGTCTTATTTTACTATAAGACCGGGTATTATATAATAGGAAGTGATATGATATAATATGATATAACATAATATAAAATACCGGGTCTTATATTAATTTTTGCTCCAAAAGACGCATTAGAGCTGATTGTCTGGCTAGGTCTTATTTTCGGGGAAACAGGGTAGTTAAGATTATTATGTTTTCTTGGTGAATTACCCCTTTATAGTTATGTAATGTTTTTATCTCTAGAAATATTCTTTGTTTCGAAGTCTACTTTATCTGATATTAATATAACTCACTCTAGCTTTCTTTTGGTTAGTGTTTACACAGCATATCTTCTTTTGCCCTTTAACTGTTTTTTAAAAAATAATTTTTATTTTGGAATTACTTTACGTTTTCAATTTCATTGAGTTTTGTTCTAATATGTATCATTTCCTTTCTTCTGCTTGTTTGCATTCTCTTTCTCATTTCTTAAGGTAGAAGCTTAGGTTATTGATTTTAGATCTTCTATTCTAATATATACATTATAATGCTGTAAATTTCTCTCCAGGTACTGCTTTAGCTGCATCCTACAGATTTTAATATTTTGTGTCTTCATTATGATTTAATTGAAAAACTAAAAACATTTTCTCTCGAGACTCCTTCTTTGACTCATGAGTCATTTACAAGAGTTTTGTTTAATTTCCAAATATTGGAGGATTTTTCCAGATTTTGTTCATTACTGATTTCTAGTTCCATTATGGCTTGAGAATGTGCTTTGTTTGATTTCTATGACCTCCCCCTCCTTCCCCATTAACAGCTCTGATTTCATTTCTTACAATTTCCTTCTTCGCTTGGTGTGTGCTCCAGCTGTCTTTGCTGTTCATTAAACATACCAAGTACACATCTACCTTAGGGCTTTTACACATGCTGTTCTTTCTGCTTTTAATGTCCCCTCCCCCCCCAGTTATCTGAATTGTTAGCTCTATCATTTACTTCAGATCCTTACTCAATTGTGGGTTGTCTACTTATCTTAGATAAATGGCACCACCATCTACTTAGTGTCACAAGTTAAACACCTTGGAGTATCCTCAATTTTTCTTGTTGCTTATCTCTGGTATTTAAATAGAGTAAATATTCCTTTTACAAAATAGAAACATTCGCTAGGTTTCTGTAGTTTTCTGATATAAGTATTAAAAAAAAAACCCATTTGTTTAGTTAAACTGAGTTTCAAATCCTTGATTAGCAGAAACCCCCTGCTAATTCCAGTGTTTTTTCTTTGGAAAACACTCATTTCTTTTGATATAGTGGGTAAATAGATGTGGCCTCCTATTTTTTTTTTCAGGAAAATATTTTTTAACGTTCCAAAATAACATATATTTTATTCAGTTCTAGTCTCTTATTTATTATAAGGGCATATGTATATAATAATCACTCTCTAGACTAATTTTGTATTTCTTTTTATCAGTTAGTGAGAACTGTAACTTGTGTTTTAAAAAAAAATTTTGTTGCTAAGAAACATAGAACTGAGCCACTAAAAGCTGCGTGACCTTGGTGACATCATTTAGCTCCTCTGTATTGTCAGCAAAGTGAGGGAGATGTACCAGTCATGCTGTTAAGATTCTTTCTTGCACTGAGACTCTGTAAACTTGACTCAGGGCTTGCCCCAGTTGTTAACTTGCCTCAGGGTGTTAGTGCACTTCTTTCTTTACTCCGTCAGAAGGATTTGCTTGTATCTAGTTAAAACACCCAACTCAGTGTATACTAGTCGGCTCTGATTTTTTTGACTAGTGTTTTCTATAAAATATTAAAATGTTCAGTATTTTTCATATTTAAATATGTGTGCTGCTCTCAATCCTTTTGTGTAGATAAACAGTGTTTAAATAAGAATAGAATGGCTTGTTATTTCATTGAATAATCATTTCATAGTAAAAATCATTACATATTGTGATTTAAAAAGTCTATTATACTGCTTAATATCTTCATGATTCCCACACAAATAGCATGTGGACAACATGTTAAAATCTATATCTATATCTATATATCTAGGAAAGGTATATATATCTTAAAGATATATATATATATATATCTTAAATATATATCTTTAAGATATGTATATGTATCATATATATCATTATTTGCTTATATATATGAGTAAATTTACTCATTATTTATTTATATATCAGTCTTTACTCATTGAATTACATATGGTAAATTGACAATTGTGTTTCCTTAGACAACATTTTTTCTTGTAAGATAACTAGAGGACAGGTAATTCATATATTGCTAAAAGGAATGATATGAATGTCTAAAATAGTTCTTGAATTACAAGGGAACCTCAGGAAGAAAATTCACTTTATTTCTTTTAAAGAAGAAAATATATGTGTGAACTTAATATAAATTAATTGTTATTTAGGAACCCATGAGACATCTTATAGGATCAGTAGTTTGGGTTTTTTTTTTGTTTTTGTTTTAGTTTTAATTAGATTCTTGTTTTGTGAAGACAGTATCCTAACCCTGACAATAACTAGCTGTTTGACCTTGAGAAACTTTCAGAATCTCTGTAGGTGTTGGTTTCTTCATTGTCACAATGTGAGGAGGTGAAATATATTTCTAAGGCTCTCTTTAACTCCAGCACTCCATTAGAGAAAAGCAATCATCATTTCACACAGCTTTTACGAGACTGAATTTTGGTTGATTGATGTCCATTTAAATTTTATAATTGATTTGTTTGTATCATACTTCTGATTCAGTGCTTCAGTGGTGATAATATCAGTCAAATGAACAGAGAGGAACCACAGTATCATGTTAGGGACTCTTTCTGGGCCAAATTATTTACTCCTAGATTTCAGTTATTGTCTCCATGACATAATTTCCAAATCTGTGGCTATAGCCGTGGGCTTTTCTCCCCAACTTTGGACCCGGACTGGGTCATGTCACCTTGATGTCTCTGCCAGGATGTCTCACTGGTTTTTCAAACTCAGTGTGCCTGAAGCTGAGGTCATCATTTTAAATCTGAATTTGCCACCACTTGTTATTAAAGTCTGACCATCCTTTTAAATCACACTGCAGGGAAGCCTGGGAATAATTTTGTACTATTGTTTTTCTTTCATTAGTTCGTTTTATATCAAGTCCTATCGATTTTATTTCTGCAAGAAGCCATTTCTTCCTCCTACTCTAATTCAGATACACAGAAGCAGAGTGCTTTGTTTTTATTATTTTCTTTCTACTTCTAGAACACAGTGACTGGCAATTCATAAGTGTTCAGTAAATCGTTATGAAGTAATTGAATAAATCTTGTCAAGCATGGGATGTTTGAACATATTGTTCCTTCTCCACTTTTCACCAATTCCTACTCATTTTTAAGGTCACAACTCTTCCGGGAAGGCTTCCCTTGACCTCCAAAGTAAGTGATGTTCTTGATAGTGCTTTTCCTTTAAAGGTCTTTGCACACTTAGGATGATTTGATTGGTTTTTGTTGTTGTTTTTAATGCATGTCTTCTGTGACTGTGAAGCTCTAATAGGGCAGGGATCACGTGATGTCTGTTCCACCTTCTCCCTGCCCAGGGCTCAGTGACCTGCTCAGTGCCCCATGTGTAATAAGCACTCAGTTTATAGTTGTTGCCTGACGAATTCTATGGCTGGGCCCAAAGCATAATTAGATGGTGTTGGAGACTCCAGAACCACTGCCTGGCACCCAGCAAGTTCTGAAGAGATACTGCCCGAGTTATTGAACACATCAGTCCACCTGTTTTCTGAGGTTAAGTCTTTGGGTTCCTTCTCCTTCCTGTGATAACTATGAGTGTTTACGATCCTTTCTTCCTGCAGGTGCCAGGGATTTTCTGATTTCCACAGCTGTCAGTTACTACTCTACTTTCCCTCCTGGGTTCCTCATTTGCTGGATTGGCTGCTATGTAAACCCAGTCTTCTTAGCTACTCTTTCCCCTGCTATGTGTATATATTTTTGAAAAGTACTTTTTTAAAAGGATTTTTACTGCCATTGGTTAATGGGGAAATAGAAAGGCTGATTTAAAAAAAAATAATAGGAGAGGTTACAGTGTTTCCAGAAATCTTCCAAATTTGTATAGTTATTCCTAAACTCATATTTTACATACCTTTCAATATTCCTGCTATAGCTTATATAGTTAGGGCAGACCCTGGTAATGTTTCCTTTTACTCTTTGTAAAATACTGCAGAACAATGATTTTAAGTTTTTTTTACCATGACTCACAGTAAAGAATACACTTTAAATTGTGACCTGGCATACACACACACACACACACACACACACACACACACACACACACACGTGCTAATATATAATTGAAACTAAATGTTAATAATTATCTTGCTATATATTACTTGAAAACATATGGAAGTTAACATCAAATATAATCTGAATGTTGAAATACAATATGGAAAAATCCCAAATAAACAATACAAAAGCAAAAATAAGGAAAGATAAATGCAACAGGTGTGTGTGCCCCTTAGTAAGTGCATTCCACTCCAGGACAAGTGAGGATTAGTCCATCTTGTATACTGTTGTAAGATTCGATGTGGGCTGTGAGGGGGCAAAGAAAGGGTAAAATAATTCTAAGGTGTTACTGGAGGATCAGAGAGCTGTTCGTACCTCTGTTGGTACAAAGAGGGAAGGGGAGAATGAACTCAATTTTGGATATGAAGTTGAAGACCCATTCAGAAGAAATGTGGTCTACATAACTGATGATACTGGTTTAATCAAAAGAGGAATTTGTCTCTTCTTCACAATAAACATGCAACTTCTGAATACTACATTGACATGGCATCGGGATAGTGAAAGATATAGTGGCAATTATCAGTAAAAGGATATACTGTGTTTCCCCGAAAATAAGACCTAGCGGACAGTCAGCTCTAATGCATGTTTTGGAGCAAAAATTAGTATAAGATCTGGTATTATATTATATATTATATTTTATATTATATTACCTGGTCTTATATTGTAGTAAAATAAGACCGGGTCTTATACTGAATTTTGCTCCAAAAGACGCATTGGAGCTGATTGTCTGGCTAGGTCTCATTTCGGGAAACATGGTAGTATATTACCTATTATTGTTATTGTTGTTATTAGCAGGAGGAGAAATGAAGAAGTACGGTCACTGGTGGGACTGTAATTGAAGTAATAGGGAGTTTCAGGCTGTAAGGGAGAAAGGGAAACTAGGAGAATTTATTAGAAACTAGAGAATAAGAAAGAATTGAGGGATTAGAAATGTGACGAGGGTAAAAAAATGGATTTAGCTAGAGAAGAATAGAAAGATAAAAGTTTATGGGCAGTAAGTGAGATCATAGAGTTTGAGATTCTAGAGATGGAGCATTTCCAGGCAATGATGTGGTCCAGCCTTTGACAACGGTTGCTGATGTGGAGACAAATTCAGTTTGAATCACAAATACTTGTGGAGCTCTTACTGTGTGCTAAACATTGGGGAAAGTAAAATTGGGGCAAAAATATCACTGGATTAGAGGGAATCAAAAACTAGCTATTCGTCATTTACCTGAATGATGAAATTACCCAGGGCAGTGGCAGGAGCTGGAATGACAAGACTGAAACTTCATTATGGCAAAAAATGTTTGAGTGGACTGACTTGTTTTTCATTGGTTTAAGATATTACTATAAATGGCTCTTTAAAATAAGTGCATCTCCCAATGGGAATAAAATAATTAGTAACATTAATTTAGAATTTAAAAGATAGCTGTCCTAAATTCATTTATTTTAACTAGTCTTTTTTTTTCCTTCCTCTTTCCTTTTTAGCCACTAGCGTACAGATTAGATGATTAACCCAATTCTTTTTAGTTTTAGAGAAACGGCTTGCTGAGTGGGATTGTGTCCTTTTTGTTTCTGAGTGAGTATCCTGGAAAAGGAACATGTCCCAAAGAATAGCACAATTGGAGCAGAAGGGAGCAGCTCGTGTTCAAGCCTGTATCATTGTTCCTTGTGCCCAAGTTGAAAGTTGCAGGTTTTGAAGTCTAGGAAGTTTATTTTGTAAAAAGAAAAAAAAATTTATCTGTATACACACATTGATTGAACCTTTATTTTAAAATTACATATACCATATCGAATAGCAATAGAGCGAATTTTATACTGTTGACTTAAACCTATGCTGATGTTTTTGGGTTCCTTCCATGCAGTGGTTGGTATCATAGATTGGCACACATTTGGCTTATTTATAGTGACTGCGACCGAAGTAAGCAGGAGATAGATAACGGCAGGTCCACAGCCCCCAGGAAGTTCCCAGGCACGAAGCCCAGCACCCTACTTTCCCTACAGCCAGGTGTGCTCTCCGCCATGTTGATTGTCTGACACACAGCCCTATCCCAAGCGGCCCTCATACCCACCTCAAATGTGCACTTAAGTAGACTGCATGCTACCCCCCCGTCTGCCCACTGTTCTTACCCACTCACGTCTCACATCACAATTATGAAGGGAGCCCTGTGGCCCTGACGAAGGGGAAGCAGTGAACCCAGGCAGTCCACGTCAGATGGACCTTCTGCTTCGCGTGGGCAAATTGTTACTGTGCACTTGGCTCGTTCCACTCATGTAGTCTGAAAACTGAGGAGTCTGAAGAATCCGCAGTCTCCTCCTTTATTTATTTATTTTTTTCACATTCTTCCTCTGTCATGGTAGCTCTCAGAGTGTTGTCTCCAGGCCGGCAGCACCAGCATCACCTGGGAACTTGTTAGAAAAGAAGTTGTCAGGCCTCACCAAGAGCTACGGACCCAGAATCTCGGGGGGGTGGGGGGCAATTTTCACAAGTGCTCTGGGGTGATTCTGATACGTGCTCACTCCAGCATATCGTGTTTACCAATCTGTATACGTGGCCTTGAGGGCTCCGATAATCCTCTAAGCTTGATGTATTAGTTGAAACATGCAATAGCCATTGTTGAAGGTCATAATTGTGTAATGTTGGCAATTTCATCCGGTTCAACGAATAGTTATTTTGCGTAAACCAGGGTTTCTTAGACATTTGCTTGTTGAATCATTGACATTCTTTGTTGTGGGCAGCTGTCCTGTGCATTGTAGGATGTTTAGCAGCATCCCTTGATTCCATCTACTGGATTATAGTAGCATCTCCCAAGCTGTGTTGATCAAAAATGTCGTCTGACATTGTCATACATGCTTTGGTCGTGGTGGGGGAGCACTCCCGGCTGAGAATCACTAGCTAACCCAGTTGCTTTTCCTGCTAAGCAGTAATACCCAACACACCACCCAGATATATCCATTTTCCTCATGGGTGGGAGAAGGGCCAGACATAAAAGCTAAATTTACTTTCTGTAATTTATGTTTGATAGAAATTCTGGTGATTACAATTTAGCTTCACTTTCTTTTATATTTTTTCATGCGCTGTTTACAGTAAGCAGTGCCACCTAAAGATTATTTTCTAATATTGCTGTCAGCGTTGAATAGCAATCTGATTTTGTTTCTGTAATTCATTCATTTTGCTTGGATGCCCAAAGGATTTTTTTTTTAAATTTATTTATTGGGGTGACAATTGTTAATGAAATTACATAAGCCCAAAGGATTTTTCTTTTTCTTTAAAGTCCAGCAATATAGCTCAGTGTTGGTTATGCTGGATTGATTTTTCTCAGGTATATGGTGTGCTCTTTTGAATCTTTTTTTTTTTCAATTAAAGAATTTTTTTTTTTAAATAAGTTTTTTTTCAGGGTTTCTCTGCTTTGGTTTTCTTCTTTAGGGACTTCTATTAAAGTATGTTGGATCTTCTTTGCCTGTCTCATGTATCACTTTCTTTCAGTTTTTTTTTTCCTTTCAAATCTTTTTAATGTTTTTAATTTAAAATTTTTCTTCTTTTCACCTTTTAGTTTTCTTAATGCTTTATTGTGTTCATTCACCCTTATGTTTTTTCTAGTTTAGTCTTTTCTGAAATATTTTTTTCTAGTTCTTTCCTGAGTTCTGTCACATTATTTTTTAGTTTTCATAGTTATGATTCGTGTGCTTTTCCCCATATCTTATACATTTTCTTAATACTTTTTTTCTTTTTTTGCTTTTGGAGAAATAGGTTATTGTTATTTGTTTTGGGGGCATCTGTCTTTCATTGTCTTTAAGACTATTATTTCAGTCCTCATTCTCTTTTTTAAAATAACTATATATGGAATTTGATCATGATCCTTATGTATTTCTCATTTTTATGTGAAATTAGTTTCATAAGCCTTAAAGGCAGGTGTGGTTCAGGATTCTAGATTCCCTCCTTTTTTTGTCATGTCAAAAAACGGGATGCCTTACTTTCTGAGGTTTATTGGTTCTGTTTCTCTACAGTACCTTTGTTTGGACCTTCTGTTTCAGTTGTGTTCTGTTGTTTCGTGCTGCTCAGTTTGAATTCTATTTCCTAGAATTTGTCTTCAATGTGGACTTTTGTTCTAGATGTTTTGAGAGTGCATGGGGATTAGACTACTTCAGCCCCTTTAGATATTACTATGGATTCATCGAACTCCTCAGCTATTGGAGTGTATAGAATAATTCACAGTGTTAGCTGTTGTCCAGACATGAATACATTTTGGGTTTGTGTTGGAAATCTTATCATTTAGTTATATTGTAGATGTCATGCATGATTTTTAAATTTTACCCTCCTAATTGTTCTGTTTTTATGGGGAATTCAGGAATTTTCAAAAACTATGTCCACTGCTTCCATCTTCCTAGATGCCCTTCTACCTGTCTTCCTTTTTGTATTTATATATTTTATTTGGCACAGATTTATTGAAGTATTATTGATGTACAATGAACTGCACATATTTAAAATGTATGGCCTGATGTGTTTGTAATACGTATATGCCATTGAAACCCTCACGTGACCAAGATAATAAATGTATTCATTACCCCCGAAAGTTTTCTCGTGCCCGCTTGTAATTCCAACTTTCTTTTTACCCCCTCATTCGTAGGCAACAACTGATCTGCTTTCTGTCATTATAGTTTAGTTTGCATTCTCTGTAATTTTACATACATGGGATCACACAGTAGTATGTATTCTTTTTAGTATGGCCTCTTTCATTCAGCATAATTATTTTAAAATTCATCCATGTTGTGTATATCAACAGTTCATTTATTTTTATTGCTAATAGTAATCTACTGTACGAACATATCACAATTTGATTATCTGTCTGCCTGTTAGTGAATATTAGGGTTATTTACAGTTTTTGTCTATTACAAAGAGAGCTGTGATGAATATTTGTGTTCAGGTATTTCTGTGGACATATATGTGTATATATATACATATATATACACACACATACATATATATATATAATTTCTCTTGGGTAGATATCTAAGAGTGGAATGTCTATGTTGTTTGGTAGGTGTATGTGTGACCTTTTAAGACATTGTCAAACTTTTCCATAGGGCTTGTACCATTTTACATTCCCACCATGGTGTGGGAGTGTGCTGCCTCAGCCTTGCCAACATTTGCTATGTTCAGTCTTTATAAATGTTAGTCATTCTAGTGGATAGGTAGTGGTTTCTTATTGGGGTGATACTTTGAGTGACTAATGATTAATTTTGTTTAGCATCTTTTTCATGTGTTTATTTGCCATTTGCATGTTTGCTTTGATGAAAGTTTTGAAATCTTTTCTCCATTTATTATTGGGCATTATTATTATTTGGTTTGAGTTCTTTATATGTTCTAGATACAAGTTGTTTGTTAGATATATGTCTTGCGAGTATTACATGCCAGTCTATGGCTTGCCTTTTCATTTCTTGTAACAGTCCCTTTGAAAAACAAATGTTTTTAATTTTAAGTTCATTTTGTTGGTGTTTTCTTTTATGATTTATACCTTTTGTGTCCTGTTTAAGAAATATTTGTGAAACCCAAAGTCATTAAGATTTTCTGCTAAGATTTTCCTTTAGAAGTTTTATAATGTTGGCTCTTACATTCAGGCCTGTGATCCACTTTGAGTTAATTTTTGTGTATGTTTCAGGTGGGGAGAAAGTCATTGTGTTTTGCATATGATTATCCATTTGTTCCAGCACCATTTGTTGAAAAGATGATCATTTCCGCATTGAATTGACTTGTCACCTTTGTCAAAAATTAATTGCCCATTTATGTTTGGGTAGATTTCTGCACTCTCTATTCTCTTTATTCTTTTGCATTGATCTATATACTAGTGCCTATCGTAGACCAGTGCCATGCTATCTTGTTTATTGTAGCCTTATAAGAAAGTATTGAAACCAGATAGGATTAGCCCTGCAACTTTCTTCTTTTTCAAATTCATTTTGGCTATTCTAAATTCTTTGCATTTTCGTATAATTTTTAGAATAAGCTTGTTTATTTCTACAAAAAGCCTGCTGGGATTTAAATTCAGATCATGTTGAATACTTCAATTTGGAAAATTGACATCTTTACAGCATCGAGTCTTTAATCCTTGAGTGCTAAATCTCTCCCCATGTATTCAGGTTTCTTTATTTCTCTCAATATGTTTTGCAACTTCTGGTGTACAGATCTTGCACGTCTTTTACCAAATTTTCCAAATGTATGTCATATTCTCATGTTAATGTAAATTGAATTGCTATTTAAATTATTTTTTATGATTTTTCTTTCCTACTATATAGAAATACAGTTGACTTTTATATATTGACCTTGTATCCTGCCATTCTGCTTGATTCGCTTATTGGTTCTACTAGCTATTTTGTACAGTACATTTTAATTTCTTCCTTTTCAATCCATAAGCCTTTATTTCTTTTTATTGCCTATTGTACTGGCTCAAACTGCCAACACAATGTTGATGTAAGTGTAACAGTGACAAGGGAGAAAGGATTCATTCTTTTTTTTTTTTTAAATTACAGTTTACTGGGGATATGGTTCTGGAGAGTAAGAGACATAGAAAGCATTCATTCTTCCACCATTAAGTACAATGTTAACTGTAAGTTTTTCATAGATGCCCGTTATCTGGTTGAAAAAGTTCCCTTCTATTTCTAGTTTATTGAGAGTTTGAACTCATGAATGAATGTTGGGCTTGTCAGATTTCTACATCTGTTGAGACATTCATATGTGTTTTTAAAAAAATCTGTAATATTGATTGATTTTTAAAAAAAAAACGTAACCTTTTTATGTTGAGATAATTATAGACTCACATGTAGTTGTAAGAAGTGATACAGATACATACCCATGTGCCCTTTCCCCAGCTTCCCCTGTGGTAACATCTGGAGAAACTATGGTTCAATAGCATAGGCAAGATACCGGCTCGATACAGTCACGATAGGTAAATTCCCATTACCCAGGACCCCTCATGTTACACTTTTGTAGTCACATCCATTTCCCTCTTCCCCACCCAGACTTTAACTCCTGGAAATCATGTAATTTGTTCTCCGTTTGTATAATTTTGTCATTTCAAGAATGTTATATAAATGGAATCATACAGTCTGTAACTTTTGGAGTTGGCTTTTTTCACAAAGCATAATTCTCTGGAGATTCATCAGGTTTTGTGGCATCTATCAATTCTTTGTTCCTTTCTTTTTGATGGGTGTCACTCCAAGGTGTGGATGTACCAGTTTCTTTAACCATTCACTCATTTAAGGGTATATAGGTTGTTTGTGTTTTGGCTCAAATAAAGCTGCTATAAATATTCATCCATAGATTATTTTTGTGTGAACATAAGCTTTCATTTATTTGGGATAAATGCCCAAGACTGCAATCGTTTGGTTGTATATTATTGCATGTTTAGTTTTTTAAGAAACTGCCAAATTATTTTCTAGAGTGGCTGTTCCAGGCTACATTCCCACCAGCAATGAATGAGTGATTCAGTTTCTTTGCATTTGGTGACATTATTTTTTATTTTAGCCATTCCAGTCAGTGTAGTGATATCTCACTGTGGTTTTAGTTTACATTTACCTAATGGTTAATGATGTTGAATACTTTTTCATATGCTTATTTACAGTCTGTACATCCTTTATGGTAAAATACCTTTTGCCCATTTTCCAATTGGTTTGTATGCTTATACTGTTGAGTTTTGAGAATTTTAATTTTATTTTTTATTTAATTTTATTTTTTTAAAACATTTTTTATTAGTTTCAGGTGCATAAAACAATGTAATGAGAGTTTTTATTTTTTAGTATCTTAGATCCTAGTCCTTTGTCAAACATGTGGTTTGCAAATATTTTTTCCCAGTCTGTGGCTTGTTTTTTTTCATCTTCTTAACAGAGTCTTTTCACGGTGCATAAGTTTTTAATTTTGATGAAGTCCAATTTATCAATTTTTCCTTCAGACTTTTGGTTAGCTCTAGATCTAGAAGATTTTCTCCTATATTTTTTTCTAAAAGTTTTATAATTTTAGGTTTTAGGAAGATGTAAGTCTGTAATTCATTTTGAGTTAATGTGAGACTTAGGTCAAGGTTTTCTGTTTGTTTTTTAACTATTGGTGTCCAGTTGCTCCAGTACCATTGGCTGAAGAGACTGTATTTCCTTCATTGAATTGCCTTTGTACCTCTGTCAAATATCAGTTGGGCTTATTTGTGGAGGTCTATTTCTGAGTTCTCTCTTCTGTTCCATTGATTTATGTGTCTGTCCCTCTGCCAATACTGTGCAGTCTTGGTTATTGTAGCAACATAATGTCTTAAAATTGAGCAGACAGGTTCATCCCACTATATTCTCTTTTTAAAAAATTTTTAGCTCTTCTAATTTTGTTTCCATATAAGTTTTAGAAAAATACTGTCTATGTCTCTGTCACGCAGGGGAACCTGCTCGCTGCACCATTTGTCATGCAAGGAGTCACGCGGGGTGGCAGGCGGGGCCTCTGCTCCCGCTCCCCACACAAGAATGCAGGACATGGTGAGGCCAAAAAGGAACACCCACGGAGCCATAGGTAGGGAAGTCATACCACTTTATCTCACTGGTGGCTGGGTTGGAGACACAGGAAGCAGGAGCCACACAATCCGCAGCCTGCCATCTGCTTTTCTGCCAACCGACCAACCCCCTTGGCTAACTGCAGTCCGCGCTTGCCAGCTCAGCCACCATCTTCTTGCTAGCCCCCACTTGCTGCTAGCGTAGCCACGGCAGTTATATTTGTGGCCAATGGCTCACTGGTTACAGCTGACGGCCAACTAGCCACAGCTGATGGCCATCCAGTCATAGTTGATGGCCCTTTAGTAGCTGAGCCAGAATCTTTCTACGTGAGGCCGAGAGCCTGGAAACTGCACTCCTGGCTCTGTCCCCACACTCCACCACTACAGGATCTCGCCTCACAATTTACGCAACAAGCGTCTTCTGCGAGGGGCCCTGTGCAAGATGCCTGGAGGACACAGCCAGGCTGTCTGGGCACAGCCAGGGTTTCTCAGAGCACCACCAGTCCTTCTGGGCACAGCCAGACATCCTGGGCTTCTTAGGGTACCACCAGTCTCCCTGGGCACAGCCAGGGCCTCTCAGGGCACTGCCTCTCTCTCTGGGCACAGCCAGACTTCCTGGACTCAGCCAGGGCTCTCACGGTACCACCAGTCTTTCTGGGCACAGCCAGTCTTTCTCACATATTCTCCACGGCGGCTGGTTGAGACACAAAAGCAAACATCCGCCAGTTCCATGACATGGTGGTACGTTCCCAAGCAAACAGTCAAGCGGTCCATTAATCAGGGATGGAGCCCATTCCCCACAGTCCACAGTCCTTCGCCAGGGCTGTGTGTTAGCCCCACAATGTGTGCCCTCTCCGCAGGACGAGGGCTCCAAGTCTTCCCCAACCTGGGGGTGAGGGCCTCAACAAGCACTTCCCAGCCCACAGGGCCGCAACAACCTTCGCTTTCTCTGGCCTGTGCTGGTTGGGGAACCATCCACGTCTTTCCACCCCTCCACCGGGGTCCAGCTCTCCAGCAGCCTCTCCTCCCGGTGTTCCTGAGACTGAGTGTTCATACACACAAACTGCTCTACCGCCTTTCCGGGAGCTTTGGCTGGCACCATACCCTGCTCGCTGCGCCATTTGTCATGCAGGGGACCCTGCTCACTGCGCCATGTGTCGTGCGGGTCGGCATGTGGGGTCTCAGCTCCCGCGCCCCACATAGGAATGCAGGATGTGGCTAGGCCAAAAAGGAACACCCACGGAGCCATAGGTAGGGGAGTCATACAACTATAGTCTCACTGGAGGCCGGATTCGCACGACATGCGACCTGCTGTCTGCTTTTCTGCCAACCAACCAACCCCTTTGGCTAACTGCAATCCACGCTTGCTAGCTCAGCCGCCGTCTTCTTGCTAGCCCCCATTTTTTGCTAGCGTAGCCACAGCAGTTATATTAGTGGCCAATGGCTCATTGGTTACAGCTGACGGCCAACTAGCCACAGCTGATGGCCATCCAATCACAGTTGATGGCCCTTTACTAGCTGAGCCAGCACCTTTCCACATGAGGCTAAGAGCCTGGAAACTGCACTCCTGGCTCTGTCCCCACAGTCTCCCAGAAATCTTACTGGGATTTTGATAAGAATTGTGTTAAACCTGTACACTGATTTGGGAGAATTGACATCTTTACATAGCGTATTATGTCTCTCTAATTATTTAGCTCTTTGAATTCTTTTATTAACATTGGGTAGTTTTCAGCATATGAGTCTTGCACTTTTGCTAGTATTTCATTTTTTGAGTGATTGTAAATGGTATTGTATTTTTAATTTCAGTGTTTATGTGTTGGATTTTGTCAAATGTTTTTCTACATTGATTCATATGATCATGTCATATTCTTCTTCTTTAATCTGTTAATATGACGGATTACACTGGTTTTGAATATTGAACCAGCTTGGCATCCCTGGAGTAAGTCCCATTTGTTCATGGATAATTCTTCCTTTTATATATTATTACTGTATTTTATTTGCTAATGTTTTAAGGATTTTACATCTGTATTCATGACAGATTTTCTTTTATAGGTTTCTTTGGTTTTTGTTTTTGCCTCGTTTTGATATTGATGTAATATCAGGTTCATAAAATGATTTAGGAAATGTTCTCATCTGTTTGGGTTTTTGGAAGAGATCATGTAGAATGGTGTTAATTCTTCATTAAATGCTTGGTAGAATTCTCCAGTGAAACTATCTGGGCCTGGAGATATTATTTTAGGAATTTTAAAATATGAATTCAGTATCTTTAATAGTTGTATGTGTATTCAAATGATGTGTTTCATATTGGGTGAGTTGTAGCAGTTTGTGTTTTGTGAGGAGTTGGTCCATTTTGTCCAAGTTGTCAGGTTTGTATGTAAAATTATTTGTAGCATTCTCTTATTATCCTGTGGTATCTGCAGGATCTGTAGTGATAGCCTCTCTTTCAACCCTGATGTCGGTAATTTGTGTCTTTCATTTTTTCTTTGTCAGTCTAGCTAGAGGTTTGTCAACTTGACTGATCCTTTAAAAGAACCAGGTCTTTGTTTTATTTCTCTATTGTTTTGTTTTTATTTAATTAATTTCTGCTCTTTATTATTGCCTTCTTCTGCTTGCATTGTGATTATTTGTTCTTCTAGGTTCTTGAGGTGGAAAGTTGAATTATTGAAGGTTTTCCCTTTTTGTAATGGGGAAATTTAGTATTGCACATTTCTCTGCACTACTTCATCTGTGTCCCACAAACTGTGATATGTTGTATTTCATTTTTATTCAGTTCAGTGTCTTGTTAAAGTTTTCATTGGAATTTCTTGTTTGACCCATGGATTATGTAGAAATGTGTTATTTGGTTTCCAAGAATTTGGAGATTTTTGTGTTATTTTTCTGTTACAGATTTTAAGCTTAATTCCAGGGCGGTCAGAGAAAGCTCTATATGATTTTAATTTTTAAAAATTGAATGAGGATTGTTTTATGGTCCAGGATGTGGTCTTTCTTGATGTATGTTCTTTGGGCACTTGAAAGAATGTGTATGCTGCTGTTGTTGGATGGAGTGTTCTGTCAATATTAATTAGATCTTGTTGGTTGATGATATAGTTGAATTGTTCCATATCCTTGATTTTCTGTCTAATTGTTCCATCATTTGTTGACAGAGAGGTGTCCAAATTTCTGCCTGTGTATTTGTCTGTTTCTCCTTTGAATTTTGTCAGTTTTTGTTTCACATATTTTGTAACTCTGGTGTATACACAGTTAAGATTGCTATGTCTTCTTGGTGGATTACCTCTTTTACTATTGTATAAAATCCCTGTCTGTCTCTGCTGATTTTCTTTTCTCTGAGATCTACTTTATCTGATACTAATATGTAGCCACTTCTGCTTTCCCTTGATTCACAATTCTATGATGTATCATTTTCTGTTCTTTACTTTCAATCTGCTGATATTGTTATATCTGAAATTAGTTTATTATAGGCTGCAATTAGTTGAGTTACTCGTGTGTTTTTAATCTACTCCACGAATCTCTATCTTTTAACTGATATATTTAGACTATTTCCATTTAATATAATTATTGGTATGTGGGGCTTAAATCTGCCATTTCATCCTTTTTTCTTTGCCATTTGTTCTTATTTTGTTTCATCCATGCAGTGTTTTGTCTTCACATCTGTGATGTATTAGAGATCACATATTTTTTTCCTAATTGCAAAGTTAGTGAATAGAATTCATTGAATGTTCAGTGTTAAATATTACTGACATCAATTCATCCAGTGAGCCATCCGTTCATTCATCCTTTTAAAAGACATTTACTGACCTTGTACTCTGGGTCAGGCATTGTCATGTGAAACATTACTTTTTCAGATATTTCTCTTCTCTCACTTCTTTAGTAGTGTATTTGTTTCTACAGGCTGCTGTAGTAAATTACCATGAACTGGATGGCTTAACACAACAGATTTTATTTTCTTACAGTTCAGGAGGCCCGAAGTCTGAAACCAGTATTACTGAACCAAAATCAAGATGTAAGCAGGGCTCTAGGAGAGAATCTTTACCTCTTCCAGCTTCTGCTGGTTGTCAGCATTCTCTCACTTGTGGCAGCATCACTCCAATGTCTGCTCTGTGCTCAAATTGCTTTCTGTTCTGTTGGTTTTCTCCTCCGAGTATGTCTTAAGGACACTTGTTATTGGGTTTATAGCCTACCTAGATAATCCAGAATGATTGCTTTATCTCAAGATCCTTTTTCAAATTAAGATAACATTCATAGGTTCCAGAATTAGAATGTAGACATTTATGGGGGGCTGCCATTCAACCCAGTACAAGTACCATATTGCCCCGAAAATAAGACCTAGCCAGACCATCAGCTCTAATGCGTCTTTTGGAACAAAAATTAATATAAGACCCAGTATTATATTATATTATATTATATTATATTATATTATATTATATTATATTATATCATATCATAGTATATTATATTACATCATATTATATTAAAAAGACCGGGTCTTATATTAATTTTTGCTCTAAAAGACGCATTAGAGCTGATGGTCTGGCCAGGTCTTATATTTGGGGAAACACGGTAATATTTTTATATGCAACTTTAATTTCCATTTTGATCTTCACCCCATCTTGGTATGGGTCCCATAGAATTTCAGTCCCTTCTCCTTTCCCTCTTGATTTTGTCTTTTAAAGTATTTACTTAGAGAGTGGTGAGAATAGTGGAATGATTGTGCTGACCTGTATTTCACAGCTTACTGTACCGCAACAGAGAAAAAGCCTTTCTTCACAGCAGGGCAGCTTCGCTTAGAATCAGAATATGCTTCTGATTAACAGAACTTATAAGACTCTGAAGCAAATAAATATAATACTTAAAGAAACTTTGAACAAGCAAACATGTTAAGGTATTACACATATATAGTGACAAATAGTTCCATTTGAAGAGCTACGTAAAAGTAATTTTTATTAAGATTCATACTATGGCATTAGCAATTAACATTTAAATTGGGGTATCAGTTAAGAATAGGTCAACTTTCCCTCTGAGATGGTACCATATTTACTAGTTATACACACACATACACACACACACACATACAGACACTGGGGGTGCCAAAAAAACGTATACACATGACTTGTATTCATCTTTTGTTGTTGGTATATATTGAGTATTACAATTTTAATACAGTGTTTTCCTTTCTTAAAATGTGCGTATATATTTTTTTGGCATCCTCTGTATATATACATACGGGGGTGCCAAAAAATATATATACAAATGGACACTTTGGTCAGCGTTGCTCAAGCAGTAGTTCGTGGTAATCAGAAATGTCTGGACGCTGATAGTAACCACTTTGAGCACCTCTTGTCATTGCAGAAGTCAAACGTGACTTGTATTCATCTTTTGTTTTCGGTATATATTATTACAATTTTAATACAGTTTTCCTTTCTTTTAAAAACAAGCAATTGTTTTGCATGGAAATGTTTTTTTTTCTGAAGAATCTGAACACCTTTTTAAGGTGTTTGGATCACTAGAGTATCGCTGACTTTATTTTGGTAAAGCCTTAGTGACCTAATGAATTTTATGTCGAAAAGGTACTGTATAAATATACCCTACTGACCTTTAAAAATTTTGAGTTTATCTTTAAAAAGTTTCTGGAAACCATAGAATCATTCTATTGCTACAGGTAATTTCATGTACCAAAAGGAAGTTGTTGTATGATCTGCTGTAGTTGATTTTGTTGCTTTCCCTGCTGCTGTTATGGTTATTAATATTTTACCATAATGAAATTTTACCATTCATATTTTTATAAAGTACAGCAAATTGACAGGTCACAGAAAAAAATGAGATAGAATTTTAAAGTATTTAATAATAGACTTCAAGACTTTGAGACTTGAGATATGTATATAGATAATCTTGTTTTAGCATAAGCATAATTAATATTTTCATGCATTTGTTATAAGATTTAGTTAATGAAATTTCAGTTGTTTTTTAATATCAAAGTGATATATTTAAAGTTTAAACTTTGTCCAAGTCTGCTTATCATTAAAAACAGTCATTTTCAAATTAATCCCTACTTTTTATAATCATAAACCAGGAATTCAGCTTATATTTACAAATTTTAAATTTGTGTTTTCTTTGTAAGTGCTGGTCAAGATATCCAAGGAACAAGTGTGATTGCAAATCTTCCGTATTTGATGCGACAGAATCCTGCTGAGACACTGCGGAGAGTCTTGCCAAAAGTTAGAGTAAGTTGGTGCGAAATAAGATATGAATTTACCATGTTTTTCAAGAAGCATGTCGTCATTTCAGAGCTTTTGATGGCTAATCTTTTGTACTTAATCACCGAATGGGGGAAGCGTTATGGTACACATTTTGAATTATGATGAAAATATGTAGGGAAATTAGCTCATGGAAATGGAGAAATCCAGGTCGTAAGCTGTAAAGATTTCTTTAGTCATTTTCTGAGTAGACACATTTTAGCAAAGTTCCCTTTTCAGTAGCTTGGAAAAAATCTTAGTCTCACAGTCATAGCTATCTTATTTGGTATTCTGTCGACTTAAATCTATATTAGTAGTATTCTATCACATTGATTGTATAATTTAACTGATGTTGCTAATAATGACCCTATGGTGACATCTAAAGAATCATCAAATAAAGATTGAATGGTGGTCATCACAATTTCAGTTCTATTTTTATTTTCTTGCTTCCTAAATTCTTCAGAATTAGCTTTCCTGCTTTAAACAACAATATTTGATCAACTATAATGTTCTTTCCTTTATTTAATACTTGTTGATAATATATAATATTAAATATTTAATAGATAATATTTATTATTTCTTTGTACCTGTGTGCAAAGTGCTGTTCTTTGTAAGAACTTGAATGAACAAAACAGACAACAGTCTGTGTGTCCTTAGGGAGCTTGCCTGCTAATGGGCTCAGGGAGGTTACACGCTAATGGGAGCATGTTTGCTAACAGTGAGTTTTGTATGCTTTGGCTTTCTCTTTGGTTATAACTTTTTCATAGTTAAAAAGTTTATTTATACATGTCTACTGTAATTATTAGTGTGTCCTTGTGTTTAATTTTTAGGCAGGTATAACATGGTTGGTTCCAGTTACTGTGATTTAGATCAGAAATGTATCATGTTATTTTTACAAGATGCCTGCATTTCTATGTAGGCAATATGAATATTTTTACAAATTAAAATGGTGAATTGAGATGTTTGTTTTAGCACTGCATGTGCAAAAGTGAGTCAAGCCTTTTCTTTCCTGTTTTCTCAGAATCATGCCATAATTTCAATGGAATTAAGTCTACACAGCCCAGGTTTAATTTTATGTTCAACTTCAGTGATATTAACTGACCTAAGTTTATTAGCATGACACCGGAAGTGCCAGTTAAACAATAGTAGAAGGGTTAGGACTTCTTGACTACAGAGTTATTTGTATGTCAGCCAATTAGATTTAAAGCTAAAAATGTGGAGCATGTTACACACTGTGTTGAACAGGCTAAATTTGGTCCATAGACAACATGCTGAATGTCTCAAGTTTCATAAAGTAAAAATAAAAGATGAAGAAGAGAGAGTGGTGACCTTCAAATTATTTTGAAAAAAGCCTTTTTCTAATGAGGGTATAGTAGAGTCAATTAAACAGTAAGTCCCGCAAATCTTAATTTCATGCGTATGTGTAAAGAATATTATATACTCATATGTAGGATATATTTATACAAAGAATCAAATGTATCTGCTGAGTCTATATCACTGAGTTATAAAGATATCATTTTAATAAGCTTTAAAGTAATAAAAATTAATCCATAATATTAAAGACTTACTGAATGCTGGGTACTCTAAAGAACATATATACTAATAAATATGTACTGAGGAAACCATTACTTAATGCTGAATGATTTCATTCATTTCTTGAGTTAATCAGCAAGCAGTTGTTTACTTAGGACTCTCATTTACCTGGCCATGTACAAAAAAGACACAGAAAAGGTGGAAGACAGTCCCAAGTTCGATTCTATGTCAGGAAGGCCTAAAGCTATGGAAAAAGTGAAAGAACAAGCAGAGTGTTTAATTTGTGCTTCTGACATTCTGTACAAATGCTGAAGAATTAAGCAACTGGGCAAGGTTCAATGGCGGCGATAATAATGTCTTTTATAGAGAGTTTACTATATAATGTAGGCAGCTAAACCTTTAAGCAACCCCGTGTCAAATTGTAAGACTTATGCGCAAGTGTCAATCACTTTCAAATCAGTGTGTTCAGACATTGTTACATTTATTGGTCCTCAGGGCTAGCACCTTCTTCAATTCTGCCTTGCTTCTGTGAGTGGTTACTTTCAAGTGATTAAACCATGACATGATAAATCAAGTGATAAAACCACTTGATTCACTTTTGCTATGGTCACAGTTTCTTAATTTTATGAAAAAGCAATCTTGCAATACAAGTGAGCATTTAATAATAATGGCATTCTCATTCATTTGTAAGTATTTACTGAGTACCTCCCACGCGCCAGGCACTGTTCTAAGCACTGAGAAAATAGGGGTGAACAAAATAGAGAACTTGCCCTCAAGGAGGTGACAGTCTAGAGAGGGGAAAGAGACATAAACTCAGTAAGTGAGCGTACAGAACAGGATAAAGTGACGGGGGACCTCCTGTGCGCTGGGAGGGCGCGGAAAACCTCTTTGAGCAGCTGAAAACTGAAGGAAAGGAGGAAGCAGACAAGGGGCAGGAATGAGCGGTCCACGCAGAGAGAGCCCCAGCTAGCCCCGAAGATGAAAGAGCTTGGGCAATTGAAAGAGGCATGTACGGTTGGAAACCAGTGGTAGGGGTGGGTGTGATTTCAAAAGGTGTTAGAGTGATAGTAAGTGACAGAGCATGAAGAGCTCTTCTTTCTTAGGCTGGTGGAAAACGACTGAAGGCTTTCAGCAGAGCAGTGACTTACCCCATTTACATTTTACAGTGATCATTTTGATAATTGTGTGGAGAGTGGATTGGACTGGGAGAATCAGGAAGCTACAGCCCGGGTCCTCATGATATTTGAAGATGTCTTGGATTAGGGCAGCTAATTCAGACAGTAGAGAGGAGTGGTTGTACCTGAGTCACATTCATCGAGGTAGAATGAACAGAACTTCATAGTGGATGGGATGTGGGAAGCGAGAGCTACTTTCCAGATTTCTGGCTTGAGCATCCAGATGGTTCTGCTGGTTTTGAGTATGTTGGTTGATAACGTTTATTAAATCCATGGGAAAAAATAGTTTGAGTACTTACTAATACTAATTATTCTATGAGTGATTTACTTTTAGATAATTTAAAGATATGAACGAACAATAGATATTTTATGTAAGAAGCTGATCATCCCAAGATTCTTCCCACATTTATAGCCGTAGTATAAGCAACTTTTGAACTCACTACCTGTCTTTACCTTAAAGAACATCAGATAAAGTGAGGATGGAGATTTTTCTGGCTTTAGGCATTTATAAAATTTCACCAATGATATTTTTATTTTTCAATTGTTTTGTTTTATTATATTTGCATTTCATCCTTACAATAATATATTAACTGAAAAATGGCTTTTTAAAGTAGGTTGCTATTTTCACTGTTTTAGAGATAAAGAAATTTGAGGTTAAAAATAAAATGGCAGATACAGTCAGGATTAGAACTGAGCTAACCCATAGCATTTCTGCAATTTACTTTCTAAGTTTTACCTGAAGTGGACAATGAATGATAATGCAATTTGGTAAATCATCTTAAGGTTGAATTTAAATAAGAATCCAGAAAGAAAATATTTTGACTTTCAATTTAAATTCCCTAAATATGGAGACACTTTTAAGTATGGCTGTTATATCCATGTTATATGATTTAATCCTAGGGTATTCCTTTAAAAAAGAAATACATTTTTTGTGTGGTCTTTGTGAAGTTTGAATTCTTTTCCACAGTGTATTAAATTGAAACCTTAGATGTTAGATTTCAATATTTGACTTAAAATTCTGGTCAGATAGGAGTAAAAGAATTTGATTGCCAAGATAAATTTCTAAAGTACTGTGTTCCTTATAAAATTTAAAATGGTAATATCAGCGACTTCTTTGTAATCAAGTGCAAAAATAGTCTCCACCTGTTGAGTTGTTGAATCCTTTTGTTTTTTTCCCCATTTATTTTAGGAACCAGAATATATGGCATAAAATTACATAATAGAAAATCTACAATGTCAGAAACGGATAAAAATCACTGTAGCTAACGTTCCTTGAGGTCTTGCTGTATGCCAGGCACTGCAGTCTGTCAAACATTTTATGTATTTTTATCTCTTTGAATGCTCATAGCAGTTCTGTAAGTTGAAAGAGGAAAAAACAAGTTAGTTGAGTAACTTGTCCAAAGTCACAAAGCTAGCAAGCGGTGTAATTATTTTGAACAGGAGGTCTGCGTCCTGAGTCCTCCCTCTTAGCTACCACACAAACTTTTCATTAGCCAATAATGATTGTAACAGATTTATAATGTATAATTTTACTTCTCAAGCCTAGTCAGCTCTTGTCTGGTTACTACAGTAGTCTCCTCACTGGACCTAGTGCTTCTACTTTGCCCCCTCGAGCCCTTTCTGTAGGGAGATCATTTATTTATTTATTTGGGAACAATCTACAATATACATTCTTTTACAAATAAAATTGTACAACATGATGATTTAATGTATATATAGATACACGTATCTATATATAGACAATGAATGATACGTATATACGTATCATACGTATATGTAAATCAATATACATATATACGTATATATGTATATACACACATTGTGAGATGATTATCACAATTAAGTTAATTAGTGCTTTGATCATCTCACATACCTGTCTCCTGGGAAACAAGACCTAGTCAGACAATCAGCTCTAATGCGTCTTTTGCAGCAAAAATTAATATAAGACCCGGTCTTATGTTACATAAGACCGGGTTTTATATTATAGTAAAATAAGAGTGGGTCTTATATTAATTTTTGCTCCAAAAGATACATTAGAGCTGACTGTCTGGCTAGGTCTTATTTTTGGGGAAACACGGTAGTTACTTTTTATTCTTCAGAGAGATCTTTTAAAAGCGTCAATCCCATCTCGATGTCTTCATGAAGATTACTTAAGAGGTGTGATAGGCAGAGTTATGGCCTCCCAAAGAGGTGGTGACGCAGCTACAAGCCGAGGAATGCCAGCAGCGCCTGGAAGCTAGAAGAGGCAAAGAACAGATTTTACCCTAGCGCCTCCGGAGGGAGTGTGGCTTTGCCAACACTTTGATTTGGGCTGAGTGCTACTGATTTAGGACTTAGGGCGTCTAGAACTAACGCCGTAAGAACTGGTTTCTGTTGTGTTAAGCACTCATTTTGTGGTCATTTACTGCCTGCAGCCACAGAAAACTAATACAAGAGGCTTCCCATTTCAGATAGAATAAAATTCCTTGCCATGCCCCTAAATGACCCGTCTAGCTTTCTGACCTCATCACCTACCATTCTTTCCCTCGTCTTCCATAAAAGCAGAATCTTTGTCAGTCTGGTTTACCACAGTAGCCCCAGAACCTGGAACACTGCTTGGCAAATAGTAAGCACTCAAAACATTATTTTGAATGAGCATTGATTAAACTTAATATTCTGAGACTGTAAGTGTCTCGCTGAAAGACCAGTGATACCTTGGCCTGATCCACTGATGGCGTTCTTGGATGAGCAGTAAAAACAGGACATCTGTGGGGTGATGGAATGCTGATCTGTGTTCCTAGAGAGACCTTTTGGGAGGAGTGGGAGAAAGATACACACTGGGGAAAGGATAAAAGACACATGATTAATCGATATGAAATTTGATCATTTGAGATCAGTAGATGGTGGTGGACCAATCTTCTGATTCTGAAAGGATTCATTCGTTCAACATATATTAATTTTGTATGACTTTCTTTTCATTTATAGAAATAATAGGAAAATACCATACATTTCTCCAAGTGTGATTTTATTAGAGTATTTTGCATCTGCAAAATGCTGAATATAGATAGATGTTTTTCTAAAAGCTCTAATTTTTCAGATTTTTATAGAATGCCTTTACTGTATAAACGATGATATTTGTGATTAAAAAGCTTAACTTTACTTACTCTGTAAGTCCTATTGCAAGTGGCACAGATACGTAGATAAGCAGTTATAACATGAGGGACTGTTACTGTGGGCCAGGCACTGTGCTTAATGCTATAGATCTGTCCTTTTAAAGTCTTTATAACAATTCCACATGATATATTTATTTTTATTTTACAGTTGAGAAAATCTAGACCTAAAAAATTCAGTGTTTGACTATGAATACTTTTGGGGAGGTTTCTAGGAAGCCTGGAATTATACGATTTATTCTTACAGTTCACCAAAAATAAAAAGAAATAGCCTTCACTAAAGGAATTAAATTGCACAAGCAGGTGATGCAGATTGCTTTTTTCTTTTGTTTGCAGCTCAAAAATAAAAATACCTGTCTTTTTCACCATAGGTGATGTTTTCTGAGATAAGTTAAAAGTTAAACTCTGAGAAAAGCAAAAGGATTTTGTAAAAGAAACACATTTACAATAAACAGAGCATGATGTCTCAGACACCCCTCAGGTTATACAAAGCCCACAGTGGAGTACAGTATTCTATTGACAGGCCAAACATTTAGGGACATTCTGATGTGAAGGAAGGTGTGGAAGAAAATGAAATCATTCCTATAATGCAAGTTGATGTAAAACGATGATCAGGATCAGAATCGACCTTACTAGGAGTTTTTATGAGCTAGGAAGTGTAAAACTATATAACTATTTTTCTAGTTCACTAAGAAAAGAAAAAGCAGTGGTATTAACCAATGGAATTAGAGAGCATGAACAGATGACACAAATTACTCTTTGTTCAGTTGTTTACATCTCAAAAAAAAAAGTACCTTGATCACAAGGCATTTTGAAAATAATGTCTGTGTTATGTCTTTCTCTTTTTTATGTATATCTATTTGTGTTTAAGGACAAAGTTGATCAACACCATTATTATTTTACAATAATGATTAAATTTAATGGAAAGATTTACTGGGCATATATAAAATGTTATATTTACTAGTATTCCTAATAGACCTAAAAATGTTGCCTCTCAGTAAATTCTAGTGGAAACCACTGTTTTCATATGGATTTCTCAGTCTTTCAATCCTTTGTTATTTTTACCCTGCTTACTATAAAAATGAACTGGAACTTCTGAAATTCTTAATTCAAAAATCTTCTGCTTCTGTGAAAATGGGACCACTGTTACTACTTGAATATAGTTTCTGACTTTAGGGATTTGAGTGATCTGAAGGATCATTTATAGATATTTTTATTTACAAAATTATAAAACAAAGATGTTCACATACTCCACTGTAATAAAGGTCTGTACTGTTTCATTTAAAACCTTATGGATTAACTATACTTCTGGAAATGTGGTGAACTAAATATCCTAGAAAAATTTCCAAAATCAGAACATCTAGAAAGTCTGGACAAAGTACAATAAATATTCTTTTAAATGCATAATGAAGCTTGTAAGAGAGTAAGGGATTTTCAGGGCTCAATAACCAAACAGCCAGTTCCACTTCTACTTAGACTAGACAAGTGCACGACAAGTGCAAGAAAACATCACTCTCATTGGGTTAGTCACAAAATCTATACAATTATGATTTTTCTTGAGCTTACCAGAGGTGGTCACAAGGCAATCAAGTAAACTGAATTCAGAAGAGCAGCAGCTCCTCTGAGGAAGATGGGACACAGGAGCACACTTATTTTTTTTTAAATTAAAGTTTATTGGGGTGACAATTGTTACATAGATTTCAGGTGTACAATTCTGTATTACATTATCTATAAATCCCATTGTGTGTTCACCACCCAGAGTCAGTTCTCCTTCCACCACCATATATTTGATCCCCCTTTCCCTAATCTCCCTCCCCCCACCCCCCTTACCCTTTGGTAGCCACTAAACTATTGTCTGTGTCTATGAGTTTTTGTTCCTTCATTTGTTTATCTTGTTCTTTTGTTGTTTTTGGTTCATATACCACATATCAGTGAAATCATATGGTTCTCTACTTTTTCTGTCTGATTTATTTCGCTTAGCATTACAATCTCAAGATCCATCCATGTTGTCACAAATATTCCTATATCATCTTTTCTTACCGCCAAATACTATTCCATTGTGTATATATACCACAACTTCTTTATCCATTCATCTGTCGAAGGACATTTTGCTTGTTTCCATGTCTTGGCCATCGTAAATAAAGCTGCAGTGAACATTGGAGCACACATGTCTTTATGGATAAATGTTTCCAGATTTTTTGAGTAGATACCCAGGAGAGGGATTGCTGGGTCATATGGTAATTCTATTCGTAATTTTTTGAGGAACCTCCACACTGCCTTCCATAACGGCTGCACCAGTCTGCATTCCCACCAACAGTGTATGAGGGTTCCTTTTTCTCCACAGCCTCTCCAACACGTGTTATTATTTGTCTTGTTGATGGTAGCCATTCTGACTGGGGTGAGGTGATATCTCATTGTGGTTCTTATTTGCATTTCTCTGATGATTAGTGATGTTGAGCATTGTTTCATATGTCTATTGGCCATTTGTATGTCCTCTTTGGAAAAATGTCTCTTCAGGTCGTCTGCCCATTTTTCAACTGAGTTGTTTGTTTTTTTGTTGTTGAGTTACATGAGTTCCTTATATGTTTTGGATGTTAGTCTCTTATTGGAGGCACTGTTTGCAAAAATCTTCTCCCATTCAATTGGTTGCCTCTTAATTTTGTCGATGGTTTCTTTTGCTGTGCAGAAGCCTTAAAGTTTGGTATAGTCCCATTCATTTATTTTAGCTTTTACTTCCCTTGCCTTTGGAGTCAAATTCATAAAATGCTCTTTGAACCCAACCTCCATAAGTTTAGTACCTACGTTTTCTTCTATGCAGTTTGTTGTTTCAGATCTTATGCTTAGGTCTTTGATCAATTTTGAGTTGATTTTGGTACGTGGTGACAGATAGCAGTCCAGTTCCTTTCTTTTACATGTGGCTTTCCAATTCTCTCAGCACCATTTAGTGAAGAGGCTGTCTTTTCTCTATTGTATGTTTTTTGCTTCGTTGTCGAAAATTATCTGCCCATATTTATGTGGGTTTATTTCTGGGTTCTCAATTCTATTCCATTGGTCTATGTGTCTGTTTTTCTGCCAATACCATGCTGTTTTGATTATTGTTGCCCTGTAGTACAAGCTAAAGTCAAGGAGTGTGATACCTCCAGCATAGTTGTTTTTTCTTAGGATTGCTTTGGCTATTCGGGGTCTTTTGTGGTTCCATACAAATCTGATGATTTTTTGTTCTATTTTTTTAAAAAATGCCATTGGGATTTTGATGGGGATTGCA
Organism: Rhinolophus hipposideros; assembly: GCF_964194185.1. Classification (NCBI taxonomy): domain Eukaryota; kingdom Metazoa; phylum Chordata; class Mammalia; order Chiroptera; family Rhinolophidae; genus Rhinolophus; species Rhinolophus hipposideros. The sequence goes on from NC_138051.1 coordinate 93,774,804, forward strand.
CTAAATCTGTATAGTGCTTTGGGTAATACAGCCATTTTAACTGTTGATTCTTCCAATCCATGAGCATGGAATATCTTTCCATTTCTTTGTGTCTTCTTCAATTTCCTTTAGAAATGTCTTACAGTTTTCAGCATATAAATCCTTCACATCCTTGGTTAAGTTTATTCCTAGGTATTTTATTCTTTTTGTTGCAATTGCAAAAGGAATTTTTTTTTTTTTTGAGATTTCATTGTTAGTGTATAGGAATGCAGTGGTGTGTAGGAGATTTCTGAGATTTCATTGTTAGTGTATAGGAATGCAATTTTGTATGTTCATTTTGTAGCCGGCAATTTTACTGTATTCGTGTATTCGTGTATTTCTAATAGCGTTTTGGAGGAATCTTTAGGGTTTCCACATATAGCATCATGTCATCTGAAAGAGTGACAATTTAACTTCTTCATTCCCAATTTGGATGCCTTTTATTTTTTTCTCTTGTCTGATTGCTGTGGCTAGGACTTCAATACTATGTTGAAAAGCAGAGGTGCTAGGGGACAGCCCTATTGTGTTCCTGAACGTAGAGCAAAGGGCTTCAATTTTTCACTGTTAAATTATGAGATTAGCTGAGGGTTTGTTATATATAGCCTTTATTATGTTAAGGTATTTTCCTTCTATACCTATTTTATTAAGTGTTTTAATCATAAATGGATGTTGTATCTTGTCAAACGCTTTTTCTGCATCAATTGACATAATCATATGATTTTTGTCCTTTATTTTATGTAATGTATCACATTGATGGATTTGCATATGTTGAACCATCCTTGCGTCCCTGAGATGAACCCCACTTGGTCATGATGAATTATCTTTTTAATGCATTGTTGCATTTGATTTGCTAGAATTTTGTTTAGGATTTTTGCATCTGTATTCATCAGAGATATTGGTCTGTAATTTTCTTTTTTTTGTGTTATCCTTACCAGGTTTTGGTATCAGGGTAACGTTGGCCTCATAAAATGAGTTAGGGAGTATTGCCCTTTTTCAATTTTTTGGAAGAGTTTGAATAGGACAGTTACTAGAAGAAACCTCTTTGAAGGTTTGGTAGAATTCACTAGTGAAGTCATCTGGTCCCAGACTTTTGCTTTGGGGAAGGTTTTTGATGACTGATTCAATTTCGTTACTGGTGATCGGTCTGTTTAGATTTTCCAGTTCTTCATGGTTCAGCCTAGGAAGGCTATATGTTTCTAAGAACTTGTCCATTTCTTCTAGGTTATTGAATTTGGTGGCATATAGTCCTTCATGGTATTCTTGGATAATCCTTTGTATTTCTGTGGCATCCGTGATAACTTCCCCTCTTTCATTTCTGATTTTGTTTATTAGTGTCTTCTCTCTTTTAATCTTAGTGAGTCTAGCCAAGGGTTTGTCAATTTTATTAATCTTTTCCAAGAACCAGCTCTTTGTCACATTTATTTTTTTTTTATTTGTGTTCTCTATTTCATTTAGTTCTTCTCTGATTTTTACTATTTCCTTTCTTCTGCTGACCTTGGATTTCCTTTTCTTCTTCTTTTTCTAGTTCTTTAAGGTGTAACGTGAGGTTATTTATCTTGATTTTTCTTGTTTCTTGCCTGTAGTGATATAAATTTCCCTCTTAAAACTGTTTTCGCTGCATCTTCAAAATTTTGGTAGGATGCATTTTCATTCTCATTTGTTTCGACGTATCTTTTGATCTCTCCTCTTATTTCTTCTTTGACCTGGTTGTTCTTTAAAAGTATGTTGTTTAATCTCCACATATTTGTGGTTTTATGCTTTCTTTTTGCAGTTGATATACAATTTCAAAGCCTTGTGATCAGAGAATATGCTTGGCATGATTTCAATCTTCTTAAATTTGCTGAGGCTAATTTTATGTCCCAATACATGGTCTATCCTTGAGAATGTACCATGCACACTAGAAAAAAATGTATAGTCTGATGTTCTAGGATGAAGTGCTATATAAATGTCAATTATGTCCATTTCATCTAATGTGTCATTTAGGGCTGCTATTTCTTTCTTTATTTTCTGTTTGGATGATCTAGCCATAGCTGTCAGTGATGTATTTAGGTCCCCTACTCCAATTGTGTTTTGGTCAATTTCTCCCTTTAGTTCTGTTAGTAGTTCCTTGGTATATTTCAGTGCTCCCTGATTGGGGTCATAAATATTGATGACTGTTATGTCTTCTTGTTGTATAGTCCCCTTTATCATTATAAAATGTCCATCTTTGTCTCTTGTTACCTTTTTTATCCTGAAGTCTTTCATCTGATACCAGTATGGCTACACCTGATTTTCTCTGGGTACCATTTGCTTGGAGTGTCAATTTCCACCCTTTCACTTTGAGTCTGTGTTTGTCCTTATAGCTGAGATGTGTCTCTTGGAGACAGCATATAGTGGGGCTTAGTTTTTTTTATCCAGTCTGCTATTCTGTGCCTTTTTATTGGTGAGATCAGTCTGTTTACATTTAGGGTGATTATTGGTATGTGAAGATTTCCTATCATTCTATCTTTAGTTTTCTGGTATCATCTCTTTTAGGGTGATTATTGATATGTGAAGATTTCCTATCATTCTATCTTTAGTTTTCTGGTAAGACCGTATCTCCATTGTTTCTTTGTCTTTTTGTTGTCTATTATTTCTGTGTGGTGGTATTCTATGAATTTTCCCTCTGTTTCTTCTTTTATTAAGTTATATATTTCAGTTCTGGACTTTTTTTGAGTGGTTACCATTAAGTTTATGTGAAAGAAAATTTCATATTTAGAGTATTCCATTTTCTTCAGCATGCTTACTTTCTCCATTCCCATATTCCGGTTCAGGCCTTTACTCTTCTCCCTTTTATGTTTTGGTTGTCACAAATTATCCCTATTTATGAAGGTCGAATAGCCTCCTTCAGTATTTCTTGTAGTGCAGGTTGTGTGTTAGAAAATTCTGTCAGCTTCTGTATGTCTGGAAAGGTCTTTATTCCTGCTTCATACCTAAGGATATCTTTGCTGGATATATTATTCTTAGCTCATAATTTCTCTCTTTCAATAGTTTGAATATTTGATTCTCTCCCTCCTGGCTTGTAGAGTTTCTGCTGAAAAATCTGGTGATAATCTAATGGGCTTTCCTTTGTAGGTTACCGTCTTCTTTTCCCTGGCTGCCTTGCAGATTCTTTCTTTGTCGTTAATTTTTGACAGCTTCAATTCAATTTGCCTTGGACAAGGCCTGTTGTGGTTGAGGTAATTAGGTGTTCTATTTGCTCCTTGGATTCGAGAATCCAGTTCTTTCCACAAGTTTGGGAAGTTCTCATCGGCTATTTGAATATACTCTCTGTTCCCTTCTCTCTCTCTTCTCTTTCTGGTATGCCCATTATTCTTATATTGCTCTTTCTCATGGAGTCAGAAAGTTCTTGTAGAGTTCTTTCATTTCTTTTAAATCTCTCGGGTGTCTTTCTTCTTCCATCTAGATTTCCAGATTTCTATCTTCGATGTCACTGGTTCTTTCCTCCATCTGGTGAACTCTACTACCTAAGCTGGCTATTTTATTCTTCATTTCTTTTATTGAGTTCTTAATCTCCAGAAATTCTATTTGATTCTTTTTAAAAATTTCAATCTCTTTGGTAAAATGTTCATTTTGTTCTTTGATTGTGTTTCAGAGTTCATTAAACTGCCTGTCTGTGTTTTCTTGCATCTCGTTGAGTTTTTTAAGAACTGCAATCTTGAATTCAATCCCTGATTGGAGTCCCTTGAATTCTCTGTCATTTAAGTCACATATTTCCATGTCTTTCATTTCATTTTCTGGAGACTTTTCATTTTCTTTCTGAGCTGTCTTGTTACCTTGGTTATTCATGGCAACTAATGATTTATTATTTCTCTTCCTAAACATCTACAGAAGTGGGTTTTGCAACAGGTTGGTAGAAAGAGGTCTTTCTTTTGTTTTCCAGTAGGTGTTGGTAGAATGTTTTATTTTCTCTCTGACTGCAGCCTTTTATTCTCTCTCACACTGTAGTATTAGATTTCTGCACTATTCCAGCTTCTCACACAATGGGGGGGATTCCCTGGGAGACAGGCTTCTCCTCTGTGAACAGTTCGTCTGGGTCAGAGGACGCCGCCTCCGTGGGGGGGATGTGGAGAGCTTCTGAAGTTCCAAAGCTCTTCCTGCACCAGATTCAGAGCCCGTATGTATCAGCAGTGCTGTTTACTCCTGCAGGGATCCGCCCAGATAGGTGAGGCCAGGCGGGGTGAGTTGTGAGAGGTGGCCCAGAGCAATGGCGGCGACCACCACCACAGCCAGTCCTGCTTCCACAGGTCCCTCCCCTTTGCCGGAACTAGTTGGGCTGCAAATCTGTTTCTGCGGTCCACAGTTCTCAGAACAGCAAATACTCTGTTCTTTTGATCTGACACTGCTACTATTCGGCTTCTAGCACCGGGCAGGTGGGGGCGGGGCGAGCTCTGGGATGGGAGGGAGGCGCGGCTAGTCTCAGTGCCTAAGGCTTCTGTTCTCTGCTCGGCAGTGAGGGCTTAAACCACCCTTTTCAGTCTTCTTCCCTCAGTCTTTGCTCCGAGGTCTCTGCTGTGAGTGTTGGGTTCAGCCGTGTTATATGCTGCCCGCTCAGCTCTGTGGGCCGTAAGCGGAGCCCTAGCAGTCCGAGTTCTTCCCTCTCCCGCAGCTTGCATAATTCTGGGGTGCAGCGAGCTCGAAGCACCAAGCTATGTCTGCATCCTGTGCCCACATATCCGTGTGTCTGCACTTCTTCCTTCTCTCCTCCCCCACTGGCGCGATTCACCCACCTTTAGGTGAATTCAGTAGTATGCCTCTTCGTCTTGCCTGTCTGCTCCACAGGGAGTCCTTTGTGGAGTTATTGTTTTTCGATTAGTTGTAAATTCCAGGGGAGATTTCCAGAGGCTCACCTCACGCCGCCATTTTTATGGCAACTGGGACACAGATTTTTGACAGAGTACAGGAGGAAAAAGTCACCACCACATAAGGTTGTTAGGAAAAAACTCAGCTAAAATTGTAACAAGCTTTTTAAAGTTGGCTGTGGGCTAGCACATCTGTTTAGAATAACTTGGAACTGCAGACACAAGGGAACTTTGCACTCACTCGCAAGCTCTTTCCCACAGGCCTCCTTGCCTTGGGGGAAGGGCAGGAGACTGGAGAGAGTCTCCCTTGATGCAGGCATGGTAATCATTGGCTAATGCTGGGGGCAGGATCACAGCACCACCACTTACTCCAAATGACATGCATGGACATATAGGGCGTTTCAGCAGAGAGATGGAAACTATAAAATAATCAAATGAAAATGCAGGAAATAAAAAGGATTGTATCAGAGATGAAGCATTCCTTTGATGGGCTTATTAGCATTTTGGACACAGCTGGGGAAAGAATCAGCGAACTTGAAGGTAGAAATTATCCAAACTGAAATACAAAGATAGAAAAGGGTGAAAAAAAATAGAAGGGAGTATCAAATAGCTTTGAGACCATGTAAAGTGATCTACTGTATGTGCAATGGGAGTCTCAGAATGAGAAAAGGGAAGACAGGGGAGAAGAACTATTTGAAGAAATAATGGCCAAAACTTCTGAAATTAATGAATGACAACAAACCAAAGATCCAAGAAGCTCAGAGAACCCAAGCAGGATAAATGCACACACATAAGCTTACACACTCACCCTAGGCACACTATGATTGAAGTGCTTAACATAAAGAAAAAAGACGAGACAATCTTGGGAGCAGGGATGAAAGAAACATTACATACATTGGAACAAAAGTGAGAGTAAAGCAGAAACTATGCAGGCAGAGAATGGAATGTCATATTAGAAGTGCTGAAAGCAAAGAGAAAAAATAAAGTGACCAAGAATGTGAATATATCTTTCAAGCATGAAGGCAAAATCCAATTTTTAAAAAATAAACAAGAAGTGAAAAGATTTTTTTACTAGTTAATACTATATGAAATGGTAAGGGAAGTTCTTTAGGGGATGTAATGTGATACCAAATGGAAATTTAATTTATGTGAAGAAATGAACAGCACCAGAAATGGTAAAAATTAGGGTAAATTTAAATGAAATAAGATTCTACACAAATTGTTCCAGAAAATAGAGGAGGAAGTAAGATCTTTACAAGTCATTCTATGAGGCCAACATTACGCCCAAATGAGACATAGACATTACAAAAGCAAACAAACAAACAAAAAACTAGATGCATACGCCTCATGAGCTTAGATGCAAATATCTTCTAAAAGCAGAAAATTAAATTCAGCAGTATATAAAAAGGGTAACACATCATCACCAATTGGAGTTTATCCCAGGAATTCAAGGTTAGTTCAAAATTCAAAAACTAATCAATGTAAGTCATATCAACAAACTAAAAAAACAAACCACCATCTGGTTATCTCAGTAGATTTAGGAAAAGCATTTGATAAAATACAACAGTCGTTCCTGAGAAATTAAAAAAAAAACTAAAAAAATAAACTAGGGATAGTCAGGAACTTCTTCGGAAAAACCTAAAGGTAACATACTTACAGGTGAAAAACTGAGTGCTGTCCCCTAAGATCAGGAACAAGTCAAGAGTGTCTACTCTTACCACATTTGTTCAACACTTCTGGACGTTCTAGCAAGGGCAGTAAGGCAACAAAAAAAAAATGAAAGGTATCCACATTGCAGGGAAAGAAGAAAAACTGTCTTTTTTTTTGTCAGACAACATCATCTATGATACGTTTACAAAAGAAAATACTAGAGCTATTGAGTACAGAAAGGTTGCAGGATACAATGTCAATATACAAATCAATTGTATTTCTATACACTAACAGCAGGTGATTGGAAATTGAAGTTTTTCTTAAACTATCACAATAGTATTAAAATATGTAATACTTAGGGATCAATCTGATAAATGACACGTAAGATCTGTATACTGAAAACTATAGAACATTACTGAGAGAAATAACATGAGAACTTAGTGAATGGAAAGATATATCATGTTTATGGGTCAGAACACTCTCTGTTGTTAAGATATCTGTTCTTCCCATATCAATCTATATATTTAATGCAAAATAATCAAAATTCTAATAGGTTACTTTTTTGGTAGGAAGTGACAAGTTAAGTCTAAAATTCATATGAAAATACAAAGGACCAAAAAAAAGCTAAAATACATTTGAAAAAGAGAAACAAATTTGGAGGACTTTTATTACTGTGTTTCCTCAAAAATAAGACCTAACTGGAAAATAAGCCCTAGCATGATTTTTCAGGATGACATACCCTGGACATAAGCCCTAAGGCGTCTTTTGGAGCAAAAATTAATATAAGACCTGCTCTTATTTTGGGGGAAACACTGTACCTGATTTTGAGACATAATATCCAGCTACAGCAATTAAGACTATGTGATACTGGTATACAGACCAATCAATGGGACATATATAGAGAAGAAAACCCTCTACATATATATTGTCAATTGATTCCAACACAGGTGCAAAGGCATGTTAGTGTAGAGAGGATTGTCTTTTCAACAAATGTTGCTGAGGCAGTTGGGCTCGTAGCATATACAAAAATGAACTCAAAATAGATCAGGAACCAAAATGTTAAAAACTGAAATTGTGAAAACTTCTAGAAGAAAACATAAGAGAAAATTTTCATGACCTTGGGTTAGGTAAAGGTTTCTTATATATGACACTAAAAACATGAGCCAAGGAAGAAAAATGTGATTAATTTGACCTCATGAAAATTTAAGGCTTCTATCCTGTTTCTCCGATAATAAGACCTAGCCGGACAATCAGCTCTAATGCGTCTTTTGGAGCAAAAATTAATATAGTAAAATAAGACCGGTCTTATAGTAAAATAAGACCGGGTATAATATAATGTAATGTAATGTAATGTAATGTAATGTAATGTAATGTAATGTAATGTAATATAATATAATGATATCAGGTCTTATTTTCTGGGGAACACGGAGAATGGAGAGAAGATTAGGCAGAAGACCTAATCAGAAGACACTGTTAAGAGAATGAAAAGACAAGTCACAGAATGGGAGGAAATGTTTATAAATCATATGTCTGCTAAAGGACATGTATTCAGAATACATAAAGAACTCTCAAAACTCAATAAGAAAATAGATTTACTTTAGCATAGAGGATATAGTCAATAATATTGTAATAACTATCTGTGGTATCAGATGGGTACTAGACTTATTGGGAGGGATCACCTCATAAGTTATTACCTCATAAGTGGTTAAGTCTAACCACTATGCTGTACACCTGAAAGTAATATAATATTTATTGTCAACTGTAATTTAAAACTAAATAAATTTAATAAAAAACAGAAAAAACCCAATTTTTAAAAACAGGCAAAAATTTGGATACTTCATCAAAGATAATTTGTGGATAACCAATAAACATAAAAGATATTCAGCATGCTTAGTCATTAGATAAATGCAAACAAATCTATACACCTATGAGACTATCTGTACTAAAAAAAAAAATGACCATTACCTTTTCAGACATTTTTCAGTTTGCTTCTGCCTAATCTTCTCTCCATTATCCTTCTAGGACTCCAATTTCACATACAGTAGACCTTTTCATGCTATCTTCTGTCTTTTACCATCTTTTCCATCTTTTTTCCTTTGTAATTCATTCTGATTATTGATTTTGATTATTATATTTTTGTTGTCTAGAATTTCTGTTTAGCTCTTTAAAAAATCTGCCACATGCTTTTTTTTATATCTTAGAATTTTCTGTTGAAATATTTAATTGTGTCTTTTATCCTCTTGAACCAGGTATCAGATAACACCAATACCTAGAGCTCCTTTGAGTGTATTTCTGTTTTCTGCTGCTTCTGTTGGTTCTTATTCATATTATTTTCTCTTAGAATATGCCTGGATATTATTGATTCTGTGTTTCATCTTATATTTGATAAATCATTTGTAGAAATAGTTTGAGGCCCAAAGTGATATCTTCCTCTAGAAAGGAATATGTTTTCTTCTGGTAGCCACTTAACTGCACTAGCAATAAAGTTTCATTTAATCCAGTTTTAGATATTGCACGATTTGAAGCTGGGCCGCTCTCCCTGCGAAGGTCAGTTTGCTTCAAGATTGCCCTTATCTGGTATGTGCAAGGCTGTCAAAAAAGTCACTTAAGCTCTTGACCTCTCTAGAGACTTTTCTAGAATCAGCTAATGGTCGCAGGAAAAAAACAGGCCCCAAATGACATGCTCACCTTTCTGGAATTCCATTATCTGTTAGATCTTGGATGGGTAATTTTTCTAGTAATGGGTAATCAAGGATTGGTAATTTTTCAGTTTGGATGGGTAATCTTGTTTGTTTCCATAAACCTTTATGTAGATGATTTTTATATATTTTTTCCCAGCTTTTTAAATTTTCCCTATCAGGAGAACTGATTAGAATTACCTAGTTTGCCATACTGAAAGAGGATATTCCCTTTCCTTTTTATTTTTTCTTTCTTGATTTAATATCAGAACAATATTAATGCAAAATGTCTCTGTCGTGCGCCTTCACCACACTCTGTCATCACCCTTACTGCACACAGACTGATTGATAGTTTTCTAATGATGTGTTAGGAATAGTCCAGAACTTAAAATGAAATATTCTGCCTGAACACTCATGATGGATCTCTTTATTTAAACTTTGAGTTCTTCAACACCTTTGTTTTGTTGGAGTGAAATTTTGTTTACAGTAGCATATCTCCACTTTCCGTCTATGTTTTCTCTGTAGGCAATCTCATCCACACTCAAGCCTTAAAATATCATCCATATCAGTTCTATTCCAGATAAATGCTCATTTATAGCAGACCTTTTCAGAGTTTCAGATCTATGAATACAGTTCCCTGTTTGTGGTCTCTATTTGGATGCCTCAGAGGCACGTCAAAGTTACCAAGTCCAGAATTGAGCTGCTCGTATTTTCCTTTGACACCTGGACTACCTCCGGTGTCCCCTATCCTAATGGGTAACATTGTTACCCATATGGTTTTCAAGCCGGGATTCGGGGAGTCATCCTTGATACCATCTGTTCTTTTATTGCTTGCTTATACAATGTTGCTTGTTTTATTTCTTAAATATTTCTTGAATCCATCCACCTCTCTCCAACCACACTGCCCCCACCCTAGTCCAAGCTACTCTGAGGGTTTGCCTCAATAAGTGTACTAGCTTCCTGAGTGACCCTCACCTACTACCTCCCTCCCATCACACCCTACCTCACTACTTTCTGGTTCGTTTTCATCTTGATAATCATAATGATATGTCAAAGCATTTAGGACTGCAGTTTGTATATTCCCTTGCTTCATGCATCCAAGGCATCATTTGGACTCTGTTTCATTAGCCTCGGCTCCAGGCACACTGACCTCCTTTCAGTTCCTGAATCTACCATACTCCTCCTTACTTCTCAGTGCAAATTCTTTTTTTCTTAAATCTTCTTGCTTTCCTGCCTCTGTATTCCAACTTTTGTCTAGTTATTTCTTTGTATTCACATGGGCTCATAGTTACTTGTCGGTGACCCTCTCCTCAGAAATCAGGCCACCCATTAGATGTTCGTACTCCATCTTGTACTTCTCATCCTGGTCTCTATTCACGGTTTTAATCACAGTATTAACAGGTACATTGCCGGTCCTGCTCATTGTTCAGTCTCCGTCACCTAGTCTTGAATGTAACTGAATAAATATTTGGTGAATGCTTGAGTGTATATAAGCAACAGGAGTCCCTCAGCGGTAGGGAACCGTGTCTTTGATTGTTCTCCAATTTCCCAGGATGCTTAGTAGGATGCTGGTCCTTAATAAATAACTGTTAATGAAATTAAAATTGTCTTATCAGAATTAGATTTTCATTGGGTTACTTTAGAGAAACTTTAGGGTAGAAGGGAAAAGCAGTCACTGACTAGAAAGAAAGCCTTATTTCCACTTGCTTGTAGAAATTTGCCATACTTTCCAGTGTTGCTTCCCCTCAGAAAAGTTTATGACTTTTTAAAAAAACATTTAATTAAATATGGCTACAATGGATCATTTGAAATAATCACCTATAGCCATTATGTCCAGTAAATAGATGTTTTGTTTGATAAGCACATCTTTTAAACATTTAAATTGCTTATTTACATTTTTAGCCTAAATCATGAAATGACGTGATTCTAATGTATTATATGTAAAAATGACTTAGCAGAGTGGTGCAGCTAAAAGTTCAATTTCATAACCATTGTCTTGGAATGTGTTTGTTTTGCTGTTGTGATGATTTTTCAAGGCAGGATCCTTCATTGTACATTTACAGTGGTCAGATGCTAGTTGTTACTATGGGATTGATATTGCCTTAATGGAAAGAGATCTTTGGGATATTTTTATGTGTACCTCCTCATGAACCTTGCTAATCACTGAAATACAGATTTAAAGAAGGGCGAAGCACATCTCTTTTGTTCCTGTTTATTGTCTCCGCTATATTTTCCCTCTCAGAGTTTGATTTTCCGTGCTCTCAACTCGTTCCCTACCCTTTATTATAGTGGGGAATGTGGCAATCAGTGATAGGCAAAAGAATGAGGTATCGTAGTTAATTGTTGAAGCTATCGTAGAGCTGGCATGTTCCAATTACTCATGTTTAACTCAGTTTTAAAGTCTTTTATAAATATGGTCATTTTATAGTGAAAAGAGCTGTTCACTGTTATTGTTAGTTGCTAAAAATCCACATTTACAACCCTCAAAACTCCAGGTATTTTATGTCCTAGATCTTCAATATTTAAGTCCCTATTAATTTCGAAATATCAGTGATGTTATCTCTAAAAATATACAAAGATACTTCGTAAATTTAGGGCTTCCTTTACCTTTAACCAGCACCATTTATGGTAAATATGTTTACCAGTTTTATTCAGTAAATTTAGTTTCCAAATGTCTGAATCCAAAGTATTTGCTCTTTTGGAATAAGCCAGTGATTTATTTAATGCTTCTCTATAACATGTATTGCAAAGAGAAATCTCTTCTTGACGCATATAATGTGGGTTTATTGGAGACAGGGCAGTTTCCCTCACTGCAAGGACTGTATTCCATTGTTTCACGAAATGCTTTCTTGCACCATTCATGCTAACTACAGAATGAATTTAAATACAGAAGTGTCTAGTACATTTTCCTTTCCTTGAATGGGAATAGGTTTTTAAATTTGGAATTGTACCGTTAACTCATTTATCAAATGTCTCATTACATTTTTGAGGAATTCCGGTTGGAATGCCAGCCATACAATAGTGTGTAAGAGGAAGGGTAACTGGCATTGAGGCATGCACTTAAGCAATAGAGGAATTTACTTTTCAGTGTCTTCCAAGGTCCATGAGGATGCACACTTATTTACCCAGAGAGTATGGATCTCACTATGTTTGTCCAGAAGGTGTGACTCTGTGGACGAGAATACTTAATGGTAAGTGTCAAACTCTTATTGTGTTACGTTTCAGAAAAATATGTTTAGAAATCAGTTTATTTTTAGCAGTGACAAAATCTCTTAGTCTGTGCTGGTTTCTTAACAGTGGACAGTCCCAGATGTTGAAATCAGCACAAGAGAAAAACCCAAATCCCGATAAGACTTGAGGATTTTTCGAAAATTAAATGCAAAATGGTTGGGGCAAATGCTGCGGGAATCAAGACTAAGTAATACAGTAAGAAGATATGACGTTGGAGAGCTTCTCAAGTCCTTCTTTGCATAAAGTTTGCATACGTACAAAACCCAGGACTTTAATGACTTTTTAAGAGGGGGCAGAATTACATCTCTTGGAACTTAAAACAGCAGACTCATGTGAACCCGAATGTACGTTATGGCCCTCACAATTTATTTTACTATTTCTTCACAAAGTACTTTCTGTTTCTAAATAAAAGCTGTGCTTCTGAAACCTGTAAGTGATGTATACTGGCCGCATCAAGTCTTTTAAAAGCGTTTTCCAAATCCAGAATTGTTAGTGTGGAACGAATGTTTGCTTTGGAAACAGTAAAACAAGGGGATATGGATGGGCTGATTTCAGAGACCAATTGCTGCTTCTGCTTTACGCTTTATTATATCTTCTGTTTTTCTGTCAGCCAAGAACTCTTAAGATACATAATTGACTATTGGTTGAAAAAACTTATAATGTGTGTGTGTGTGATAGAAAAGTTTAAAACAAAACAAACATAGTGTTTCTGGGCAGTAACCATCCCATGTAAGCATATGCCACAGTAAGCCACTGCCGTATCTCCCACCCTTCCACATGAAGGTTTAGGATGGATTGAAGTCATGTCTTAATAAATGATGAATGGACGTGTGGAAATGTGAGAAAGAATTCATTGCTTAAATTTGATATCGGGTAGACAAGGGTTCTGCCTTAGAGTTGTCAGTTACTAGCTCATGGGCAGAATATTTGAGGGCTCTAAATCTGTTTCTTCTGCTGTAGAATGACATGTGTTATCCCTTAGCTCAATGACTGGCAGCCCCACCATACTGAATCAAGGAGTACATGGTCTAAATCATGGTTAGAAGATGACATTAACATCTCCTTATTGACATGATAGAAAGAGGATTGAGAATGCATTTCTATGTGATCCATTTTTGCTTTGCCTTGTGTCTAATTCTACCAAACCCTAATCTTTAGGACTCACCTTAAAATCTCTTGAAGCCACCTTTCAGGAGATGTGGAAAATGTGTGTGAAGTGAGAAAATACCAAGAGCAGAAAGTTTAGGAGAAAGGGTGAGAGATATTTAGTCATCCGGCCATTGTACTGAATGCGTGCTGTTTGCTAGGAGTAGGGGAGAACAAAACAGACAAAAATTCTTGCAATCTTGAAGCTTATGTTCTAGATGTGGGAAATCGACCATAAACAAATGAACGTGTTAGATGATGGAGTTAATAAGCCTGTAAAGGGGGTGGTGAGAGCTGGGGCAAGGGAGTGGCTTTCAGTCTACATTAGGGTCCTAGGGAGGGCTCATTGAAAAGGTGGTATATGAACAGAGGCTTGAAAGAATCAGGGAGCCAACCATGTGGAAATCTGGGAGAAGGGGGAATTGGGAACAGGTCTTGTAAGTCATTGAAATGAGTTTGACTTTTCCTTTGAGTACGATATGAAGCCTTTGGAGAGTCTGGAGCGGAGAAATGACATGATCTGACTTATAAAAACCTCTGGCTGCTGTGTGGAGGGGCAGTGATGGAATCAGGGACTAGTTAATAGGTTATTGGAATAATTCAGGCAGGAAATGATGGTGGCTTTGACCAGGGTGGTAGTGATGGAGGTAGGAGTTAAGGATGACCTCAGAGTTTTGGGGTTGACAACTGGAAGAGCAGAGTTTTCATTTACTGTTTACTGAGATGAAAAGTGGAGGAGGAGCAGGTTTGAGGACGAGATAATTTCAGGTGTGGACAAGATGAGATTCCTACTAGGTAGCCCAGTGTAGAGAGGAGACAGTTGAATGTACAATAGTCATTATTTAATGCTCAATTTGTGCAAGTTGGTAAGTCGTAAGTTCTGTTTAAATGATTTAAATTTCTAAGAAGACAGTATTATTATTCACATTACATGTATTAGGAAATGATGTAGAAAAGATTAATTTTCTTAAAATCACAGCTATGAAACTTTGTTTTATGGCCGTAAGTTCCACATTGTTCTATTAACCTTCTATGTTACTTACAAAATAGGCATTCAAGGGAAAATTTCCTAATTGCCATGAATGATTAAACAAAGTAATACTTACGGTACCTTTACATCATACACACACTCTTTCTTCTAGTATAGGTGATATCTTTGATGAGCTTTATATGAAAAGGTGTTTTTGTTTTTTTTTTACTTTTCAGTGTGTTGAAAACTAATATTCTTGTGTAGGCTTTAACTTTGAATATGCATTTCAAAAATTTTAAAAATGGTGAATGGAGATGGCTATGAAAATAATTAGTTTTAAAAAACATTATATTTAAAAATTCCTTCTTTTAAAAGCATTTTACTTCCTGGTAATTTATATTCTTGTCAGTTGTTAAAAGGGGAAAATTCATTTGCACAATCTTAAAGGTATTTCTTTTTTATAGTAAAATGCATAATATTTATTTTTTGAAGCAGAAATACAAATAATGAAAACACATGTGATTATCTGAGCTTTGATGTTGTTATCCTAGGTCTGATGGCAAACTGTATGATACAAATTGCAAGATAGAAGTTGAAATCTATCAAAAATGCCTATTCTATTTAAAAGTTTATGTACTTTTATAATTTTCATTCAGTAAACCAATGGAACATTATTTCATTTCATAAATTCCTAAGACATTTAAACCTTATGTGGTGTAATGACTTATGTTGTCAGGGACAGATTAATATAGTTTTCTTAACTAAAGTAATAAGAGGAATTACATATTCTTAAAAGTTATACGTAGTTATTTGTGGAATATGACTATGGTTGGTTTCTATGACCTTGGAGTTTTAAAAATTATAGCTTCTGATCTCTCATCTATGTAATAGCAAACTCTTTCTGATTATACAGGAAGTCCTGCATGTCGCAGGAGTGGAAATGCAGTTAACGGCCGCGGTGGCATTTTTGACCATTTTACAGGAAGATTCAGTATCAATTCATACTTATGCCCACTCCTTCCTCCAAGTCATTCTACTACATCTGGAACACAGGGATGCAGGTCAGCGGCCTGGCATGCTTCATTATATCCTTATTTATTGTTTGTTGTATGTGGCCGGGATGTTCTTTGGATCTTGTTAGCCTGCTGAGGATAACTGAATGAGGCCATGCTGCCCAAGCGTTGATCATTAGTGTGACTGAAAATAGCCGTGGTTATTTCCTTTCAAAATCCGCCAACTTCAGGATCCTTGAAAGCTGAAAACCCATTAGTTCATCTTATGATTTATACTTTCTTCTTAGATATGTTTTTTATTTTGCAACATTTGTGTTTATATTATTGTGTGGCAAAAAAATGCACAATTTGGGTTAAAGACATCCCCCCGCCCCAATATTATTTTTAAAGATACATGTTTTCTAGATGTTGGCTAAGATAAAAAATAGAGAAACTTCTTAAACTAGTAATGAAAGTAATGATTCTGTTTTATCATTAAATACCATCGTACTTATTAATGGCTGAGTTGAAACTGAATTTGTGAGACATTTCATTTGGCATGTTTTATCTGTGTCAATCAGGGGTCAGCAATGCGTGGCTGGAAACTCTTCTGTTTGTGATAGAAGTATTGCCCAAAGAAACCCTAAGACATGAGGTAATACTTTCTTTTTTAAAAAAATTAATCTGTAATGTATCATTGTGTATTCACAACGCAGAGTCTTTTTTTTTTTTTGTAAATACTAATAAGTCACTCTAAGGTTTTGTTTTTGATAAAAATTGTATTTTAAAAAAGAATAAAGTTATTTCCCCTCTGAAAGCAATACAGGTTCATTATAGAAAATTTGAGTTATACAGAAAATAGTAGGAAGGAAAATCATGGTTCTGTGCTTAGCCACTTTTAACATTCTGATATATTTTCATTTCAGTTTTTTTCTGTATGTGTGGTTGCTGTTGGCCATATTAATCATCATATTGAATGTATATAGGTTGTTTTACACTTAGCATTATTTTCCTGTGTTATTTTAAACTCATTTGGTAGTAGCTACAAAATATTTTACTTATTAGACATTTAAGTCTGTTTTCAGTATTTTATTAAAAATAAGATATTAATGAACATCTCTGTAGAGCTTTCCCTGTTTTTCACATAATTTCCTTAATTATGGCTTCCAAAAAAGTGAAATTAGTGGATCAGAGAGCATTAATATCCTTCAGGGTATTGACTAGCAATATGAAAATGCCTCTTTCCCTGGACTTTTATCAGCAGTAGTGTTCCAATTTAATTCGATGGGCCAAAAATGGAATTACATTGTAACTGGCATTTTAAAAATTATGCTGTGAATATTATCTCATGTACTACATTTGTATCTGTTTTATTTATTCTTTTGGAATTGTCTGATTATATCCTTTGACCACTACATGTGCTATTTATCTATCAGGGTTGCCAGTCCTTGGTTATATTTGTTGCAAATATTATTACCAATTTGTTGTTTGCTTTCTAATTTCCAGCATTGTTCAACATACCCTTCTCGGAAACTTTTAGTAAATTATGATGAGAGAATAGGAAAATTAGAAAGGAAATTTATTCTCTAATGAAATGATTTTTCATCCTGTGAGCACGATCCCGATATATATTTCTTTTCAAATATGTCCTGGTTGAAAAAAAAACAGTTATCTATCAGTATCCTCTGTGGAGTTGGTGAAGTGTCTTTGTCCTTTCTTTGCCCTCAGTTTATGGTCCTATCTCAATGCCAAAACACTTTCTTGAAAAATGGGAAGATTTACCCAGTTTTAAGGATGTCTGTATATTTGACAAACATCTGGATGGTTACACATATTTAAGTGTTGAATGTAATGTTGACGTGTGTTATTTATATTTTTTGAAGAGAAATACATAGTAGAATGCAGTTTTTTACTCTAGAATACCATGTGTTTTTTAACGTGAATTTTTAAGATTTTAAATAGTGCATTTTATTTTATTTCAAATATTTTACTTGTAAGTTATATTTATCATTATGCATTCAGGAATTCTGTTTACTTTGTTGAGGAGGAAAACCAGTTGACCCTTTTATTAGATTCATAGAATTTTAGAACTTGGGGGGAATCTTACTACGACATCTTGTAATTTCCATTTTAAGTAGATGAGAAATCTTGGGATGAGAAATAGCAAGATGACCTGGGCAAATTAAAGAGCTGGGACCAGAATCAGGATCCGATCCTCATAGTTCTTTACAATCTATCATGCTGTAGAGTTTTTGAGTGTCCCGTATATACTTAATACAGTATTAGACTTGGGTTATTGTATTCAAATGACAGAATTGCTTAATAGAATCTATTTGAAGCTATAATCTCTAATGTTTTGCATCCCTTTAGGATAAATATAAAAGTCTATATGGAATAAAAATAAATTTCAGGGTAGCTGGTAATTAATTTGCTTTTTTCTTTTGAAAATGTGTATTTCACAATTAAACTTTATGTATGTACAGATCATTACAGACTTCGCCATAAGCTTTAATTCAATCTTTTTTGTTCCTGATGGTTTTTAATTTTGTAATTTATTACCATACATATATATATAATAGCCAAAAAATGTATATACATTTTAAAAAAGGAAAAAACTGTCTTAAAATTGTAATACTCAATATATACCGATAACAAAAGATGAATAAAAGTCACGTTTGATTTCTGCAATTACAAGAGGTGCTCAAAGTGGTTACCTTTAGCGTAATTTTAATATAGTTTTTTCCTTTCTTAAAATGTGTTCACATTTTTTTGACCCCCTCTGTGTGTGTGTGTGTGTGTGTGTGTATGTACATTAACCTAGAACACAAGCAAAGTGGTCAAGTTTATGAACAACTGTGCACCTCAAACTCTTATTCAGATTCTTTAAAACCATTTAGAACATTAAAATATTCTTTGAACAATAGAGCTGACATTAGTGTCAAGAATATATAAAATTTTGTGAATTTGTTCTTTAAATCTTTCTCTTTAGATTTTGAACCCACTTGTTTCCAAGGCACAGCTTTCCCAAACAGTCCAGTCTCGTTTAGTTAGTTGTAAAATTTTAGGAAAATTGACCAACAAATTTGATGCCCATATGTGAGTATTTGGATTAACTTTTGTCTATTTTATTAAATTAATTTGATTTAAAAATGTATAATAACTGCGTGACTAACAGTTATATTAGATTTGTCTTATTCCATACTGCATACAAATTTAGCTGTTTTAACTTTATAGAATCCTTAGAAGTCTGCTTATTCAGATGCATTTCTTCTTGATCTCATGGCTTTTCAAAATCAATAAGGTTAACTTTTCTTCTGTTTCCTACCTTAATCTAACTGTCACATACCCAGTATAGTTTTGAGGATAAAATGGCATAGACTTCAAAAGTTCGTAAAAATGACATAAAATTAGTTTTTCTGCTTTCTTCCATTATTGCTATGAATTCATTATTTTGAGTAAAGCATTTTATTTTGAGATGAGAATATTTATACTTTGTATGCTACTCTCTGCCCAGATGATAAATCCCAAAGGGAGAAATGGAATGGTGTGTTATTATGACACAAGAGTAAAATATAAAGTGGAAGAATATTTTTGGTTGATGGTTGCTAGAATCAGATATTCCACTTGCCTACAGCTTTTTGCCTTAGCTAAGATGTTTTAACTGCCAATCTAAAATTAACCATTATTTTAAAAAGACTCAGTCACATACATAATTTACAAGTGGTTGATGATAACATCCAAATGTAATCACATGTGTAAAAATACATTGTAAACTATAAACTTTATATTAAAGTATTAATATATTTGTTATTAAGCTAACATTTTAAGGATAATTGTTTGAAAATATTATTTATTCTATTAATTATTCTAAAACATTCATTTATTTGCATGTTTCTTTCCTCCCTCTATAAGCATTAAAAGAGAAATACTTCCTTTAGTCAAATCGCTCTGTCAAGATGTAGAATATGAAGTTCGATCTTGTATGTGTCGGCAATTAGAAAATATAGCTCAGGGCATTGGGTAAGTATACTTTCAATTTTTATGTCATATTCTTATTTCTGGATTTCAAACATACATATCCTCCTCATGTATTCCATGAAAGCATGCCATTGAAAGGCTAAACTTTATATGATCTTAACAGTGATCATAACAAGTACCTCCTAATTTGTCTGGATTAAGAGATAAAAGTGGAAATCCTTCACACGGTGGTAGGCATTCAAGTCATGTTCATTTCTTTTCTTCTCACCTGAAGTTACTCAGCTGTCATTCCAAATGCCTAGATCCAGGAAGGGAAAATGTCACGATATAAAACGTGTGTACTTGTACTTACTAGGAATCGATTCCCTAATTTTGATCTCAGAACCAACTTTTCATGATAGGTCTTCTAAGTCTAAGCTGACTCGGGGTCGTTGTGGGCCGTAATTAATTCAGCTATACTCAGCTCTGTGTTCCTCCGTCAGGATCAGAACCTATTGGGACAGTGTGCTGTTGTCTTTTTGTAGTCTACTTTTTTGTCACCTGATATTTGCCACTGTTAAAAATGGGCAGGTCATTGTGTTCACATCAGTGTTCTGAAAATTAATTCAGGATTATCGTTTAAGGATTAATTTACAAAAGGAAAACTAGAAAGAATCCACTTAGCTTATGTAAAGTGCTTAGGATAGTACCTGGCACATAGTAAATATTAGCTAAGTGTCTACTTCTATTGTAATTTCATAAATTTTGACATAAACAACTAATTCCTTAGACTTATCTCTGAAAGTGGAATAACATAGGTAAAACGTAAGCAAAATTTTATATGTATTGTGGAACTCAAAGACTAACTTTGTTATGCTTCTTGCAGTAGTACTTGAAGTTGTTTCCTGCATCTTTGCCAATAATGCAGTTGATCACTAACTTTTTCAATGTCATTGGCAAAAGTAGTATTTCACTATTGTTTTTGCAAATGTTTCATATTCAATAACTGTCTGTCTACTTGACTATATATATCTTGCTAAACTCTAAACCCCTGGAAGACAGGATTGTATCTTTTTCATTGTTACATCAACCATATGTAATCTAGTGCTTACTTAAGGCAGCTGCTCATACATATTCATTAAATGAATATATTTCTCTGACAACTAATGAAGTTGAACAATGAGGCTGAATATATGGCTGTTAGCCACTTGTCTTTTTTATGAAGTATGTGGTCATTTCCTTTGCCCATTTGTCACAATATAAGAGTTGAGGGGAAAGAAGGCATCACGGCAGACCTACACATAGAGGATGCAGATAGTTCCCTTCTTTAGTTTCTCTTAGCAAATTGGATTATAGTGGAGTAATTTTTTTCAGAAAGTATGTACGGATTGTGTACTGCCTAAGTTAGTGTATTTATGAGAATATCTTTCTCTTGCTTTCAAATGTCAATTCCACCCTGGCTCAGGCAGAATTCTAAGTTATATCCATTCTACTAAAATCCCTTCTGGCATTTAAGTATATGGAACAGAAGTCTGAGGATAGCCTGGTCCTATTATCTTTGCAGAAATCCAGTTTTATCAGCTTACATGCTAGTAATTACAACTTAACCCTCAATGGTGTCACAAGAGAGTAAGATATGTGGTCAGGGATAATGACATGAATGAAATAGGCAGGCTCGCCCAGATGGCCAAGCAGGAATCCTGGGATCTGGTTGTGTGATATGAATCTACTCAGGGGCTGGCTCTGATTTGTTGTCATCTGATGGTAGCTGTCTACTCCAGCTGAAGTACTGTTGAAGATGATCCTGAGTTCTGTGGTTGGCCAAAACAACAGTCCAGCACCAGCATTTCAAGAAACCTCATTTATTTGTGCCTTTTCCATTGGCCTGTTCTAAGAGGCTGGGCCAGAAGACGTACTGGACACACAGTCATCTCCATCTTTTTTCACGAGATGAAGTTGCCTCTGGTGTTCTGACGCAGCCCATCCCGACGTGGTCCCCCTTCATCAACAGCTTTCCAATCAGATAAAAGAAAAAAAAAACATGGACAGAGGCAAGAGCCAACTATCAGCCCCATCATATCTGAATTCTACTATCTGCCTCAACAAAGACAATCACAAATCTGTTTTGCTATAGTTGCTTAAAACGAAAAACTATATTATAATTTGTGTAACTATATTATAAACTAGCCATTTAGATCTCTGTAGGTAATAATATTGTGCTGGGGAAACTAGAGTTGATTTAAGTAATTTTGCAGTTACTATTAATGTTTCTTATGTTTATATCATGCTTTTTCAGCCAGATTGCAAGTTTCTGGAAAGCAGGAGCTATGTGTTTATTTTTCCTATTTTCTATAGCATCTAACCCAGCAAGTGACTTGTTATTAGTAAGTTCTTGCTACAGATTTATTGATTTGCTTTATTTTCTTCCACTGCTTATTGTGCAGGACAGAACTTACAAAAAGCGTGGTGCTCCCTGAATTAATAGAACTCTCTAGGGATGAAAGCAGCAGTGTGCGGCTTGCAGCATTTGAAACTTTGGTTAATCTGCTTGACATATTTGATACAGGTAAACCTTCATGTGGATGCATCTTTGCTTCTGAAAGCAGTGCTTTCCCTTAGGTTTTGTATCACTAATAAGGAGGAAAGACAGATGCAGGACAGGGTTTCTTATGCTAAGTTTTATGATGAATGTTCAATTTTGCTTCCTGTCTCTTTTTCTGGCCCTTTTTCTTTTGGTGCCCTCTCTGCTGCCCCCAGTATTACTACATATTCCGTACCTCTCTCTTTTCTCTCATCAAAATTTAACTGACCTGTGTGTAGGACTAAAAATTTGGCTTGGTCATTAACCTTTAACTTGCTCAGCTAATTGACCCTAAGAAAGATCTTGATTAAAGCAATATTTAAATTAGTTTCCTCTCCTTAATATTTTAATGTTAGAAATCTCATGGCCCGCAGGAGAAATTTGGGATGAGGCATTTGAGTGGGAATGGGTAAGGAGGTATTTCTTAGTATTGTGCAAATCAAATCACAAAGACAATCAGCTGTCTGTTGAGTAGATGACCAGACTCTTGACTGATGCTGGACTTTGGTTTATCAGTAAGCTTTAACCATTTTGATAGGATGGAATTCAGAGGGGTAAATGCCAAGTACTTGGGTGCAAAACGCTACTGTATCATTGCAGGATTACAGTTGCTTGGATTAACAACATTTTACCGGAACTGGGACAGCCTTTTAAGGCTTACTGCAATGTAGACAATTATGTATGAAGTTACAGAACAGTCACTTAGGCTATATGATGAGTCTATGGGAGTAAAGGAGGATAGGCTATAGGAGTAAAAACGGCAATGCGCAATGAATGGCTGACGGACTGAGTGAATCTACTTGTCCTAATAATGAGGCACCCCCAGACATCATCTTTGATCTCTTCCCCTTCTCTGCTCCACACTTGGTTGTCACCAATTTGGGCCTAACCTGTGTTCATGACTTTGTTTCCTGCCATTCTTTCCTACTTCTCTGGTATCTGGTGATCCAGCCACACTTGCCATTATGTTGGCATTCCAAATTCTTTCACACCTTTAGCCTTTCCACATAATCTTTCTCTCCCTATGTTTTTTCCCTTCCCTGTATTTTTCTCCTCGCCTGCTTCTTTTTTTCTTTTTTCTTTTTTTCCTAGCCTGCTTTTCTTTCCTCAGTGCCCAGATCAAATATGTTTTCCTCTCTGATGTTTTTCCAAATCCCTTATACTAGGGATTGGCAAACTATGGTCCCTTGGCCAAATCCTGCTGCCAGCGGGTTGTGTCAGTGAAGCTGATTGGAACATAGCCATGCCCACTTGTTTCTGTATTGTCTGTAGCTCTTTCTGTACTACACTGACAGCATTGAGTAGTTTGGACAGATAGACTGCAGAGTCTAGAATGTTTACAAAACAGGTGTGCAGACCCCTACCGTAGACCAACTATGAAAATGTGTTCACTATCACAACGTCTGATGATGTTTTTTGTGTTTGGCTTCTTTGCTGGTGTGAGTTTCTCAAGTTCAAAGGTCATATATTATTCATCTTTCTACGTCTATTTAATATGATTGTTTTATAGAAATTTAATAAATGTTTATTAAATTAATGCCATTTAGTTAAGACAGTAGATGTGGTACTGAAATGTGATGATAGTAACAGTAATAATAATACTAATAAGCACTTAGTGTTTTCACATCGTTAATAAAGTAGTAATTTATTTCTGGAAGAATAGGAGAATTATGGAAAATGCAGAGAGTATTTAGAATCAAGACGTAGATATTACTAATCTATCAGAAACTTCTGACTTAAGCATACATACTCAAAAAAATCAACTTTTTAAAGAAGATTCATTTAAAAAATAAAAGTGAAGAAATTCACTATACAGAGCATATCACCAGCTAACTTAATTTCAATCAGAAAGCTGCAGCATGGTATGAGATGTATGCAAGAGTCAGAAAGATTTTCTGTGTCTACTTCTCATCTGCTGATATTAGTGGTATTAGAATTCCTTTAGTTATTCAGACTCAAAACTGCAGTCACCTTAGCTTTTCAATTTGTAATCACTATATTCTATTCCCTGTGGCCCACAGTGTAGGGTCCAAACCCCTAAGCCTGGCATTAAAGTTTTTGATAATTTAAGCTCTCTTCTGACTTCTTCTTCACCACATACCTCCATCATGACTAATTTTCAGATATTTCCTATTACTACGTGGCTAGCACGGCAATCTTTCTTTCTGGAATTTGTGTATATGTATTAATTTCCAAGTGTGCAGTGTGGACAATGGATCTAAAGTATGTTTTATTTTGTTTTGTTTTCCAGATGACAGAAGTCAAACTATACTTCCCTTAGTGAAATCATTTTGTGAAAAATCTTTCAAAGCAGATGAATCGATTCTCATTTCCTTATCGTTCTATTTAGGAAAACTATGCCATGGACTATACGGTATGACGCATCCTAAGAATTTCAAGATTATAGATATTTTTTTTCCTTTTCCTTCCACCTCAGCCAGTAAACTTCAGCTCTTCAGTTGTAAAACCTATCCTTTAAGTGTGTAAAATCTTAAGAGGTCTTAGGATTTTGATAGCATAATTTAGAACACATTTAGGAATGACTTTTTCGCTACTAGAACCTATTTGAAAGAACAATGACGGAGTGAAGTAGATATAGCCCTTTAAATTTCTGAATATTTTATATTTATGTTACAGTTGCTATACGATAACAGATGCTCAGATATATTAACTATTGGTGCATAGTAAGTATACTGTTATTGACCATTTGTTGAATAATTAACATATCATGTGAAAAGTTCAGCTTACAATGTAGAATAATACCCATAACTCTTGGCATTTTGAACATATTACTCAGCTCTTAGCTTACTATAATAATGTAAGCATCAATTAATTATAACCATCTACCACAGTAAGACATCTTTTAATGTGGATGGTAGACTTTTAATGGGTGGTTGAAAAAATGTATTGCAATATATGAGTTCCTACGTCCCTAAGGTAGTTAATGAATGTGGAACCAGTGCATTGATCAAAATATTTTGAGTTTACTTTGCCATCTTTCAGATTCAATTTTTAAGCTCCTCTGCAGACACACATACGTGTCTTTTCTGCAGGCAATTTTTGAATATTTACCATAATATTAGTATGATAGTGACTTGTTAGTGATCTACAGTATGATCTATGCTGTAGAAATTAATGCAGGCATAATTCCTGCATTGCCTAGTTTATACTACTAAAATTAAAATATTATTCAAATTAACATAAAGTAAAACAGTAGACCCATTGGATTTCTTCATAATTGTTACTCTTTCCTCCTTTTTGCTTTTATTTATGACCTCTAGCCATTTATTTAAATATTTCGTTCCAATTATGTTTTTATTGTACTTTACTTTTGTCTTTTTAATTTTTGTTTTCAATTAAGGTGTTGAGCAAAGGTTTTACATTTGTTTTAGGAATTTTTACTCCAGATCAACACTTGAGATTTTTGGAGTTTTATAAGAAACTTTGTACATTGGGTTTACAACAAGAAAATGGACACAGTGAAAACCAGTTTCCTTCCCAGATTCTAGAACAGGAGAAGAAATATATTTCAGTGAGGAAGAACTGTGCTTATAACTTTCCGGTAATAAATTATGTATTTGTGTTGACTAAGCATTTTGATTATTACTTAAAATTATATAAACAGATAGCATTAAAGAATATTGCCATTTTTGACACTTGGTGCTTAGCAATATGTCTGGCATATACAGAAGGTACCAAGTAAATATTGGTGTCATTTATATTTACCTCTGTGCAAATTGGAATTATATGCATGCATTTGGATCCTCCAGATGTGATTTCTACCTAAATTGTGACTCAGATTACATGATTTCAATTTAAGTGAAATGGTTGTAGTAGTAGGTATTGATGCATGTTTTTCTCTCCTTTCCACTCATCTTCTCCCTTCCACCTCCACCAGGCCATGATTGTTTTTGTTGATCCTAAAAACTTCCACATGGAACTCTATTCTACATTCTTCTGCCTTTGTCATGACCCTGAAGTACCAGTCAGATACACTATTGCTATTTGCTTTTATGAAGTAAGTCTGAAGAAGTCATACCACTTTACGTTTGTTGTTAATTCTGTGTACACTAGATAATTTTTGGATATTCTGTACACTTCTGTTTACAGATATATTATGAAATATAGGTTCCATATCTCTTTCATATTCTAGTCCTAAATATTATTTTAAATTTATCTTATTTTTTCAGAATGTTTACAGAATTCATTCACATAAATATTATATTTTTATCATTTATTAATCCACTCATTCAATATATTGATACTAAGTGCCTCCCTTAAGCTGACATTGTGGTGTGAATGTGGGTGCTGCAGATTTGGAAGTAAAACCAGTTTTTATATGTTTTATAATATTTATATTTAAGTTTGTACCTAAGCTTATGAACTTGAGAATAAGTGGAAAATTGAGAGATTGGTTATTTAAACTTATTGTTTTTACTGCAAATGTATAATATTTTTGAGCATAGCTTTTAGATTCAGCTATTACAACAACTCTCCATAATGTAAGCGCAAAAGTGAGTTGAAACTTTTATGATGGATTTAATTAGCTTTTTAACCCTTGAGTCTGAAATTTGGGGCATGTTTCTTGAATGATCGCAGTAAGTATGTGCATGCTTATAATTGCGGTAAACATGTATAAACTATAACTTGTCCACTTCAAAACTGTCACATAAAAATCTCTTTACGATTGGCATAATAAAATATTTCCTTTCTTTCTAAGAGGTATAATAAATATTGTTATCCTCAACGAGAGTTTTTCATCCCCTTCCTTGCACTGTAGTCCTATGTCAAAGAATTGTTAGATTGACTGAAAGTGTGTAAGATATCCATAGTATCATTATAAATGTTGCTTAAGATTCTGTCAGCTGTTGAGTGATAGTTTTTGCTTCTTTTGAATAACATTTTTTTCTGGTATGAATGAAATAGATGTTCACTGTGCAGAACCTAGGAAATATTTCCTTTAAATGGTATAATTAATTAACATAATTCCAGCATTGCACAGTTAAATCATTTTGAAAATATATGTATAGAAATATGTTTTTAGAGGAGGAGAGAAGGCAGAGGGCACTGGCCAGCCGAGTGATAGGAATGAGTGGAAATCATGGATCTAGTTATTTGCTGGATGACTAGTTTCCTTATTCTCATAATCATACCATGTAGGTAGGGTAATGATGATACTCAACCCCGGTCTACACTGGTGGATTTAAACTTTCCTAACAGTGTTATTGTTAGGTTCTGATAATTACTTTAGTATGTTCTGACTTTATTCTTGTTTATTATTTTGAAAATATTTCCAACAGGTTAAAAGCAACCCTGTAGAGCAAAGGTTTTAAAACATTTTCTTTAGTAGGAACCCTTTTATCAAACAAACCTTTACTCAGAAGCCCAATATGTAAATAAATAAATACATAAATAAAGGTGAAGTGGAAACTGGTGAATCTACTGTTGTGTTTTCCTGGAGGGGAAAAAAATACTTTCTCAAAGGAGCTGGATTAGTCTAGACTCTCCCAGCTCCTCTCAAGCTGAAGTCTTTGATGGGAAAAGCCTTCGGTGTTTTGCTTGCTTAGGTGTTCTCTCCATCACCATGTCACTTAGGCCTTCAGTAGAATTTGCCTCTTTGGGAAGCTCTGAACCCAGATACTGCTTGTAAGCTGGGATATCCTGTCAGACCCTGATGGCAGCTCTAAGACTTCCCAGCATAAACTAGAGGCACCCATGGCCTCATTGTTGCTTGTGATATCAAAGTTATGACTGATAAGTTCATTTTTCTGCACTTTCCACCCCTGTATGTTCATTCCCCACTCTCATGTGTCATATACTCCAGTGTGTTATGAAGCAGACTAAAAAGCAGATAATGTATGCAATTAATTTTTCTAGAAATCTAATTTTAGATTTATGTTGTAACCTAATTTCACTTTAGAAGAAGTATCTAACAGGGATGTATTTTTAAAATTATTATTATAACCTTTATATGTCTAGTAGTCTCAAATCTGAGAGACTTTATTGCTACATTTTAGGTGTCTAAACTTCTGAATTCTGGAGTATATTTAATACATAAAGAACTAATAACATTATTACAAGACGAATCACTGGAGGTAATATCTTCTTACTCTTTGACTTTTACTTCTTTTTTTGTTAAGTCTGAATATATAAATGCCTTTTCCCCTTCTACTTCTTGGGAATTGAATGAACACTTTCAGCTGACTAGCCCTAGAAGTTTCAAGTCAACGTATCACTGTATCATAGACTGGAAATTGGGAAGATCTTCAAAAAATATTAGGTTTTAAAATATATTCAACTTTAAAAAAATATATGTGTGTATATTTGTTTGTTAAGGACAATTTTGGAAATACCAAAAAGTAGACAGACAAGAGTGCCTTTCATTCTAATCACTGTTACTGTTACGTATTTTTTCATTTTTTCTATATAAATGTTTTTATTTTACACAATTGTAATCATATGATATGTCACATTTTATATCTTTTTTCTCATTGTTGGGGAGTATACTTGTGAAAGATTTGAAATACTTTATCTTGATGCTATATTTAGTATATCCTATTTACCTAAATGACTATTAGTTTGCTAATGTGCAGCTCATCAACATTAGACATGAGTGAGGGTCTGACTTAAACTCTGCTTTTCAAAAGGTTTTGAGAATGTTGGTTGTGTAGAAGTAGCTGTTTCAGATGGAGACTATTTGAACAATATCAAGAGGCAGATATAATAATCTCTTTTGATAGTTTGGGAGTTTGATAGTGATAGGTGTTTTGATCAAGGCAGTTGATCATGTTTCTAAGACCCTCCAGCAAGAAGATACAAGAAAAGTAAGAAACTAGAAACCTCCAAAATGTTGTTTGGTAAATAACACTATTTCTATGTAGTAATTGACATGTGACATTAACTAGTCTGAAAAAAACCGTAGTAATCACAGTAAGGGTAATCAATATCTCTATTAAAAGGTACTAGATGCTCTTATAGATCATCTTCCAGAAATCCTGGAACTTATGTCTGCTGGTGGAGAAAGCAGTGCCCAAGAAAATAAGGTAAATCCCATGTATCACAACGTCTCTGAACGTTGTATTACCTTGCACTACAGCGTTGTTGTTGAAGAATCAATAAAAAGGTGTATGGGAAGCATTTAAAATAGTGCTTGCTACATAGTAGGTACTCAGTAAATGTCTGTTGGAGTTTGAACAGCCTGAATTTCCTCCTCAATTCTTATATTATCATGATTCTTATTTATGGTCCTTGGAGTTGACATTCATATTTCCAGTTTTTATTCACATTAATTACAATTCCAAGAATGGCAACTGGTGCGGACAAAAGGATAGGAACTTAGAAGGTCAAAGTTTGCTGACAGTAAAATTTAATAAATTTTACTATAATTAAAAGGGTTGTGAGTCCCAATCTCTATTTCAAAATTTTGTTTCCAGTAGTTATAAATTTTACTTACGGATTTTTAAAAAAGTATTTGATGTAATCAGATTATGATCTCCCTGTGACAACTGAGATGATGCCCAAGTTCTGAAATGAATAAGAGCATTCCCCTCCCCAGTGTGTTGTTAGCTGAATAATTTGACTGAAGGCTGCAGTTGATTTGTTTATCACTGCTTCTTTTGGTGTGTTTTCTTTCTCAGTTTTCATCTCTGCCTGACTTGATTCCAGCACTCACAGCCGCTGAACAGCGAGCTGCAGCCTCTCTGAAATGGAGAACTCACGAGAAGCTACTACAGAAATATGCCTGTCTGCCACATGTCATATCAAGTGACCAGATTTATTACCGTTTCTTACAAAGAATGTTCACAATCATGATGACAAATGTGAGTCAATGCCTTTTATCTTCTTCTTTTGAACTTGCACCTGATTTTGGAATTGCTGCCAAATTTTTACAGTCTTGAAATAGTACAACAAACTCAGTTCACTGCATTGTGCCTGGAAAGACATTATCTTGCCAGGTCCCTGAGGAGGGAACTCAGGTTTCCCTTAGCTTCTCCACTAGTTGTTCCTTTGATCATCTTCTACCCAGCTGGAGAAAGGAATGAACAGGTGGTACTTTCACTTCCCCTGTGTTTCTGTACTGCCAGGGAGAGTGTAAATAGACTCCCTTCAAACTTGACACACTTCTTTTCCAGTGGAAGGTTTGACAGGAGCCAGTGATCTCGACTGCGAAGTGTACCTTCTGCTCTTACGTATACCTCTTATGTGTCATGGCCGTAGTGCCTACCTCAGCCCTGCCATTTTGCCAAGGCCTCCCGTGAGACCCTTAATATTAGTTTGGTTACTTTTTAAAAATAATCCCTAAAGAGGGACTATGTAACAGATAAAGTTTATACCGAAAATATGGATGCCCTACTAAGGATAACCTTAACGTCAGAATCAAAAGCAGGGGAAAAAGAGTTATGCTCAAACTTCCCGTAAGTAAGTTGTCTACCTTTTACACAAGAATTTCCAGAGAGGATTATTTAACCCACAGTTTACTGTACACTTAGTATGACATCGTATTACCATTTTTTGAAGTATAGGAATTTCCATATAATGTGTACATTTTAGAAACCATTAAAAAAGTACTTCAAAGTCTCATTGTTCTCAATAAAAGGGAGATAATGAAATCTAGCAGCCATTTCAAAGACCCAAATCAGTTTTAGCTTTAAAGATTAAAAAGGGAAAAGAAATGACATTACTGGTATCATTTGCAACTCAGATAAAAAAAGCATAGGCATACATTTCATGAACTAACACTTCTACAAACTTATTTCATGTGTCAAAGTAAAGCCTAGAGGATGAAGGTTACATTATAGATACAATAATCTTAACAAGTGGTTTTGACGACAGTAGTGTCCTCATCAGAGGACAGTGCGTGAGTGCACTACATAGGAATTTCACACAAAATTGAGCAGAATTTATTAATTATTTTATTCAGAAATTACTTATTTGAATGCCTGCTATGTGTCCGGTACTGTTCTAAGACAGACGTAAGTCTGCAGGAGTGAACAGGACAGAATGCTGCTTTGATGGAACTTGCATTCTAAAGTGGTGGTGGTGTGGGGAATGATAGATAATAAAATAAGTAAATGTATTAACAGGTGTTGACAAATGCTATGAAGCTGATCTTAATTGTTTGTATCAGCCGATTTACTTAGTATGCCTGTTTGTGTTTAGTAACTAAGAATGATAATTATTCCACATTTTTAGCTTCTCTTATTAGGAAAGAAAAATGATTTACAACATAAAAGTGTGAACAAAATACTTTTAAGCCCAAGAGATCTGTTTTTCTGTTTTCTTTTGCAAGGAGGTAATTCCACACTTAAAAGGAGATACATAATTATTACAGCACATTTTCCATGATGAAAGAAGATACATATATTTGGTTCAGTATTCTCTGGAGAAAAGATTTATGTTTTCAGTTCCTTATCTAATGGTTATAATATTCATTCATTCATTTAACAAAATTTATTGAACACTTACGACATGCCAAGCAGTATTTGGGATGCTAGGAATACAATAGTGAATAACAGAGACAAAGGGCCTATTCACGTAAAACCTTACATTCTTTTGGAGATAGGCAGTAAACCAACATGTACACATAGCATGTCAGGGATGAAAAGTACAGTGAAGAACTGTAAAGCAGGGCAGAGGGGAAGAAAGTAATTGAGGGCAGAAGGATGCTATTGTGGATATAGTGGTCTGGAAAAAGTTCTCTCTGATTAAGTATGCTTCATGCAGAGGCTGGAACAAAGTAAGAGAGTGACCACATGGATGCCTGAAGAGAGAGTGGGCCACACAAAGGGAACAGTGAATGCAACTGTGTGATACAGGGATGCTTGGCTGTGTGAGGAGCAGCTAGGTCATTGTGGCGAGTGGTGTGGAGAGAGGAGGCTTGGAGGCCATGACGTGGAATCTAGATTGTGTTCTCTGATGCAAGGGAAAGCTTTGGAAGGTTTTGAATAGAGGAATGACATAAGCTAATTTTTTTCCTTTTTTTGTTATGAAAAAGTTTTAAAGATAGAGAAAGGCTGAGGAAATATTATGATGAACCCTCATATGCCCATCACCTAGGTTTAACTATTGTTAACATTTTGTCATACAGATGCTCCTTGACTTACGATGGGGTTACATCCCAATCCATAAGTTGAAATGCATTTAATACACCTAACCTACCAAATATCATAGGTTAGCCATGCCTATTTTACACGTGCTAAGAACACAGACGTTAGACTACAGTTGGGCAAAATCATCTAATGCAAAGCTTATTTTACAGTAAAGTGTTGACTATCTTACAATTTACTATGTGTATTACTTTCGCACAATTGTGAAGTTGAAAATTCTAAGTCAAACATCATAAGTCGGGATTGTCTGTGTTTGCTTTTTCTGTTTCATTGTGGTGAAGAATTTTAAATTTATAGATACCATTATATTTTATCTCTAAACATTTCAATACTCATTTCTAAAAAAAGGACATTCTCCTATATAATCACAATACAATTATTACGTTTAACAAAAGTGTTCTTTAATGTCATTTAATATCGAGCTATATTAAAAATTTTACCAATTATCTTCCAAATGTGTTTTACAGTTGTTTTATTCCATATAGGGTCCCATTAAGATCTATATATTGCCTTTTGTTGTTACATATGTTAATTCTCTTTTAATCCAGAACAGATTCTTTTCTTCCCCTTTCCCCACTTTTTCTTGATGTTGAATTTGGAAAAGACTTAGTTGTCCTGTGGAATATTCCAACTCTGTATTTGTCAGCTTGCTTCTTCGTGGGATTAATTTGTTCATCTAGTCTCCATACTTCTTGTAAACTAGAAGTTAGATTTAAGGGCTTGCTGAGTTTTAAGTTAAACATGTTTGACAAAAATACTTCATAAATGCTGCTGTGTATTTTATATTGCATTGTATCTGAATGGTGAGTATCTGTAAGTGAGCTAAGGTTAGCCGTGCAGGTGCTGACTGCTCTATTAATTCACTTCAAAATTATGAGATCTCCCTTGTGATTTGCACTGTAATCTGAAGCTGACACCCAATTTCCCACCCACCTTTTACCCATTAATTTTAGCATCCATTGATGATCTTTGCCTGAGTCAGTTATTTCATTAGAATTTGCAAAAAAGTGATTTTTAAAAATTCTATCATGTCTTCTAATGTTGATGACATTCTTCTGTGAAGAAATGTCTTTCTTCATCCACTTGGGCTATTTGATTACACAGAAACACAGTTCTGAATGTAAAGATGGTATTCTTAATTCTTTCCCTCTATCAATTTTCAGAGCCAAGAGTTGGTGCAGTAGCCACTTTCAGTGGTAACAAATGAATTTTGTTTTTGTCTCTCTTTTAGATTTCATTTTTTATTAAATAATGTTTTAATAAATTACAGTCATTATTTGCTCAAATTGTTACAACTTCTTCAAGCTTTCTTTTATGTGCTTTTGATCTGATTACATTTATCTTTGATTTCTGGCCCAAAAGATAACTTACCTTTCATGATATATATTATATACTGTGAGGTACAAAATATACATATTTTCATATGACTAGTTATATATGCATTTAAAATTCTATTAGTATACACAAAATGAAAGAAAAGAATAACATGCTATTGTTTAGTTCATTTATCTAAAATTCATTTTTCTTAATTCTGGTGGTTTTTCTGTTCATTTGTATTTCTTAAATTTCCTGTTTTAATTTATAGTAAACGTTCTCTTTTTCCATTCAACAGATTAAAAACACCACCCAGAATAGTACCCAGTACAATGGAAATAGCTTGTATAAAATATGAGACGAGGTAGCAGGCAATACTTTCTTAGCAATGTAAACTTTTATTCTACTTGCATTTCAAGATTTCCCACTATAATTATCTGAATCTTCAAGAATTGAATATTATGATATTTATGTGTAAGTCAAGGTGGTGAACATGAATTTATACTGGACACAATATATCTGGTTAAGAGATTTTTCTCTAATAAATGGCTTGAACCCAAACTCAGTAAAGATGGATGGTTCAATTCAGTTCTGCCCAGTGGTATGACAGAATTTCAAAGGACAATGGAGTTTTAAACACTGTAAGAGTGATTGACATGGTGTCATTTAGATTTTAAACTTTATCTATGTCGTGGACTAAGGACCTCAATGAATGACATTGAGGTTGAAGAGCCAAAAGTGAGACAGAAGGATTGAAAAATATACGTGATCATGGGATCTCGAAATATTTTATTTAGCAGTGGCACGTTTTTGGTGATGTACCTGACACAGGGTATGATCTAGCAAATGTTTGTTGAATAAATGAGTGACAAGGTCCAGGGAATGGCTAAGAGAATCAGTGGCTAAGATGTGTTTGGAGAGATTGTCACGTAAGATGAAGTGGCAAGACAGTGAGTTACATATAAATAAATTCTGGAGGATTTGCATATGACTATGCCACATTAAATTAACTTTGCAATGTGATGTGATAGTTGATTTGCCTGTATCATATTAACATTAAATTATGAGGGCACTACAAGAGGGATATGGGCTCAGTGATTTGAGATGCAGATAACACTGCTCTTACTTTTACACAATAACTTAAAATTGATTTATGGGGCCAGGTTATTTAGAATATATACTATTATTCTAGTTTGATTGTCTTTCTTATTTCTTTAAGAACGTCTTACCTGTCCAAAAGGCAGCTTCACGAACTCTATGCATTTTTCTACGTTATAATCGTAAACAAGAGCAGAGATATGAGGTCATTCAAAAATTAATTGAACGTAAGTAATCATTGTCTCTTATTTTGAAAAGCAAAAGAAAGTAAGCAAAGGGGTTGGCCTTCGTTAGATCTGACTTATATTATGTACCATTTTGCCACGATTTGCCACGAATAATCAGGCTAATGTTGGTAAATACATAGAAAGTGTTTGTATTTGAGTTTTGCAGGTTAGATTTTTTTTAAGGTTCGTTTTAGAAATCTTTATGACAGAATCAGATCTGTGATGAATGAAAGTAATAATTACTTGGGACTTTGTGCGTGTGTGTGAATTTCTACTTGAGAGATTAAAATATGCAGACTTATGTTGAATGCCTAGTTTCTACCCTGATGAAATAGAATTTGGAAACTAAAATATAGGCAGAAGATCCATGAATCTAAGCATTTATTTTATGTTCCTATTTGCAGTATTAACAGACTGAGGATCTTTTTTTTTCCTTGAATAGAGTTGATACTATACATAAATGTGAATCTGGTGAGTCTAGGTGGTTTATAATGTTAAAAAAGTCAAGTTTGTTACCACATGCAAATTTGTTTTAATTTGCTAAGGGTCAAAATTGAAACAAAAACCTTAAAAATGTTTGTTCTCGAAATAGTAGCCCACACTTATATCTACTTAGTGAATTTGTTAATTATTGTATACTTGTTTTGACCATAATGTCTTAAAGCTTTTATTAAAGTACTATCCAGCATAGGCAGGTAATGCAATTTTCTGCTTATTGGAGTTTACTGTTTTAACTATGGATTGTCACTTTTCAACAAATTAGAGTACACAAAATTTCATTTAAGAAAAATTTTGCTCAGTATACTTTAAACTTCTTTTAGTCTATTTCAATTTGATTTTCATTTTTCAGTGATAAGAATTCACATTTAGAATAAATTTTATTTTGAAAAATTCTATTTAGTTTTAAATACTAAGACTTTTGCTTTTGAACATTTATATAATAAAGGAGAAAATTATCATTTACACATTGATGTGAATTATTTCAACAATACTGTGTTTACTTATACTTTATCTACTTCAAAACATTTTTTAAGGAAATGAGAAGAAAACAGTTCATTTGGTTGTTATAACATTTTGAAGTTATAGAGACCTGCGTTTAAA
The DNA here is from genome assembly GCF_964194185.1 of Rhinolophus hipposideros. NCBI lineage: Eukaryota > Metazoa > Chordata > Mammalia > Chiroptera > Rhinolophidae > Rhinolophus > Rhinolophus hipposideros. The sequence goes on from NC_138051.1 coordinate 93,810,693, forward strand.
TTCTAGCTCTAAACTTACCTGCTCTGTGATTTTAACCTCTCTGAATTTCAGTGTCCTTATGTTTTAGGAGGGATAAGTTAGGAAGGATATGCTTATCTAAATGGATTACTTTCCAGGATTGAATGAGATAATATATATAAAGTACTTTGTACATAGTGGGTGATTACAAAATAATAGATATAGTCAATATTTGATAAATGTAATGTTTAAGAAATTTTTATCTGGTTTTTGAGGTGTTAATTTGGGGGTCTACAAATCTGGGGTATATAATATGATTTTTTTCTCTTTTGTATTTGCTAAACAAATTGTGGCTATAAAGAAACTTGACATGGATTTAGTGTGCTTGATTTTGCCACATGTAATTTCATGTAGGAAAAATTAAACTAATGACAATTGTGTTTGTTTCTAGAACTAGGCCAAGGAAAAAGTTATTGGAATAGACTTCGATTTTTGGATACCTGTGAATTTATCATAGAGATCTTTTCCAAATCATTTTTCTGTAAATATTTCTTTCTACCTGCTATTGAACTGACACATGATCCAGTAGCGAATGTGAGGTATGGTATCAATTCAAGCAAATATTTGAAAAAATGGTATTTTTAATGTATCTACTATAATGAATATACGTAAAATCTTTCTTGGTTAAAAAAATCAAGTTAAGAATTTACATTTGCTTTGAAATTCTCAGTAGTCTTAATTGAGTCTTAATCGGACTTGGAAACACAACTTTTTAACACTGTCTTGAGTCTTTTATTTATTGGGTTGAGAAAGCAATACATCAAAGCCTGACATGCTTCTCTGGCCACTTGGATATACACATTGGCATCAAGAGAAGATGGAGGAGATATTCTTAATTTGTCTTCTAAGACTAAAGAAAAATAGTTTAGAATTGGCTTGGAGAGGATCTGTCTATTTTTAGCGCCCCATTTATTCAGAGAAGTAGAGCTGCTTCCCATTCTTTTTCTTGCCTTTTCCAGTGCTATCTTTCATTTTTGAAATCAGTAGATGTTAATTGGAGTTGATTGATTAACTGTTAAATTAGATGGAAAAGGTCTGGAAATGGTTTGCTTGGAAATGGAAAAAAACAATAAATACATTTTGTCTTCTTTTTTCCCTCCTCAAATAAGAATATTCTTTCTTTTTTTTAATTGTGGTAAAATATACATAGCATAAAATTTACCATTTTAAACATTTTTAACTGTATAGTTCAGTGACATTAAGTACACCCATACTATTTCTTGAGAGTTATTTGCACGTTGCATAATGAGTTGAAGAGAATTTTGAACCCTCAGCTGTAAGATTTCTGTGTTCTATGCTCTGTGTCTGTTCTGAACTTGACCTCAGATCTGTAGGAGGGAAAGACACAGTTAAAGTCAGGTGGCCATGGTCTCCCTGAGCAGAACTCCAGAACTCCCTGCTGAGTTTTCACATGCTAGCCACGCCGATGCCGTGTGACATAGACGCATCTTTTGTACACAACTGACATGAATTCTCATTACACATCATAATACTTACTAACAGGAAGAATTTTCAAAGCAATAATCATAGACGGATAATGCTACTGCTGAGAGAAAATATACCAAGAAAAATTGTCAAAAGATGTTGAAAAGTTCAACTTAAGAATTTTGTGAGCACTGTGCAAGGGGAACAAATCCAGAGATTAGTTTTTGTTTTGCATCTTGAGTGGGAAAATGCAGAAAGTGCAATTGCTTTGGCTTCGGTATTTTGTGCATCTTCTCTGTGCTATATATATGACAGGTGAGGCTTCTTTGATTTGAGATTTAAAGTAAATTTAGAGAACCTGTTGATAATTCTTTAGAATTTAGCTCTTGCTAAATAACTAATGGATCTGACCATATTGTTAATATTTTGCAAATTGAAGTTGTGATTCTAGAAAAGCAGCTTCCAAGTGATGAATTATCACTTATGAAGCAGTTGACAAAAATTATTTGAACGGAAATGAAATCATCTCTACTCTGGTAGGTGTGACTAATAAGAAAACGTTCACTCTAAGAAAAGCAACCTGCCAATTCAAAAACCAAATGTAGATTAATTGAATATCACGCTATGACTATTGGCAACATTTGGGGGTAAAAGATCATTGTATCACAGTTTGTCTTGGTTCCCACTTCCTGCCTGGATAGCTGCCAGCCAAAGAAATGGGTCCAGCAAGACCATATACTAACTGGCTTTTGGGTACAAAAACTATAGAGATGTGGAGATAGAGTGGAAGCCACCACAGGCAAGGGGGTAGGGTCATGCAGGTTAGGAGGAGGGTTTGTGGAGTCCCACTGCCTGAGCTGACTCCCAGCTCTACACTAGCTGTGTGTCTGTGAGCAAGTTACAAAACCTCCCTGTGCCTCCGTTTCCTTAGTACCTAATTCCTAGGGTGTACTGAGGAATAAATACTAGAGAGAATGTACGTAAAGAGTTTCGCTTGTCATAAAGGTATGGCCCCTAACCTCAAAATCTTTATCATCTCTTGGGCCCAGTATCCTCATAGAGATAAATCATTACCATAGTAGGTGTAGCTTTTGCTGAATCTAAGTTTTCTAGACTTGCCTTGGGTTATAAAGAATGAAGAAGTATACATAGACTGTTGTTTTTCCTTAAGTGAATGTTTAAAATTTAAATCTGCTGAGTCTAGAAAATATCAAGCCTGAAAAAAAGACTATTGGTATGCAAAGGAGCTTTCTGCTGAGCTGCGAGAAGTGGAAAAAATTCTCTTTGGGGGAACTGAGACCACTTAATTAAAGAACGTATCAACAGGCTTAGCTGTATCCCTGGTGAACTCTGAATGAGTTTGAGACCATTACAGCTATTTACAGAGCTGAAAATTCTAGTGGAGGAGCTTTCCACTTTTTGGTTGAATAAAAAGCAAATTTTTGTTGGATAAGGAGAATTCTTAACCGAAGGAACTGAAAGCTCAGATGAGAAAGCATCCTGGAAATTCTAGGCATGGGACTTAGCCGACCGAAGGTTTGGTACAAAAGTAAAACAACAAGATGAATAAATGAATACAGCAGCCATAAAACAGACAACCGTCTAGCCTCCCTGGCCAACACCAGCCCTGGCAAAGCAGTTGAGTTTGAACTTAGCAAGGCAGAACGTTCCTCTGAACCACCTCCTCCTACGAAGGTTTTCTGCACGTTCCTGGGTTTCCTTCCCTTCCTGGCATTCTTCAGTTTGCTCGTTGCTTCCTTATCAGCCTAGTCTAGACTATGACAGTGTCCTAGACTCTATCCTTGGATCTCTTCTCAAACTGTACCTCTGGCTTACAAACTGTCTGTCTGTTGAAGATGCCTGACTCTGTACCTCCGGCATAGACATCCACCCTGGACAGAAGACTCATTGAGCCAACTGCCCACTTAGCATTTCCATTGAATGGTGTCTAATAGACTTCATCTGTCCAAAAGTAAACTCCACCTTCCTCATCTGCACTTGCTCCTGTGGTCTTCTCCATCTCAGTAAATAACCATTTCACCTTCCCACTTGCTCAGGTCCAAACCTTCACTCCTTATCGTCATTCCCTCAGGGCATCCTGTGCTTGCAAAATATTTTCTGAATCCAACTGCTTCCCACCACCTCAACTGCTAACACTCTGGTTCAAGCCACCATCATCTCTCGCCTGAATTATTGAGTCTCCTCTATTGTTTCTTCTGTCCTTGACCACCTGCAGTCTAATCTCGACACAGTAACCAGATGATACTTTCAAAACGTCACGCGGGGGATCCTGCTCACTGCGCCATTTGTCGTGCGAGGCGGCCTGCAGGATCTCTGCTCCCGCTCCCCACATAAGAACACAGGATATGGCTAGGCCAACAAGGAACACCCACGGAGCCATAGGTAGGGGAGTCATCCCACTATAGTCTCACTGGAGGCAGGATCCACACCACCTGCAACCTGCTGTCCGCTTCTCTGCCTGCCAATCAACCTACTGACCAACCAGCGCAGCCACAGCAGTTACATCAGTGGCTAATCAGCTCGCTGGTTACAGCTGACGGCCGTCTACTACAGAGCCAGCACCTTTCCACGTGAGGCCAAGAGTCTGGAAACTGCTTTCTGGGACTCTGTCCCCAGAAACGTTAAGTCCGATTATTTCACTGCTCTGCTCAAACCTTCTGTGGCTTCTCATTGCACTTAAAATAAAAACCAGTCTCCAAACAGGGGCCTGCAAGGCCCTGAATGAGCCGGCTTCCTTCTGTCTCTCAGATCTCCTCCTAATCTCACCTTGCTCCGTTCTATCTACTGTGGCCAATTGGCCAGTTTGAGCCAATTTGCTAATTTGGGGCAACACCTAGGTAAGCCCCCCTGTAGGATATTTGTGCTTACTGCAGCCACTCTAGATACTCAGATACTCACATGGCTTATTCCCTTTTTCTTTCTCTTTTCTTTTTTAATGTCTTTGCTTAAATGTCATCTTTTCAGTGAAACCTTCACTGAAACGCTCTTTGACCACCTGTTTTTAAATTGTAACTCCCCTCCTCAGGTACTCCCTCGTCTTTCTTCCCTGCTTTGTTTTTCTCTAGAGCACCTACCACTATCTTGACAGCCATTTTGCTTAGTTTGAGCAGAGAATCTTGGTTTTATTCACTCTTGTGTCTCAGCACCCAGAAAAATGAATGCTTGACTCATAATGGGCACTTCATAAGCATTTCTTGCATAAAAAATGAACTCTCAGGCTATGGGAAACTTGAATTTTCTTTGATCTTCTTGCTACCGTTCTCTAATTATTAAGTTTCAATTATAAATTTATTCAAAAGTAAATGCTGTCTAATTTATTACAGAATGAAACTTTGCTGCTTGTTGCCCAAAGTGAAATCTACTCTGAAGATCCCTGCAGATAAGCATCTACTTCAGCAGTTAGAAATGTGTGTGAGAAAACTCCTATGTCAAGAAAAAGATAAAGACGTTCTGGCCATTGTAAAAAGAGTGAGTATCACGCATGCCCTGACCTTTACAATTCTTGCGTTAAGATAGTCTGAAGCATATTGTCACTATTTTAGCTAGATAGGATGGCACCAAGTGAAGATATGCATATTCTTGCTAGAGGAGTAAGAATTAGCACCTGACTTGGCTGATGTCTGTTTCAGTTGGATATGAAAGTTGGCACTGAGACATCAAACTTTTATTACTAATAAATATAAGTTCCGTGAGAGAGAGCTTGGCATAGTTTGGGTGCTCAGTACTGTTCCACCAATAATGAATACTGCATTAATCAGATTTTATTTATAAGCCATTATAATTGGAGAAAACTGTGTTGGTAAAATTGGTAAAGTCACATTTGATAGAAATTTAGCCATGGAAGGGCCGTTACGTTAATTCCGTGTCTATTTGACTTTACAAAAGCTCTAGGCCTAGAAATATTAAGTGTCTGCTCAAGATCAGATGAGTAAGTGGCGGAAATAGGACTAGAATATTGCTCTCTTACCCTAAGAGCATTCTTTTTTCAATAATGTAACATTGTATCTTACGATTTTTGTTTTAGTCTGTGATCTTATCAGATGGATTGTTTGGGAAAGTTGGAAAACTAAAACAGTAAAAATTTTGGTTTGTGAAGTCAAACCATAAATACTTTAGTCTTCAAAAACTCTTTGCTGAATATAAAACTAATGTTTTTATAATATAAGGTCAAGTAAAATTAAAGTGGTTGCTTTTATGAATCTGTGAACTTCAGGACACACAGTTTTTGAGCACTTATTTGGAATGAGAGAAATTAATTTATTAATGTCTTAAATAATGTAACATTGATGTGAGAAAAAAAGAATCCTTTGTTTTTCTTCTTTTTTTTCTTTTCTATAAATCATTGCCAGATGTCACATGAGGACGTTTTAATAATGTGATTTGATAACTTAGTATTAATTAGCATAATTTGATTTTACTGAAATGTGAATTTCTCTTCACCAACTGAAATAACCAGAAATACCCAGAGTCTGGACATGCATCTAAATTTAAAAACATGCATATATGTATATACACATTTGTTTCTACCAGATATTTCAGACCTTGGCATTTAATTCCAAAAGTTTAGGAAACAAAGTTAACTTGTCAAACTAATAAACATGAGTGTTAGTTACGTTTCTAAAAGAATTTATTAGCTTGAGATAATAAAAGCTAATCCCATAATGTATTACTAACCTACAATGGATTATTCTGGAGTCCATTTCTTATTTTAAGAAGTCAATCTGTCCCATGAAAATTCTGTAGTATAATCTTATTAAACTGAGGTGTTGGTAGGGGAAACTGAGGAAGCTACACAAAACTTCAGGATAAAGATGGAATAATTTACTCTAGTCAGTTTTATAAGATGGGAATTAATTTTATTTAAAAGGGATATTTCATTACATACATTTTTAAATTTCCATAAATTTCAACATAGAAATAAAGCTTCAAATAAATATTAGGTTGGTGCAAAAGTAATTGCGGTTTAGAAGGTTGAAAATAAGTGCAAAAACCGCTCTATTACCGTGTTTCCCCCAAAATAAGACCTACCTAGACAATCAGCTCTAATGCGTCTTTTGGAGCAAAAATTAATATAAGGCCCAGTATTACATTATATTATACCTGGTATTATATTATATTGTATTGTATTGTATTATATTATAATGTTATGTTATACCTGGTCTTATACTATATTATATTATATAAGACCCGGTCTTATACCTGGTCTTATATTATATAAGACCGGGTCTTATAGTAAAATAAGACCCGGTCTTATATTAATTTTTGCTCCAAAAGATGCATTTGAGCTGATTATCCGGCTAGGTCTTATTTTCAGGGAAACACAGTATGTTTGCAGTGGATAGCTTTGTCATATGAATCTGTAGATGCACTTTATTTTGGTCATTAGAGTTCCTCCTGTAGAGAAGTACTGCCCTCTGTCAGAGACAGAATGATGGGGTAGATGGATCATTGTTTGATCAAAATAATTTGTTTCAGACTAACACATTCTTAAAGACAATACTAAACTGAGAGAATGCTTAGAGAATAAACTCTTTTCTGTTGGTTAGAGTGTCATATGATCTTAAGTTTCTGTGGAAAGGAAAGGAATTGAGAATTTTAAGTCAAATGATAGATTGCTTCATATATATTTAGTTAAAAGATTTCTTAAAAATTCAAAAATTATATTGTATTTCTGAAAATTCAGAAGAGTGAAGCTGGGACTTATTAGAAATTCGTTAAATTGCATATGTTTAGTATTTAAAATATTCCTCTAGATTTGCTCTTCTTAAGGTTAAAAAACTTTAAAAAGTTTAAATATATCCTGACATTAATATATATATATATATTATAGGTTTATTCAAAATACAATGTAGAATTGGGAAGAACTTTGAAAGTTTTCCGGTTTAGTCTTCCACACAGTGCAGATGTCTCCTATTTGAGCCTCCCTCTGGAAAAAGAGTCTTTTTGAGAAATGATTGGTTGATTTAATTTAATGACTGCTGAATAATTTTAAAAACTTTCTTTACAGACTGTGTTAGAATTGGACAGAATGGAAATGTCTATGGATGCTGTAAGTCATTCTCTTTACCTTATGTTAAAAGGAATATTTAAAAGTTGGCAGATACTCATCATCAGTGTTTCACAATTTCATTTTAAACTTTAAACTTAGTTTCAGAAAAAGTTTTATGAAAAAGATTTGTTGGATCAAGAGAAAGAAAGAGAAGAACTACTTCTTTTGGAAATGGTATGTTGTTTTTACACACATACACACACACATACTTGTTTCTGACCAATATTAACTGTGCTTTGTTATTAAACCTAATAAATAATTTCTTTCAATTTCACACGTTTTTTCTTCCTAAATTACTAAAGAATCCTGATTTTTTGAAATTTTTTATTTTATGAACTGTAAGGAAACTACATTTGAGAGGCTTTTTTAAAAAAAGTTGAAGTATTATTGACATACAGTTATTTTAAGTGTACAATTTGATGAATTTTGACATGGATATATCCAAGAAACCATCAATCAAACCACAATCAAAATACCAAACATTTCCATTCCATCAAAGTTTTCCTCATGTCCCTTTATGATTCATATCTTCTACTCCAGTCCCCAGAAACCACTAATCTATTTTCTGTCATTATAAATTAATTTGCAACTAGAATTTATATAAATTGATTATATATTATGTAATTTGTTTTGGTCATGCTTCTTTCCCTCATTATAATTTATCTTGATATAAAGTTGAGAATCAATTTGTCGATTTCTACTGTGTTTCCCCAAAAATAAGACGTAGCCAGACCATCAGCTCTAATGCGTCTTTTGGAGCAAAAATTAATATAAGACCTGGTCTTATTTTACTATAATATAACACCCGGTCTTATATAACATAATATAACATAGTATAAGACTGGATATAATATAATATAATATAATGCTGGGTCTTATATTAATTTTTGCTCCAAAAGACGCATTAGAGCTGATGGTCTGGCTAGGTCTTATTTTCGGGGAAACATGGTATAAAAAGCCTGCTAGAATTTTTATGAGGATTGTTTTAATTAGGATTGATCTAGAGATCATTTTGGAGAATTGTCATCTTAACAATATGAGTCTTTCTCATCCATGAACAGTTTACCACTCCATTTATTTAGCCTTCTTTACTTTTTTTCTCAGTAATTTTGGTAGTATTAAGTGTATAGTTCAACAAAGTCTTTTGTTAGATTTATTTTAAAGTATATTATGTTTTTTGGCATCACTGTAAATGGTGTTGTACTTTTTAATTTCATTTGCTAATTCAGGATAGCTAGTGGTAGAAACTAGAGAATAAGAAGGCTCCAAAAAATTTTAGAACTGAATGACTTAAGCTCAAGAGAACAATTAGACAGTAGAAAAAGATCTCTGCATGAACCTGATACTGGAGTTAGCAGACAAGGAATTCAAGATAACTGTGATTATTATGATCAAGATAATAGAGGAAAAGATAGAGAAAATGGATAACACATCTGCCAAGCCCACTTAATCATATTTTATTTTTCAGTTTTACATGTTTTATCTTCAGTTTTCAAATTTCCAATTGGTTCTTTTTTATGCAGTCCAGTTCTGTGTGGAATATTTGAAAATCTTATCTATTTTCTCCATCTTTTATTTAAATTTTACATGTGCATTTGAAAAGAATGTGTGTTCTTCAGTTGTTGAGTGTAGTGTTCTATACATGTAGTTCATTCAGAACTTGGTATGTTTATTGATTTTCTTGTCTGCTTATTCTGTTGGGATAAGGGACTCCTAAGTTTTGGTAATATTTTACATACTGATCTGGGAGCTGGTGTGGCCATATAGGCATGTTCATTTTAGGAAAATTTGTAGAGCTGTACCCTTATAATTTGTGTACTTTCTCTATGCATGTTATACTTCAATAAAACATTTAAAAATAACCCAAAGACTATTTCCTTTTCTCTCAATCTTTTTAAAGAAAAACACTATTTTGCTATTTACCAATCTGTAATGGAACTGACCAACAATAACAAATATTTTGCTAATGAGAATTGGTAAATACAAGGCTCACTACCACAATGATACTAAACTCCTTGTTTCAGCTTGACAAATCTCCAAAGGCACAATTTTATAGATGTTGTGACACAAATCTGAAAGAAACTGGACTTCCTTAGAGACTAATTTGGAAAAAAGAAAAAGTACTCCTTTTAGGCATTTTTGTGAATGATATTTGTATCTCTAAAACTTAGAGTAATTTCTCATTAGAACATTTTGTTAAATCTATTTATGCTTACCTTTAATGCTAAGATATTATTTTAATAATAGGAACAATTAGAGAAAGATAAGCAACAAAGTGATGGAAGGCCCATGAGTGATAAAACCTTTGAAAAGAAACGTAAGTAATTTTCCTATGTCTTCAACATCTAAATCACACAATTAATGTTGCATCCTTGCATTCTAAAAGACCATGCTGAGTTACTAATTTTATATGGAAAATTGCTTGTCTTCATTTCATTTGAAAAATTTGTTTACAAAACTAGCTACTTAATGTGGTATAGATGTCACAAATACATGAATAAATGGTGGGGATCAGTGTGGAGGTTCAGATCGTCAAAGAAAAATTTAATGTTTGATAACAGCGATAAGATTGTGAAACTGATCGCTGAACAACTAACACTGAAATATATAAATATGTAAAGTAAGAATATTTGGGAAAGAGTACTGCTTTGGTAGGAATAATGTTTCATATTTTCTGTGTTGTCTTGTATGTTTATGGAGATTAATAAGAACTCAGAGAAAGTTACAGCACTTAAAACAGAGATTGTTTTAGGTAGAGACACCAAGACACCAACTCTGCCGAAGAGCATCTCCATTTCTGTTCCTGGACCCTCTTCTGCCACCACATCAACAAGTAAGAAACAACTCCTTTTTATGTCTCCTTTTTTTCCTTTTATAAAAATTAATTACAGGGAAAATCACTCTCTTAGATGAGAGATATTATTCTAAAGCACCATTTACCTTTTATTGGTTGTTGTTTTGGTAGTTCTTAATGGGCAGGGAGGGTAAGAGATACGCCAGTCAGTTCAAACTAAGGAAAGGAAGCGAGACTCACCTGTGTTTAACTGAAAATGATGGGAGTTGGAGAGGGAATGAGGTTGAGGCATCTAAAGATGAACTGAACAATTGCATTTTCTTTCTGCTTATTATTCTAGGCAAAGAAATCAAGAAATCCAAATTGATTCGAAGCCAGTCTTTCAATAATCAAGCTTTTCATGCAAAATATGGCAACTTAGACAAGTGTGCTAGGTATGATCTGGCAGCTATTCACATTTTAATTTTTATTTTATAGTCACACATCTTTGTTTATGTAAAATATGTACATTATGAAAATCAGGATTAATTTTGAGTTTTTTATAGGTCAATAATTTAAGATTTTTCTGTAAAGATTTTATGTTAAAAATTAGTAGCCTACAATTTGCATAAGAATAGGTATTCTGGTATTTTAGGAAGACTGTTGCCAGGACACTGTATAATTACATAATGGAATCCGTATATTGTTTTAAGAGAAAGGTGGTACTATGCCACACATGCCACTCACTTCTAAATGAGTACAGACGTGGCCATTTACTAAATGGATGTGGACATCCATTTGCTATTAATATTATTTCTGTCTATAAAGAAGACACTGACATGTTTCTGTCACAAAGTGATCACAACCAAGTTCTCCTGAGAATAGATGAATGCGGAGTTTCCCCTTTGGCCCAGCAGGTAAAATTATGAACAGTTAAGATTAGGAGAGAATCAGCATCAATTAAATGCACATGATATTTTACATGTCATACACATGGGGTATATAACAGCTGCATATCAGTAGACAAACAACATAAAAGTCTTTGAAAGTATTCATCTATCTAGAAAAATAACACGTTATTGGAAAAAAAACATGTTTTTCTTTTACTAAAGGTAGCTTAGTCAGCTATATTTTAGAGTTTCAGCTATATTTTAAGACATTATCACTAGAGCTATCTAGAGTTCTTAGCTATTAATAATAGTCCAGATGAACCAAAGAGATTAGAACTAAAAAATAAGTTATTTCCAAGAAAATTTCATCCATACTACCTGACTAACTGTTCTGGTGCAGCAAAAGTATAAGGAAATGCTTTTAAGTTATAGACACAGGAATTGTTGTGAGGCATGGAATGTAAAATATAAATGAGAAATAAGGGTAGCAACCATATTTCATAAGTAGTAGAAGAAAGCATTTAAAAACACCAAGTGCTAGATGACTAGGATTGAAACAAGCATGTTCTTATATTTTAAACTTAATTATGTTCTTTTCTAGTAAAAGTTCTGTAGGAGCATATACGCATTCTGTCTCAGGGTTAACGAAGACTTCTATGATTTCACTAACTGGTAAGTAGAGATCTGTGCTCTTCCAGAAATTGCTAAATTTAATAAAATGTGTTTTCTCTAAATGGTCAATTTCTTTATTTGCAGATAAGTGTTTTGCCTAAATTTAAATATTTATCAAATACCTAAGAAATTAAACTTTTCCCTAGTGGTTGAGAAAATACTTGACTATACTATTTTTTTTTCACTGTCAAGACTCAGAGTTCAATACCTTTAAGAGAGAAAAAAGACAAAATGATAAGATAAGTTTTGCCATAATTTGAGACCCTGCTGAGGCATAGACTAAAATTTTTTGCAGGAATTTTAAAGATGGTTAAAAACATAGGGCTTTTGGATCACATGCAGCTAAACATTTACAATATTACTTATTTGAAAGTGTATACCAGGGGTCAGAAAACTTTTTCTGTAAAGGGCCAGATAGTAAATATTTTAGGCTTTCTTGGCCATATTGGTTTCTGTCAGAATTACTGAACTCTGCCATTGCAGAGGAAAAGCAGCCATAGACAATGCATAATGAATAGGGATGGTGTGTTCCAGTGAGACTTTACTTACAAAAACATGCAGCGGGCAAGATTTCGCTCTCAGGCTATAGTTTGCTGGCCTCTGGCTTTTGCAATAGAACATAGAATTATACTATGAATAGGAGGAATATATTGCTAAAATCTGCTAGTGACTATAAGTGTATTTTAAACTTTTTGCTCTGGAAATATTGGTTGAAAATTAATATTGATGGCAACTTGTTCCTGTAAATAATAGCACATCTACTCAAGGTCTGACATTTGTAAAAGTTTAGTTATATTTCCTTTTTAGGTTATGTTATGAGTATTCTGTCTTTCTCTTACTTCTTATTACGTTTTTTTAAGTCTCATGAAGACTATATATACACTCATTGGCTATTCTGTAAACAGTATGTTTTCATTTGCCAGAACAAATTTTTTCTAATATTAAAGCATGGATATTTATATACAGTATATAGACTGTTTCTACAAGGTATACTCTGAGTATCATAAAAAACTTGAAAGCATTTGGTAACAGAAAGTTGGAGAACTAAAGTTATCTGCATTTCTTGAAGTTAGGTCTATAAATAATAAAACTGTTGATTACTTTTGTCTCAGCAAAGCAGTGAATTCTTTGGGAGATACTAAAGGAACATCCAGGGTTTGAGAACTTTATTTACAGTATAGAGTGCCTTTCAAATCGTAAATGCGTGTAGAAAGTCAGTTTGAATTAGCTGAACTTGGAGTTACTGGTCATAGGCTTCCATAAGGGGCTCTTCACACTTGGATGGGTCCCATCTGGCCCCTCGGAGATGACTGCACCCGGCTCTAAAGGAGCATATTTATTCATAACTTGCCAAGAAATTTCTTTGCCAAAATCATTAAGAATATTGATTCAGAACTGGTTTTTAAAGTTTTAATTATGTGCAGTAATTTCTTCAGTTTTTACTTTGCTAGTTCTTACGTCGCCTTTAGAATCAAGAGAGTGTATATGATCTACAGATCCTAAAACTTAACATCCAAAGTCTTAAATAAAAGTGTGTATTTATAAGTGTAATCTTTTATTAAAATACTTGAAAAATGTTCTTTCTTAAAGGTTTAATGTTTGGGAGAGGGGGAATATGGATTGAATGAAATATCTCCTAGATATCTCCTAGATTATTATTATTTATTACTTAATGAAGTACAGACTGAGGAAAAAGTCTTTATCAATTACACATCTGTTATATAAAGAGAAAATGGAAGCAACATTTCTCTTAACAAATGTGTTAGGTGTTCACATAAAGAAGAGATTTTATCTATTTGTGGGACTTAAGACAGGCTTCAAGATGATTGTGTCATGTGAGATGAACCTTAAGGTATAGTAGGATTTTCATAGGCAGAGATGGGTATGGCATAACATCCCATGCAGAGTACCTGTCATAAACAAAAGCTGAGTGTTGGTGTCTTCGGGGAGAAACAACAGGCTAGTTTGGCTGGGGCATGGAGTGGGTGTAGGGAGAGTAGTGTTAAAGAAAACTGAAAGGAGAGACCAAAGTCATAGTTTGGAAGGTCAAATTGAATGCTTTTTACTTAACATGAGCCCATCATTAATTTTCTGGTGACTTTTGCCTGTCATCAGTTACAACATCCCAAGGTTATGTGGGTACTACAGACAGACTGGAGGAAATGTAGAGGGAAGGCTAGTAAGGATTCCGGGATATAAACTGCAGTGTATCCGTTGGTCGTGGGTATGAAAATCGATGGGACCTTTTTGGAAAGCAGTTTGGGAAAGTTCAGCAAGAATCCTAGATTTTAAAAATATTCTATAATTTAAAAAAAAAAAATCCCATTTCTAGTGATCTGTCATGAAGCAATAAAATATGATAAAAATATGTCATAGTATGTACCCTTGATACGATGTGATGAAATGGCACTTTACCTTTGTCATCCTCCCTCGAACTCATCATTCTAGTTTAATGTGAGAAAATCATCAGACAAATTCCAATGAGGGACATCCTACAAAATATTCGACTAGCACCCTTCAAAACTGTTAAGGTCATCAAAACCAAGGAAAAGCCGAGAAAACTCAGAGCCAAGGAGAGCCTAGGACACGTGACAAGTAAATGTAATGTGGTATACTAGATGGGGTCCTGAGACAGAAGCAGACGTTAGGTAAAAACTAAGGAAATCTGAACACACTATGGATTTTGCCTAATAATGTATCACTGTTGGCTCGTTAATTATAACAAGTGTCGCACACTAATGTAAGGTGTTATTAATAAGAGGGAAACTGGGTAGGGGGTAAATGGGAAGTCTTTGTACTATCTTCTCAATATGTCTAAAAGTTTTTTTAAAAGTCTATTTAAAAAATAACATTTATAGAAACTTCAAAAACATGAAATGCTCAGAGATTCAACAAAATGTGTGCTAAATGTACACTAAAAACCTTAGAACATTGCTGAAAGAAATTAAGGAAGACCTGAATAAGTGGTTTTAGGACAGGGAGAATTCCCCCCGCCCCTCCGTCTTTAGTTCCTACGGTTGGACTAACGATGAATAATATAATTGACCCAAGACTATATTAACAGGAGAAAAACCAATTTAATACGTGTGCACAGGAGAATCATAAAATTCTCAGATCATAAAATGAGGCTCAAAGCAATGCTCAAAGCAGGCACCTTTTTGTATTTTTTAGACAAAGAAACAATATGTTTGTGAAGAAATTAATAGGACAAAGAGGAGAAAGTTAGGGCTCATTATAAAGAAATATAAGCAGAGTTTGGATATTTATTAATGAGGAATTTAAAGACAGTAGTAAATAAGAAAAGGGGCTACAGGGCTTGTTTATACAGACTCTTTGGCTAGAGTTGTTTAACTCTAGTGATAGGTTGACTCCTGCTGTAGGGCAGACACCTTTCACATGAAAGGTTGATTTCCTGCATTCAGGGAGATGGGAGGGTCAAAGTACCCTCTGACCTGGCTGCTTGTCAAGTAACTTTAAATTCAAAGGAAGCAAAATGCCTTGTGGGATATTTCGGTGGCTTGTCTTGGGCCTCGACACTGGGGAGATATACCAGGTTTATGGATTGGAAGACTTCTTATTGTGATGACATTAGTTCTTTTTAAGTTGATCTAGAGATTCAGTGCAATCCTGATCAAAATTCCAGCAGTCTTTTTGTAGAAATTTATAAGCTGATTCTAAAATCTATGGTGAAATGCACAGAACTGAGCACAGCCAAAATCGTTTTGAAGAAGAAAAAACAAAGTTCGAGAACTTAAATTATCTGATTTCGACACTAGAAAGCTCCAGTAGTCAAGACTGTGTGGCCTCCATTCACATAAATAGTCAGCAGAGTTTCAGTGGTGCTCTAAGATAAATCAGGGGTGATGGGGTGGTAGTTTTCAAAAAGGAAGCTAGAATAATTGGATAGCCATTAAAAACAACAAAAACCAAAAACCTGAACCTCAATTCTTATTTCACACCATACCCAAAATTAACTCAAAATGTTTTATAAACTTAAGCATAAAAGCTAAAACTATGACATTTCTGAAGGAAATATAGGAGGAAGTTTTTGTAATTTTGGACTAGACTATGAAAGATTTCTCCAAACCATGAAAGAAATTGTTAACATTGGGCTTCATCATAATTTAAAACTAATGTGCTTTGAAAGACATCATTAAAAAGTAAAAAGGCAGGCCATGGATTGGGAGAAAATATTCATATTACATATGCCTGACAAAAGACTTGTATCCAGAATATGCAAAGAAATCTTTAATCAGGCAACTAATTTTAAAATGGGAAGAAGACTTGACCATGCTCTTCACAAAAGCAGATACACAAATAAGTACATGAAAAGATACTTAACATCAGTAATCATTAGAGAAATGCAAATTAAAAGTATGAGAGAAAAAGACAAGGAGATACCACTTCACACCCCCTATAACGTCTAAAGTCAAAAAGGCTCACAGTATCAAGTGTGTACGAGGATGTGGAGCAACTCCAGAACTCTTGTATAATTCTGGTGGAAATGCAAAGTGATAACAACCATTTTGGATGACAGTCTGGCAGTTTCTTATAAAGTGAAAATATACACTTACTATGTAATCTAGCAATTCTACTCCTAGGCTTTTAATGAAGAGAAATTAAAACACATGTCCACATACAGACTTGTACATGATTGTTCATAGCTGCTTTATTTATAATAGTCAAAAACTGGAAAAAAAATCCAAATGCTTATTAATAGGAGAATGGATAAACAAATTTTGACACATTCACACAATGGAACACCAGTCAGCAGTAAAAAGGAATCAAATATTGATATACTCGTGCGCAACAACATGGGTGAATGTCAGTATAACTATGCTGAATGCAGAAGCCAGACAAAAAGAGTACATATTGTATGATTCCACTTATATAAAATTCTAGAAACTACCTGCGAACTATCTATAGTGACAGGAGGCAGATCTCGGGGGTGGAGAACAGAGGGAAGGATTCCAAGGGGGCAGGAGGAAACATTTCATTATGATGCGTGTGTACCCATTTGACTGTGGCGATGGGTGCATACGTATGTCAAAACCTTAAAGTCATGCAGTTTATTGTGTATAAATCATACTCTACTAAATTGATTTAAAAAGAAAAAAGTCGGTTATCATTACCCTTTCTTCGCTCAGGCTCACAACTTTCTTAGAACATTCAGTATGTCTGACTATGCCTGTCTTACTTCCAGACGATTCATTCCAGACTCCTAATGCCAGTAATGCTGCACCTTCCTTTTCTCCTAACACTCCCCTACCAAGCACCTCCCGTGGGACAGGTAACTCCGTCGATCCAAAGAGCAGTGGAAGTAAAGATGTACAACCACGTAAGGCCAGCTTGTAAGTAATCCAGTGATGTACTGCTAAATGTATCACCCTACTCTTTTGCTCAGTGCACTTTCCTTCCCACTTACATACTTTCCCCCAGACAGAAAACGTCTGTACTGAGGAAATGTTCTAAATTAAAGGGGATTATCAGCACGCATGCCTGTTATGTTCATGTTTTTATTATATCAGATGTCCTACGTACGGCAAAGACATTGTAGTTTGAGGGAATCGACAAGAAACTTTAAATGGCTCCCACTAATATCTGAGATCTGCTTATTTTTCTCTGAGATGTTTGCATTCGGGGACTTTATTGGAGAGGACCTGGGTATAATTGCATCCCTTTAAACAACTAGCTCAAGTGCATACAGTATTCCATCATCCAGTGCTCAGAAAGATGGGTGCAGCTGCTGCCACTTAAGAAAATACTACAGCGTGGAATCCAGAGTTGTGGGTCACTGGGCTGGAGATTTCTCCAGGCCATGCTTGTCTCCATCTGTTTGTTTGTTTGTTTGTTTATAATTTTATTAAATTTATTGGGGTGCCATTGGTTAATACAATTATATAGGTTTCAAGTGTACAATTCTATAATACATTGTCTGTATATTGCATTGTGTGTTCACCACCCAAAATCAAATCTTCTATCACCATATATTTGACCCCCTTTGACCTCTTCTACCTCCCTTCCTCCCTCCTTACCCTCTAGTAACCACTAAACTGTTGTCTGGTCTATGAGTTTTTGTTTCTTTATCTTGTTTGTTTGTTGCTTTCAGTTTTATATCCCACGTATGACTGAAGTTCTCAGCTTTTTTCATCTGACTTATCTCACTTAGCATAATATTCTTAAGATTCATCCATGTTGT
Organism: Rhinolophus hipposideros; assembly: GCF_964194185.1. Classification (NCBI taxonomy): domain Eukaryota; kingdom Metazoa; phylum Chordata; class Mammalia; order Chiroptera; family Rhinolophidae; genus Rhinolophus; species Rhinolophus hipposideros. Next base: position 93,828,740 of record NC_138051.1, read on the forward strand.
CACAAAGCGCAGCATTTCATCTTTTCTTGTGGTAGAGCAGTATTCCACTGTATGCATGTACCACATCTTCTTTTTCCAATCATCTATCGAAGGACACTTCTGTTGTTTCCATGTCTTGGCCACTGTGAATAATGCTGCAATCAACATAGGGGTACATATATCTTGATGGAAAATTTTCAAAATTTCCAATTAGATATCCAGAAGAGAGATTCCTGGGTCATATGGTAATGGTGTTCTTAATTTTTTGAGGAACCTCCATACTGCCTTCCATAGTGGCTGTACCACTTTACATTCCCACCAACAGTGCATGAGGGACCCTTTTTCTCCACAGCCTCTCCAACACTTGTTATTACTTGTCTTGTTGAAAATCGCCATTCTGGCAGGTGTGAGGTGGTATCTCATTGTGGTTTTGATTTGCATTTATCTCCCTAATAGCTAGTGAAGTTGAGCATTTTTTCATTTATCTGTTGGCCATTGATATGTCTTCTTGGGAGAAGTGTCTGTTCAGGTCCTCTGCCCATTTTTTAATTGGATTGTTTTTTTGTTGTTGTTGAGTTGTATGCATTGTTTATATATTTTGGATATTAACCCCTTATCAGAGGTGTTGTTTGCAAATATGTTCTCCCACTCAGTTGGTAGCCTCTTTGGTTTGTTGATGGTTTCTGTTGCTGTGCAGAAGCTTTTTAGTTTGATATAGTCCCATTCATTTATTTTAGCTTTGAGGTCAAATTCCCTTGCCTTTGAGGTCAAATTTGTAAAATCCTCTCTAATACTAAGGTCCATAAGTTTAGTACCTATGTTTTCTTCTATGTCTTTTGTTGTTTCAGGTCTTATATTTAGACCTTTGATCCACTTTGAGTTAATTTTTAGTATGGTGACAAATAGCAGTCTAGTTTCATTCTTTTACACTTGGTTTTCCAATTTTCCCAGCACCATTTACTGAAGAGGCTTTCTTTTCTCCATTGTATGTTTTTGGCTCCTTTGTTGAAAATTATTTGCCCATATATGCATATATGTGGGCTTATTTCTGGGCTTTCAATTCTGTTCCGTTGGTCTATGTGTCTATTTTTTTTTGCCAATACAATGCTGTTTTGATTATTGTGTGTTTGTACTATAATTTGAAGTCAGGCAGTGTGATACCACTGCCTTTTTTCTCAGGATTGCTTTGGCTATTTGGGGTCTTCCTATCAAAAGATTGCCTTGGAATTCTTCTATTGAAGAACATACTTATAACATCAGAATGTAATTCATTCTTTTATCAAGTTATTTTTCTAAATGCCATAGGCATTTAAAATAAATAAAGACCATTAAAACTTCACATTTTTTGTAAAGACTCGTTTATTTCAGATTACCATCTTTATCTTCTATTGTTGAGCATGTTTTTCTTTTTTTTAGATTGAATTTTCTCTTGCTCAATATATAATATGTAATTATACTAATAATTATATAATTGTTTAAAAATGAATCTAGAAACAAACACTCTAACAAATCACATCGAGTTTGTTTCTTCTTTTCTGAATAATCTGAAGGAGAGGAAACATTGGTATCACAGCTGCTTTTTTAACATGTGGCTGGATCTACATGTCCATAATGGCATCGCTATGTAATGTGGATCTGATTTGGACTTTGTCATGAATATACATTGAGCGTAATTGAAACAGGTGATCGGTGTGGTTATGTTTGGTTATGTTTCTGTGAGCTGTTATCCACAATAGAGCACCATGCCATAGCCAAATGAAAAGATATCCTTTTTACTTAAAATAAGCCTAGGAAGTGATTTTGGAAAGTATTAATTATCTCAGTTTTGTTCTATGCAATATATTCTCCAACTTTTTTGTGTCATAGAGATGACACACACATCTGGTATTTAGGAATCTCAGTGTCTTAAAGGAAATATGGGAATGCGTCGTATCTTAAGTCTTTTAAGGCCAGACAATTGATATATATATATAGATTGCATTATTTCTGTAAATAAAAACTGTAGGAAGAGTGATAGGCCCTGAATTGAATGCTGTTAGAGGCACATAGGATTGGGTAATTAAAGGTAATTCCAAGTAATCTTTAATGTGTAATTAATTTTTTTTTCACTTCATTAGAATCCTTATAGGTTTATTCAAAGTAGATTCTATCTATATTTCTTTATTTACTTTGTAAGTATTGTATGGATAAAATTTTTCATGTTTTTTCTTTTTTTCTCTCTTCTCTCTCTTCTCTTTCTCTCTTCTCTTCCCTCCCTCCCTGATTCCTTCCTTCCCTTCCTCTCTCTTTCTTCCTTTTTAACAAAGAAAATCCAGAAAATCCAATCCTTAAATCATCTGCTTGATAAAGGAGGCAAAACAAGACAACTGGAGACAATGTGATTGATGGACAAAAGCTAAAGCAATGGCTGGGGCCTTTTTTTTTTTTAATGAATGGAAAAGAGATATAATGGCAGCAGCTGATGTTGCTAAACGTTCCATATTTGAAATTAGATTCCCTAGGAGTTATGATATATATTTCTCAAATAATAATGTGGTTACCGAATTCCAATGTTATAGTGAAATGTAATGCAAAACAACTTTAGGTATGTGCTTTACTGCTGAAGAGACAAGTCTGCGTTTGTTTGTGCAGGAAACCATCTATTTAATTGTTCTAGAGTTTTAGCATTTAAAAATTATACATCCAAATCAACTGAAATTGCCCTCGCTACACAATCACTTGCAGGGGGACTTGGGAGTAAGAAAGACATTGCATTTTCTCATGAAGTTCCAAGCCCAAATGAAAAGTCACATCGAGAAGGATACAAACAGCTGTCCCCAATTTTATCAGTCCAATCGTGGTGACGATATGTTATACCTGGACATTCGGAAACTGAAATTTGGCAGTGAAAATTCCACAAAGATTTCTGATAACTTTCAGCCAGAGCTACCTTAAAAATAACAGATTGATGATTTCCTTTATTTCCCAGAAGAATTTATTTTATAAATACTTTGTTTACATTTTAGGTTGTATTTGTTCTTAATTAAAAATGATCACTCTAGTTCGAATCAGCTGTTAGTCCAAGCTATCATGCTTAAGCTATGTCAACAGCATTTATTTGTACTAATGCTAATATTTCCATCAAAATTTGCCTGTGGAACATATACGGTTATTAATTTTAAAATGTCAGTTCTCGAGATATACTGTATGAAGCTATTGTCAGCTTCTCTATTTCAAAATGCAATCAACATACAACTATATTGATATTAGAAAATACTTGTTTTTTAAAATATATTGATGTATGATAAAGATGATTTAAGTTGTGAATGCATATGCGTGTGTGGTTACTTTTTATAATGTGAAATAATGAATAATGAATTTACTCAAAAATAAAACATAGGTTAATGAGATACCTGTGTTTGTGAAAAAGTTTTAAACACTTTCCTGCAGTTTTTATTCTATAATTAAAGCGTAAGACCGTTCACTTTTAAGTAATGAATCGAAGCACACCCGACATGAGCTGTAAATGACTCAGGACAGCGACTCAGCGTGAAACTTCCACTCCATCTGTTCCCCCTTTGCCCGACAATCGGCCTCTTTGGGGCTCTTTTGAATGATTCTTACAATCTTTCATTTAAGGACAGTCAGGTGAATGTAGTTGTTCAACCAACTATTTTGTCAGTAATTAGCAATTGAGTGAGGATAGAAGCTGGACGGTCCTGGCTAATGTAGCACACGCTTTGGGGATTTCACGTAACCCGGTGTCCCCCGAGGCACCAGCGTCACTACTGGGGAACTGAGCACACGGGCCTGAGCGGGAGTGTGTGTGGTGCGCTTGGGACCTCAGGGCGGCATCAGCTTTCCCACACTTTGATTCATAAGCAGCATTGACTATGATTTTAAATAAAATGGAGAATTTCAGTTTATTTGTTCAATAATTTTATTTAGCAGAGTCAGGAACTTTTATTTTCCAATATGCTTGTGGGAGAAGAGGAGAGCGATTTGACAGAGAAAAGGTTGCTACTGCTTCTAAAATTCAGGCATCTACAGAAGTCAGCTGCAGTCTTATGCCAAGGCACTAAAATTTCAATTAAGACAGACAATCAAAATTACATTGGGAAGATTTCTTTTCTTTTTTTTGCAGAACATAATTTCTAAAATCATTGAAATATTTTTTAAAATTATACTTCCAAAGACAGATATATATAAAAACAGTGAAAAATAAATTGGTGACAGTTATGAATATCCACACACATCTCGATTTACACTGGAACAGGATTGATACGCTTGTAAGAGTCCTCAGATTAACACTTTATCACATACCGTGTTTCCCCGAAAATAAGACCTAGCCAGACAAGCAGCTCTACTGCGTCTTTTGGAGCAAAAATTAATATAAGACCCGGTCTTATATCATATTATATAAGACCGGGTCTTATATTATTATAAAATAAGACCTGGTCTTATAGTATAATAAAATAAGACTGGGTCTTATATTAATTTTTGTTCCAAAAGATGCATTAGAGCTGATTGTCCAGCTAGGTCTTATTTTCAGGGAAACATGGTAGTTCCTTTAAACTAGTTGTATGACAAAGAAAGGTCTCTCCCATCTGTAGCTGCAGGGAAACAGTGACATGGCTTTTATCTGTTTGTTAATTATGGAAAGTTGCACTTTTAAGGATCTGTCCTAGAATTTCACAAGTCAGCATTACAAGCAAAAATCAGACCTGCAGGACTCAATTTTATTGGTAGAAATGGAGATAGGGCTGAAAAGGATTTTACTTCATAGAAGAAAAATAAGGAGCATATAGAATTTTTCTTCCATAACTTCATACACATTTAAAAATCATTTCCATTATTTAACTTGAGCTCAGATGACCTCCTCTGAAGGATGCATCATTTTCACTTGCGGTTCGTGGGCATATGTGAGATATTTGAACTGAAATGAACAGGCTCTTCAGCTTGAGTAGGAGCTTTACAGTGCAGAGAAATGAATTAGATTAATTCAATAATCTGTTCTCAATTGTTACAGCGTGTGAGAGAGAATGTGTGTATGTGGGTATCTGTGTCTGGCTGGCTGTGTGGGGACAGTTGTAAAACCCTGACACTGGAATATAGTGAAGCCTGTTACAGTGGTGAGATTTTTCCTCTCAGTTGAAACCTTGAATTCTTTGTATGATTAATTATACTTTTTATTGTTCTGCATTTCTTCACCATGCAAATATACTTGGAAAATATGAAACCTAGTGTCTTAGGAGCGTCTTCAAGCATATGTTGGAAAGTTTTTAAAAATGTGTTTTTAAATAGAGAATAGAGCCGTTTTCTGCCTTAAAGAGCAACATGTTAGATATAATCGTTATGCTGTCGTTGTTTTGCAGTGGGGAGATGAGGACAGAGTTCAATCTGCATGTTATATGAACTCTTCAATAATAACGGACCTTTTCCTAACTGGGTTTGGCCATATTTATTTCAGAGGGTATTATGTTCTCATAGACTTTTCTTTTCCCCTCCCAATTTCATCTCTTAAAAGTGGGTAATTTGACTGGACCCTTTTTTATTTCTCTTTCTCCTATTTTTCCACAAATAAACCTGATTAATTGAATACTGACAGGTCACTGAAGAATGCCAGTTGGAGTTAGTCCTCTATTTTTGTCTCTCTTTCTAGGCCCTAGAATTGCCTCTGCCTTACCATGGGTCAGCTAGTGCTGGAAGGAGTACAGGAGTGAATTCATGTCCACATTTTAGAAGACGAAAAGCCAATGTTTATGCTGCTGCTTAATATCATTGCCTATTCACATTAAGTAAGATACACGTTATTCTGATGTACATTGATAGTTAAGATGACTAATCAGCAAATTAATTTGAGGTATAAAATTGGACAGCAAAGAGACAGAAATCCAATTAGGCATTTAGTCAATAACAGTTGACACTCCAGGATTAGATAGCCGTATTCATGAGTCTCAGAAGTTACTCCTAAAATATTTTGTCTCTATGACAGAAAATGACTGCTTCAGAAAGTGTCGGGGGTATTTGCTGTTTTCCTTTTAACCTTGACATCAAGTCTGTGCTTATCTGCTGTTGGACCCCGGTGGGTAACTGAGAGCTGAGCACGTGCTGCCTCATTAAGTGGGCTCAGCAGATGTTTCAGAGACAAAGAAGGAAGAGTGAAATGGGCCTGGAGTCAAGAGACTCTGCCATTGCCGCACTGGGTGACTTTGGGCAAGTGTTTTGCTTTCTATGAGGTGTGCAGTATCGTTTATCATAAGGTGCAGTAGGCACGGCGCCTAAGCCCTATGAGACTTTTAGGGGCTCATGAAGGTGTTTTACTTCTTGCAATAAGCAAGTTATGTACTTTGATTGCATTGGTATAGAGACAAATACAATCCAGAATATAGTCATCATTATACCAATGCAGTCATGAGACATAATTTTTAATATACATATATGTACTTTTTTTATGGAGGAAGGAGCCCATGAAAGCAAAAGTGGCCGAGGCCTGTGAAAGTCCGAATGTGACTCTGTCTCTGGTTCCCCCTTTCTGTCCTTTGTACAATGAAGGTGTGGAACTATGTGGGCCTGTGGCTCAGTTAATACTTCTGCCAAATGACCGGATGACCGCGGGGTGGACCAGGCTGCACCGAGGCAGACGCTGTGACCAGGACTGACGACAACCACTTCCTTCTCATTTTAGTCAGCAAGAAACGATTCTACAAGAGATGAAAGGAAAACACCTATTTTGCACCAGAGGGAAGTAAAGAGAAGCACATGACCCATGGAGAATGCTTCATGAAGCCAAAGGCTTCATCTGGAAACAGTGTTCTGAGTTACTGTTTTGGTTTGTTTTGAATCCAGATACGTGAGTAACAGAGAAAAGTAAAGATGTTCTACCAAACGAGTCTTGAGTCAACAACAAAGGCTCTTAGAAACAGGCTCAAAGTACCAGACAGACTACCCAAACATCTCCTTAAAACAAGTTTGAGTTTAATACTCCAGTTTATCTAAGAATGGCTCAAACTCACAGCGGACAGGGGTCCCCCTTGTACCACTCAGAGCCAGTGTCCTGTGTGGGTTCCCATTCCTCTCATGGGGCACCTGCTATGCACTGCGTACCAGTGCATGACGGGAGTCACAGCACAGTTGGATTCACCACCCTGCCCAGAAAGAGAAGCATTCTAGAGGTTTCTTCATAGATCATGAAATGAAATGGCCGGTCCACTTTGATGATGGGAGGCATGGAATAAGCAATAATTTCTGACAGCGTTCCCGCCATGGCCTCAGTTCCTTTTTCATTGACCTCGATCACCGCTCTTTGTAAAACCTAGAAAAGAAAATAGTATGGAAGACCATTTGGGTGGCAGCCCCTTGACATTTTTTCTGTGGTCCTTCCTCCCCATGAGGCCATGCTTCTGGGAATTGGTGGTACGGGGCTCCTCTGTGCTAGAGGAATGGTCTGAGGTTGCACCAGGGACTGCCTTCGAAGCCCAGAACGTACCAGGAGACCCCAGAAACCCCGTGTGAAACACTTCCCAGATGTGCACAAGGGACTCTGGCCGACTCGTGCCCACGTGCGTCAGATGCGCAAACATGCACTGAGCATGTGCTTGTGCTACTGATTGTTGAGCTGAGCTGAGCAGCAGTCCTCCAGCAGGTTCTTAGGCTGCCTGGACCCTGAAAACTTTAACCTTCTGGCAGCAAGGTGGGTCAGGGGTGGGGCTAGTCTTCTGGAGCAGCTTCCAGCTCCTGGTACTGCGCTCAGGAGGCCCTGGGACGAGCCCTGGGGTCCCCGAGGTCTTCCTGAACTCTGGCTGCCTGCACTCAGGCCACCTGTCCTGTGTGGGGGCCCTTTTGTCCAGGTGACGTGAGTGATATGCCTACGTCTATAAGTATTATAAGAGGAGATAATGAAAATATCAGTGTAATAACACCTGGAGATTCCCTCATTTTCTGGAGTGAAAATTTACTTCCCAGAGTAAACAGGGAAAATATTTAATGGCTTGTGATTTAAATTGTAAAACAGCAGCACGAATTCTTTCAGGCGCTGGTCTGCAGGATCGTCCTGTTTATCTGACTCACCTTCCCTGAGATGCTAGGGCCTGATTGCAGCCAAGGTTGCCCTACTGAGTCCTATTTAAGTGGACACCCTTTTAAATGTTTCTTGGAATTAGGAAATGCAATTGTCTGGGAAAATACTAACCAAACCCCACAGTAAGAAAGAAGTGTAGTAAGATGAGCTGCCGTTTGGAAATGTCAGAACGTTTTCTTGGTTGAGATAATGACTGGGGGTTACTGCTGGCGTGGTGAACACAGGCCAGGAATGTTAACCAGTTCCCGGCAATCACTGCGCTGCCCCGAACAACAGATGGTAGTTTCTCCTCAAAATCAATAGCCCTTGCACTGAGCAAACGGATTAGCTGCAGGTGTTCCTTGTGGAAGCTGAGGAACCTTGCTCTTAGTAGCTTTCCAGGCAGAACAAGGGCCAAAGAATATGAGTTAGGAAGGAGTTACAGGTCAAAAAATATATACATATGAAAAAAACACAACCCAATGTGATCTTAGTCATCTGTGAATTGGGCTGCTTTTCAAAGAAGTGGTGAGTTCCCGGTCACTGGAATTGTTAAAGAAATCGGATGGTTATTTTGTAGGGAGATTATAGAGGGGATTCCCACCAGGGGTAGGAAGTTGAGCCAGGTAACTCCTGGGGGTTTTTTCCTTCTTAAAAGTGGTGTAATTTCATGAAATTTTAAGCGAGTCTGTGAACTGATTCCTTTTTAGGGGTACATTTTTCCTGGAGTGTTTGAGAGAGAAGAGGGAGAGCTGTGCATAAGAGAAATTAAATTACTTGAACAACTGCTCTAATAAAGTAGACCAACATTCTTAAAACATCCCACTTGAATGCTATTTCAAGTCTTCGGAATTTAAATCTAACTTTCTACTACACCTTGGTATGTCATCAACGTTAAAATGGTTTGGTTTGCAAAATTATTTGTTGGTTTTGGTCCCATTTCCTACGTAGGTCTTGGGTCCTAATGAGAGATGCTGACTTACCTTAGATACTTTAAGATTTCTCGCAGTAACCGAGAGTTCGCCCAGGTCAGCCCAGGGTGAGAAGATTCTTCTGATTCCCATCTGCTTAAGCAGTTCATGCATCTCATACTTCTGATCTAACTTGAACTTGGGAAAGAAAACTTCCATATTTCTGTGGTACAAGTACATATAGTGGTAAAATGTAGACAAAAGCCTAAAAAAGTCACACTTTCTTTTTTTCCTTCCTCCAAGGTTATTTCCATTAACGAATGAGTCTCAGTTGACTCGTATGTATAGCTCATTCCATTCTTTGTAATGGTCTTGCTCAGAGAAAATAGTTCTGGCTTATCAAATGTATCTATAACTTCAGCGTCACTGAACCAGTTTTATTTCCCAGCCAATGACTCACATTCTCTTTAGCAAAGAATACCATATTTTGTATCCATTTCCCTGTGTTTTAAAAACAACCCAAACCAATAGCTGCTTCCAGCAATCCTACAGACTCCAGGATGATGTCTGTATTCAATCTCTAGATTCTGTAGATGCCCAGAATTCCAGGAAAAACTTAGGAGTCTGGGGACGGACAGCAGGAGGGGAATGAAGGAAACTCTCAACCCCCGATGTATCTGTAGCCAGAGAAACTCTGATATTATCTGTTTTATATATATTAGAGTTCTTCTTTGAAAATACTTTGTTCGGAAAGATGAGTTCTGTGGCTCAAAAATAAAAAAACATGAAAACGAATTGACACTAAATTAGTCTTAAAGAAGTCTCAATTTCTTAATCTGAGAAATGTAGCCCAAAATACCAATTTCACAGGGCCATTCAGAGGATTGCATCAAAGAATATTTGTTAAGTACCCCAAACAATATCTGCTATATAGTAGGAACTTCATATTATTTCCTTTTGCTCATTTTATCCCCCTTCATTTTTTCTCTCTCTCACCCACATCCGGTCCCTCAGCAAATCCCGTCTCCTCCAGCTTCCTAATTGATCCAGGATCTCCCGCTGTTCACCACTCTGCTGCCACCCCCACAACCCACAGGGCAGCACCCTGAGCTGGATGGCTACACTGACCTCCTGACTGGTCTCCATGCTTCCTCCCTCAGCCCCCTAGTCTTTTCTCAGCGGAGGGGCTGTGTGGCCCTTCCAGACCATGTTGTTCCTCTGCGCAGAGCCCCCTGTGGCTTCCCATCCACCTCCGGAAGAACCCAAGTCTTTTCGGGGGCCTGTAAGGTATGGCCCTGGGTGGCTGGGCCCCTGGTTCTTCTCTGGCCTCATCTCCTCACTGGCAGCCCATCAAGCTCACTCCCATCCCAGAACTGTCTCACTTCTGCCTGTGATGCTTCTCTCCCCAGGTAGCCACAGGGTCACAGGTCACTCCTGGGCTTTGCTCCCCACCTGGCGTTCACCTGCACCCTGCTGGCGCCCCCATCCGCTTCCTTGCACGATGACTTGTCTCCCTCCCTTCATTAGAGTGTAAGCTCCTTGAGGGCGCTGTCGTGTGTGTGTCACGGTGCCCGGCCCAGGAGCACCTCAGTAAGTGCTGAGTGAGTCAACGAGCCACGGGCTGTGAGCGATGCCGGGATAGAGTGGACAACAGGACAGGTGCAGCCCCTGCCCTCGGGGAGCCCACGGGGGGCCCGGCATCAAAGCACGCCCCTGGGTCAGTGCTCGCAGAGACGGGAAGGCTGAGCTCGTGCAGGGCGAGGGGACATGCTGTACCTGGTTTTCATGTTTCTCAGCCACGTGTCCACCAGCTCTGTGGTCAAGTAGTCTTCAAGGGCGAAGTGGTCACCCATTTTCTTCATGAGGACCACCAGCATGGTGGCGTTTCCTCGGTAGGGCAGTTTGAGGATGTGGCAACGAAAATTCTTATCAAAAGTGGAGGCGAAGTTGCCAGCCCTGTACATCATGGGCACCTTGACTGTCCTGTACTCGTCCAGGTGGAAAGTGTCCTCCTCGGTGAAGGCAGGGTCAAAAGGGCTCAGCCAGTTCCCTGAACAGGTGAGAAGAGAACTCGTTGTGGAAACCACCCTCCGAGAGAGCATCGTTCTTGCCAACGTCATAGGGCCCAGGGTTCTGTCCCTCTTCCTGCCCCAACTAGGACAGGCAGTCCTTTACGGGCTTTGTTTTGACCACAGCTCAGGTAGGGAAGATAAATTCCCCAAAGGCCAGCCTTTCCCGGCCTCCTTCCCAACTGACCAAATGCAGACCCACCCGCAGGCTCTACTGGAATCACACACACCAGCAAGGAAGTGTCTCTAGACAACCTGCTCCCGTGTGGCTTGCTCCAGCCCAGAGAGGACTTCGGGCCTCTCCCTGCCCCTGTCTTCCCGAGGGACCCTCCCACTACCTTTTAGCAAGTGCACACCCACGTGCAAGCGGAGTCCACTGTAGCAGAAGTGATGACATACCCCACCCATTGTTGCTTAGAGTGGTTCTGAGAGAAGGGGTCCCCTGCTGACCAATCACCACGTAATCCAGGGGAGGCCACCAGCATGTGGCAGCATGACCCTGCACACAGACCTCTGTCCTGGGGGTGTGGCTTGACTAACTGGAAGTACATCCTCCTCCTGGACTCTGCAAGTCCCTAGTGTCAGCGTTCTGCTACAGCGGCAGCCACACAAGACCCCTGCCCCGTTAGAGGGCCAGGATGTAAGGACTCCCTTGCAGAGTTTGGCTTCTGCCGTCTATCATGTGACCTTGATCAAGCTGACCTCTCTGAGCTTCACTTTCATCTGTGCAGTAGGTGGGAGTGTCCCCATTTTCTTTCTATATTAAGAATCTGAGGACAAGAGACTTTTTGTCACTTGCCCCAAGTCACAAAAGTAGAGTGAAGGAGCAAAGATGTAACCCTAAATCTCTCAGATCATTTGCCTTCTTTTTTCAATGACCCCGATTCCCTGTGTCAGAATGTCAGAGGACAGGAGAGCGATGGAGAGGTGGTTGGAAAACTGTAGGGACTCCAAGCACGTGGGCCACCAAGGCAGGGACGTCAAGTGAACATGCCCCGCATTGCGGCTGCCACGATGTACACGGTCAGTGCCTGTTTCAATCTGGGAACCCTGAAAACCCGTTCATCGAAAATCATGGGGCATTAACCAGACCCTGGTCAAACAGGAAAGGAAGAGACCGACGCAGAGGCTTTGGGAGAGCCTAACACAATGAAAAATACCTTTGAGCAAGATGTAATCCACAAGAATTAATTTGGTGTCAGGATTAACCTCATCAAAGAGTTTGGGGATTTCCCCCTGCGTCGTTTTGTTAATGTAACGATTCAGGAGCCCTTTGGCCTGTGAGGCATTGCGAAAATTCATAGTCACGCACTCTGTATCGAAATACCTCTTGGATAAATTGAGGAAGGTCTCTTTGACATCGAAATCCTCGTGGATGAAGGCCCAGCTTCCCTGGGTGAGGCCCAGCTCTTGGTTGCCAGAGAGGTGCTCTCTCAGCTGCCGGAAGAGGGCTGGCAGGAGCCAGGGCTGGGTCTGGTTCTGGGCCTGCGGGCGGAGCCCGCCCTCCAGCGGGGCTTTCGTCTGCCCTTTGGCCCCCAGCGTCAGGGCTGCCATGGCCGAGGACAGGCCCAGAGGGGAGAAGATCACGTTGCCTTCGTGTCTCATGGAGATCTTTCGAAGCAGGCTGAACCCCAAGTTGGAGGTCTCCTCAGAGAGCTGCTGCCCGCTGGCCGTCAGCCAGCTCTCGTCCCTCCCCTCGGCAGGCTGCACTGCCTTGGTGGTCTCGTTCTGGGCCGTGGGGGGCTGCAGAGTCTCCGGCTCTGCCTGGGCCTCTGGTGACCAGGGACCAGGGGCCAAGCCGGGCACCAGCCACACCTTGGCCAGGAGGCAGGGGAGCAGGAGGCTCAGCACTGCCTTCATTTGCTCAGCTGTGGAGGCCAATGGAGCACTTTTCTTCAGCAGCGAGACTTGGGAGAAAAGAAGGCAGAGATTATTTTTAATGCCTAATACAGTAACTCCTGCCTGTGTCATGATGCAACCCTCCAGTGACCCAGCTTCCTTCTTGTGGGGGGGCCTGGAGCTTGGCTCACGCAGCCAAGTTCCCTCAGGGAGCCCTGGAGCAAGTGGGGCTGTTATTTGTTCACGTGATGAGGAGATTCTTCCACAGAGCAAAACCTCCAGGTCCCATCCCCTGCCAGCCCTTGGGCAGCTGGTCTCCCCCAACTTTCCCACGCATTCCACTTCCTCCCGGAAGAGGTGGGGACTAAACAGGACACCTCTGGCCCGCAGCCCCGACTGGGTGTGGGTCAGAGCAGGGCCTGGGTCAGGAGGTCTTCACAGGCCTTTTATCGATCTGCTTCATTCATTGCCCTTGGTTGCTGGGCCCTATAGCAGCCCATCGAGCTGGGTTTCGGGGACCTGTGTCCGGGGCATGTTTGGCTGGGGATTTAGAGGGTCTCAGTGGTGGTCAGGACCAGGAAAAGGGAAAGTGCTGCATTTGCCTGCTTGGGTGGTCAGAAGTCTCTCCCCTACCCTCTGCGACATCACTCCCAGCCCTGGGGCTCCCTTACACAGCTCCTTCCAGGTCTCCCTTCCTTCGCTTCCCCGGAGCTCCCTACGAGAGAGCTGATGACTAGCCAGCTTGTCCAGCAGAGGCCTGGGCCAAACTCATCTAATCCTCGCAGTGACCTGTGGAGTGTGTCCTCGCTCTCACCGCCCCAGGTTGCATGGTGGAGCCAGCCTTCCAGTACCAGCAGTGGGCCTCCAAATCCTGCCCTCCTCACCACTACCCATCTCTCCGGGCTGCCTGGCATCCTTGGGCAAGAGCCTGGAAAACACGAGCACCTGCACAGTTTCCATCTGAATAAACGCCTGAGGGCTGGGCTGTGTCCCTCCGCTGTCTCCACACTCAGTTCCTGGTGTTCAGCTGATAGCACCAGGCCTGTGACCCAGAGGCTGACTGGTCACCAAGACGCACCCTCACTCTCTCTGGGCTCATTGTCCCAGGACGGCCTGGGTGGGGCGGGACCACTGAGCCCATGGGCACAGAGCAGGGGAGGCTGCAGACCTTACAGGCGTTCCCATCATCAGAGACCCTCATTCTGAATCAGGCAATCTGTAGCAAAATGTGGTGACAGGATGAAGTCCCCAGGCCTATTCCTGATGCAGGGGTCTGTGTCCTCATCTGTGCCTGGTACAAAGTGACACCGGGCCCCAGGACTCAGTACACTGCTCCTTATGCTGAACAGGGCCACATAATTCAGGGCCTCATTCATCCGACAGCCTGAAGTCACTGCCTGACTCGAAATACGTCTGCTGTGTTTCGTAAATGTCCGTGTTTAGAGAATCCTGTTCAATTTTAAATGGCCAGCCGTGTTCAGTAGCTCACGCCAGTATTGAGACCACTGGGTAAGGACCCCCTACATTGCCCAAACATACCCCAGGCTCATCCCTTCATTATACAGGCAGACCTCATTTTCTTGCGCTCGGCTTTACCACACTTCTCAGATACTGTCTTTTCATCACCGTGGAGGCCAGACCCTCCACCGGCACAAAGATTAAGACTCACTGAAGGTTCAGATGATGGTTAGTATTTCTCGGGCAATAAAGTATTTTTTAATTACATTATGTATATTGGTTTTTTTTTTTTTAGACATAATATTAGTTAGTGCACACTTAACAGACTGCAATATACTGTAAATGTAACTTTTATAAATGTACTGGGAAACCAAACAATTCACGGGACTCTCTGTCCCAATATTCACTTTCTTGCGGTGGTCTGGAACCTCAGTACCCACAGCATCTCCGAGGTCTGCCTGCATACACTAGTTAGCCCTACTTTGTAAATTAATAAATCAACTCCACGGCAGGGTACTTCTGAATTCAGCTCACTTCTCTCTGTGACAGCTGTCAGGAAACACTGCCCGCACAGCAGACAGATATCACCCCTTCCGGTTGCTAAGCCTTACTGAGTATCTCCTTCAGACCGGGGTGGCAACCCAGGAATACATGGACAGTCCCACGTATCCCCTAGGGTCGTTCATCAACTGAATGGTGCAGGATCTGAATGCAGGGGCAGCTCTCGAGCACTAGGGTGCCATCAAGCACACCATGGGTGCATCATCCTAAATAGAAGCTGAGTGGTAGAAAATCAACCACTCACTCAACGCTCCACAGCCTTGAATGTACCTGGGCAACACCCCCACCCAGCCCGGGAAGTGGGGAGCTCGCGCACCTGAGCAGGAGGGTCCCTGGAGGAAAGTCAGGGACTTGAGTGTGGCTTCCACGTGAGTGTTGTGGGCATGAACTCTGAAGCCTTAAAAGCCTCATCGTCTCGCCTCCTCCCTGCAGCTGAAGGCCCCTGTGTCCACAACATGCCCTGTGCCCCGCTCCTGCCCTCCCCAGTCTAGGAGTGGGGGCTCGGTGCTGCCCAGGCTCCCACCCCCTCACCTTGGAACCCATCCAGAGAGGATGAGGACGTCTCTCCCCAGCCCTCGTGTTAGACATTGTGAGGGCCTCCCTTTAAATGGCGGCTTCTTACCGGTGAGTGGCCCCCAGGTGCCGGGGAAGGTCCTTCATTCAAGGAAAACCAGAAGGCTAGGGTTTGCAGCCAAACGCCTGCAGCAAATATTTGCTATTCCAAAGGATGGTCCTGTGGGACCGTTACTGATTAACGTCCTCTTGGGAGATGGTGGCGTTTCTGGAAAAGCAAAGGCAAAGAGACAGCTGCTCCTCCAACCCTGAATGGGACGGAAATTTCTCCATGGGAACTCCTGCTTCTCAACTCCAGCTCCCAGTGAAATGGAGTTGCTCCAGGTGCTGAGCACTGGAAGGGGGGTCCCACCAGGTCTCCTGAGTCCCCACCTCAGGATTGGGCACTGTGTGGGGGACAGGGCAGAGATGACAAGAACTATTTCCATGAGCCCCTCTTCCCCCCAAGGAACTTTCAGTCCAGTGGGAGAAACATATGTAAATCACTATTAGCAATACAAAGTCATTTCAAGGTCAACCCACTGCTTTACCAGACTCATGAGACTGGAATCCTCAAGTACCTGAAGTCAAGAGTACTGGAGACCCTTTAAGACAAAAACCTCCGACCTATGAGACTCCCCTTTTGATAAAACAAATATTTTATGTGCCCCTCACTATCCTGAAGTGAAAAGTATAGTTAGTATAACATACCCACGACATTTTTAAAAAAGCAAAATACTGCTTGAACGATAATATGGAGGGGAAATAAAAGTAAATTATAAGGAAATAATGTTTTTTTTTAATATGTAGACGCTCCGACATAACTGCACTGGAAGTCTATACTGATGCCGCCGCAAAAAACCCAAAAAACGAAACAAAGCAAATACAAATCTTCCTCTGACTTACATGGTTGTTGTCTTCACAGGAAATTCAGTGGGAATTAAAACCTTGGGAGGAAACAGTGTTTTCATATGAAATAAAACACCCGTGGGAGTGTGAAGGTCTTGGCTCGGACAACCTATGGGGTTTTCACCCGTATGAGCTTGATGTGGGATGGTTTCGTCATGTGAGACCTGGGCCACTTCTCTGTGGTGAACAGTCCTGAACATTCCAGTATGTCTGGAATCTCTGGTCGTCTTCACTGAATCCCAGTAGCGTCCTCCAAAGGTTTGTGAAAATCAGAAGTGCCCCAACCAGTTTCCAGAATGTTCCTTTGGGGCAGTGTCTGTTCTATGGAGAAGCCCTGCCTTAAGAGGTCGCAGTGTAGGCAGCAACGCTGGCCTGGGCTTCTCCACTCAGCACAAGAGCCCCTTGGCCTGTCGTTCGCTGTGCCTTGCAGCCGAGAGGCAGAACTTCAGACAGAGGAGGCAGGACTGCTTCCTACAGGCTGGGGGTATGGAACCTTTGCCAAATGTCTGCGAGGAAGCAGGCGTGTGAATGCTGTGAGGCACGGCAGTGGTCACGAGGGCTTCAGAAGGGATGTAAAAATCATTGAGGTGCCTTTGACCATCTGGAAGGCTCTTAAAACTGCTGCCATTCAGAAATGGATCTTTATAAGGAAGGCAGCAGAATGTACTGGAAAGACTGTGTACACCAGACACCTCTGGGCTGGAAACCCAAGTCCTCCAAATTCCTAGCTGCCAGACCTTGGGCATGTCATCCAGCCTCTGAGCTTGCTTCCCCCTCTGTAAAATGGCCAGAACTAAGCCTCTGGCCGATGCAAATCTCAGAGCAACTAGGAAGCAGGAAGCAGATAGAAAACATCATTCCCAAGGCCGTGGGCCCTGGCCCCAGGAAGTGTGGCTCACAAAGTCTCTTCCTTCAGCGAGAACACGAGTCCTGCCCTGCTCCCAGCACCTCAAACTCAGTGACAACCACCGTAGCTTGAGCTCTTTCGCCAACTGTGCGACCAGGAGCAGCTCCTTAACCACCCTTTGGCTCTGTTTCCTGATCTGTAGAATGGGGCTGCCAAGCCTGAGCGGTTAGGACTGTTGTGAGGACACAATGAAGTTGTGCCTGTAAAGAGCTTGGTACCTGGTGGGAAGTGCTAATCAATGGTATTTGTCGTATAATTTTAGAGCAGAATGCACCTGGAACCCCGATTTGGACGTTACAGAAGAGAAAATGCAGACCCATGGCCATTAAGGTCTTCCTACCGGTTGTTGGAACCAGAACAGCATAAGGCGACCTGACTTCCAGTTTGCCCTGGATTTCAGCTTATCACTCACGTCTGTAGAGAAAGGTTGGGAAAGAGCTGATAGGAAGGCCTCTGGTGACCGGACTAAACTCCGAGGCAAGAGAACAGCCCTTCCTGGAACTCCCCATAGGCAGGAAACACAACTCCCCCAGCAGCACACGCACACACGTGCACACCGCGTGCACACATCTGTTCTGGACTCTTTTCTGTCTGGTTATAGCCTTTCCTTATTTTCCTTTTGTGCTGCTGGTCATCACTTATTTATTTCAGCTTTTAATTTAAAATTTTTATTTTTAAATAATTCCAAACAAGGTAATAATGTTGCAATGACAGTTACAAAGACCTCCTATAACCCTTTACCCAGATTCCCTAATTTTTAAACACTTTTCACATACGTTTTACAATTCCCTTCTCTCTATATATATCTGCATACCCCTCCACGCATTGTCTTATTCTGAATCATTTGAAGGGATTAGGTAGTCCCGAGAACGAGAATATTCTCTTATGTAAGTAGTATCAAATTATCAAATCCAAGAAATTTAATTTTGTTACATTACCTGAGCTACAGTCATCTTCCAATTTTGTCAATTGCCCCAGTAATATCCTTTGTGGCATTTGCATATTCAGTAATAGGACCCGATCCAGGGCCATCAATTGCATTTGATGCCGTGTCGCCTTAGTCTCCTTGAATCTGGGGCAGTTCTTCAGCCCTTCCTTTGTCTTCCATTATGTTGACATTTTGAAAAGTGGAGGCCAACTGTTTTACAAGTATTGTCAATTTGGGTGGTTCTGATGTATCCCCATGATTAGCCTGAGATTATACATTTTTGGCAGGAATAGAAACAAAGATTGGGACCATCTCAGAGTATCACATCCAGACCCCTGATGTCTGTTTGTCCCTGATTGGTGATGTTAATTTTAATGACTTGGTTAAGTTGATGTCCATTTCTCCAATACATAGCTACCATTTCTCCTTTTTTAATTAGTATTTTGTGAGGAGATACTTTGAAATAAATTTAAATACCCTGCTTTTCATCAAACTCTCCATGCCCCCAGATTTAGCATCCATTGAATATTTCCTGAATCAATTTTCAGTATGATAGTTCAAATCCATTATTCCTTTCACATTTATCAGCATTATCAGTATGGATTCCTGAACTCTTGATTTCATTCAATGCATTTAGAATAGACTGTTTTTATTATATTACTGTTTTTATTATATTATGTATATGTGTGTATATATTTATATATTTAGACGTTCAAATTGTGCCAGGTATGAATATATATTAGAAATGTACTAGAAACCATGAGTTTATGTCTCCAGTTCACATCCTACCCCACAGGACTCTTCCTTGCTTTCTCCCATCCCACATATGCAGGCCTCTTCCTGCTCAATCCTACAAAACACATCCAGTAGCCCCTCCCTATCCACCGAGGGGATACGTTCCAAGACCCCCGGTGGTTGCTTGAAAATGTGGGTAGTACCAAACCCTATATATACTATGTTTTTTTCCTATGCCTTCATATCTATGATAAAGTTTAATTTATAAATTAGGCACAGTAAGAGATGAACAAAGTAATAAAACAGAACGATTATATCAATATACCAGAGTAAAAGTAACGTGAATGTGGCCTCTCCCAGAATATCTTACTGTATGTACCGTACTCACCCTTCTCCTTCTTGTGATGATGTCACACAAGGAGCAGATTTCTACGTGATGAGATGAACATTTTCCCATGTAATGTTTTTGGACTGCAGTTGGAAACTGCGGAAAGTGAAACTGAAGAAAAGGGGGACTACTGTAAATATTGTCACATTTGCTACACGAATTCCGATATGAAAAACAAACCTGGAAAGAAGGCTTCTTGGTTTTGGTATGAGGAGTGGGTCCAATTTTATCTTTTTTTTTTTTAAATGGCTATCCAGTTGTCCCAATATCATTTATTTAAAAGTCCTTCTTGATCAAATATCAAACTTCCATTGTACTTGAGTCTATTTCCAGACATTCTAACCTATTTCACTGGTCTGCCTGTCTATTAATGTACCAGTACCACAGACTTAATTAAAGAATCTGTGTTACATGCTTTAATATCTGGTCAGACTTGTCCCCTATTCTCCTTCCCCCTCCCTTCATATCTCTTCTTTTTCAGTCTTTTCCTTGATATTCTTGCATGTTTATTTTTCTATATGAACTGTGGTATCATCTTGTCTATCTCCAGGGGAAAAAAATATTAGTTATTTTTATTGGAATACCATTGAACTGTCAAATTAACTTAGGGAAACTAATATCTAGATGATACTGAGGCAACTTATTCAAGAAGAAATATCCATTTGTTCAAGTTTAATTTTGCATCTTCAATAAGTATTTTATAATTTTCTGAAAATAGATTTTGCACATTTCTTGTTTATTTCTAAGTGCTGTATCTTTTTGGCTGCTCTTGGGATTTTGTATGTTAATTTTTATACTTATGTCATGCTGAATTCTTTCATCATTTCAGTTTGTTTTTTCATTGATTTGGGTTATGCAGGTGTATTGTATGTCATCTGCAAGTAGAGGTAGTTTTACTTCATTTTTTCCTGATTCTATGCCTCTGCTTTCTCTTTTCTAATTGCGTTGTCTAATACCTCCAGGACAGTGTAAAACAGTGGTAGACGTAACCAGCAACCTTCTCTTACTCTTGACCTCAGTAGGAATGCATTTAGTGTTTTCTTATTAAGATGATGGCTTTAGGATTCAGGTTCATATATACATACGTATATATATGAAAGGTATAAGTAGTATATTTAAAGAAGTATCCTTTAATTCTTATTATTCAAGATATATGCCCTATCCATTCTTCTATTTCTATATCATCTATCTATCTATCTATCTATCTATCTATCTATCTATCTATCTATATCATCTATCATCATCTAATTTATCTATATCTGTCTGTCCATCTGCCTGTTCGTCCATCTGGTTCTTTATCTCATTTAATACTTTTTGCCCTTAATCAGGAGGGTAAGGCCTCTTCCTCCTGCAATGTCGCTCTAGCGTCCTCTACTGACAAAGTTTAGCATCATGCCCTACAGACAAAGCAAAAAAATAATTAAAAGGTCCAGATCCATTTTTGCAGAGCAGCCGGGAAGGGAGGTTTTAGAGTTGAGAAGCAATAAATTGATAAGTTTTCTGCTTTAAGCAGTTAATTATATTTTGAAGATATTTTTAAAATATTTTATATTTATCCACATATTTACCTTTTCCAGTGTTCTTCTTTCTTTTGTGTAGGTCCACATTTCCCTCTAGCATCATCTTGTTTCTGCCTAAAAATTTCTTTAGTGAAGATGATAAACTTTCTCAGCTTTTGTTTGTCTGAAAAAGAATCTTTATTTTGCCTTAATTTTTTAAGGTTCGTTTTTGCTTTTTGAAAGATATCATGATGACATTTTCCTCTCTAGCACTTTAAAAATGTCTTTCTGTTGTGCTTTTGACTTACATGATCTCTTTTTTGTAAGTTTTTATTTAGAAATAATTCCAAACATACAAAAATTTCCGAAAATACGAGTGTTTCCATATACCCTTCACCCAGTGTCCACATATTACATGACAATGGTACAATGATCACAGCCAGAAAATTACATTGGTACTCTATTATATAGATATTATTCAAATTTTGTCAGTTGTCCCACCTTTCTCCCTCGATGTCACAATGACAGTTATTTATTACAGAGGAGAACCTGGAGAAGAGTGGGGGAACACTCCCACTCCCCAGATCATTTCTGGTGCCCAAAGTCAGATGGCGCTATGGCTCCTGGGAGGGTGGCTCCTTAGGTCGGATTCACAACCTTGACCAGGAAAAGGCTGCTCCACGTGAAGTTGTCGAAGATCATGACAATGAAGGGCCGGTTGAACTGGATGGTGAGAGGCGCAGACGTCACGTTTCGGGGGACGGCAGTGGGGGTGGCTGCCATCACTCCCTTCTCATCGAGCTGCAGCATGGCCTCATGGACCACCTGTGGGGATGGGCCAAAGCGGGAGGTCAAGCACCTGCTGTGTGTTGGGAGCGCCCCACGCCTCATGGCGTCGGCTCCCCTCATCCTCAGTTGTAGGCATGGGGAAGCTGAGGCTCAGAGGTCACGTGTTGGCTCCGTATCTAAGTGGCAGCTCCCTGACTGGAGCCGCGGTCTGTCCATTTCCAGAACCTGGGCCACACCTAGACCTCCTCCTTAGAAAGCCTGGAGATGGAACCCATCACATGGAGGTTAACGGTCTCGTGGTTCGAACTGGACCAGGTAGCGGGAGCCCTCACTCCTGTTCCCCTTCACTAGGTAAACTCTAGGATACAATTTATGTGAAGGGCTCACGCCTACTCTGTAGGGAAAAGGGTAATCTCTCACTGTTGAAATGTCCCTTGTGATCAAAATTAGAAGGAATTCTGAAACTGGTAAAATGCTGGAGTAGATTGTAGCAACAGCCTCCAACGGATCAGAACTGGCTAATGAAACAACTACATCCTGTGGTCAATAACCCCTGTCACTGGCTGCACAGCAAGGTGTTGGAGGCTCTGAGCGGCTCTGTACAGAGGCACACGTGGCCAGAAGGAAGCTGGCCGGGGGTAGCAACTCCTGCAGCGCGTGTCTTGGGAAGTGAGGTTTTGCGTGGAACAGATCCTAGGTCAAATGTCAGGCTGTGAGTTACTAGCTCTGTGGCCGCGGTGAGTTACTTGCCCTCCCTGAGCTGGAGATTCCTCCACTGAGAAGTTGGGATAATACCCACCGTAGGAAGAGGTTGGTGTTTGACTCAGTCCTTTACACACCATACATTTTATTGAGCACATACTGTGTACCAGATGCACAATGGTCAGAGTCTGTGGGCTTGAGTGAGGGGGCTGCTGCCACTACAACTTTCTCCTGTTCCCTCACTTGTTTTGTCACCCACAGGACTGTAAGGCCCTGCGAGGACAGGGCCACATCGAAGTAATGGGGGCATACCCAGTGCATAGCACAGATTGGGGCACATAGTAGATGTTCAATAAATATTTTCTGAATGAATGGATGGATGAATAACAAAACATAAGGCTGAGGGATAAAGATAACAAATGTCATTGGGTAGAAGTTTCAGTGTAATCTCATCTAAACGTTTCCCACTTTCCAGGTTCCTTTTTGCTGGGGGTCTCTCACAGGCCTGCCATGAAGACTTCATTTTGCACAGTGCCTCCTCTGTGTGGCCTGGCAGAATGGGTGGCCACCAGGCTGTGTCCCTCCTTGGTCACTAGCTTCCTGTGTGACCTTGGGGACAGCACATTTTCTTGCTGAGCCTCCACTGAGCCCATCGTAAAACTAGGGGCTTGGACGAGACCTGGGGCTCTCAGCCCAGGGCCTACTCATGAATGGGCTCCGTGTAGCTTATTATTGTTTATATTGTGAATATTTTTGGGGGGAAGAAAGATAGGGTCTAGAGACACTTACCTTTGATACCTTCAGCTGGGCCTCGTGGGTGATGCCTGAGAAATCCGCCTGGTTGTAGAGCAAGTCTGCAAGGCCCATGTCCTCCAGGAGGCTCCCAATGTCATAGGCTTCGGAGATGGAGACCTTCGGGATGTACAGGTCCACATGGCTGCTCGGGGGTAAGCAGACGGGGTTACACCTTCTCGGGGCTGCCCCAGCCAGTCACACTCTGTTTGCCCTGTGGTCTCTCCAGACCCTGCTTCCCAGCCGGACACGCACTTTGGGGACAGGGGAAGGGACAAGGACAAGGCAGGATTTATCCCGCCCTTCACCACACAGGCAGCTTCCTCTTTGGGTCTATGAATGGCAAAATCTTTTCTTTCCAACTCTTTTTTTTTTAATTAAAGTTTATTGGGGTGGCAATTGTTATTAAAGTTACATAGATTTCAGGTGAACAATTCTGTATTACATCATCTATAAATCCCATCATGTGTTCACCACCCAGAGTCAGTTCTCCTTCCATCACCATATATTTGATCCCCTTTACCCTTATCTATCTCCCCCTCAATTCTTTTTTTGAGCTGACTCCACCTGTGGTACAGCTGGACTACTGGAGAGTGAAGAAAAGCGTCCTCAAGAAGTCCCCAAGCATCCCGGGCAGACGCGCAGGAGTGGAGGGAACCCCCGGCTGGGAGCAAGGCTCTGGACCCTGCCAGGCCACTGATGCTGAGTGGCAGAGCCAAGGCCCGCCCTCCCTCTGCTTGCCCTCATCTCCACAGCAGGGCCATGTAAGGCGACACGGCCTCTTTCGGGAACCTCCTGTGATAAAGCTCTCATATTGATTCTGCAGGAATTTGATGACTTGGCTTGCAGTTCCCTCTGGATAAAGCAGGTGGGGTTTTTAGAAAGGTAAGTGGAATCAGGCCGGGGTGGGCTGCGTGCCTGAACATTTTTATATATCAAGACATTCGTTTCATTTCAAAATCTCTTCCTTTTCTAGAGGGAGAGAAGATGCCTGCAATCCTGCAGGCCATCAGCAAAAGGGCGCAGGCTCACCAGCAGGTTGGAGGGGGTTGGCGCAAGGCCTCCTCTTCCCTGAACTAATGCAGCTCTGGGGGAGGCGAGGGGCTGGAGGCTGGCGAGCAGCCAAGATGAACTGTAAGACTTATTGTTCAAGGGGAACTGAGGAGGAATTGAAGGTGAGTGGACGTGCAAATGCTCTCGATGGGGAAGTAGCAATGGAAAGTAAGGGAGACAGACCATCACCAACCACCTGGCGGACCAGCTTTGCTTTCTGGGTCTCATCAAATGCGCACATGCTCACACAACCCTCCCAAGTCAGAGGCCGAGGAACCCCCACAGTCACACCGCGGGGATGCAGCAGAGATGTGAAGAAACCTCAAAGCCCCATCTCCTCACCCTTGGAGAGCTGCCCATACTACACAGCACAGAAGGTTTGGTACATAGCAGTGGGAGCAGGGCACAGAGAGGAAGGAGAGAGGGTAAACACTCTGTGAGTGGGGCGCGGAGGCTTCCTGTGGCAAGTGGGGTGTAAACTGGACCTGAAGGTGCAGGTTCAGGTACACTGGACAACACGGCGGGGGCGGGGGGTGCTAGGAGGAGTGAGATGGGCGAAGGGGTGACACAAGCACGGAGGTGGGGCACCGTAGGGTCTGTCTTCTGGCACTTGGCGGACACTTTTCGGATTGAGTAGAGAATTCATGCCCAATCACATATGACAGCTAATGGTTCAAAATTTTACATTGGATGTTTATTTAAAAAAATCTTTAGAAGGAAATGGCACGTTGTTCATTAATGGGAAGCCAAGCTAGTTTAGTGAAGAGATTATTTTTGGTGTAAAGAGAAAGGTTATCCACGTCATTTGCAATACACTAGGGTCCAGACTTTGTTAGGATCATGGTGCATGATAAGCACCTGCTGGTCCCTGAATTACAGGTTCCCTTCATGGGGTGCGGATGAGGCGGGGATGGGACACTTGAAATGGTGAAAAGCCAGCAAATGGATCCTTACGCTCACCCAAACACGGGCTCACATGCACCCCACCCCCTCGCTCCCACTCACACACACTCAAGGGCAGGTGAGTTTGGTTCCAGGACTCTAAGGAGGCCTTCTGTGTCTCACACACAGCCACAGAACCCACCACACCCCTCTGCCCTGCAGGAGTGAGGTCAGACTCCCAGGTCCCAACACGTCCACCCGTGGAGCTGGATGCATCTCTCCAAAAGCACCCGCCCTGAGCAGTGCGGTGTATCATTCAAAGTAAAAATAACTCAAAACCCTAGAGCTCGAAACCTACACACATCATAAATAGAAGAGCTGCTTTCTAGTTTTTCTGCCTGCAAATTCTTAGATTGCTGACTTCATTCCATAGGGATTTTTCTCGTTCCTTGTTGCTGCAATGAGACCTCTGAGGTGAGTCTGGGGGAAGAAGGACACCAAGTGGACCCCTCTTCTGCCCTCCCCACTTTCTGGAAACAGGTCCACTACAGAAGTCAATACAGTGGGCGAGAGGGCTTACCCACTGGTCAGGGAATTGGACCACCTCTGTATGGTGTCCCGGCTCAGGGCGGTGATGACCATGTCCACCTTCCCCTCCTCCGGAAGGACGAAGAAGACGGTCCCATTGCCCATGTAATCCAGCTGCACCAGCTGGCAGGGGAGTTCCTGGTCATTGAGGTACTTGATCTCACGTGACTGGAACATCATGGGCACCTTCACGAGGGTCGTCTCGTTCACGTAGAAGCTCTCCTCCCTGGTACTTTCCCAGTTGAAGGGGTGTGCCCATGTGCCTGGGGAGAGGAGAGAGGAAAGGCAGGAGACAGGCCTGTGAGAGCAGGAGTTGGGGTGGCGGCAGAGCGCCAGAGGTCACCGCTAGGCCAGGTACACAGCAGCCTTGCTCACCCCTGGGAAGTCCCCACCAGAGCCACTCGCTTTCCCTGGTAAGATGTGAAACTCCCAGAGGTTGAAAGCCTGTTCAATCCTCCACTTCTTGGCAGGGTTTCTGATTAGCTCTGTTTCTGAGATTTGTCTCTAGAAATGCAAAGAAGGCGTGAAACAGGGAATGCTGGCCTTAGGGTTTGGGGTGGGATTCAGTAAACCAGACTGCCACGTGGCCCCTGACCTGCAGTGTGTCCTGGACATGGTGCTGGATTCAAGCTCGGGGTCGAGGGAGGTTGGGAGGAATGGACCATTCCTTCCGTCCTCACCCCTTGATGTCCTGGCCACAGAAGCCCAGCAGGCAGCCTGGCTGCCAGCTGATTGTATCCATTCCCCTGCAGGAGACTCCTGGCCTTCCTCATGGCTCTGAGAGCCACACCACATTTCCTGGAAGCAGAGTCAGGGTGAGAAGATTCCTTCAAGGTCCCAGGCTCCCACTCCAGCTGGACTCAGCTCCCTTCCAGCATGTCCACGGTGTCACCGCACAGCCTGTGTGCTTGTCTGGTGATGGGCATTTCACTACCTTCACAGACGGGACTTTCCAGTACAGGTCTGCTCTGAAAGAAAATTGCCCCTTAGAGCCAAAGCCTGTCTGATTGTAACACTTGGCTGATGGACCTCTTTGGCCCTTCTGAGCTTATTCCAAACAACTCTGAGTCCTCTCACAGGTGACAGACTTTTGGATATTTAAAGCTATGGGTTGAATCTTACCAGGACTCTAGGTTAAGTCTCCTGGGGTCTGCTGAGGACCCTGAGTCCAGCGGATCCCAGGTGTCCTGGCTGCCCTTGACCTCAGGTCCAGAAGCCCTTGTGAGGTTACTGATTCCCAACTGAGGCTGCCTGAAGGTGGCCAGAGCATAGCTCCAGGGAGAACCTTCTCCATCCCACCACCTGTGGGATCTATGGATTATGAGGCCAAAACTCTTGGTTCTGAGCTGGCCTCCACCCCCCATAAGGGCTACTAATGGACACAACAGGGAAAGGTTGGAGGACATAGGGAAAAGAGCTATGGGTGCAGACCCTGGAGACCCGGGAGCTGTGCGTGCTCCGTCCCTAGAGACTGAGTGTCAACTCCCGGTCTATCGGTCTCACAGCAAGTGAGATAATTTGATGATTTTCGAACCATCCTCCAAAGGAAGTCTGGGGTCCTCAAAACTGAAGGGGCTGGTGTTTTGTGGCCAACTTGTTCAATTCACCAAAGGAAAAATAAAAAGTGGGTTAAATACTTTTTTTTTTTTTAATTAAAGTTTATCCTCAACACACTGTTGGTGGGAATGCAGACTGGTGCAGCCGCTATGGAAGGCAGTGTGGAGGTTCCTCAAAAACTTACGAATAGAATTACCATATGACCCAGCAATCCCTCTCTTGGGTATTTACCCAAAAAAATCTGAAAACATTTATCCGTAAAGATATGTATCCTCTGATGTTCACTGCAGCTTTTTTTACAGTGGCCAAGACATGGAAACAACCAAAGTCTTTCGATAGATGAATGGATAAAGAAGTTGTGGTATATATACACAATGGAATACTATTCTGCCATAAGAAAAGATGAAATAGTGCCATTTGTGACCACATGAATAGATTTTGAGATTATTATGCTGAGCAAAATAAGTCAGACAGAAAAAGTTGAGAACCATCTGATTTCACTGATATGTGAGTTATATACTTTTCAGTGTTAGGTTTTCATCCTTAAGTTTGCTGTTTGCTTTTTACTGAGTATTTCCTTTCTAGAAGCAAGCATAATGTATCCAAATGGGGTCTAACCTCTACTTTAAGGAATTTCTTCTTGAAAATTCTTGGGCCAGGAGAACTCATGCTAAAGAAACTTAAGAACTTATGGGGGAAAATCAGAGAGAACAAGGATGATTCCCCTGGAATATATTTTAACAACATTTTTCATCTTCTTCAAAAAAGAGTTGCCATGATAGTTCACTAAGTAAGGAACATGAGAGGGACACTGGCCTGTCCTGAGTTTCGTGAGGATAGCTATGCCACTCTTCATTCCTGTTTATTATCCTGGCTTGCTGGAAATATGTCAGGGTATTCACTAGGTTAAACAGGGATTTGCCAATTAGTTCTGCGGCATCACAGAAAATCTGTGTACAATGAGGCAGCCCACACACTTGTCAATGTCTGGTCCTGCATACAGGTATTCGAAGCCTCTCTGGTTTTATTGCCAGGAACTATTATTTCCCATCAACTCAGCCCCACTGAGGTTGTGAGAATGCTGAGGATCTGTGGGAGAGAAGCCTTGTGCCAAACGATTCTCTGTCAATACCTGTCCCACCAGCCCCCTCTCAGGCTCTTCTCAGGCGTAGGGGAGCCCTCCTTGTACTTGGATTTGCTGTGCTTTTCTCCCAAGGCTGTTTTACTCAAACTTCTATGCAACTACTATTGAGCTCCTTCCACATGCCAAACACTATGCAAATGCACTGGGGCCACCAAAGAGATGGGAAAGCCATGCACAAAAGTACAAGTCCAGTGAGAGAGACGGCCTGTGGAATTTGGGGGAGCACCCAGAAACATTTCTGGGCAAATATTCCCAGACTCCTTGGCCCTCTCACTGTCCGTTGTAAAGAATGCTGCCCTTTTGTATGGAACCACAGAAGACCTTGAATAGCCAAATCAATCTTAAGAAAGAAGAACAAAACTGGAGGCATGACACGTCCTAATTTCAAACTATATTATAAAGCTATAATAATCAAAACAGTATGGACCTGGCATGAAAACAGACACATATACCAATGAAGTTCTGATTAAAAGCCCAGAAATAAACCCTTGCGCATATGGTCAACTAATATTTGACAAGGGAGCCAAAAATACGCAATGAGGAATACTCAGTAAACGGTGTGGGGAAAATTAGATAGTCACATGCAAAAAAAAGAAAAGGAAAGAAACTGGACACCTATCTTACAGCACTCATGAAAATTAATTCGAAATAGATTGAAGACTTAAAAATAAGACTTGAAACCATAAAACTCCTAGAAGAAAGCCTAGGGAAATAGGACACTCCTTGACATTGGTCTTTATGATGATTTTTTTAGATATGATACCAAAAGCACAAGCAACAAAAGGAAAAATAAAGAAGCAGGACCACATCAAACTAAAAAGCTTCTGCACAACAAAAGTTATAATCAGTAAAATAAAAGGCAACCTACGGAAAGGAAGAAAATATTTGCGAACCATATATTGGATAAGGCGTTAATATCCAAAATATATAAGGTATTCATATTGTTCAATAGCAAAAAACCCCTGAATAATCCAAGTAAAAAATGGGCAAGTGGCTTGAATAGGTATTCTTTCAAAGAAGATATTCAAATGGCCGACAGGTACATGATAATGTGCTCACCATCACTAATCATTAGGGAAATGCAAACCAAAACCACAGTTAAATATCACCTCACACCTGTTAGAATGGCTACCATTAAAAAGACAAGAAAAACAAGAGTTGGTGAGGATGTAGAGAATAGGGAACCCTTGAGCACTCCTGGTGGGAATGTAAATTGGTGCAGCCACTATGGAAAACAGTACATTGGATCCTCAAAATATTAAAAATAGAACTACCTTATGATCCAGCAATCCTACTTCTGCGTATATATCCAAACATGATGGAATCACTATCTCAAAGAGACATCTGCACTCCCATGTTCATTTCAGCATTATTCCCAGTAGCCAAGACATGGAAACATCCTAAGTGTCCATCAATGGATGAATGGATAAAGAAAATATAATATATAATGTATTATATATATATGTGTGTGTAAAATGGAATATTATTCAGCCCAAAATGGGACATCTGGCCACTTGTGACAACATGCACAAAACTTGAGGGCATCATGCTAAGTGAAATAAGTCAGAAAAAGACAAATACTGTATGGTCTCACTTACGAGGTCAGACAATTAAGTTTGCGAACTCATCCTCGAAAAAGTGCTACATACCTCATTGCTGAATATCACTACGGTCACCTTTGAAGTACTCCCCTTGGGAAGCTATTCACCGATGCCAGCACCTAGTCCACCCTTCAAAGCAATTTTGGAACTCTTTCTGGAATGGCCATCAGAGCTGTCGTCGTATTACCCTTGATGTCCTGAATGTCATCAAAATGTCTTCCTTTCAATATTTCCTTTATGTTCGGGTATAGAAAGAAGTCACTGGGGGCCAGATCAGGTGAGTAGGGAGGGTGTTCCAATACAGTTATTTGTTTACTGGCTAAAAACTCCCTCACAGACAGTGCCGTGTGAGCTGGTGCATTGTCGTGATGCAAGAGCCATAAATCGTTGACAAAAAGTTCAGGTCATTTTCATCTAACTTTATCACGCAGCCATTTCAGCACTTCCAAATAGTCAACTTGGTTAACTGCTTGTCCAGTTGGTACAAATTCATAATGAATAATCCCTCTGATATCAAAACAGGTTAGCAACAGCGTTGCAACAAGTTCTTGAACTTAATTGTCAGACCTCGTATATGTGGAATCTAAAAATATAGAATTCACAGAAACAGAGAGTAGAATGATGGTTGTCAGGGGCAGAGGGTTGGGAGAAATGGGTGAAGAAGGTCAAAAGGTACAAACTTCCAGTGATGAGATGAATAACTTCTGGGGATCCAACGCACAGCGCAGTGACTACATAGTTAACACTGTATCACGTATATGCTTGACAGTTGCTCAGAGAGCACGTCTTAAATATTCTTATCACGGATACACAGAGGTAACTAAATGAGCTGATGGATGTGTTTACTAACCTTCTTTTTGTAATCATTTCCCAATATATACATAGATCAAATCATCACATTGTGCACCTTAAACTTACACAATGTTATAAGTCAATTCTATCTCAATAAAGCTGGGGATAAAAAAATGATACTTTGTCTGGGCAGGCTCTCACCCTCGCCACCCTCCAAGGAGGGAGGCCTGCCAGGTAGGTTCCCAGACTTGTGCTGGAGAATAGGCAGAGAAAGACCCAGAGGCAGAAGGAGGAGGGCTTACCAAGATGCTAAGTCCATCAGGTAATACAGAGCTGGGAGAGGGAAGCGGGGACATTGGCCGATGGGAGACCCTGAGTGAAAGCTGGGGAGGGAAACAAAAGGGGCTCATGAGGAGTCTTTGCTGGGGATTAGATTGGGATGATCTTTAATATTGTTGATAGACACATGTTAAATATTGTAATCACTTATTTTTCTGTTTCATCTATACTTCTTTGAATACACCTGATTAACCAAAACTAAACCACTTGGGTTACAAGTTCTGATAAGATGATTGTTAACATGAGCTGTGGGCAGACTGCAGAGAGTGCATATGAAAGAAAAGCAGGGATTTCCCTGAGAGAATCAGGGGAAGCTTCACGGAGGAGGTGACTTTGGAGCCAAGATTTGAAAGGTCGGAAGAAATGTTAGGCAGTCAGCCAAGTGGAGGGAGGGGCAGGGGACCAAAAGGGCATGGGCTTTGTGGCAGGAAGAATAGCCCCCCAAAGAGGTCTGTGTCCTGTGACTACGTTATGTTACATAGCAAGAGGAAATTAAAGTTGCTCTTCAACTAACCTTGAGATGAGGAGATTATTTTGGATTATCCAGGTGGGCCCAATGTAATCACAAGGTGCTTAAAAGTTGGAGAGGAAGGCAGGAGGGTCAGAATCAGAAAGGAGATGCAATGACTGAAGCAGATGTTGAAGTGATGCATTCCTGACTTTGAAAAGGGAAGGGGGCCATGAACCCAGGAATGCAGGTGGCTTCTAGAAGCTGGAAACGGCAAGGAACAAATTCTTCCTTAGAGCCTTACACCTCCAGAAGGAGCACGTCTTGCTGACCCAGCGTGATGCTTTGTGGACTTCTGACCTCCAGAATCGTAACGTAATAAATTGCATTGTTTTAAGCCACCAAGTTTGTGGTAATTTGTTACAACAGCAGCAGGGAACTCATACAGGCTTCCCCCGGGACAGCCATGCTCAAGGACGTGAAAGGAATTCAGCGTAGTCAGACATTCTGTGTGTGTGTGTGTGTGTGTGTGTGTGTAGGGAAAATGTGAACATGAGACTAGAAAGGACAGAGAAGGAGGTGACTCTGAGCCAGGGTTTCTCATCCTTGGGACTATAGCCATTTGCCGGAGCTGTCCCAGGCATTGTAGGGTGCCTGTCGCACACCTCACCCCACGCCTAGTTGTGACAACCAAAAATATCTCAGTCCTTGCTAAATGTCCCTCAGGGTGGATGGAGGTTGAAAGCTAAGGCATTTAGATTTATTCTCAAGGACAATAGTATGTCCCTAAATCGTCTGATCATTAAAATGATTAGGGGAGGGTACCTTGTTAAAAATACAAATTCTAGGACTTTCTTTAGGAGGTTTTGCTTCGGTGGCTCTGGTGTAGGATCTGGAATCTATAATTTTAACAAATCTCACTGGTCATTTTTATGAAGAGGAACTTTGGAAAGTCTGTTCCAAACTGGTGGGAGGGGCTAACGTTTTGCATGGGCAGGACCTGGTCAGAGCTGGCTGTGAGTGCCTGGGAAATGTGTATACAGTGGCTCAGGGGCAGTTTGAGAGTTCCTGAGGTCTGTCTGGTCCTGGGCTGTATTTCCACTGCCTGGCCCAGTGCCTGACTCACTGCTGGGACTCAGCCAATCTTTGTAGATCATGAGGCAGCCAGACTGTTCAGGATTACATGTTTGGGCCTCAAACCAACTGTGAGAGCTTGGGCAAATCACTCCACTATGCTGGCTGTCATTTTGATCTTTTATAAGATTAAATATTAGGTTGGTGGAAATGTAACTGCGATTTTTGCAATTATTTTTAACCTTTTAAACTGCAGTTATGTTTGCACCAACCTAATAATTCCACCCTCCTACTAAGATTATGGCGAAGATGGAGACTCACAGATGTGCATGTGCTTTGTAAAATGAAAGGCTTTGCCTAAGAGTGTGCCCTGGGTTCTGATAGCTGTTACTGTCCTTGGCAATAGTAGATGGGGTCTTGTCAGAATGGGATGGGTAGAGGTACCTTTAAAGAAGATGTAGTTGACCAGGATAAGTATGGCTGGGCTATCCAGCTCCGAGAACAAGTCGACGATCTTCCCGTGGGTCTTATTCTTGATATAGTCATTGATTTGTCTGCTGGCCCTGGCCCAGTCCTGGAAATCTGTAGTCAAGGCATCCAACTCATAGTAACGTTTGGTGTTTGCTGAGAACGACTCTCGAAGTTCCAGGCTCTGGTTGAGGAACAAGGCGTTGCCCATGGTCATTTCCAAGCTGGTATCTGACTCCCTGAGAAGGCGGTGGAGGGACCAGAATTCCTGGTGGATCTCGGCCTCGGACTTCGCAGTGAGGTTGAAGCCCAGGCCCTGGAGAATCTGGGCCCGTGTGTCACTGCAGGCACCCAGGGAAAGCATGGCCAACGCCATGGAAATGCTGACGGGGGAGATGAAGACGTTTTTGCCAGGAGTTGAGGCCACCAGGTGCTTATACAGGCCAAAGGCAAAGTCAACATTGTTTGGAGCCAAGTTCCGGTGATGGCTCCTCGTGCTCCCATCAGCATTGGTGTCCTGAGCCTGGACAGTCCAGAGGCCACCAGTGGACAGCCAGAGGAGACAGGTGTACAGGGCAAGCAGCATTGTTCAGGATGGCTGGGCCCTGCAAAATGAGACATGCTCATTAGATGATGTGGGGTCTCCAAGAGAGTACGCCATGGTGGAACAGTAGGCAGAAGACCCCACTGCCCGCTGAAGACCCTATTCAAGCACCATTTCCTTCCTCCACGTTGAATTCTGGGCCTTAATTTCCTCATCTGAAAGTATGAATTATACTTGCTATGATTTACCAAGTTCTTACCAGGTGCCCAATGCTGACCTAGGTATTTTGCCTATATTTTCTCATCTAACTCTTGCTAACAAACTAATAAGGTACACAATTATTTTGATTTTAGGTAGGCAGAAACAGAGGCTCAGAAAGGTTAAATATCTACCCTATCAATATAGTCAAAGTACTGAAAGAACTGTCACCAAGAATTCTACGTCTGACAATACTGTTGCCCTTCAAAAATGAGGGAGAAATTAAGACATCCCAGATAAACAAAAGCTGAGAGAGTTCATTACTTCTAGAGCTCCCCAGCAAGAAATGCTAAAGAGAGTCCTTCTGATTGAAATGAAAGGACACGAGGGTGTAAATAGAATCTATATAAAGAAATAAAGTTCTCTGGTAAAGGTAAATACATGAGCAGATCTAAAATTCAGTATCATTGTAATTTTGATTTGTAGCTCCACTTTTTATCTTATATATGATTTAAGAGACTAATGCATAAAAAGCAATTATTAATTTATGTTTTTGGATGCACAATGAATAAAGATATACTTTGTGACTAACTGAAAGAATGTGGGTCCGAAGATATAGTTTTTGTATGCTGTTGAAGTTAAGCGGGCATAAATTCAATGAGAGTGTTATAACAAATGAGAGTGTTATCACTTTAGGATGTTAAATGTAATTTCCCTGGCAGCTATAAAGAAAATAGGAAGTGAGAAGGGAATTAAAATGTTTTACTGCAAAAAGCAACAAGACACAAAATAAGACAGTAATACAGGAAATGAGGAGGAAAAACTATAAGGCATATAGAAAACAAATAAGAAATGGCAAAAATATGTCCCTTCTTATTAGTAGTTATTTTAAATATAAATGGATAAAATTATCCAATCAAAAGCCATAGATTGGCAGAATGGGTTAAAAAAAAGATTATCCAGCTATCTATTGATTACAAGAGACTAATTTTAAATCCAAAGACAAAAATATGAAAATGAAAGAATGGAAAAAAATTTTCATGCAAATAGTTACTAAAAGAGGCTGGTAGTAAGGTAATAGAAGGAAGGAAACAATAAAGATTAGAGCACAGATAAATAAAATAGAGAATAGAAAAACTAGAGAAAATCAATAAAACTAAAATAAAATATGTCTAATCAATATAGTTAATATAATAATCGATACAATAATCTTCTAAAAGATTATCAAAATTGATAAACTTTTAGCTAGACTGAGTAAGAAGAAAAAAGAGAAGTCTCAAATTGCTCAAATCAGAAATGAAAGTGGGGACATTATTACCAGTTCTATAGAAAAAGGAAAAATTGGGAATACTACAAAAAAATTACGTACCAACGAATTGGATAACCTACATGAAACGGAAAAATTCTAGAAGCACAAAACATATCAAGACTGAATCACAAAGAAAGAGAAAATCTGAATAGACCTAAAGGAGTTAAGAAATGGAATCAAATCGAAAACCTCCCAACCAAGGAAAACCCAGGACGATATGGGTTCACTGTTGCAGTCTACTAAACATTAAAAAAACAACAACCAACCAACCAAACAAAAATCACACAAATTCTCAAACTCTTCAAAAAAACTGAAGAGGGCGGGAACACTTTCTAACTCATTCATTGCCCTGATAGCAAAGCCAGATAAAGACACTGTAAGAAAACTACAGATGATATCGCTTATGAACATTGTTGCAAAAATCCTCAACAAAATACTAGCAATTATAATTTAGCAGCATATTAAAAGGCTGGTACACCATGACCAAGTGGGATTAATTCCTGTAATACAAGGATGGTTCCACATATAAAAATCAGTCAATGTAATACATCACATTAACAGAATGAAGGAAAAAAAACACACATGATCATCTCAATTGATGCAGAAAAAGCATTTAGCATAATTCAACATACCCTTTCATGATAAAAACACTCAGCAAACTAGGAATAGAAGGAAACTACCTCAACGTAATAAAGGCTATCTATGAAAAGCCCACATCATACTCAATGGTGAAAGATCGAAACCTTTTCATCTAAGGTTTGGAACAAGACAGGAGGCCTGCTTTTGCCTCTTATTTAATATAGCACTGGAAGCTCTAGCCAGAGCAGTTAGGGAGAAAAAAATAAAGAAAATAAATAAAAGGCATCCCAATTGGAAAGGTAGAAGTAAAATTACTTCTGTTTACAGATAATCTTATATGCAGAAAACCCTAAAGATTCCACCTCCCACATACAAACTGTTAGAATGAATAAACTAATTCAGCAAAGTAGCAGAATAAAAAGTCTACACCCCAAAATCAGTTCTGTTTCCATATACTAACAATGAACAATCTGAAAAGGAAGTTAAGAAAACGATTTCTTGTACAATAGCATTGAAAAGAATAAAACACTTAGGAGTTGACTTAACCAAGGAAAGACTAACATACTGAAAACTAAAAAAAAAGAAAAAAAATTGCTGGAAGAAATTATAGAAGATATAAATAAGTGGAAAGACATCCTGTATTCATGTATTGGAGGACTTAATATTGTTAAGAGTTACTACTCCCTAATGCAATCTTTATCAAAATCTCAATGATGTATTTTGCAGAAATAGAAAGAGCCATCCTAAAATTCATATAGAATCTTAAGGGACCCTGAATAACCAAAACAATCTTGAGAAAGACGAATAAAGTTGGAGGTCTCATACTTCCTGATTTCCAAATGTACTATAAAGCCACAATAATTAACAGTGTGGTATTGACATAACTTAAATATAGTCCATTAAAAAATATTTGGTAAGAGCAATTGAAAAAAAATGCAGCCAAGGTCAGAATCAGTAAGTGGATGTTCTATCTGCAAGGCCAGTTGTCCAAAGCCCTGTGCTTTATGGAGCCACCTTACATGCCAATAAAGAAGGGATGTTTATAGGAGAAGCAGGCCCCTCCCCCACCTTCCACCCCTCCCCGTACTGCCCCACCTATGGGACCAGCCACTCTGGGAGGGGTCAGGAACTCACAGTGAAACCAGTGTCCCCAGGAGAATGCGGTGCATTTAGTGTGGGCACCACTGGTGGGAACAGCCCCGAGGCCCTTTTCCTTGCACGTTCTGATACTAGAACCTTCGCATGAGACAGGTGCAAACATCCCTCTGAGGTCCCTAAATTCTCTTCCAACCCTCCCCATGTACCTTTCTCCATGGGGTGGAAAAACAATTCCTGCTGAAATTCCCACCTTTGTGCTCTGCTTCTCTGCTTCAATAACGACCCGGACACCCTGCCCCCTCCTTCCCCAGCTGCCTGTCTTTATAGATGATTCTGTCATTTTCCTGGTTTTCATGGCAGACCAAGGTGGATTAGGATCTCGGCATTGCTAGTTATGAACTAGGTGACGTGGGGGGACTATTTAAATTCTACGTCAGTTTTCTTTGTATAAAATAGATACTAATACCGACCCTGGGCCTTGCCCACTTGATCTTCTAATTTTCTCCAGTCTCTGTACACAGCCCGAGTTTGCGGCTCATCATCTCGATTACTAATCACCAGGATTAGCAGTCACCCCCTACCTGGGTTCCTTGCCTTTAGCTCAGCTCCCTCCAACCCTTTCTCCCCTCAGCAGCCAGAGGCATCTTTCTAAAATTCAAGCTGATTGGCATTCTCCTGCTGAAAAACTTTCAGTGGCTCCATTCCCCCCAGGTGGGGTTGATCTTCATGACCTCGTCCCTGGTGATAGCCCTGACTCCAGCCTCAAATATCACCCCTTGAAGGCTGCAGAACACTGGCTGTCTAAGGGGCTTCTTCCCCACACACACCAGATTTTCATTTCCCCTGGGGGGTCAGGGAGGCAAGGTCATTTCAATTCCCCAGCAAGGTCATTTCAGTTCCCCAATGTTTGCGGAGCTGGTGCTGACCCGGGAGCTGGGCAGAAAGCACCTGCCCACCCTTGCCCTATGTGGCCCATCCCCTCCCTGCCTTGCCTGGCTCACTGCCTCTTGTACTCTGGTCCCAGGTCACCTCCTCCAGGAAGCCCTTCCTCTGTGCTTCTTTCTGTCACTGCCCCTATCACACTGCAGTGAAATCTTTGCTTTAGATTTCCGTCTTTGCCCTTGTCTTGGGCAAGGCCCCCATGTACTGTGCAGCGTGGAGTGGGGTGGGTTTGCCCCCACACAGGTTCCTCGTGCTTCCCTTCTCTTCCTGCTTTCCATTTCCCACTGCATCCCCTCCTGTGTTAATCCTTCAGGATGGGTGAAAACTCTACAGTGAGGTTGGGAAGATCAGCCAGCACTGTTGTCGGTGTTTTCCTATGTGACTTCATTTAATGGGTCTTCCTGGGATCATGGTACAGATGAAAAAACTGAGACCCAGGGAGTTAGAGCTGAAATTCTAAGCCGTGTGGTCTGACTGCAGAGTCTGTGCCATGCCATTCTGCCTTTCTCTATGGAAAGCAAAATAATGAGTAAAATGGCTTTCCAAAAGGTACCCAGCTCTGTGAAAATGTAGCGTTAATATTATTCACTACTTTCATGTGTGTCCTCCTTGTTCCTCATTTCTGAAGTGACCTACACAGTAAATACCCACTGTGTTCTTTATTTCCACAAATGTCCCTGTGGGCCAGTATAGTCGTGGGCCCTCTGCGTTGAAACCTCGTAACGTGGTGTAAATGCAGACAGTTCAGTTCCATCTGCAGTATTCTGGCCCCAGGTCACCGAGCCAGGAGGTGTGTGTGACTCTGTAGAATGCACAGTCTGCTCTGTGTCAGTCAGGCACCCTCTCCCTCCCACCCTGCGTCCCCAACAGGGTGCTGCTTTGCATTGATCCATCTGGTCTCCGGGGCTGTTATGTTGTTTGGCTGGGCTTTGGAGCACAGGGAGTGTGATGGATGGGGACAGCTCTTAGCTGCGTCCACCCCAGCAAGGCAGGAGGCCAGAGGAAATCAGCCCTCACATGGGCGACCCACAGACTCTGGGAAGCCCTCCCAGGGTTGCCTCCTATTCCTCTGTCTTTTCTGATGTTCAGTGCCCCATTAAAAAAAAACCTCAAATAAGCAAGTTGCTGTCATCATGTTCTGCAGGCCTGGCCGGAGTGGGAGGATGGAGCGACCTCAGGTGTTACTCACGGTCTGCAGATAGCTCAGGCTGCACCTGCTGACTGGGTCCCGCTGTCCTGGGTCCTTGTGTGTGTACAGTAAGCCAGCGGAGCCACTGCTGCTAAATCTTGTTTGCCAGCTTCCCTGCTGGTTAATGGTTAGAGGGGGGGCCAATGGCCTTCCTCATTGGTGATCCCCTCCCCCTAGGCACTAACCAAAGGGAGGCTTTTCCAGGAAATTTGAGTAAGCACAACAATGCTCCAAATTAACTTTGGGTTCGATTCCCTGGTTTTATTTTTAAATATCAGAATGTGGTTAGTGCTGCATCAATGTCTGTGATTGCCCAGTGGCAGCTGACACAGAAGCCACAGGTACCCTTAATTAGCATGGTGGCACTAATACCTTTCAAGCACCAGGTGCTAACCTCCTGCTAAAGATGAGTCTGGCATGGTCCTGCCTTTAAGGGGATCTCATTCTGGTAAGAGAGACAAACATGGAATAAAAGCAGCCAAGTGCTTCCCATGGATTATCTCATTTAATCTCCACAACAACTCTATGAGTGGATATTATCACTTTTCTTTAGATGGGGAAACTGAGGTACACGGAACTGAAGTGAGCTGCCCTTGAGATTCAAATCCAAGACCATGCAACTCAAAAATCTAGCAACTCCCCTCTTCCCCATATTTTTATTCATCAGTCCTCTTTTGATTGCATTGACAGAGACCAAACTCAAACTGCTTTAGAGCAAAAAAGAATATTTATTGGGTCTCTTGAATGAGAGTTCTGCAGGGTGAGAGGGCTTCAGGCCTGGCTGGATCCAGGGGTCCCAAGTTAGTCATCAGATCTATCTGTCTCTCTTTTAAAAAATTCTTTTTGAGCTGTGCGTGCTTTCTTCTGCTTTCCTGTTTTAGTCTCTCTAAGGCGGGGACAACGGTGGCCACTGCAGCTCCAGGTTATTTGGTTCTAATGGATTCTTTGATATCAGGAGAGAGAGTCAATTTTTCTCAGTATTCATGTCAGTCCCCCAAAGGACTTTGAACATGATTGTCCGTTCTTGGACTGATTAGAGTGTGCAGAATAGGGCATTTGAAAATGCCAAGCCAGGGTCCAGTGCCCTCTGCTGGGTTGACGGTGCCGTTTACTTCCCTCCAGAGGTGAGGGGAGCTGTTTCCCTGAGGAAAGAGGAAAGTCGGGCACATGGCTGGGGCTAGAGTTTTGAGGGGATTTCAGTTTTATTAATACTTATTGGTCATTTAAACTTGTTTTATTTCTTAAGCCAATTTTCAAAGTTTTATCTAGGAATTTATTATTATTATTAAATATGTCAATCAGTAATTATTATTTTTTTGTTCTATACTTTACACATTTCTTGTCTTTTTTTTCCTCTTAATGAATTTTGTTAGGGAGATCTGTCTAGCTAATTAATCTTTTCAAAAGACCAGCTTTGAGTTTTGTTCATTCTTATTGGTATTTTAAAATCCATATTTCATTGATTTCTGCCTTTATTTTTATTTTTATATTTTTTTTACCATCCTTTCAAATTCTCTGGGTTTTCCTCTGTTGCTCTTTTCCTATTTTCTTGAATTATATGCTTAGCTTCCTTACTTTTTAACATTTTTAGTCTCCATATAATGTATTTAGAGTTGAAAGTTTTCATCTAAATTCTGAGTTAGCTGTGTCCCACAAATTTTTGAAATTTACTATTTTAATCATCACTTTTTTGTAAGTATTTTATTGTTTTAATTGTTACCCAAGGGTAATTTAATAATATGTCATTTAGTTTATTTAGAATTTTGGGCTACTCTTTTGTTATTAATTGTTACTTTTATTTCATTGAGGTCAAAGGATATCATCTATGTGATACGGAACATTTGGAACTTATTGAGGCTTTTTTACAATTCTATATGGTAGGAGAGGACACATTGCAAACTGAAGATGTCTGCCGGCAGTACCAGGCCTGGGATAGCTTGGCAAAAAGCCAGGATACCCAGAAACCTGCTGCCACATGCCAGCTCCCATAAGGATCAGCCCCTGATAAAGCCTCATTTGGTATGCAAGATGGGTGAGGCAGGGTCTGAGGGAATCACTAGAGTGGGAAGAACTGTGGTCAACAGGTTAATGTAGACTTTGATTTGGTTCCAGTGCTGAGCCTGGAGCAACTCAGCACAAGTCTCAGAGCAACCAAGGCCAGCTGCTGCCCATGTAGGTCCTGTGGACTCCCCAGTTTTTTCAAGAAAGAGGGCAATGCAGGCTGGACTGGCTGCTCTTGGAGAAAGTGCCTCAGGTGTGGGTGAGTTGGGTTGGGCGGGGTCCCAGTGAGTCAGCAGGGTGGAGCAGCAGAGCTCAGGCAGGCCAATCAGATTCAGATTTGGCTGTGTGGAGGTGGGCTCAACACAGGAAAGGTGGGGGGCGCCAGCCGGCTACACTAAGGAAAGCCCCATGCAGGGAAAATGTCAACTTTCCCTCCATTCCTCACCTGAAGCCACATACTTCCGCCTGCTCCCATATGCCTCCAATGTCCTCTGAGTGATTGTCCCTCCGCTGGAGCCAAAGGTGAGTGTCTGTGAGCGAGCGAGCGAGTCTATGCATGGGCTGTTTAAGAGAACGTCTGGGTTTCCTGCAGCCTTTTGGCCCACCCAAATGATCGGAATCCCCACTGTTTTTCACAGCCAGATGTTATGGGAGCTCCTCTTCCTGGCACCAGTACTCGTGGCTGGGGAGGCTGGTGTGGAGCTGGGGTCTCTCACTCCTCTGGGGAGAACCTTCATGGCTGAGATATCCCTTCCAGTTTTCAACCGCCACACAGAGGTTTGGGGCCTATTCCACGGCTCTGTCCCTCCTACCAGTATCAACATGGCTTCTTCTTTATGTACTTAGTTATAAAACTTCTGTTCAGCCAGATTTCAGTTGGTTCTCCAGGTTGATTGTTCTATAATTTAGTTGTAATTTTATTGTGTTCACAGAAGGAAGCAGGCACAGTGTTTACCTACTCTGCAATCTTGGATCTTTGCAATTTTTTCTTTTTCAAAACATCGTTAGTTATTTTTGTGGATTCATTTCACTAGAGGAACTTTAGAATCAATTTGCCAAGTTGAAAAAAATCCAGATGGATTTCAATTTGAATTATTAATTTGAGGGTGAATGTTTCTCTTTGCTCATTCAGCTCCTGGGCACGTGAGAACTTCCTGGTTTTGCTAACCTCTGGGTGTCTTGCCAGACACCCTTCTGTTTTTTCCCTTAACCCTTTCTACAACTTCCTGCATAGTATCTTCATGAAAGCATCATCTTTTGAACCATTGAGGGGACTCTGAGTAATACTCCATTTAATCCTCACAACAAATCCCTGTAAAATTGGAGTCCCTAGAAGGTAAAGTTGTTTACCCAAGGTCAATAACTAGCCAGTTATTGAGCCAAGTTCCAAGTCCAACTCTGCTGCCTCTAAAAGCTTGATTTTATCCTTTACTGGCTCGCTATTTCAGAATAAAGCAACTCTCTACAATACGACCCACCTGCATGTGAGCCCTGCAGGTTCTATGGTGCTGCTCTGCTTCTTCTCCTTACTGACTACTCGCCCCCTCATCCAGCCCACAACCATACAGAGAGCTCTGTCTCCTCAGGTACTAACTGGGAGTTATGGGACAAGACATGAGGCTAAGGGAAGGCAAATTTTACTTATAGGCCGGGTACTAGAAGTCTGATGTATCCACAGCACCCTGAGGGCTGACCCATGTGTGCAGCTGTCCTTGGCTGATGAGTAGAGAAAATAGCCAACATCAACAGCTGATTCTGGTGGTCAAAGATGCAGAAACACATGGAAAGGTCAGGTTGTACCCTCCTCAGGCGATGTTCCAGCCTTCAGCCTACTGCACCTACATCTTTTGGGTATATGGTGTGCAGTGCTCACTGGCGCATGGGGAACTAGAGAAACAGGAAATAAGGAACCGACCTGGCCATGGAGAGTGGCCTCACTGCACTATCAGAGTGGCTGACGATGAAGGACAGATGCCACATTCTGTGGGGAGTGATTTCCCATCCTCCCATCCATCATTCATTCTCCCACCCATCCATCCATCCATCCTCCCATCCATCGATTTTCTGAAGCACTTGCTATATGCTTAACCTTGGCTGGACATTAAGGGAAGATTTAGAGTAATCACATTGCTGAGACTGTGCATGCCTATGGTTTCCATACTCAAATACCTCAGGGCTAGGTAGTGGGGTGTAGGAAACTCTGGATTGAGGAAACCTTGAATTGACCTTGAAAGAATCCTGAGTTGATATGTTGAATAAACAGAATTCAACTAGAATTAACTAAGATTAAGCTTCCTGTACCAGACAGAGTAGGGGTTTGAATACTCAGTGGAAGCTCCTATAAGTGAGTGGAGTTGAGCTGGGTCCTGAAGGATGGGCAGGATATGGGCAGCCACAAAGAGGGAAGAGGATATGCAGGCTGAGAAACCACTGAGCAGTGCCCTAAGGGGATTCAGAGTCTACTGCATTCACACTGCTCCTCCAGTTCATTCATCTATCTTTGCTCCCTTTTGCGTTTTTATGGGGGCATGAACAGTATCTTATTTCTCTGTGCAAAAATCCAAGGCTTGATAGATCAATATAGAAATAGTACTAATAATGATAGTAATACACAAAAAAATAGCAGCCAATCTGGTTTATTTGTTGAATGTCTTCTAGGTAATAGAATATGAACTAAAATAACCGTACGGGGAAGCACTAGTACTGTTGTTTTGCAGATGAAACCAGGAAAAGATTGAGTAACTTGTTTAAAAGCAAACAGCTTGTGAAGATTAAGTCAGTCTTGGCATGAAAAGCTATGATACCCAGATCTATATTCTACGATAACAGGTAATTTCTAGGGAATAGACACATTCTGAGGTTGATGCAGAGTTAAAAGGAGAAGGGGAAACGGGGTTGAAGGTTTTGTCTTGAGTAGTAAAAAGAAAGCTATTTGTATGACACCGGTTTGAAGCTGATATCTATAAACACACACCACACACACACACAGAGGTACTTTTTTCTTGGTTTAATAATTTGCTCCAGACTTTCTTTGGACATGGTTTCTTGAACATGTGAAATGGCCAATGGCCATTTTATCTGACACATCAATTTTGAGTAATCAGTGGGGGCTACCTGGAAGACTGAGCTGAGAAGGCATTTGAGCCTCCATTTTTCTATGTGAGAGTGCCCGATCCATTAACTGTGACTATCTTGGGCACGGACAGAGGAAGCCTGGTCACCTGAAATAATGGAATTACCACGCTCCAGGGCCGTGGGGAGGGTGTTGGACATCTGGTCTGAGATAAGGGGATGTGGAACAGTAGGTCAATTCAAGACGTAAGACCTCAGGCAGTGAAATACCCCAGTCACCACCTGGAAGTCCTGAGAGGTGGAAAATGAAGTCATATCCAGCCAAGAAAGGAATCAGGCTCACAAAACATAGAAACTGGTCAATGGTGTCCATCTAAACTGCCATCTGGATCTATTGTGGTTACTGGTGTATTGTCTTGAGAAGAATCCCGAGGCTGTGTGTAAACGAAGATGAAAATAGGGCCATGACAGATCGGTGATGTCTGTTTGTGGATGTGAGAGCAGAAGGAGTTGCACATGGCCACATGTTTTCCATTTTTGTCTAGGTCAATGCTCATTTTATAGATGAGGAAGTAGAAGTGTGGAGAGATAGCAGGAGCTTACTTACCAAGGGCTACCCGAGGCAAAGTGAGAATTACGATCCCTTCTTTTGCCTCATGAGCAAGTGTTCTTTTAATCCACTGTTCATTTTCTCAGGATTGACTA
Source organism: Rhinolophus hipposideros (assembly GCF_964194185.1). Taxonomy (NCBI): domain Eukaryota; kingdom Metazoa; phylum Chordata; class Mammalia; order Chiroptera; family Rhinolophidae; genus Rhinolophus; species Rhinolophus hipposideros. The sequence continues at coordinate 93,873,379 of NC_138051.1, forward strand.
GAAATCATAGCTTGTTCTCAGTGTCTAATGGGAATAAACAGCTGAAATCACCTGATATCAGTATTGACTTTGCGTCCACAGGCCGGCTGACCTTCACCTGTGGCTCTTTGTTTATTGTCCAAACAAGCCTTTGAGCCTGTTTATAAGCCCTCGGGAGGCGTATCTCAATCCTGTCTCTGGATTTTTGTCCCCAGTTCTTGAGCACCCACTATGTGCTTTCCACGGAATGCCTTATCTAGTCCTCCCAATAAGCGGTGTCTTTGTGAATGAGAAAGTTGAGTTCACGTGGCTTACCCAAGATGACATACCTCGTGAGTGGTTCGTGCCAGGAATAGAACCCAGACACCAACCCCTCTTTGTCATGCCTGGTTGCTTGGCTTCCTGTGGGTTTTTAAATAACCTCTTCTGGTGTCTTTATTTGTGGAATAGCATTGGGTGTCAAAAATCAACAGTGGCAAAAGCTCTTTGCTTATAGTCTCATTATTGGACATTAGCTGGTCTTTATATCCTAATGGACAATGCCTTCCCTTCCTTATCACTCACTTCCTTTCTCTCTACTAAAACACTGCCAAAAGCCCTCCGTCCATTTGTGCCCTCTCTGGGAGTTCGAGGAGGTGATCAGGGCACTGCTAGCCAGGGTGCAGACCAGGAAAAGGCATCTGTTTGAGTTTGCTAGGGCTACCATAACTAAGTACTCCAAACTAGGTGCTTAAGTAACTGAAATTTATTGTCCCGCACTTCTGGAAGTGATAAATCTGAGATCAAGGCTGGTTCCTTCTGAGGGCGGCGAGGGAAGGGGTCTGTTCCAGGCCTCCCTCCTTGGTGTGACCATCTGCACGATAACATGGTGTTCTCATGGCATCGTCATATCATCTTCCCATTCTGTTCACGTCTCTGTGTCCACATTGCCTCTTCTTTTAAGGACACCAATCGTATGGGATTTTGGCCCATCCTGATGACAGGGCAGAAGCTGGTGGAGGTAATCATTTTAAACTGATTAGCTTTATAAAGACCAGCGCTCCAAATGAGGTCACATTCTGAGGTACTGAGGATTAGAACTTTAACATACACATTTTTTTTTGTGGGGGGTGGAGACACAATTCAACCCATGACGGCTTAACTCTACCACCTAAATTATGCCACTAACATTGTACTATGCTCATTTTATCACATACCCTTGTGGAGGAATAGCATCTTTGTGGGAAACAAAAAGAACAGCTGTTTTACCAGATGGGGGTTGGCATAGACCGGGATACAGCACTGGGCAAGTGTAGCGTGGGCTGGCTTTCAGATCCCGGATCTCCTGTCGGGCATCCATGTGCAGGTACCACTTGTACCACTGTCCTCACTGATCTGGAAAGATAATCCTCTGAAAAAGCAGCAGGGCAACAGCATCTCTACAAAGCCCTTGCTTCTTTTTCCAAAGACGTTTGTAATTCAAAATTGTTCACTGAACTCCCGTGAAACTCACACAACGCACAGTGTGTAGTCCCGGGGATTGAAGCTGCATATTTATGAGGGACTAATCAGGATCCCAGTCAGAGGCCAGGTGAGAGAATCACTGGCAATCCAGCCAACGAGATAAGCAAAACCTGGCCCTGACTGGGGAGATTGCTGCTGCTCCCTGGGCTGGAAACAGTTAATATTAACAGGCCCACAAGGTGATGGGAGCTTGTGTAATCACAGGCCTGGCCACCTCCTCCCCCGTGGCTGACCATCCTGTTTGTCCACTCTGCCTCCTGCACCTCCACTGTCCTCCAATTAATGACCAGGGAGGAGGCTGGGTCTCTGGGCAGCAGCCGGTGGTGCTGTCACTCTGAACCAAGAATGTCAAATGTCACTGCTGCATCAGCAAGCTTTCAGGAGTTGCCACTGGGTCGCAGCGTGCAGGGGAATCCGGCATCTGAATCATGGTCTGTGAGCGCCAGGGCATGTTAGCCGAGAAGGGGCACCAGAGGTGCGTGATGGGAGAGTAAGCTCTCAGGTCTCCCCATCTTGCTCCCCCAAGCAGTTGCCTTGGCCACTGCCTGAGAGAGCTGACAATGCAATATGCCTTTGCCACGACCCCCCCGGACAGCCTCGTCACCCATAGCAGCATTTTGCAAAGTGTATTTCATGGAACCCTACATAGGATTCATAAAGAAATGGCCCCATGGTCAAATAAGTTTGGGAAATACTATGTCATCTCTCTCCCGCTTGGATGGTAATATTTGAAATGAGCTGAGAAGTCCTCCAGTAAAGATTTGTCCTGTTTTCCAAACACATTTCATCAAGGAGACTTTCCCGCTGTAACACAGATGAACACCCCAGGGAAATGCCTTCAAGAAAGGTCCCCTGTTTCTCTGTCCAGGATAGAATGGCCTCCCTGAGCTTCCGCTTGCTCACCCACCTGTCCTTATCTCCTAGCTTCCCCTTCCATTTTATCCTTAAATTAATATTTCATACTTTTTAAATATAGAAAACTCTAAAGGAGAAGACAAAATGGTCTACAATTCTACCACCCATGTCTTTATGTGATTCTGTCAAAATATAAATCGCTTCATGCCTCTGCTGCATACCGTCCTTGGGTTCCACGTCATTCAGAACAAAAGCCCTTCCTTATAGGAGTGCAGTGTAGCAGGCCCCTCCCCACCACCAAGCCAGGCACTGCAGGGGCATCTCTGCCCTCTTCTACTGCTTGTCTTTCTTTCATACTCTCCACTGCTCGCGGCACACTGCCCCTCGCTTCCCTTGTACATGCCAGACACTTTCCTGCCCCAGAGTCTTTGGTTCTTTCCTCTGCCTGACTGCTCTTCGCCCAGATATCTGATGGCTTACTCTCTCACCTGCCTTGGGTTTCCGGTGCCACCTTCTCAGTGAGGCCTTCCCTGGCCACTCTGTCTGAGTGCGTCTCATATCCCAGCACTCCCCATCCTCTGTCCCTGTATTATTTTTTGCAGTAGGACTCATCCTCTTCCCTGATTCTATACATGGGATTGACTTACCTGGTTTATTGCCTGGCTGCCCCACTGAGCTCCTGTGGGAAGGATTGTGTCTGTTTTGTTCACAGTTGCACAGCCAGTGCCTGGCACATAGCTGGTGCTCAGTAAGTAGTTGTTAGATAAATAAATGTATGTGTTCACAGAAGAAATCATACTATGCACACTATTTTGTATTTTGTTTTTTACTGTATTTTTTGCTTTAAGAGATCTTTTCCTATCAGCCTGTACAGAGCTAGCCTTATGCTTTTTAGACTGTATGACCTTCCATTGTAGGCGTGTACCTAAATTTATATAATTGACTCCCTATTGATGGGCATTTAGGATTTTTTTGTTCTTCAAACAATAATACAATTAAAAAGACTTTTTTTTTTTTTTACATTTGTTGTTTGTAAATATTTCTATTGGGTACATTCTTAGTAGTAGACTCTCTGAGTCAAAAAGGGTTTTTAGTTTTTTTTTCTTTTGACTTTAATAGTTGTTAATAAATTATCTTCCGAAGAGATCGCACAGGTTTCTACTCCACCGTCTATTATATAAAAATGTCTGTTTCCTCTCATGCTCATCAGCAATGAGTATTGCCAGCCTCGTACGTTTATGCCTGTCTAGGTGGAAAATGGCACTTCGTTAATTTGTTTTGTGTTTTTTAAAATTATGAATAGGATTGAGAATTCTTGCATATTTTCATTGGTCATTTATATTTATTTTTTTGTAATCTGCCTGCTTAAATCCTTTGCCCATTTTTCTACTGGATTTCTTATGATCTCCTTATAGATTTGAAAGAATTCTTTAAAATTAAAATGATCACTTCTTTGTTATACCTGTTATAAAATTTCTCAGTTTGTCCTTTGGCTTTGTTTATGCATTTTTGATATGACAGTTGAATGTATATATTTTCAACAAATTGATGTAAAATTACCATAAAGGCACAGGATTATGAGTAATAGCTTAATATGTCAGACATTTCACTGGCTTACTTAGAAAATATTGGTCATATAATGATTATTATATAGTTTAAACATAATTTGTATCTTTTGTGATAAAATGTACGTAACATAAAATTTACCATCTCACCACTTTTTATTAATATTTCTTTTTTTATTGAGGTAACATTGGTTAATAACATAAATTTCAGGTATACAGCATTATAATTCAATATCTGTGTACTCTATTTCATACGGACCACCAAAAGTCTACTTTTGTTCCATTACCATATATTTGATCCCTTTTACCCAGTTTGCACCCCTCACCCCTTTGGTAAATGCCATTTGGTTTTCTATATCTATGAGTTTGTTTTTGTTTTATTTTGTTAGTTCATTTGTTACTTTTTATTTTATATTCCACATATGAGTGAAATCATACAGTTTTTGTCCTTTTCTGTCTGACTTATTTCACTTAGCATAATACCCTCAAGATTCATCCATGTTGTCACAAATGGCAATATTTCATCTTTTTGTATGGATGGAGTGTATTCCATTGTATATTTATATGGATGGAGTGTATTCCATTGTATATTTATACCACACCTTCTTTATCTATTCATCCGTTGATAAACACAGGTTGTTTCCATATCTTGGCTATCATAAATAATGCTGCAGTGAATATAGGGGTGCATGCATTTTTTTTCAATTATTGTATTCATATTCCTCAAATAAATACCCAGTATAATATGGTAGTTTTATTCTTAATTTTGTAAGGGACCACCATATTGTTTTCCAGAGCAGCTGTACCCATTTACAATCCTATCAACAGTGCACAAGTGTTCCTTTTTCATCACATCTTCTGTAGCATTTGTTATTATCTTTTTGATAATTGCCATTCAATAGGTGTGATGTGATATCTCATTGTGGTTTTCATTTGCATTTGCCAAATAATTATTGATGTTGAGCATCTTTTCATATGTCTGTTGGCCATCTGTGTGTTTTCCTTGGAAAAATATCCATTCAGATCCTCTACCCATTTTTTAATGAGATTGTTTGGTGTTTTTTGCTGTTGAGTTGTATGAGTTCTTTATATATTTTGGATATTAACCCCTTATCATAAATATCATTTGCAAATATTTTCTCCCATTCGGTTAATTGCCTTTTTCTTTTGGAGATGGTTTTGTTTTTGCTGTGCAGAACCTTTCTAGTTTGGTGCAGTCCCTTTTGTTTATATTTGTTTTTGTTTCCCTTGCTTTTGGAGACAAATTCACAAAAACATCACTGAGACCAATGTCCATGAGCTTAGTGCCTATGTTTTCTTCTATATATTTTACGGTTTCTGGTCTTACATTTAAGTCTTTAATACATTTTAAGTTAATTTTTGTATATGATGTAAGATAGTGGTCTAGTTTCATTCTTTTGCTTATTTCTGTCCAGTTTTCCCAACACCATTTATTGAAGAGACTTTCCTTGCTCTATTGTATATATTCTTGACTCCTTCATTGTAAATTAGTTGCCCAAATATGTGTGGGTTTTTTTCTGGGATCTCAATTTTGTTCCATTGGTCTGTGTTTCTGTGTTTGTTTTTCTGCCAATGCCATATTGTTTTGATTACTATAATTTAGTATAGTCTGAAATTGGAGAATGTGATACCTCAGGATTTTTTTCCACCTCGGGATTGTTTTAGGTGGTTCCCTATGAATTTTAGGATTTTTTGTTTTATTTCTGTGAAAAATGCTATTGGAATTTTGATAGGGATTGTATGGAATCTGTAGATTGCTTTAGGTAACACGAACATTTTAACAATGTTAATTGTTAAACAATCCATGAACACAGAATATCTTTCTATTTCTTTGTATCTTTTTTCAATTTCTTTCAACAATGTTCAATAGCTTTCAGTGTACAGGTCTTTCACTTCCTTTGTTAAGTTTATTCCCACATATTTTATTCTTTTTTGTTGTGATTATAAATGGGATTGTTTTCTTCATTTTTTCCTGATAGTTCATTGTTATTATATAGAAATGTAATAGATTTTTTTGTATATTTTGTATCCTGCAAATTTACTGTATTTATTATTTCTAATAGTATTTTGTTTGTTTGGTTGGTTTTTGGTGGAGTCTTTAGGGTTTTCTTTGTATAAAATCGTGTCATCTACAAATGGCAGCAGTTTTACTTCTTCCTTTTCAATTTGGATGCCTTTTATTCCTCTTTCTTGCCTAATTACTTTGTCTAGGATTTCCAGTACTATGTTGAATAAAAGTGGCCAGAGTGGTCATCCTTGTTTTTTCTTTCTGATCTTAGAGGAAAAGCTTACAGTTTTTCACCGTGGAGTAGATGTTAGCTGTTAGTTTGTCACATGTAGCTTTAATAAGTTGAGATACTTTCCTTCTATATTCATTTTATTGAGATTTTAAAATCCTAAGTGTTGTGTCTTGTCAAATATTTTTTCCTGTATCTATTGAGATAATCATGTTATTTTTATTCTTCATCTTGTTAATGTGGCGTACCATGTAGATTGATTTGTGGATGTTGAACCATCCTTGCCTCCCTGGAATGAATCCCACCTGATTGTCAGTGCATGATCCTTTTAATGTATTGTTGCGTTCAATTTACTATGGCATTTTAAAAAGAATTTTTTCATCTATGTTTGTCAGAAATATTGGCTTGTAATTTTTTTGGGGGGGATGTCCTTGCCTAGTTTTGGTATCAGCGTACTGTTGGCATAGCGAAATGAATTAGGAAACATTTCCTCCTTTTCAATTTTTTGGAAGAATTTAAGAAGGATAGGCATTAAATCTCCTTTGACTGTTTGGTAGAATTCACTGGCAAAGCCATCTGGTCCTGGATTTTTCTTTTTGGGAGGTGTTTGATTACTGTTTTAATTTCCTTACTAGTGACTGGTCTATCAGGTGTTTTAATTCTTCATGATTCAGTCTAGAAAACTTGTATGCTTCTAAGAATTTTCCATTTCGTCTAGGTTGTCTAATTTGGTGGTGTATTGACTTTCAAAGGATTCTTTTATAATCATTTGTATTTCTGTGGTATCCATTGTAACATCACCTCTTTCATTTCTGATTTTATTTATTTGCATCTTCTCTCTTTTTCCCTTAGTAAATCTAGCTAAAGGTTCATCAATTTCGTTTATCTTTTTAAAGAACCAGCTCTTCGTTTTATTAGTTTTTTCTATTGTCTTTTTTATTCCCTATTTCATTTATTTCTGCTCTGCTTTTTTGAATTTCATTCCTTCTACTGACTTTGGGCTTTGTTTCTTCTTCCTTTTCTAGTTTTTTAAGGCATAATGTGAGATTCTTATCTGAGATTTTTCTTGTTTCTTGAGGTAGGCTTGTATTGCTATAATCTTCTCTCCTATCACTGCTTTTCTGCATCCCAAAGATTTTGATATATCATATTTTCATTTTCATTTGTCTCTAGCTATCTTTTGGTTTCTTCTTTTATTTCTTCATTGACCCCATAGCTGTTCAGTAAGTAGCATGTTGTTTAATCTCCACATATTTGTGATTTCTCCACATATTTGAGATTTTTCCAGCTTTATTTTTGTAGCTGATTTCTAGTTTCATACCATTGTGGGAAAAGTTGCTTGATGTGATTTCAACCTTCTTAAATTTATTGAGACTTGTTTTATGTCTCAGAATATGGTCTATCTTGAAGATGTTCCATGTGCACTTGAGAAGAAAGTGTATTCTGTCACTTTGGGATAGAAAGTTCTGTAAATAGCTATAAGTCCATCTGGTCTGATGTGTCATTTAAACCGATATTTCCTTATTGGGTTTGTCTGGATGATCTATCCATTGGTGTAAGTGTCGTGTTGAAGTCTCCTACTATTGTTGTGTTGCATTATTTCTTCCTTAAGTTCTGTTAATAATTGCTTTCTAGATTTTGGTACTCCTAAGTTGGGTGCAGGCATATTAGTAAATGTTATGTCTTCTTGATGGATTTTCCCCTTTATAATTATGAAATGTCCATCTTTGTCTCATGTTACTTTTTTTGTCTTGAAATCTATTTTGTCTGATACAAGTATGGCTACCCCCAGTTTTCTCCGGATACTATTTGCTTGGAGTACAAGCTTCCACCCCTTCACTTTGAGCCTAAGTTTGTCTTTGGAGCTGAGATGAGTCTCCTGAAGGCAGGATATAATTGCATCTTATTTTTTAATTCATCCAGCTAATCTGTGACTTTTGATTGGTGAGTTCAGTTCATTTACATTTAGGGTGATTATTGATATAGGAGGACTTACTCTAGTTATTTCATCTTTTGTTTTCTGATTGCTGTGTATCTCCATTGTTTCTTTCCTTTTGTGCTTCCGTCTGCTATTTCAATTTGATGGTTTTCTACGATGTTTTTCTCCATCTTTTCTTTTTTTATATTTCATGTCTCAGCTCTGAATTTTTGTTTTGTGGTTACCATGATGTTTGTATAAAATGTCTCATAGATAAAATAGTTCTTTTTCTACTGATAACATCTTATCTCCATTCACCTATACAAATTCTGTCCTTTTCCTCCTCTCCTTTTATCTATTTGTTGTCATAAATTAACCCTTTTTATGTTGTGCATTTGGTACCTAATTGTAATAGCGATAGCTGTTCTTAATGCATTTTCTCTTATATAAACTTTATACTATACTTAAGTGTTTAACACCCTATTGTAAAATAGAGTCACAATTTCCTGCTTCTTTCTGTCACTTTATTTAGAGTTTTGTGTACTTTAGTATTTTTCTTTCCATTAGAAGACCTTCTTTCAACACTTCTTATAATTAGGTCTTGTGGTGGCAAAGCTCCTCAGCTTTTGTTTGTCAGGAAAAGCCTCTATTTCTCCTTCATATTTAAAGGATAACTTTGCTGGATATATTATTCTTGGCTGGGGGTTTCTAGCTTTCAGTATTTTGAATATATCTTTCCAGTCTCTCCTGGTCTGTAGGGTTTCTGCTAAGAAATCTGATGATAATTTGATGGAGTTTCCTTTGTAGGTTACTGTCTTTTTTTCCCCGTTGGCTACCTTGAGAATTCTTTTTCTTATCATTAACTTTTGGCAGTTTTAATATAATGTGACTAGGAGAAGGTCTTTTTCCATTGAGATAATTAGGTATTGTGTTAGCTTTTTGTACTTGAATGTCCAATCCCTTCTCTAGGCTTTCAAAATCTCATCAATTATTTCTTTGAATAGGCTTTCTCTTCCCTTCTCTCTCTCTTCTTCTGTGATACCCATTATTTTATGTTACCCTTTCTAAAGAGTCAGAAAGTTCTTGTAGAGTTCTTTCATTAAAAAATCTTATTTCTCTCTCTTCTTTTACCTGAATCATTTCAAATGTTATCTTCAAGCTTGCTAATTCTCTCTTTCCAATGCTTTCTAATGCATCCTTCATCTCATTTACCGAGTTCTTCAGCTCCAGAATTTTTTTTTCTTTTAGTTTCATTCCCTTCCATTCCTTAATTATATCCCTGAGCTTATTGAACCATTTTCCTGAGTTTTCTTGTCTCTCTTTGAGTTTTTTCATGACTGCTATTTTGAGTTCTCTACCATTTAGATCACCATCTTCCACAACTTTGAGATTGGTTTCTGGAGAATTGTCATTTTCTTTCTGTGTTACCATGTTACCTTGGATGTTCCTAGTGCTAGATGTATTATTCCTCTGCTGGCACATTTGAAGGAGTGAACATTTTTCTTATTTAGGTGCCATCTTGATTTTAACAATACAGTAGGTTGGTCATTGCAGGCCTTTTTTTGTTTTCCAGTAGATGGTGCTACAGCTCAAGTTTTTGTTTTCTCTTACTTGCTCTACTGGCATCTCCAAGGTTACGTTAGGTGGGGGGTTACTACCACCTGGGTGACCAAGATGGTGGGTACTCTGTGTCCAGGTTGCCTGGGTTTCAGGGCACCACCATGGTGTGTGTGTGTGTGTGTGTGTGTGTGTGTGTGTGTGTGTACATTGTGGGTTGGGAGGAGCCGTGTTTGTGAGCCCTCTGCACTGCTAACTGGTTCCCTCTGGCCCTTGGTGCTGCTGTGCTGTAACTGGGATGCCACAGACACATCTCTGCTGCTGCTTTTGGGCTCTACTGCAATTTGGGGAGGGAGCCAGATTTCTGGGCACTGACGCTGCTCTGCCCCTCTTACCCTCTGCCCAGCTATAGTGTGGGGGTGGCACACTGGTTCCTCCACTGCCACTGTGTTAGCTGGGACTGCAGGCTCAGCCACAGTGGGCAGGGAAGCATGCCTATGGGTACTCTCCCTGTTCTTCCCCCATCCTGCCTCCCCTGTGCATTCCAGTACGTACACATCCGCATGTACTGGTGTGTGGCTATCTCAGGCGTGCTAGTGTGTTGAGCAGAGGAACCTTTGTTTGCTTCTAGACAGATGAGTCATTACAGATTAAGGGGAGATAAGAAGGAGCCTTCTCACTCTACCATGATGCTGATGTCATTCTTATCTTATCGTTTTTAAGTGTACAGTTCAGTTATGTTCCGTACATTCACATTATTGTGAAACCAATCTCCAGAACTATTTTCATCTTGCAAAACTGAAACTCTACACCCATTAAACATCATCTCCCATTCCTCCTCGCAGCCCTTGGAACTCACCATTCTACTTTCTTCATGATTTTGAATATTCTAGGTACTTCATGTAAGTGGAATTATACAACACGCGTATTTGTTTCTTGCGACTGGCTGACTTCACTTAGCATAATATCCTCACAATTCATCCACGCTGTAGTATGTCTCAGAATTTCCTTCCTTTTTAAGGCTGACTAATATTCCATTATATGTATATACCAAATTTTGTTTATTCATTCACCTGTAGATGCACTTTTGTGTGCTTCCATCTTTTGTCCATTGTTAATAATGCTGCTATGAACAGTGTACAAATATCTCTTCAAGACCCTGATTTCAATTCTTTGAATCTACACCCAGAGGTGAAATTTCGGGATCATATGGTACTTCAGTTTTCAGTTTTTGAGGAACTACTGTACTATTTCCGTAGCAGCATTTTACATTCTTACTGATAGTGCTCACAGTTTCCAATTTCTCCTTGCCAACACTTGTTATTTTTTGTTTTTTAAAAAGTGATAGCCATCCTAATGGGTGTGAGTTGGTATCTCATTGTGGTTTTCATTTGTATTTTCCTAATGACCATGAAATTGAGCATTTTTTCATGTGCTTGTTGGCCACATACATATTTTTTACAAACATGTTAATTCAAGTCCTTGGCCCTTTTTTAATTGGGTTGTTTTTTTCTTGTTGTGGAGTTGTGGGAGTATTTTATATATTCTGGATGTTAATTCCTTATTAGATATATAATTTGCAACTATTTTTCTCCCATTTCATAGGTTGCATTTTCACTTTGTTGATTGTGTTCTTTGATGCATACATGTCTTAAATTTTGATATAATCTACTTATTTTAACTTTTGTTGTGTGTGCTTTTGGTGTCATATCCAAGAAATCATTGTTAAATCAATGTTGTGAAGCTTCCCCCATGCTTTCTTCTAATAGTTTTAGCACGTACATTTAGGTTTGTTTTTCATTTTGAGTTATTTTTTGTATATGGTATAAGGTAAGCATCCAACTTTATTCTCTTACATGTGAATATATGGTTTTCTCAGCACCCACTTGATGAGAAGTGGGTCCTTATCCTGTTAGTTTAGCACTTTTGTCTAAAATCACTTGACTGTATATGTAAGGTTTTATTTCTGCCCTCTCCATTTTATTCTATTGATCTGTATGTCTGTTTTTAAGCCAGTACCACACTGTTTTGATTCCTATAGCTTTGAAATCGGGAAATGTGAGACTTCTAACTTTAGTCTTTTTTCAAGATTGTTTTGGCTATTTGAGTTCCCTGAGATTCCATGTGAATTTTAGGATAGATTTTTCTATTTCTATAAAAGATGCTTACGGGATTTTGATAGGGATTGAGTTAAATATATCGATTGCTTTGGTACTTTTGACATCTTAACAATATTGTTTTCCAATCTCTGAACATGGAATGTCTTTCTATTTGTTGATATCCTCTTTAGTTTCTTTCAGGAACTCTTTTGTGGTTTTCAGTGTATAAGTCTTTCACCTCCTTGGTGAAAGTTTATCTCTAGGTATTTTATTCCTTTTGATGCTATTGTTGATGAAATTTATTTTTAAATTTCCTTTATGGATTGGTCATTGTGAATGTATGAAATGCAACTGATTTTGGCCTGTTGATTTTGTATCCTGCAACTTTGCTGAATATATTTATCAGTGCTAACAGTTTTGTGTGCATGTACGTGTGTTGTGCATGCGTGTGTGTGTGTGTGTGTGTGTGTGCGCGCGATCTCGAGGGCTCTCTACATATAAATCATGTTGTCTGTGAACAAAGATAATTTTAGTCCTGTCTTTCTAATTTGGATGCTTTTTATCTCTTTTTCTTTCCTAATGGCACTGACAAAAACTTCCAATACTATGCTAAATAGAAGAGGCAAAAGCAGGTATCCTTGTTTTGTTCCTATGATGTTAGTTGTGGGCTTTTAATATATGGTCTTTATTATGCTGAGGTAGTTTCATTCTATTCCTAGTTTTTTGAGTGTTTTTATCATGAAAAGATGTTGAATTTTGTCAAATATTTTTCTGCATCAAATGAGATAATCATGTGTTTTCCCCTTCATTCCGTTAATATGGTATGTTGTAATGATGGATTTTCATGTTAAACCATGTTTCCATTCCAGGAATAAATCCTACTTGGCAGTGGTGTATAATCCTTGAAATGTTCTGTGGAATTCTATTTGCTACCGTGTTTCCCTGAAAAAAGACCTAGCCGGACCATCAGCTCTAATGCTTCTTTTGGAGCAAAAATTAATATAAGACCTGGTCTTATTTTAATATAAGACCTGGTCTTATATAATATAATGTAATATAATATAGTACCCAGTCTTATTTTAATATAAACCGGGTATAATATAATATAATACTGGGTCTTATATTAATTTTTGCTCCAGAAAACGCATTACAGCTGATGATCTGGCTAGGTCTTATTTTTAGGGGAACAGGGTACCATATTGTTGAGGATTTTTACATCAATATTCATCAGAGACATTGGTTTATACTTTCCTTGTTTTGTCTGGCGTTGTTTTCAGAGTAATACTGACCTCATAAAATAAGTCAGAAAGGGTTCCTTCCTCTTCATTTTCTTTGTTTTTCTCTTCATTTTTATGGGAAAAGTTTGAGGAGAATTTGTGTAAATTATTTTTTAAATGCTTGGTAGATTTCAATAGTGAAGACATAAAGTCCAGCGATATTCTTTGTTGGGAGGTTTTTTGATTATTGATTTAATTCCCATTACTCTTTATACATCTGTTCACAATTTCTATTTCTTTATGATTAATTCTTGGTGGATTTTGCATTTCTAGGAATTTGTCTGTTTTTAACTAGCTATCCAATTTGTTAGCATACAACTTTTTCATAGTATTCTCTTATAATCCTTTTCATTTGTGTAAAATCACTTGTAACATCTGCTCTTTCATTTCTGATTTTAGTTATTTGAGTTTTCTCTTTTTTTGTTAGTCTGTCTCTCTGAAGGTTGTCAATTTGTTTGATCTTTTCAAAGAACCAACCCTGGGTTTGGTTGACTTTCCCTATTTTTCAATTTTCTATTTCATTGATCTCTGCTCTAATTTTTATTAGTCCTTTCTTTTGCTAGATTTGGATTTAGTTTTTATTCTCCTAGTTCCTTAAGTTGTAAAGCTAGTCGTTGACTTGAGATCTGTTTTTTTTTTAATGTAAATGCTTACAGCTATAAAATTTCCTTTAGTACAGCTTTCACTGCATCCCATGAATTCTGATATGTTGTGTTTCCATTTTCACTTGTCTCAAGATATTTTCTAACTTCTCTTTGATATCTTTTTTGACCCATTAGGTTTTCCAGTTTCTCTTCTTCGACTAATTTCTAGCTTCACTCCGTTGTGCTTGTACAAGCTGCTATAGATGATTCCAATGTTTTAAAGTTTATTAAAACTTGTTTTGTGGCCTAATGTATGGTTTATCCTGAAGAATGTTCCACGTGCCCTTGAGAAAAATGTGTATTCTACCCTTGTTGGGTGCAGTGTTCTGATATGTCCGTTAGTCCGATTGGTCTACAATGCTGTTCAAGTTCTCTGTTTCCTACAGATCTTCTGTCTGGTTTTATTATTGATTATCAAATGTGGGGTATTTCTTCTCCTACTATATTGTGTTGCTATCTATTTCTCCTTTAATTCTGGCAATGTTTGCTTTATATATTTAGGAGCCCTGATATTTGGTCCATATATATTTACAGTTGTAAAATCTTGGTGAATTGAATGGCATTTTTTTCAGCCATACAGTTTGCATTTTGTAAAGTCAGATATGTTAAACCTTACTTTTATGGGTTTGGGTTGTCTGTCTTGTTTAGAGAGATCCTACCCACTTCAATATCAAGAAATAGATTAACCAATGCTTTCTTCTAGAACGTTTATATATTTTATGTGTTAATGTTTGAGCTACCCAGACATCCAAGCACCATTATTTAATGTGGACTTGAGCCTCTAACATTCTAAAGTGATTGGGTCCCCCAAATAAATGCAGATCCCTTCACCGTCTTCCTGTTTTGTGGTCTGCCTGGCTTAGCCTTGCCTTCTTGTTGCCCCCTTTCCCTACCACTCTTCCACCAAAATCTAAACAATTAAGTAGGTGTCCCCACCCATCTCCAGTAGGTCCATCTCTTTTCATTGCTGGTTTTCTATATCTGTTAAGTAAATAGTTTCAGTCAAAATGTTATGCTTGCTGAGCACAGTGCTTGGAGAGTGTAAATAATAAATATTAAGCGGATACAAAGGTCATTGTGACTTGGATTCCACACATCCTGGAGATGTGAAGGGAAACTCAGACATGAGAGGATGAAGGATTTGCATGTCACAGTCAAACCTGGGCCAGTTCAGCCATTCTTTAATGTCATCTAGGGAAAGGACTTGGCTTGGGAAGGGAAGGCCTAACACCAGAGAGGCAATTAATTATTTTGCATGGGATTCACCATCTTTCCCACACAGAGGGGAATATTGATATGGTCGTGCTTGATGATGACTAAGAAGGGCCTGTCAAACTTGCTGGTCAGATGCCTAGACCGGGCACTCTCTTCCAAAAGGGTGGCACCGGAATGTTCTGTCCCATTCTCAACAATGGTCAGCACAGCCTTACGCAGCGCCTGGAGGAGAGAGAGCACAGAGGGCTGTTTGAAGCAGAGGCACGCTGCACCATCCCCCACTCAGGCCAGGAGCAAGGCCCAGTATTCAGGGAGCTCAAAGACGAGGTCTGTCCAGTGGTCCATTGGGCAACTGGGTCTTTATAGCATTTCCTTGATTCAAAAAACAAAACAATGAAAAACAAGCAGAATTGCCAGTTGGGTGTTTACCATTTCAGCATTTTTATCAGAGAACCACAAGATTCACAACTGGAATCATCACTGTGTAGTAGCAAGAACATGATTATCCATCATACGGTTTGGGTTGAAACCCCATTTTTCCCACTAACTGTGTCACTTCAAGGAGATGAATACACTTCTTGAATTCTTGGTTACCTCAATAGGAAAATCAAGCTACATGATATGATCATCTAGGGCCACTATGGTACTTCACGAGTATGTGAGAAACCTCAGTCAGTTTAGCTGTTCATTAAGTGTGTGTGTGTGTGTGTGTGTGTGTGTGTGTGTGTCAGAGAGAGAGACAGAGAGAGAGAGTATCTGTGTGTGCATGTGTGAGTAGTGTGCATATATGTGTGCGCGCATGAGAAGAACAAAATCTAAGATCTTCGGTAAGTGTGGGACACCGTCAATGGGTCACACCTACTTACCTAACATCTTTTTACTCTTCTCTCCCTGGGGCTGGTCCCTTTGCTGTTGCTCAACATCATACTCAGTCCTGTCTTGTCACCTGGCCTGTCCTTCCCCAGCCATGTCCTCCCTCCCTGCAGGGGACACACGGCCCTATATCCACCTTCTCAAGGCCTGTGCCTGACTCAAACCGCACCCCTCACTTCTCCTTCCTGACCACGTTCTCTGCCTCCCCAGAAACAACCCACCACCTCAGGAGGTACAACATTTACTTGAACTTTCTGTCTCCCTTGACATATCCCTTGTTTGTAGTATTAGATTTTAAGCTCCTGGGGGGCCAGGACGTTGATGGGGACCTTCACAGCCAGGCACTCAGTTTGTAGCCTGTATTGAACTGTAGTTGGTCACCTTTAATTCTTCTGAACAAATGGCATTTTTGGCCCAAATCCCTCCTTAACTCAGACTCGGTGATTCATCGATAGCTCCCAATGTCACTGGACCCAGGGTCCAAAAGTCCTTTGAAGTACTTGACCTTAACTTTGTCTTTGTAAATATGGGTCCATCGAGGCCCAAAGAAGGGAAGGCCCTGACCGAAGATGAGGCAGAGGGTCAGTGACACAACCTCAGAGGAGGTCCCTAAAATGTCCAAAGCACATGAGGCCACCTCCTCCACTTAGTCATCTGACCACATCCCAATCTTGGTGGATCCAGTGGCATTCCTCGGCCACCTCAGTCTGTAGGTGTGTTTGTGACCCTTTGGCCTTGCTCAGTTCCCTGAGCTGCAGTCTCCTTACACATTCTGACCTACGGACACCACGGACAGACTCACCTTGGACAGCTTCAGGGGTGTGTCCTCACTGATCCCGGAGAGGTCAGCCCCGTTGCTGAAGACCCTGGTGACGCCCAGGTTGCCCAAGACGGTTTGCAGATCGTAGGTTCCAGAAATGGACAGTTTAGGCAAATGTAAACTGGTAGACCTGTCATAATAGTTGGAAAACAAAGGAATCTCACAGCATTGAAAGTTTCCTTTTCTGGTCATTTGTCCCACTTAGTGCCCTGCTTCTTTGCTCAGTGGAGGTGGATGTTGGTTTATTCTATGTTTGGGTCCTCTATACCTGTGTCGGAGAGTGTTAGAATGATGGGGATCTTCTTGTGTTGCAATATCTCTCAAATGCCACCTCCTCTGAGAAGCCGTCCAGGCAGACCCAGGGTGTCCTGTGGAAGCACTTTGCACACTGCCCTGCCGTGTTTGGTCACCCTCAGACGGGGAGTTCTCTGTGGGTGGAATCCCAGGGCAACGTGGGGTGTGGGGTCAGGTGCTGAGTGACATTTGCCCATGAATGATGAGTGACTGCCTGGGGCTGGTGGCTCAGCTCTTGTTTTCCATGGGGACAAAGTGTGGCCCCGAGAATGGTCTGACATGATCCTAGCCATGGACTTTCTATCCGTTCACCCCACACCCCATCTCTGCCAGGAAGCCCATCGCTCCCTTCTCGGGTTTCTCATGGTGTGTGTTGGTGTCACTCTCCCTGCACCTGGCACTAAATGGGGAAGGGGTACAATGTCCATGCTGAGGAAAGACTGCAAGAACAGGACTTTGCCTCCTCAGCTGTGGACACCATCCATCTCACAGAGCCCGGCTGATCCTTCAGACTGATGCTATCCTGTATCTGATAGCACGAAGTCATGCATGAGATGCCGGTCCACCCTCCTCTGGTCTGGCCAGGCCTATGTGGCAGCTCTGGGCTGGGAATCACCGTATGTCAATGGCTCTGAGGATGTTGGAGAGGTGCTTCTTGGAGAGCCTGCCTTCCAGCTGCTGCATCTGCCCCGGGTGACCCCGCCCTCGCAGCTCTGTAGCACCTCCAGCAGGAGAGCTCCTCGTCCTCGTGCAGGTGAAACATGCCCATGCAGTTGCTCATGGGCACCTTGACGCTAGTCTTCGTGTCCACATGGAGTCTCCTTCCACGAGGTGCTAAGCCTCACATTTATCCTTTCCTTGGCCTGGAGAGAGGTGAAGGTGTACATCAGCTAGAGATTGGTTAAGGTGTAGTAAGTATGCAAGAGAAAGGAGGCCTGAGGCCCCTGACCAGACACTTCCCTCTAAACCTCAGGTTCAGCATCTGTAAATGGGGGCTACAATGAGGCCATCAGGCTACTGAGGGCTTGGTGAGGATACTCGGAAACTGCAGGAATATCCAGCATTTCTATACCGCAGAGGCTAAATGGCGCAGGCCTAGGCGTGCAGAGCAAGTATTTTAAATTGGATTTGATATTTATTTATGGATGTGCTAGGATGATTAATAACAATTATTGGGAGTAGTGGGAAGCTCCCCAAGTCATACGTGGCACCTCCTCATCTGATCTCCCTGCCCCTTGTTAATTGGGGGTTCTTAGCATTCAGGGAAATCACTCTTGTTCTTACTCTAATGACCTTTTCCTGGACCAACATGTGAAATGCAGGGGCCTGGCCATCTCCCTCCCTGCTATCCCAACTCAATGTCACCATCCTGGAAAGTCAGAGGAGATGGGAACCTCGGGGTCCCCTGAGCCCAAGTTTCTCATTGGATGGGAGATGGAGACTGAGGCTGCAGAGGGAACAAGACGTGCGGAAAGTCCCACAGCACACCTGGGAGCCCAGATGGGCTGACTCCAGCCTCGCTGCTCTCAGATCCGCCTCAGATCAAGGCGCCCACAGTGTCAGGGAAGCAGCCCCTGACATTGACTGTCACCGCCCCTACCCCAGGCTATTTCCATAGACTGTTTAAAAGGCCTCAGAATGCCCTCTGGGGCCCACACGTTCCTCCTTCCGCTCCACTAGAGTTGTTCTCAGTTGTTCCATGAAACTCTATTCCCTCATGCACTCTGCTAAAGTGTGCTTTTCTGGCTGTCTGTTGGAGGACACATTGCATGTTTTACCTCCCTCCCTGGTAGGGACGTGCAGTGCACATGAGAACGTTCATACCGTAAAAGGCTCTGAAAAGTCCTGCAAAGAACCTGGTGCTTTAACTGTTTCACCCGTCGCTCCCTAACCTACTTCATCATGGAAAGTCTTTTAGTGGTTGTGTGAGGACACTCGAATAACACATGCAGAAATACACAGCCGTATCACATCGTGAACTGCCAAGGAAAGGTTAAGAACTGACTGTTTGAGAAGATTCGGGGATGTTTCCATGGGAACAAGCTCAGGCTAGTTGTGCAACCTACCTTTAAAGAAGATGTAATTCACCAGGGCGAAAACTGTGTCTTTGTCAAGCTCTTTGACCAGATCCACAATTTTTCCTTGGGTTCCCTTCTCTACATAATCGTTGATCCGTTTCTTGGCTTCCTCGGAATCCTGGAAGTTGATGGAGAAGGCTTCTGAGTGGTACAGTTTCTTGACGTCCTCCAAAAACTTATCCACTAGCTTCGCCTTCTCGCTGATGAACAAGCCATTACCGGTGGTCAGCTGCAGCTGGTTGTCTGGCTGGTTGAGGGTGTGGAGGAGATTCTGGAAGCCCTCGTGGATATCGGCCTCTGCTCTCTCAGTGAGGTTGAAACCGAGACCCTCCAGGATCTGGGTGTGAGTTTCACCCTTGGTCCCCAGGGAGAGCACCGCGAAGGCTGCAGCGATGCTCACTGGGGAGAAGAAGATGTTGGTGGAGTTGGACTGACGGGCCACCTGGCGGTAGAGGCTGAACGCGAAGTCTGCCAGGTTCGGGGCAATCCTGTGGCTGGCCGGCTGGTCACCGTGCTTGGCTGCGTCTGTCTCCTGGACACCCTCAGCCAGGGAGCCAGGGACCAGGCACCACAGGCCTGCCAGCAGGAGGAGGCTCCACGTGATGGAGGATGGCATTGTCCTGCAAGAGGAGAAGGGCCCCATACCCAAGTCAGGAACGAGGTGAGTCCCCCTGGCCACCGATTAACACCATGAAAAGCATCCAGAGTCTATTAAACATCTACTATGTGCCAGCCCTGTGCCAAGCCTTTGCCTACGTCATCATCCTCGGAAGACTTAGAACAATAGCTAAGACTTCTACAGTGCTTACAGACACCCAGCTGCATTCTGAGCCCTTTACTGTTTCATTTCATTGTCCTCTTACAACAATTCTATGAGGTAGGTAACACGAGTTCTGACAATTAAGTTCGCGAACTCATCCTAGAAAAGGTGCTACATACCCCATTGCTGAATGTCACCTTCCAAGCACTCCCGTTGGGAAGCTATGCACCAACACCAGTGCCTAGTCCACCCTTCAAAGCAATTTTAGAACTCTTTTTTTGGAATGGCATTCAGAGCTTTCGACGTATTACCCTTGATGTCCTGAATATCATCAAAATGTTCCTTTCAATATTTCCTTTATGTTCGGGTAAAAAAAGAAGTCATTGGGGGCAACATCAGATGACTACGGAGAGTGTTTCAATGCAGTTATTTGTTTACTGGCTAAAAACTCCCTCACAGACAGTGCTGTGTGAGCTGGTGCATTGTCGTGATACAAGAGCCATGAATTGTTGGTGAAAAGTTCAGGTCTTCTAACTTTTTCACACAGCCTTTTCAGCACTTCCAAATAGTCAAGTTGGTTAACTGTCCAGTTGGTAAAAATTCATAATGAATAATCCCTCTGATATCAAAAAAGGTTAGCAGCATTGTTATGACTCTTGATTTAGACTGACAGAACTTTTTTGGTCATGGAGATTTGGCTGACTTCCAATGTGCACTTTGACGCTTTGTTTCAGGGTTGTATTGGTACACCCATGTTTCATCACCAGTGATAACACAGCCCAAAACATCATCTTGCCTCTCCAAAAGGTCTTGGCAAACTTCGACTCTCCTTTGCCTTTGTTCATCTGTGAGCTCCTTTGGGACCCCTTTTGCACACACCTTTCTCATGACAAGATTTTCAGTTAAGATTTTCCTGTTTCTGCCGATGTTTACTTGGTCTGCTATGCTTCTGAAAGTCAGCTGACGGTTTTGACGCACAATTCTACGAAATTTTTGCAGTCAGTTCTGCTTATTACTGGCCGCCCTGAACTCTCTTCATCAGTGACACGTTCTCTCCCCTCAGAAAAACGTTTAATCCATTTGTACACTGCCATTTTCTTCATGGCATTATCCCCATAAACTTGGACTAACGTGTCCCTGATTTCATTTCCACTCTTGCCAAGTTTAACAAAAAATTTAATGTTTGTTCATTGCTCTAAATCAAGCTCAGACATTCTTGCAACGGCACACAAAAACACACAACCACAATAACGAACACCATTCAGCAAGACACCCCCACACGTCGACACGAACACAGCTGTGAGACACTGATATACCAAGGGTGTGAAACCTTCCCGAGCTGTTTGTACAGTGCTGCCCATGTATAAGCGCACGGTGGCAAGTGCGCGAACTTAATTGCCAGAACTTAATTGTCAATTCCCAATCTACAGACAAGGAGACCAAAGTTTCAAGGGTTTAAGTCACATGTCCAAGGTCAGAGAGCAAGTAAAGGAGCAGCACCAGAATCATACAGACGGGTAGTGTGGGTCCAGAGTCCATTCTCTAGAATGTTCCACTAACATCTGCAATGACCTGAGGTGCAAACACAACAGTCCCTGTTTTACAAAAGAAGAAACCGAGGCACCGGAGCATAAGGTACACGTGCACAATCACCCAGGAAGGAGCCAGATCAGGCCTAGGGATGACTGGATCTGGAACAGCCACAGTGGGGGCTGCCGTTGACCCCTGTTATTTAATGGACAGAGAGGATCTCACCCAGTGATATTCAGCCAGAACACAGTGGGGCTGTGAGGAAACCCATCGGGCCTGACTTTGGCCCAGACTCTCCCTCGCTCCACACACTTCATTCATCTCTCCTTTTGTGCAACTACTACAGCCCACACCTGTAGGCCACTTGAGCCTGAAGTGGATTAATGTCTGATCCTGCACATTCCAGGCCTGGGGGATGCTGTTAAAAAAAAAAAAAATGCCCACGAGAGTCCTTAACCTCAAGGCCTTCTCAGAACAGACATTAACCTTTGTCTCATGGAGTATCTTGTTATCTTCATTTTACCAGATGTCAAAAGTGAGCTCTGAGCAGATCGCTACAGAGCTGGTGAAGCAGAGCTGGGACAGGCAGGGCTCTTTGCGGGGTGTTGTCCTGCTAACTCCCTCCCTGAGGTAGGAACTTGGGTGCTTCTAGGGGCCGGCACACAGGGAGTCCGCTGTCTCAAGCTCAGAACTATTAACATTCTGGGTTGTGGGGGGCTGTCCTGTGCATTGTAGGGTGTTTAGCAGGATCCTAGATAAAACTAGATGCTGGTAGCAACCCCCAACCCCCAGGTGTGACAATCAGAAATTCTCCAAACATTTCCCAGTGTCTTCTGAGGTGAAAAGTGCCCCTGTGGAGGTCCCCTGTGGGGGCAGAGGGGCTCGGAGCATGAGGCCCACTTGGGAGGCCTTCTCCTCCCTGGTTGGACAGACTTCTCTCGTTTCAGAGTGGTTTGGGTCAAGGGAGTCCCAACTGAATTTTCTCACTGGGGCCAAAGTGTTCAGTAGACCCAGTCGGTTTGGGGTGTCCATTGTTCTTGGGCGGGGGACCCTGTCGAGGGATCCCAGCATTCTGCTGTGGCATGTTGTGCCAAGGCCTCAGGAGACAGCAAACAAACCTCCTCACCTGTCATCTGGGAGCTCGAATGGCCCTGTGGCCCTTGTGCCACTGGGAACTTAATGACAGCCACTTGGAAGAGATTTTTAATAACAACAGGGTCTGAGTATGAGGGCTGCCCCCACTGAACACTCACACAGCCACAGGCCCCAGAAGCCTTTCCCAGGCTGGCCCCACAATGAGTCTCAGGTCCCAGACCCCAAATCGCAGTTCCGGCACTCGGTCAGCTTACCTGCCCACCTGGGCAGCACCTGCCTCCCAGCTCTGGGGTCAGAGGACAGGCCTCAGAGATGCTTCTTTCTCCAGTGACATGGGGGTGGGGAGGGGAGGCAGGAGGTGGTGGAAAAGAATTGCTTTTAGCTTTAGATAGGCCTGGGTTCAAATTGCCTCTGTCATTTATCACCTGTGGACCCAGGACAAAACTTTTCATTTCTCTGATCCTCCTCTTTAAAATGAGATTGTTGGGAGAAGTGAATGGAATCAGTCTACTCATCAAACTCAGCCAGAAAGGGGCCCGGGGATCAGCTCTTTGGGGAAAGAAGGTCATGGGTTTTGCAAACTAAAGCTTTTAGGATCAGTGAGGGGCCAACAGATAGCAAGATGGGTCACGGACCCAGATAAGAAAGGGGAAGAGGTGACAGAACAGGCAGCAGGGTTATCTGAGGAGTTAATGAATACACCTCAACCTTTCAGAGATCAAGGCCAGGGGTCTGCGGTGTAGGAGGGTGGGGGCCAGGGAGCAGAGAGGGAGACCAGGGCCATCCTCTGGAAATCTGGGGAACGGGCTGTCACAGGGAAAGCTAAACAGGCTTTCGCTTTCTCCAGTAAGATAAGGGCGTGGGATCACAGGTAAGGGCAAGGACTCCGGCTCTGGCTGAAGTTTTAAGGAGCCAGGTAAGACAGAAGGACCGTGGGGTAGAGAAGCATGGTGAAGAAGTGGGGGGCTCTAAGGTGGCTCGTCCCTGCCTCTGCAAGGTGGGAGAGTCACAGCTGAAGACCACCAGAGCCACAGGGCCCAGGCCACGCCTGGGGAGGGGAGAGGAAGGAGAAAAGTAACAGCAGAGCAGCTGTGCCCACCAGCACCTGCTGTCACAGAGGGCCTACTGTGCGCTGGGGCATCTGAGGGGAGTGATTCCGTTACCCACTGACCGTGCTGAGCAGGACAGTGGAGGCTCGCTGACTGGTTTCAAATCCTGACCCTGGCCAGTGGAGCCAAACCTGTCTGCACCTCTGTTTTCTCCTCTGTCAAGTAGAGCTAACAGTCCTGGCACGGTGGCCCAGCATCATCCCACTCCGGCGCCAGCTCAGGAGGCTCATGGAGGATTGCTTGTTCAGCACATGACACTCACTTATTCTCCAGAGAGGCTCGCTGGGCCGGTCTTGCCCACAGGCTGTCCCACACTGTCTCAGGGCTTCACCTATTTATGGAGCAGTCTCAGGGATTAGGGCGCCAAGTTCCATAGCCCAATAACTGCCCGCCCCCGCTTTTCATGCAGGAGATAAGCCTGGGGAGCTTTCGGTACCTGGCCAGCGAGCGCCTGATACCACCAGAGGGCCTAGCTGTGCCTTCCTAAAGTGGAACCAGCAGGTGCAAGGCCACCTGAGGGTGGGCTGATGGGAACCCATGACCATGCAGGACCAAGGGTTCGTCTCGCTTTGATACCCAACTCACAGAGTCATTGAGAGGAGTAAGTGATTAAAACACACCCAGAGCCTAGAACTGCGCCTGAGACATGGTTGTCCTTGCATACATAAATGTCAGTGGCCTGAAGTCACAGGGCTTGTTGCTGTCAAGGTACCAGCCCTAAGAAAGCTCATGTCAAGAGCTGGGATCTGTGACCCTCAGGCTCCAAAGTCCATTTGTCCTGGCACAGAAGGAAGATAACAGGCACCGGCCAAGTGCCAAGGCTCAGAGCAACCACATGAAAGAATGAATGACATTGGGCCGCCCTCATGTCATTAGTATCTTGCAGAATATCAAAGACCTTAAGGGATCTTTAATGCTCCTGTTTCGCTGGTGAGAAAACCGAGGCTTGCAGTGGGGAGGTGACTTCTCCAGCTCCCAGAGAATGTTCGTGGCAGGCTGTGAAAAGATCCCAGGCTGTCTGACTCCTGCTCAGGGTCCATGGTAGCCAACTGTGTGAATATCTGTAATTTGCTCTTTCCAGAGATAGGAAAGTGGAAAGCTAGCCCCAAACTATTACTTTTGGAATCTGCAGACTTGATGAGTGATTAATATTTGGTAAGAATCAGCACTAAGGAACACTTCACAGAATAATCCATAGAAGAAATTTGAATGAGTTAGGTCTCATCATTCTCATTTTTCAGTAATGGAAACTGAGGCACACAGATACCAAATGGCCTGGCCAGGGTTCTACACTAATTAGAGGCTGACGTAGGATACCTGAATTCTTTGCACATTGTTGTACTGCCTTTAGCATTTTCACTTTAACATTTTAATGCTGAAGGTCACCTCAGAACTAAAGGACATTACATTAATAATACTCAGAACATACTTTGAGGCTGCGGACTAAAGAAAAAATTAGCTTTTTAAAATTAATACACATTTCTCACTTGCTCTGTTCGCTGTGGTCTCTGTGAAAGTTCCACTGTGGCATTAAAAAGATTCTAACAGCTCTGATCTTTCATTGCATGGTGTTCACTTTGTTCTCAGGTAACCAAAGTGATAAAAAGTACCAAGGAGCATCTGGTCATGGAGACCAAATGTCCCTGGTATTATCTGTCACCTCCATCTGGCATCAGGCTTTCCCTATGGGACTGTCCTGTTGTTACCCTTTCCCATGTGACTTCACCTCACATCCCCCAAATTTCCTAGCACATGCTTACAATGGCCACCTGGACTGTTTCCCCTTGGCATGGGTTTTTTTCTGACATTTTCTTTCCAGTTCCCTCCTGAGGTTTGCCTTTCTACCTTTCCTTGTCTTTTTGATCTTAGCTGTTGTTAAAGGCTTGCTTTTTAGGTGAAGGCTTCTTTGAGTGCATTTTCTCGGATTCTAGTTGCATCAGTCAGGATGGGCTGGGTTTTGCTGCGGTAACAAATTGCTCAGAACCTCAATGGCTAGCACCCTGATTTGTTGCCTGTGTCCTCGCTGGGAAGGGAGATGCCTTGGTGAGAGTGCCTTCCTCTGATTTCTCCACCCTGGAGTTCTAATTCCATTAGTCCTGCAAGACTTGGCTTGTTTTCATTCCAAAGCAATCCTGCAGGGCCTGGCCATGAGTGTGGCCACGTGATTGCTTGCAGCACCAGTCATGAATGTCCAACAAAGAACAACAACAGAAAGGCCCCAGCTTCTGAAGGAGCTCTCAGTTGTCCAGGTTGTTTGCGGATGTTTGTGGGTTGTCACTGATGGCTCTGGAAGGACTCCGAACATGCACTGTCACCACGCTGTAAGGCCTGATTTGTTACCCATTATCTACCACCACAGATCAGCGTTCTTCAAGGGTGGGTCCTGGGTCTCCTTTTCTCTATCCCCAGGATATTGCAGATACGCAGGAAACATTAGTGTTTTCTTGTTGAACAAATGCCCACCGCCTGGGCTTGTAGAGGGGATCAAGGGAGCACGTGGGCTAGAAATCCACATGTGATCTGTATTTCCCATTTCTGAATCAGTGCACCTGTGTGAGAGCCCAGAAGCTCCCTTAACTTTTGTCTTCATTTTATGAATGAGGCTCAGATGTCCCAGTCAGGACAGAGCTCGCACTTAAACTAAAAAGTTTGTTATTTATGCTTAAAATTGAATTGGTGTGTCTTTCCTTGTAAACTGATAGAGAGATGTAAATGTCATCACCATGTTGTCCCTGCCTCAGCCTGGAGCCTGCTTGTGTGTTTCCTTCTCATCTGTTTCAGAGAAGAGCTGGGTCCTTGCTGGAGGGGAAAACTGACCTGGACCAGTCCTAAAGCCCCAGCTGTGTCTTCAGCTGGTGTTAGGCTAGAGAGGTGGACCCTGTGTGAACTGGAAGGTTGGAATTATTCATAATGTGTGAGATATCTGGAAAATGCATACTGTCGGGGCAGCCCAGGCCTAAATGAGGGACCTGCCTTCTAGAAGAGCAGGTTTTCCAACCTGCTGGAACTCCATTTCCCCATCTGTAAATTGGGGATAATGATTCCTAGCTTATGTCCTTCAACGACTGGTTTCGAGAGCCAGTGGATATATATATTTAAAATTTATTGGGGTGACAATGATTAGTAAAATTATATGGGTTTCAAGTATACAGTTCTGTAATATGTTATCTATATATCAATCACATTGTTCGTTCACCACCCAGAATCAGTTTTCCTTCCATCACCATATATTTGACCCTGGTAAGGGAGGAGGGGGTGGTAGATAAATAAACAGTGGATATATTTTAAATGCTCTGAAGAGTAGGCAAAGCTGAGGCTTACGGCTGTCCTGACTGATTGGTGGCACACTCCAGTCCTCCTTCTGACAAGGTGGCCCTGATTATTTGCCCACCCATGATGAACCCTATTGGTTCCCATCTGAGCCAATGAATTCCCCTCTGGGGTTTTAAGCTAATTTGAATTGGATCCCAGCCAATCAGAGTGCAGACTAATGTAAGGACAGGCCATTCTCAGAAGTGAAATGATGGTATCTTAGGTGAGTACACCCAGCTCATTCAGCGTTCTTGCCCTTTCCCTGGACTCTCAGGAGTTCCAACAGGCCTTTGAATCTGCCCCTTTTCTCCCACGAAATGCCGATTTGGGAGAGTGTAAAGTGTTGCGAAGGTTGCTTGCAGAGGGCTATGCACTCCGTAAACTGGGGGGGGGGGGGAGCGGGGGCGCGGTGGGAACAGCTGTAGCAGCTCAGCCACTTTCCCACTGGGGCCAAGGGGTGTTTCTCTTGCAGAAGTATGTGCTGTGGGCCCCAGCCTTCCTTATTCTTGAGGGAGGAATTCAACTCTGCATAAGTCCAGTGGGGCTGTCTGAGAGGGAGCGTGGTGATATGAGGTTTGGAAGAACAAGGAAGGCCCTAAAGCCACTTATTAGCTCCATGACCATAAGCAAGACAGCTAGCCTCTCTGAGCCTCGATGTCCTCATCTATAGAATGGGCATTAAAAAAAAGAGCTCTGCTCACAGCATCACGCTGCTGCTCTGAAAATTCAGTGAGAAAATGCTTGAATAACCCCTCCCGAGAGCCAGGCTTAGAGAAGCTCAGCATGCCACAAATAAAGTCCCTGACATTGCACCCTGCTCTATTCTTTACAAGCTGTTTTAACTATTCAATGTGAACCTCACACCAACTCAAGGTACGTTTTATGTCCATATGAGTGTATACTGAGTCTCAGAGAGGTTTGGCAACCTCACTAAAGTCACACAGCTGGGAAGTGGCAGAGTCTGAACTTGATTCCAGGTCCTTAGACCCTCAGGTCTGGCATCACTGTAGGTGTTTGAAAATGTTCATATCATTATTGGGATTTGTGGAAACTGGAAGTCTCTAGACAGAGAAAACTCAAGAGGATATGAGGCTTATTTAGGAAACAGTTGAACCCATTATATTAAATGATGTAAAACTGCACATATGTGGCCATTTTGACTTAAAAGGTGTACAATTTCTATGACTCAACCATGTTCTTTAGGTGTACATTCAACCCAGTGAGTGGCTTAGACGGTGATTACTAGATTTGTGTGAGATGGAGCAGCCCTTCCCCAGGACAAGCAAATCCCCTGAGAGCCCCAGGAGCTCGCTCCTTCAGGCTGGGGGCCCAGCCAGGCTTCCTGACTGCTGCAGCCCTTTGGCAGGGCCTTGGACACAGGTAGGAGCCACGTGGCCCTTGGTGAAAATGGCTGCTCCTGGGGAAGCCTTTAGTTCTGGCCCAGAAGCTGTGGTTTCCCTTCGAAGACCATCTGTAAAATGTGTCATCCGTCAGAGCTCAGCCAGGGAGGGCAGGCAGGGTCAGTGGGGGTCAGGGGTCTGCTATACTTCCTCTCCCACGACCAAAGAATCATTGGAATGACTTTCTAGAGCCACCCAGGATATCTTGGCCATATGTTGAGGGAGGACAAGAGAACGTAGGGTACGTGTCTTGGGGGGTTGAACCTCCTGGTAAGTTTGAACAGGTGGTACAGACCAAGAGCAGAGACCATTGTCTTCCCCTGGGGAGAAAAGACCTGCTTCTAGGAAGATGCTTTTGAAGGACCTGAGGCAGAAATGGAATGACAAGGACAGAATATATATTCCCAGTCCAATCCCATTGGAAAGGACTCCTGGAAAGATCAGCCAGAGCTGTTTGCAGAAGGACCTGTGAGCAGTTGGGGCGCAAGCCTGGCTCAGGTGACAATGTGGGATGAAGAGGGGACCTGGCCTTCGTGCTCCGCTGCTGGACACATGGCGGCTCAGTGCCCCTGTGTGAGCTGAAGGTGCTGGGAGCACCAGGGAGGCAGCCTTGTGGCAGGTGCCAGCCGCCCTGCAGGGTGAGAGGCTCGCAGGGGGTGCACAGAGGTAGGGGTTTAGCAGGAGGACTTGGGGGACCCTGGGTGGACCTCCTTGGTGGAGGCAGGGGCCCTGGGCTGGAATTTGAGTGTGTGATTCCCCTTGAGCAATTCCCAGACAAGACTGGAAACATGGAGCCTTTCCATAGTGATTGGGGAAGAGGCAGTAAGCTGTGGCTTTCAGCCACTGTTCTCTTGGCCGAGCACAGTGCCTGGACAGGGTAAACGTTTACTACAATACACATTAACATAGTGGTTACATGAAAGATCGCTGTAGCCTGGATCCCACACACATCCTGGGGACCTACAGGGAGATTCAGGGACAAGAGGATGAAGGATTGGCACACGTCACACAAGTTTGGCCGGGCCAGTCATTCTTTATTGTCATCTACGAAGGGGACCTGGCCTGGGAGGAGAGGGCTGAACCAGAGAGGCAGTTACTTTTGGGTAGGGTTCACCACTTTTCCTACAAAGAGGGGACCCTTGGTGTTTTTATCGTAGATGATGGTGACGAAGGGCCTGTTAAACTCAACAGTTGGGGGAATAGACATTGGAATGGCTTCCAGAAATGTGGCGCCGGCAGCTTCTGTCCCTTTCTCGTCGATGGTCAGCACAGCCTTATGCAGGGCCTGGAGGGGACAGAGCAAAGGCCTGTTCTGAGCAGACACAGGCTCCCCGACCTCCACAGGCTCCCCTGCCCCCACAGGCTCCACTGCCCCCCCATAGACTCCCCCACCTCCACAGGCTCCCCCACCATCACAGGCCTGGAAGCAAGGACTGAAAAGGAGAGTGGTACCCAGGGAGGGGCTCACTGGGCCTGTCCCCACCAGCCTGTCCTTCCCCAGCCATGTCCTCCCTCCCTGAGAAGACACACGGCCCTGTATCCACCTTCTCAAGGCCTGTGCCTGACTCAAACCGCACACCCTCACTTCTCCTTCCTGACCACATTCTCCGCCTCCCCGGAAACAACCCACCACCTCAGGAGGTACAACATTTACTTGAACTTTCTGTCTCCCTTGACATATCCCTTGTTTGTAGTATTAGATTTTAAGCTCCTGGGGGCCAGGACATTGATGGGGACCTTCACAGCCAGGCACTCAGTTTGTAGCCTGTATTGAACTGTAGTTGGTCACCTTTAATTCTTCTGAACAAATGGCATTTTTGGCCCAAATCCCTCATTAACTCAGACTCGGTGATTCATCGATAGCTCCCAATGTCACTGAACACGGGGTCCAAAAGTCCTTTGAAGTACTTGACCTTAACTTTGTCTTTGTAAATATGGGTCCATCGAGACCCAAAGAAGGGAAGGCCCTGACCAAAGATGAGGCAGAGGGTCAGTGACACAACCTCAGAGGAGGTCCCTAAAATGTCCAAAGCACATGAGGCCACCTCCTCCACTTAGTCATCTGACCACATCCCAGTCTTGGTGGATCCAGTGGCATTCCTCGGCCACCTCAGTCTGTAGGTGTGTTTGTGACCCTTTGGCCTTGCTCAGTTCCCTGAGCTGCAGTCTCCTTACACATTCTGACCTACGGACACCACGGACAGACTCACCTTGGACAGCTTCAGGGGTGTGTCCTCACTGATCCCGGAGAGGTCAGCCCCGTTGCTGAAGACCCTGGTGATGCCCAGGTTGCCCAAGACGGTTTGCAGATCGTAGGTTCCAGAAATGGACAGTTTAGGCAAATGTAAACTGGCAGACCTGTCATAATAGTTGGAAAACAAAAGGAATTTCACAGCGTTGAAAGTTTCCTTTTCTGGTCATTTGTCCCACTTAGTGCCCTGCTTCTTTGCTCAGTGGAGGTGGATGTTGGTTTATTCTATGTTTGGGTCCTCTATACCTGTGTCGGAGAGTGTTAGAATGATGGGGATCTTCTTGTGTTGCAATATCTCTCAAATGCCACCTCCTCTGAGAAGCCGTCCAGGCAGACCCAGGGTGTCCTGTGGAAGCACTTTGCACACTGCCCTGCCGTGTTTGGTCACCCTCAGACGGGGAGTTCTCTGTGGGTGGAATCCCAGGGCAACGTGGGGTGTGGGGTCAGGTGCTAGGTGACATTTGCCCATGAATGATGAGTGACTGCCTGGGGCCGGTGGCTCAGCTCTTGTTTTCCATAGGGACAAAGTGTGGCCCCGAGGATGGTCTGACATGATCCTAACCATGGACTTTCTATCCGTTCACCCCACACCCCATCTCTGCCAGGAAGCCCATCGCTCCCTTCTCGGGTTTCTCATGGCGTGTGTTGGTGTCACTCTCCCTGCCCCTGGGGTGGGTACCAGGAAGAGGCAGTGTCCATGCTGTGGAGGAAGTCCCCAAGGTCAGGACGTTTTCCTCCTCAGCTGTGGGCACCGTCCGTCTCTCGGAGCCCGCTTGTGCTACCTGAATGGACGCTGGTGTCTGTGTCTGCAAGCACAAGGCCACGCACAGTTGCTTGGCCCACGGGAGGTGGGTCCACTCTCCCCCGCCCCTGTGGCCAGGCCAGGTGTGACAGGCCAGCCTATGGTTTGGGCAGTCACCTCACGTATCTCTTCTCCAGGAAATTGGTGAGGGCCTCCTTGGTGAGCTTGTTCTCCATGTGCTCCAGTTTCCCCTCATCCGGCAGGATGAAGAAGGCGGTGGCGTTGCCCACGTAGTCCATGAGCAGCACCCAGCTGGACAGTGTGTCACAGCGGTGCAGGTCAAACATGCCCAGGCGCCTCATCATGGGCACCTTGACCGTGGTGCCCGCGTCCACGTGGAAGTCCTCCTCGGTGGTCTGGTCAACCTCGAAGGGCTTCTCCCATTTGCCTGGAGAGAGGGGAGGGTGCAAGTCAGCCGGTGGCGGGGGTGGGTGGGGGGTGTTAGGAATAAGTGGGAGAGTAAAGCAGCCCTGAGCCGCCTCGATGAGATGTTTCTCTCTGAGCCTCTGCTTCCTGTAAAATGGAGCTAAAACGCACATCCGTGCACGGAAAGGACTTTTGTGAGGATGATGCCCGCCTAGACTAGGGTCCAGATTTTCTGTGTTGTAGAGGCTAAGGTTGCCCATCGGGCTGGGCAGAATAAGCTTTGAACTTGCATGTCATGTTGATTTAATTGAAGGCTGCTTAGAAGATTCTAAATGAAAACTATTGGCATAAGTCATACGTGGCACCTGCTCGTCTGGTCTCCCTGCCCCTTGTTAATTGGGGGTTCTTAGCATTCAGGGAAATCACTCTTGTTCTTACTCTAATGACCTTTTCCTGGACCAACATGTGAAATGCAGGGGCCTGACCATCTCCCTCCCTGCTATCCCAACTCAATGTCACCATCCTGGAAAGTCAGAGGAGATGGGAACCTCGGGGTCCCCTGAGCCCAAGTTTCTCATTGGATGGGAGATGGAGACTGAGGCTGCAGAGGAACTAAGTTGTTCCATGAAACTCTATTCCCTCATGCACTCTGCTAAAGTGTGCTTTTCTGGCTGTCTGTTGGAGGACACATTGCATGTTTTACCTCCCTCCCTGGTAGGGATGTGCAGTACACATGAGAACGTTCATACCGTAAAAGGCTCTGAAAAGTCCTGCAGGGAACCTGGTGCTTTAACTGTTTCACCCGTCGCTCCCTAACCTACTTCATCATGGAAAGTCTTTTAGTGGTTGTGTGAGGACACTCGAATAACACATGCAGAAATACACAGCCGTATCACATCGTGAACTGCCAAGGAAAGGTTAAGAACTGACTGTTTGAGAAGATTCGGGGATGTTTCCATGGGAACAAGCTCAGGCTAGTTGTGCAACCTACCTTTAAAGAAGATGTAATTCACCAGGGCGAAAACTGTGTCTTTGTCAAGCTCTTTGACCAGATCCACAATTTTTCCTTGGGTTCCCTTCTCTACATAATCGTTGATCCGTTTCTTGGCTTCCTCGGAATCCTGGAAGTTGATGGAGAAGGCTTCTGAGTGGTACAGTTTCTTGACATCCTCCAAAAACTTATCCACTAACTTCGCCTTCTCGCTGATGAACAAGCCATTACCGGTGGTCAGCTGCAGCTGGTTGTCTGGCTGGTTGAGGGTGTGGAGGAGATTCTGGAAGCCCTCGTGGATATCGGCCTCTGCTCTCTCGGTGAGGTTGAAACCGAGACCCTCCAGGATCTGGGTGTGAGTTTCACCTTTGGTCCCCAGGGAGAGCACCGCGAAGGCTGCAGCGATGCTCACTGGGGAGAAGAAGATGTTGGTGGAGTTGGACTGACGGGCCACCTGGCGGTAGAGGCTGAACGCGAAGTCTGCCAGGTTCGGGGCAATCCTGTGGCTGGCCGGCTGGTCACCGTGCTTGGCTGCGTCTGTCTCCTGGACACCCTCAGCCAGGGAGCCAGGGACCAGGCAGCACAGGCCTGCCAGCAGGAGGAGGCTCCACGTGATGGAGGATGGCATTGTCCTGCAAGAGGAGAAAGGGCCCCATACCCAAGTCAGGAATGAGGTGAGTCCCCCTGGCCACCAATTAACACCACAAAAAGCATCCAGAGTCTATTAAACAACTACTATGTGCCAGCCCTGTGCCAAGCCCTGTGCCAAGCCTTTGCCTACGTCATCATCCTCGGTAGCCTCACACCAGAATCACACCTGGATAGTCTGGGTCTGGATTTCACACTCTCAATGTCCCCACTAACATTTGCAATGGCCCTGAGGTGCAATTGCCAAAACTCCTGTTTTACAGAAGGGGTAACTGACGAACAGGAAGCATAAGGTACATGCACATGATACTCAGGAGGTGGCCAGATTAGACGTGGGGATGATGGATCTGGAACAGCCCAGGGAGCACTGCCATTGAACCCTGTTATTTGGTGCACAGAGAGGCTACTGCCCAGAGGGGAGGATCTTACACAAGGACATACAACCAGAACACAGCGGAGCTTTGCGGAAACTCAGGGTGGGGGTCGGGGGCTGCGTCCCCTGGACAGTCACGTGAGCCTCAGCCCTTACGGCCAGAGGGCTGCCCTTGCAATGAGTCTGTGGTCTCGGCCATATGAATGGAATGTCGTCCCTGCAGTCAGCTTAGCTACTTATCCCAGTCACCACCTGTGTGTGTCTCAGCTCGGGGCTCAGCAAGGACAGGGTGTTCGAGACGCGGGTTTTTCCTCGTGTAGTGGGGGCTTCTGTGTCTTTGGAGAGGGGTAGTTATTGAAATAGCCTCTGTTTTCTCTTCACGCAGACCTGGTTTCTCGGTACAAGTCATTTTGTCATTCCGGCCCTCACTTAGCTTCACTTAGAGAGTGAGGTTGCTAGGAGAACTTAGTGAAAGTAGTGAAAGAAGTATAGACATGAAGTCTTTCACTGAGGGGCTCTGAGAGAGTGGCTGGAGGAGGGGGAGGCCAGGCGGGGGTTCCAACGAGAAGTCTTCAGAGGCTGGGCAGGGGAGGGAAATGTGGTCCATGGCTGGGGGGCGAGGGTGGGGACAGACAGGAGGGAGTGGCAAGCCTGTGGCTGACCCAGCAGGAGCAGATTCTATCTAGGAGGGTCACTGTCACCGCAGCGACAGGGGTCCCTCCTTGCCCCACAGAGCTCCCTCCACTCCAGATCTTCCCAGCGCCTGTCTGCAGCCCCCACGCACAGCCTGCTCTGCTCATGGAGGTTGAGATGCAAGCAGAGCAAGAAGTGCCTGTGGCCGCATATGAGGTGTGATCAAACAATACGGTGAATGTTGAAATAAAAAAAAAAGTATTACTTTTGGGGAATAGAATCAATAATGTTGTAAAGATTCTATAGGGTATTCAATGGACACTTGTCTCATTAGGGAGACCACTTCATGGATGGTGCAGATGCCTGACCACTGCACTGTACACCTGAAGCTGAAGCTGAACAATAATGAGTGTCAACTATAATTATATATATATATATATACATAGTCACGGGACATGGAGTCCAGCATAAGGAATAGAGTCAGTGGAACTGTAACAGCTGTATAGGATGACAGACGGGTAGTAGATTGGGGGAGGAGGGTTATCACTTTGTGAGGGGTATAAATGTCTAACTATTACATTGTGTTGCACACCTGAAACTAATTTAAAAAAAATTATTACAGTAAAAGACATTAC
Source organism: Rhinolophus hipposideros (assembly GCF_964194185.1). Classification (NCBI taxonomy): domain Eukaryota; kingdom Metazoa; phylum Chordata; class Mammalia; order Chiroptera; family Rhinolophidae; genus Rhinolophus; species Rhinolophus hipposideros. The sequence continues at coordinate 93,908,219 of NC_138051.1, forward strand.
CATTAACCCTCTTCAAAATACCCCCCATCGCTTCGAAACGCTTATCCCATCGTTCTCGCCACTTTATGGAGCAGTTCTGGAAGTCCTCTTTCGTGAGTGCTTTTAGTTGCAGTGTCATGGCTGCCTCGATGTCCTGAATCAATTCAAAACGTTTCCCTTTCCTGGTCGTTTTGACTTTGGGGAAGAGCCAGAAATCACATGGTGCCAGATCCACTGAATAAGGTGGATGAGGACACCCCGTAATGTTTTTATTTGACAGAAATTTCCATACCAGAAGCAATATATGACATGGACCATTGTCTGATGGAGGATGAAATAAAGACACTCCTGAAAGAGGACTTCCAGAACTGCTTTAGAAAGTGGCGAGAACGATGGGATAAGTGTGTTTGATGCGAAGGAGAGTATTTTGAGGGGAATTAATGGCAATGTGTCTTTTACTGTAATAAATGTTTAAAAATTTAAACATTCACCATATCTTTTGATCCTACCTCAGCTAGCTATGCCTCACATCACTAAAACTATCATTTTATAAAATACAAAGACGAAGGAGTCCTTGAATTGGGCACATAGAAACCTGAGTGGAAAAAGTTGAAAATAAGAAAAGCTGGGTTTCATCTTTTCCCTTGGACTTTTAAAAATTTTTTTCCCAATAAAACAACAAAAAGAAGCACCAAACTGGTCTCTTCCCGCCACCTTTTTTCTGGCATTCATGCCTCTAAATAATCCAAACAAAGCAGCCCATGCATTACATAATATGTGTTTGTATTTTTCTTGAACTAGCCTGTGGTTTTAGAGCTGAATCTTACTAAAATTAGTTCTGTATGTTTCCATCTGCCTCAGGTTTCTTTTGACTTCCCCAAAAATCTTTCTTTGGATTCTGCCCCACTGGGGAAGTCAAAAGAAAGGTGTGGTCCTTCAGAGTTCATGGAAATTCCCCGTCTTTCCAGGCAGGACCCAGAGATCAGGAGGGATTAGGACATTGGCAGGGTGGGGACACGAAATATGCCGAAAGCCCTCAGGGCCAGAGGCTATGGCTTCTAGCCCTCCCAAGGCCACTACTGTCCACTTGGACTTGGGTAAACATCTTCTTGTCCTGGGGCATTTTCTCTCCACGTGATAAACCAAGGGCCCTGAGGGCTTTCGGCATGAAGTCCCTGGGCACTAATCCCTGGGTTGGATTCTTAATTAGAGGGGCAGCCAGGTTTGGTGGCGCAAACTGGACTGAGACGTCCCATGGGGAAGGCTGTGGTGAGGTGCCCTCTCACTTAGAAGGTGGCAAGCCTGACGTGAGGCTGAGGTGGAGAGGGGCTACAACTAGGTGAGCGCTTGTTGTCCCCAGTCCATCGATCACCTGCTCTGGCTTCCTCCCTCTACAGTAAGGGGTCTGAAGCCCAAAGCTGGTCAGGGCCTTGCCAAGGCCACACAGTGAGTCAGTGATAAAGCTGGAACAAGCCTTGGTTTTCTCGCCACTTGAACTACAGACTGAGACGGCCATGTCCTCAGGTCTCAGATTCTACGATTGTCAGAATTGGGCCCTAAGGGACCCTGACCTTGAGCCTCCTGTTGGCTTTATTTTGTCTCCCAATCTGTTTCTTACAACTTTGGGAGCCCAAGACTTCTGCTCTCTCCTCGCCCTTCTGTCAAAGACAGCACCCCACACCCTCCAAAGCCTAGTGCCAGGGAAGCCACCCCAAGAGGAGAAAGTAGAAGTGAGGCACCCGGAGGTGTATGGACCAAAGGAATGAAGCAAAGGAATGAAGACGTCATGACGATGTTTCCAGAGTCTGTGGCAGGTAGGGCAGAGTGAAGGGAACCATCCCTTTTGGCTAATCTCATGCCATGTCCCCCCAGGAGCATACAATGAGTGACTGACAGTGACCTAGTGGGTTTCAGGGAAACAACCGCGCATAAGGTCACAACCTGCTGAAACCTGGCATTAAATAAGCCCAGGTGTGACCCAGCTCTGCCACTTACAGGCAAGTGCCTTGGGCAAGTGACTTCACTTTTTTGAGCCTCAGCTTCCTGTCTGTAAAGTGGAGAAAAGAATCTCTTACAGGGCAGTTGTGAGAAACAAACAAGGTGATGGGTGAGCGGGCACCTACCAGGTGTGGAAGCCTCCCTATACCTGCGTACAGGCAGGGGCCACGCTTGAGAACTGGCAGATTTCTTCCTGGCCAGTTACCACGTTGCCCAGGACCAGAGAAGGAGCCCCTACTCAGCAAGGAACCACCTTTGAGTTTGGAAAATTTTAAATTCAATCCTCTAAATATTTATTTATTGCTTATTAGCTGCCAAACCCTATGCCCAGCAAATATCACATCACTGTTGTCATCATCACACTTCGTAAATATCTGGTACTTTATATGTACTGTTTCATCTAATCTTCCTTCAAAGCTTACCCTTTTGGGTGGGAATTATTATTAGCCCCATTTTCTAGATGGAGAAATTGAGGCCTACAGCTGTTAAGTAACTTACTGAAAACCACAGAGCTAGTTGCTTACAGAGCTGGGATTGAACCCTAGGCATTTTAATTTCAGAACCTGGCATTCAACCTTTCTCTATGTATCAAGCTGAAGCCAGAAGCCTTGAAACAGAAAACTGCAGAGGTGGCCTGGCTAAATGAAGAGGGGCAGCATCGCTTTGTGGCTAAGCTCAGAGGCTACGAGGCCAGAATGCTCGTGTTCCATGTGCTGTCAGCTGTGTGACGTTGGATAAGTTACTTAACCTCTCTGAACCTCAGTTTTCTGGAAATGATAAGGGTGTACTTCCTCATAGAGTTATTGTGCAATTTAAATATGTGCAAAGTGCCAAGAAATGCCTGGCACACAGTCAGTTCTCAGGAAGCATCGATTGATATTGATTTTGTTGTGGGTCTTTCAGAGCACTATATGGGAGTCTAATTGCCTTGACCTTGGTCATCTTTGTAGCCCCAACTCCAAAATCCAATGACAGAAAAAAATCATATCCTTCAACACTCTAGAGGTCAAGACCAGTGGGGTTGGGGTGAGAAGAAAGAGGGCAAAGGTTATCTACATTTTGCCCAAGAGGAGAGAGAAGTTGAGACTGCCGAGCATCAGTGAGGCCCGAGGCCAGCCCGGGCTTCCCATGTCCCAAATGGCGCTCAAGTCCCCAGAGAATTAATGTTCGCAGTAAGAAGTGGATCAGGAGTATGGGTGCTGGAGCTAAGTGGCCCGAGTTTGAATCCTGGATGGCCTATAATTTGGGGCAAGTTATAAACTTCTCTATCCTCATCTATAAAATGGAGTAACCATGGTAACCACCTCAGAAGGTTGTTGTGGGGCTTAAATGTGGGACTGCTTACAAGAAGCCGAGAAGCCACCTGGTCAGAGGGAGGGCTCAGGAACACAGATCGGTGCCTCCATGATGGTGCCCCTCCCAGCGTTTCCCATCTTGCTCTGCGCATGAGGACACCCAGAGGCCAGTGCACAGGGAGACCCATTTTGATCCCTCCAGGCTGAAGCCTGACACAGCTCTGTTCTGAGCATTTCTGCAGCGGGTGGAGGCCCGATGAGCAGCTGGGACTCTGGGCTTCTAGTCTGCACTGGCCTCCCCGCCATGTCCCCTCATTAGCCTGGGCTCCCACTGTCTCTCTCTGGGCCTTAATTTCCTCATCTGTAGCACAGGAAAAGCTACCCAGCCAAGCAGTAGAGGAGGTGAGGCCTACTGGAGACGACTGGCAGGAAGGGTGCAGCTCTGCCAACAGAAACATGCTCCTTCCTGGGTCCCAGGACACCACAGCCAGACACCCACCTCCACTTCCGCTATCGAGGGCCAGTTTATTCACCAGTAGGTACTGGGGAGGCCTTGGGAAGGCTCTGGGAGCAGGAAAGGATCTTCAGGGATGCCATTGCTATGACGACAGTAGGCCCCCCCACCCCATTCCACTTTCCATACATCTCTGGCGGGGGTGAGGGTGGGGTGCTAGCTGGACATGCAGGGAGCCCCTCCAGAGACTCTCCCCAGCAGAAGGCGTATGTACTTACGATTCACTGTCCTGGGCCGGGGCTGGTGACCAAGGCTGAGGAGACAGAGCCCTGTCCTCGTCTGTATTTAAGCAGTGGACCCAGAGGGGCGATGGGGCAGGCTGCTGGTGAACATTAACCAAGGTCAACCCAGTTATCGGAGGAGCAAACAGGGCCTAAGTCCGTCCTCCTGACAATGAGCTGCCCGCCCACGCTGCCTGTATGTGCTCTGCCTGGACAGCGCACAGCCCGCTCTCCACAGACCAAAGGGAATCATTGTCCCGCTCATAAATCGCAGCATCCTGCATCCAAGGTGGGGGTGGTGTGACTCAGGCACTTTGGGACAACATTACCTTCCTGGCCCTACATTTCCACTGGGGAGTTCTCCATGGCTGCCTTACTGGTAGCGAGAGCTGCCATTTACTGAGCAGCCTTGAAATACCTGCTGCTAAAGACGCACTGCTGCCATGAGCAGTGGGTATGTATGTGGAGGGGGGGGGCTGCAATGGGTGATGTGCCCACTTGTCAGACAGGGAAACTGAGGCCCATAACAGACAGGCTGCTCATTCAAAGTCAGATACAAAACCTCGCTCAACTTCCTTGAGTTGAAAGGGGGGTCTGACTGATGGGGACATAGCCATTTTAGTCTGGGTGGCCATGAGCACAGGTCAGGGGTCAGAGAGTAAATTTAGAAAGAAGAGCTGTGCTGCTTTAGGCACACTGCTTTACCTCTCTGAACCAGAGAGTGTTTTCACCTGCACCATCGGGGTTTGAAAGTCCCACTTTCTACGGTACCATGGTTGTCAGGGATATACAAAATGACTTATGTAAAGTGCCACAGTAGGCTCTTTATTTTGGTTTACACAACCCTCTGGAAGCCCTGCTCTCTGTGCTTCTCTGGGCAAGGGGAGGCTCAATTCCCCGCCAGGCTCAGACCTGTCTATTTCCACTGGATGTGGCTCCTGGCAGACCAGTGCGATCCACATACTGCTGGAATTTTCCTCAGAATGTGGCCCCATTCCAGCTCTATTGCAGGCCTTTAGGGGCCCTGGTGGAGGTTGGGGGTGACGGTGCAGGGTTGAGGCCAGTAGGGCCCCACTTGACTGCAATTCCTTTAAAAACCTAAGGCAGACCACATCACACTCTGTACACCCTCCCTGCACCCACGCCTGCTTGATACATAGTGTGTACTCCACAGGTATTTGTTGAATGAGTGCATGGGTGAGTACATCTTTGTCTTCCTTCTCAGTTGTGGAACTCTGCCAGGTGAATGACCTGCAGGTTTGTCTAGCACACAGTTTCAGACCAGGGAACCGGATCCCCACTCATGGGCCATGAGATCTTAGGTAAGCTCTTTAACCTCCCCGTGCCTCAGTTTCCCCATCTGTATGATGGGATCACGACAGTACTAACTTTGTTGAGCTGCTATGAGGATTAAATGCAGCAGCTCAAAGTGAGCTCGGAGCCCAGTGTTGGTGTGCACAGTAAGCCCACCCCACCCCCCAGTGCCAGTGGGTCTCCCAGCGGAGGGCGTGAGGGAGGGGAGCCGTCCCTCTTCGAGCTCGTTTCTGCTCCTGCATGGGGGCGGTGCATACTCTCTCACAGTGTACTGCACTGAGCGTACTGCACGAGAGGCCCATCCCCTCCCGACTGCCCAGTTCCACAATCTGGTTTCAGGGCCCCAACTCTTCCCCCTGAGCTGGCTGAATGAGCATCTCCCCCAGGGCTCTACATCTATTCGTAGCTTGGAGAGCTAGGCTGTGGCTGAGGTGAGGCCACCTTCCACACCTCTTGGGCATTTCTTCCCCTCCATGTGCCTCAGTTTCCCCATCTGTACATTGGCCTTTCTCCAAGCTTGGCTGCCCCTCTCACCTCTCGCACTGGATGGGAAACAGCAAGCACCCCACCTTCCAGGCTATGGCCAAGCTCGGCCCCCTCAGCCCAGTGGCCTGGAGACTGATAGGAGGGCTGTCCTCCCTCTACCTCCGATTCCGAGTGCTGCGGTGGCCACTCCTCCTGTCGCCCCAACCTCCTGCTCTTCCTCCCCTTCCTCTGGAGCTTTGAGGTGCCGAGGGCTGCAGCACGCAGGCCACACGTGCCCCAAGCACAGTGCCCAGTCTCTGCCCGCCTAGGAGGAAGGAGTGGCCGGTGGAGGCAGTAGGTCTGGGAGGGGCGGGGAACTGGGGCAGGAAGCTGCCTTGCGCAAAGCTGCCAATAGCTATCAGGTGGCCCTTCCCAGCCCAGGCAGTCCTGTGTGTCACCTGCTGTTCCTGCTCTGTGTGGCCTATGTGACCCAGGACAAGTCACCTCGTTCCTCTGCAAGAGAAATGGTGGCACCCAATTCAGAGGATTAATGGGGATGACAGGCATCCCCCTCCCGCCCAGGGCCTGGCACCAGCATCTTGGCAGGTTTCCAGGGCCAGCTGTAGAGAGAAGAGGGTGAGCCACCTCTGAAATGCCCAGTGGGAGCCCCATGCCCCATGGATGCTGCGAGGGGTCTGTGTGTGTCCCAGCCCCTGGCTGGGTACAGAAGGGATGTAAGACATCACAGGGAGTCCGGAACATTGGAGGAGGAATGAAGAAAGATGAGGGGGCAGGAGGAGTTGGAGAAAGTGAGGGGCTCAAGGTTGTCCCTTTTGAGTCAAGGGCTCGATGCCCAGCCCTTCCTTACCCTCATCCTCTTACTCCCTCACTCCCCATTCCTCTGCAGAGAGGTCTCCTGGACACATCCTGGGAAGAAGGGGGTGAGAGGATCTGGGAAACAAGAAAGCACAAAATTCCTGGGGTGGGGGAACCCAGTGGCCATTCTTGAAGGCACTGTGTCCCATGAACCACAAAGCCTGGTAGGGAATGTCTTGTCCCCTTGGTTACTTCTGGAATCGTCGATTGCAATGTCTGGACTAATTCCCTAAGAGTGAAGGCATCAGAGGAAGATCCTGTAGGCTGGTTGTAAATAATGGGAACCTGGGGACACCCTTCCCCTCAATAGGCCCTGCCTAGAGATGGGAGTAGGAGGCAGAGAAACCTGATAGCTGAGGTGTGAGGTCTGCAACAGGAAGAGAGGGGAGAAATGTGCGAGGGTTCCTGGAGTAAGCACAAGGACCAGAGTCCTGGACTAGTCAGGAGAGCGATGGTGAGCTTTAGGGGTGCTGTACCCATTGGCAGACTTCCCTGGGCAGTGTGGGAGCCAACCTGTCCCATGCACACACACAGGGATGTCACATGAACCCCCACTCTTGGATGCCCCATGCTCATTATGGGATTGCCCCTCCAGGCACTGGCTTTCTTTTTCAGGGGGCAGCATGGGTCAGGTATGGGCTTGGTTGCTAAGCACCTCAGTTCTATTCTTAACTCCACCACTCTTTTTTTGTGAGGTCTTAGCCATGTTAGCTCTCTGGGCCTCAGTTTTCTCATCTGTGAGAAGAATGGTCACTTCTACCAGGATTGCAAAGAGTCAATGAGATGATGACATGTGAGAGTTAGGGCGGCCTCAGGCACAGATGGGCCCTAAGTCAATGCCAACCACGGTATGCTTTTTGGGGATGTGTCCTAGGCCTGGGAAACCTTTCAAACAGGTCCCAGGGGACTGAGCAGGAGGAAGATTTGGGGAGCGGCACTCTTTGTTCGGGGACCAAGAGCTCATTTTTCTTCCTAAGGGCACAGGCCCAGGTGCAATTAGCATCTTTCTGAGCATGTGTGTGGTGCAGAGGGCCGAATTGGGCATGGGGTGGATGGAGCCGGGCCAACTTGGATTCAGAGGAGGACTTCATTTCATTTCTCTGAGCCTCAGCTTTCTCATCTGTAAAATGGGGATAATATGAGTCTTTCTTAGAGTTCTTATGAGGGGATGCTTGTGAAGTGTTTAACACCAGGCCTGCTCTTTTCGCATAACCGCCCTGTCTGTCTTCTCATAACTCGTTAGTCAAATGTTCCACATTTTAACTTCCAGGTGATGAATTGAAGTTGCACCACTGGTTCATTTTCTCCTGACTTGTTGCAAATCTTGCAACTTGCAACACCCTAGTGGGCCCTATTTCCTTCCTCTTTCTTCTGGAGTCACTTCCTGTGTGTGGTTCGATTCTTGCTTTTTCTGAACTATTTGGCTAATTCACAGCGTGTTGTCTTCACACCTCATCCTTACTCAGAGAATAAGAAGACAAATCTATGCACTGGAAGCAACATTATAGTTAATAGAAGGAATAAAACGTGTCTCTAGCTTCATCCTCTACTTGTTAAAATTGAAAAAAAAGCACGAATGTTTTTATTATAAAGCTAATCTTTTCTACACTTTAATTTTACCCTTTTGAATTTATAGGCCATTGTGGCCATTATGGACTTTCAATTTTTAGGAGACTGACCTTGTCCTATTTCACTAGTTTTGATATTTCCTTTTAGAAGCTCAAGTTGTCACATTTTGATGAATAGGAGATCCTTTAAGTTATCTCTTTCACCTTTCAGCAATCTTTGCTGACTTTTCAGAAAGCACATGCTTGTTTTCTAGCAATGACATGTGTCCCAGGCCCATCTTCATTTTCTCCTGTCCCAAGACCTGGCATCAACGACCCTCTGGGGAGCTGTGGGAGACCCCCAAGGACCTTGGGACTTGTTTTTCAGAAATAGAAGCCCTACGTGGGTGGCTCAGATAATAGAGAGCAATAGGGCTCTTAAAACTTGCCCAACTCGGACCTTGGGTTGCAATGGTTCGATTCACCTTGTTGTCTTTCCTGTTGATTTTAAGCATTTCTGTTTGCTTGGTTTTAACGAGTCTCTCACTGCTTTCGTTTTGCAATACAAATCCCCAAACTGACTCCACCGTGTGGCCTGTCTGCATCATAGCTAGTATTTCTTGAGCACATACTATCTGCCAGGCTCTGTTTTAATGGCATTCAGTAGGTGCCAGTAGTATCCCCTTAGTACAGATGAGGAAACTGAGGCACAGAGAGTTAGCGAGATGCTGACAACGCAGGCCCATCCGGCCTGCTGCCTGTTTTGTGAGGTCGGCAAGTCAAGAATGGTTTCTGCGTTTTTTAAATGGTTGAGACCAAAAAAATCAAAAGAAGCACAATGTTTTGTAGCACAAGGAAATAACATAAAATTCAGTTTTCAGTGTCCACATGGAAGGTTTTCTGGGAGCCTCGTCATGCCTGTTCATTTATTGCCCATGGCTGCTTTCATGCTATGGTGGCAGAGTCGAGTCATTGTGACAACAACGCTGTGGCCTGCAACGCTGAAAATATTTACTATCTGAGCTTTTCAGAACAAAGTTGCTGGTCCCTGCCTGAGGTGACAGTCTCATTCACCAATGGTCTATCACACCATTGCCTCCTTGGCTGCCAGCTTTTGTGCAGGCTTCTCTCTGTCCCAAGATGGAAGCACCTTCCCCTTTCTCTTCACATGACGGACTCAGTGTGTCCCCCACCTCCAGGCCCAGGACAAACTCCTGTCCTCGTCCTGACCCCCCAGGCCACAGCCTGCCCTTGCTGGGTTAGGTCTCCCTCTTGCTGCTTCCTTGGCACTTTGTACATATCCCTTTAGGACACTTACAGTAACAGGTGACAATGACTGAGCAGTAGGGCCCACCGGCCAGACACCATTCTAAGCACTTAAGAGAGATTAACTCTTCTCATCCTCACAATACGCCTACAGGGTGGGTGCTTTTGTTATGCCCATTTCGCAGAAACTGAGGCTCTTAGACACCAAGCGACTAGCTCTAGGTCATTGAGCTGGTGGGTGGCGAGGGGAGATGTGAATCAGGCTATGTGACTAGAGGGCAAGGGCCCGGAGCTCTAACCCCAGACTTCACTCACCCGAGGGCAGGGCCGGGCTTTCCCCAGCTCTCTGATTGCGCTGAGCAGATGCTTGATGAGTTAAAAGGAATGAAACAGAGTAGAAATGGAGCATGTCTTTGACAGACGGTTCAGATGTCTTGTGAGGGTGAAAGGGTGAAAACGTCTGGAATGTAAAAATTTGTATGGGGCATGCAGCTTCCTAATTAACAAACGGTTGTTTTGTCTGTTTGTGCTGGAAGCCGTCATATGATCTTGCCCTTCACAGCCAGGACCTAAAGCCCGGTTTTCCTGCTCACCAAGCCTGGGCTCCCACCAGCACCCAAAGCCACTTCTGCCATCTGCCTCCTCAGTCAGCCCTGAGAAAAGGGGACCCATTCATGGGAGAACAATGGAGCGAAGACTGAGATGGAATAGTGAAATGCCACCGAGGGAAGGGGATTGCATCACACCCGCTGTCCCCTCCTGTAGGTCTCCCTGTGGCTCAGCCTTTCTCCTGGGCCCCCTGCCCAGGCGCTGACCCTGCCATCTCCCCACTCCTACAGCTGCTCACAGCATCACCCCAGCAAAAGTAACCCATTCTGTGTGGCTACGGGGCTGCCAGGCACCGCGAACAAAAACCCTCATCTTCCCAACAGCTCTGCAAGGAAGGTTTTATGATATCCATTTTGCAGGCGAGGCTCAAAGAAAATAAATAGGATGACCCTGTAAAACCTGTCCTGAAGCCTCCTATCATGCCACCTCTCCACCGTTACCACCTGTACGTGCCATCATGGCTTCCCTGCCTTTACTTTCTATGTATTTATTTTTATTGAGGTGTTAGTTACACGCAGTGAAACCGTAAATCCTAAGTGCACAGCTCAATCCATTTTCACATTTATATACATCTGTGTCACCTCCATTCAGACTGAGATGTAAAGAACAAATCCTTCAACCCAGGACATTCCTTCCTGTCAATCTCCCCATCTTCCTTGGAAGGTCACTTCTGCTCTGACTTCTGTCTCCACAGGTCAGTTTCACCCCTTCTAGAAGGGCATGTAAATACACTGTGTACTTTTTTTTTTGCGTCTGGCTTCTTTTGTTCAACATCCTGTTATTGTTGTTGTTGAAATGGATGGAAGTTGCTGCCCATATCAGCACTTTGCTCACGCTCTTTGCTGAGTACAGTTCCATTGTAAGGATGGACCACAATTAGTTCGTCTGTTGATGGATGTCTAGACGCTTCCAACTTTGACCATCATGAAAAAAGTTTCTGAGCATTGATTCAAGTGTGAGTCTTAGTGCGAACCGGCTTTCCTTTCTCCTGGGTCGGTGGCTAATTCTAGGGTAGCGTGCACTAAACTTTATGAGGAACTTCCCTCTCCTCTCCACCTTCCCCTTGCCCATGTCTGTGAAGGCTTCCAGGACAGCAGTGGAGAAGCAGTTCAAATCCCAGATGTGCCTTTAGATGCTGAGAACCTGGAGCCAGCCACTCCATCTGCTTTGTGGATTGGGGATGGTAATCTTGACATTGTGGGGGGTCCAGTGAGGATTACAGGGCACCCTGATCACGAAAGGCCTGACTCAATAAATATCATTTCCCTTGTTTTTTTCCACCCTTGGGGCTGTGTGGCTGTTGTTTTAATGACAGGCAAATGGAAATTAAATAGTTCAGTGAAATGCCTGGGAACAAAATAACAAAATGGTCCAGGAATTTAGTGAAAAATCAATGATTTCCCTTCTACTTAAACCAGTCCTCGGGGGCTCGAATTCAAGTTTTCACCTTGTGGAGTGTTGGGCAAGCAAGGTAAACATAGCTAAGTCAACACTGCCTTTGGGAAGAAGGTCTGTGCTGAGCAAACAACAGGATGCGTGTTTTTCTGGGCCTCCCTCTGCCCTCTTCCCCCGCCTCCACTGGGCTAAAAGGGAGGCAGGTAGGAAATGCCCCGTTAAGGAGCTCCACTCGGGTCCTGGAGGTAGTGGAGTGGGATTAAGGGAGAGGTACCCTTCTCCATCCCAGGGGCTGGAGTCTCCAGCTCACGGGGGTGGGGGGCATTCAGGGGCTTGAAGGCAAACGATTTATATACACACAAGCAGATACACAGAGAAACATGTTACCACCCCCTCGTGAGACTCTGAGACTCCCCTTTCTTGTATGAAAAGCTCTGGAGAAATGGTGGTTCCGACACTGCCTGGGTCGGTGTGGACCATGGGATTATGGGCCGATCAGAGCAGCCTTGGTCACTGTGAACAAGTTACTTAACCTCTCGTGGCTCCACTATCCATCCTTATCTGTAAATGGAGATTCGAGTTCCAAAGTCTTAAGGTGATTGTTAGGATAAAATAAGGGAATATATGTAAAGGACCAGAGATAAAACAGACACTCAACAAATGTTGATTTCCTTCTCTTCCCCTTTCCTCTTCTGGTTTTTTGGTTTGGTTTGAACATGAAGACGTAAAAGAACAACTGTATGGGGAAAGAGCTTATATACCTAGAAACTAAAGTATATGTATAGAAGTTTCTGGAAGGAGATAAACCAGTGGTTATCCTGGAATGCACACTTACCTGTTGGGGGGACTTTTCGTCCTCTGTATATTCTTGTGTGTTTAAGTTTTCACAACAAGAACGGGTTGCTATTATGGAAAAGCACATCTTTGACTCATTTTAACTTTACAACTAAACAGAAGGATGCTGTATGTGACATCTGGGTCTTCCAAAAAGGTGGCTTGCCTGGGATTTCTCTTTCACGTCTTTGGCTTTCCTCCAACCACCCTAACCCTTGGACGTCACTCAGCCTGATGGGGCGGAAAAGCTTTCCCGGGGAAGTCAGCCAGCGCAGGGCTCAAATCCTGGTCAGTTGTTTACTAGGTGGGACCTGAGGAAAATTCCTCCATCTCTCTGTGAGCCCAGCAAAAAAACAGAAGTTGTAGCTACTTCAGAGAGGTTTGGGGAAGGCCAAACAGGATGGCAATATATGACCCAAGCCTGTAGAAACTTGAGCAATTGGAGGAGCAGCTTTCCTCCCCTGCAATGTGTCGGTCACAGTCCCCAAGGAGATGGCCCCTGCAGCCTCACAACAACCCCGTGCCGGGGGCACTGCCTGTTATTATCTTGCTCTGCAGGAGAGCAACCAACACTCCAAGAACGTAAGGGGCTTGTCCAGTTTCGCCGTGAAAGTCAGCAGCGTTCCTTCTTCTCTGTCTGTACATTACAACATAAACGTTGTGTAATTTATGGTCATGTCATATTTTGGCTTTGATCCTGGTGCCTGGAGAGGCTGAAGGTCTATGTTGGTCATTCATTTGTCCTCTTGCAGTTTGCACCCTGGATGTGCCCTCTAATGGAACATGGGAGGGCTTCTGGGCATGGAAACCCCCATGGCTGGATTTCAAGATTATCCTGTTAGCCTCATTGAAAAGGAAAGACTTAGGGAAACCCGATACTTCTGCATCTAAACAGCATCTTCCAGATGCAAATCAGCCCCGACCAAAACCCTGTTCAGAGCGTTGGTCGTTGGTCGTGTGGGTCGGTCAGCGAGAGCAGGTTGGAACCATTCTCCTCCACCGGGAGCAGCCATGACTCACAATCACATGTGTGACAAAGGCTTCAATCAGCCTAACGAGCTGACGCAGCTCCACTAATGAAATAGAAAACTAGCACCTCCAATTTATGTTTCTTCATTTCTTTATAAGTTATATACCTCTGCAACCGCCTCAATGCATCGTTGGCCTTAATAACACAAATAAGACATTTTAGGAAGGAGCTAAAACTAACAATAGAATTTTACAGTATTTTTTCCTGTGCGCCAGTGGACCCACTGCGTCTGTTGGGGCACCCCTGGGTTAGGCAGGGAAGGCCATGCAAGGCTGCAGCGGTCTGGTGCTGGGGCATCAGAGAGTCGGCGAGCATCCCTGGAAATCCACATGGGTATTAACATGAACAATGCAAAATGTTGGTACACACATACATGCACGTGAGGTTAGCACCTGAGCTAAGTGCCTGTGAAATCACATCTACTCTGCCTTTGTAACCAGGGAAAATGAGCCCGCTTCTCAGTGGCGATGAGATTCACTTTCCCTGTGAGGGGCCTCCAAGGTCTGAGGGAACAATAGCCACAAAAGTCCAGAAATTGACATGGCTCAAAACCTTTCTGCTGCGTCTTCCGTGTTCTAACGTGTGGCTCTGCATGGAGCTGGTGACACCTCCCATCACCCCACAGAGAGGACAGAGAGTTCCTTTGTCTCTATCCATACAAACAGGAAAAGGCTGACTTGTGGAACCTGCTTGTTCATCTTTCTGCAACCAGGGACACCTGATGCGGTGTCTGGCAGGGGTACGCTCCACTTGTTAGCAGAGGCAAAGGTCAAGTTTAGAGGGGGAAAATGGTGGTACAGGAGCGGGGGCGGGGAGAGATGTCTGGGGCAGGTCCTTGAGCTGGCAAAGGAGGTGGGTCTAGTGCACAAGTACAGGCGTTGGTCATGGCTGAGAGCATGGACATGACACCCAAAGTGCAGAAGAGAAGGAAGGGAATAAGGGCATATTTGCAGGAAAGTAGAAGAAGGCTGAGCTGGAATCTTGTAGAAGTTCTCTTTCGATGATCTCAATTTTCTCAGAGCAGCAAAAAAATAAAGTCATTAGCTGAGAATAAGAATGAAGAGGAGGTTTGGGCAGTGTTAGGAGAGGGGAGAACGTATGAGGTCGTCATAGGAAAATGGGAAAGAATGGGTTAGGGAAAGGTAGTCTGATTTCTGAGTAGCATTAAAAGTCTCTTGTGATTACAGTGATTGTGAAGTTCAGATGTGACCAGTCATTATGGCCATGTGCTTTTGTCCCATCTTCTTTGGTTATTCAGCTCTGCAGTGGAGTAGATGAAGGGCAGGGCTTAATTAGGGTTTAGTTTTGTCAATGTGACAAAGGGAGAACATGGCATGTTAGTTTAGTGATTATAATGACTGGCAATTACAAGATCAAGGATGTGACCATGGGAGGGAGTGTCTTAGGTAGAGGGAAACATCACTGGAGGGGAGGAGAACGTCTAGGGACTGGAACATTCTGTTTATGCAGACATGGTAATTGTGAAGAATTAAGTAAGGAGAAGTGTTGGAGAGTGTGACAATGAACCAGCAGCTAAAATTCTTCAAAAAAGAGAAACAAATCAAGAAGAGAAATGTTATGGTAAGAATGAAACTAATAAAGGGCTAAGACAGACAATACAGGTGTGTATGGGAACCTGATTTAGGTAGAGTGATCAGGGACGTCATCTATGAAGAAGTGAAGTCAAGTTGATACTACAGGATAAAGGCTGAGGGTGAAAACATGCCAGGCAAAGGAAACAATTGCAAGTGTAAAGGTCCTGAGGCAGGAAAGAGTGTATTCTGGGACCTACAGGAAAAAGTCATGTGGCTGGAGCATAATAGCAAGTAGAAAAATGGCGGGAGATATTTGTTAGAGAGGGAACGCAGAGAATAACAGTATACACTGTGAACCACAAATTCCAATGTGCATTTCTTTAAGCTCACCAAAAACGCCTAACAAGCACTGGGACTCCTTTCTCATGGTAGATGGTCCAGGATACAGCAACTTGTCTTTCACCCTAGAGAGGATATCTCGACATGGCCCGGACCACTGACTCCCCAGCAATTCCAGTGAGGTGGCAGGTCTCTGGGTGTCTCTACTACACACATGTATTACTAGGGGAGCTGAAGTACTTGCTATTTTCCTGCTCACTGGATGCAATTGGCATAACATCATCCATGTTATGGACCAGTGTGGTTATGTTTAGAATCATCCAAAGTCATTCTCCAATATCCACTGACTTCTGCTCAGGCCAAACAGGTGAGGGACTGGGCCTGGCATCAGAAAATAAGTGTCTCAGTTTAGCTGTGACACCAGTTTCATGGGTAACCTTAAGCAGGACGCTTTCCCTCACTGGACCTCAGGGGAGAGTTGGGTGTGTCTTTAATGGTTCAAAACCTTCAAATTTTGCCTATATGGGAGAGCGACCCCTGCTGGAGGGGTGAGGGAAACAAAGTAAATGTTGGAGGAATCTGGTTGGGCAAGGACAGAGGTATCTGGATTTTAATAAGACAAAAAAGTGCCTGGAAGACGGCCTGCACCCACGCTGGTCACCCTTTTCTGAATTCTGTCCTTGCCCGGGAGGCCCCTTTTTTCCGTTCCATCCCTTCCCTCCAAGCCCCCTGCAGATCTCCAGGATTCTCTGTCTTCTCATATCATGGGCCTGTTCTCTGGAGAAGATCGGACCATGTGATACCAGTAGGACAGGTTGCCGAGGTTGAAAACCCTGCTGTTCCCAGTCCTAGTCCCGTGGTGGTGGGATGGCAGGCTTTAGTGACAAGCTAGGGGGAAGGTTCTGAGTAGCAGACTTCTTCCCAAGTCTTAATTCCCACCAGAAAATGGTTGACGAGCTGCTTTGCATTCACTCCTCTTGAGCATACATCACTCCTCCTATTGGTTGTCTGGGGAGGTGATCAAGGACCCCTAAGAAAATCTAATGGACAATATGGTTCCTTTGCCCAGAGAAATACATGTACATAGTATACACAAGTAATCCAGGGGTCACCTGGGGCATTCTGTACATTGAGAGGTAGGAACAGTCAAAATGAATGTTCTAATTTTGTGAGGTTAGCACACACCCTCAATGTAAAAGCCTCTTTCATGTTTGCTTATCTCTATGGATTCTTGGTTTCTTATCCTTTTGCCCTAGTAAGTAATTTTGCATATTATCTCTTTGATACTTCTAAGAATTTTGTTTACATTCAGATTTTCTAGTTGGTATCAGTAGTAGGGTTGATTCAAATAAAGAAGCTGGCCACTACCTAGAAACAGGTATTTATTTATTTGATTAGTTGCCTTTTAACAATGAACGTCTGTGTTTGCCCTTAGTTATCAGCTGTGAGAAAGCAGAGACTCATTCCTGTATTTCTCAGTCCCATCAAAGCAACAACGAAGGGCCCTTTTACTCAAACTGCCTCTGGTGGCCCTGCAGCAAAACCTGGCCCATAAATGTCAAAATATGTGTGTGTGTGTGTGTGTGTGTACGTGTGTATTGCTCCTTGCAGTTTTTTAATCAACCTATAATTTTTGAGTAATATTAAACTTATAGAAAAGTTACAAAGATTGAGTTCCTATACATCCAGTTTCCTCTGTGTAACCATGTTTCCCCGAAAATAAGACCGAGTCTTATATTAATTTTTGCTCCAAAAGACGCATTAGGGCTTATGTTCGAGGGATGTCATCCTGAAAAATCATGCTAGGGTTTATTTTCCGGTTAGGTCTTATTTTCAGGGAAACACGGTAAATTCATATATAACCATGGTACATTTGTCTAACTAAATTAGCTAAACTCTAGACTTTAGTCACAGTGCTGCGCATTAAAAAATATTGTTGCGAGTATTTAAAAAAATCAAGAGCTTTTTCATTTTTGCTTAGAAAATGAAAAGATCTGGCAACATTGATGTATTCCCACCTGGCGACAACTGGCTGAGGCCAAATAACAGCAACAGCAATAATAACGTAAATGTAATTAGCATTTGCTGAGTGCTTATTGAGGGCCAGCACTCTTCTAAGTGATTTACATGTATTAAGGCATGTAATCCTCATTATAAGTCTTTAGGTGATTACTAGTATCACCCATTTTACAGAAGAGGAAACTGAGGCACTGAGAGGTTAGGTAGTATGTCCAAGGTCACCCAGCTGGGAAGTGGATCAGCAGGTGTACAATACAAGCAGTCTCGTATTCCCGACCAGCACGGGGTACTGCCTCCCTAACCCTTTAAGACTATTGTCCTGTATCTGTCTCTTTTACTCATTTACATTTCTTTCCAGATTCCTGCAGACATTTGGTTTCAAAACCTATGCTTTTTGGCAATACTCCCAGACAGCCCTTCACAGTCTATAAACCCAGCCCTTCACAGTTTATAAAGTACACTTATATCGATGACATCCTCTGATCCCCAGCAGTGAGGCTACTCTATCCCTAAGGGGTCACCTTCATGGCCAAGGGCTGAGGTGGAAAGAGTAGAGACACTGGAATAATTGCTGTTATAGTTGGTGGGGGGCCCCAAATGTCCCTCTCCCTCCACCTGGTGGGGGGCTGCTGATCATTTCCCCGCTGCAGATGGCAAGCCTCTGAATTGGGAGAGTATCCTGTGACACCCCCAGCCTCTTCCAAGACCCTCCTGAGTCACAGGTAGTAGTCAGCCCCACAAGGGGAGGGCCTGACCTGCACGCGGGCGCAGGAAGCATGCTGTCAATCCCAAATGACCTCTATCTCCCAAAGTGACCTCTGCCCCCTGGAGAGAGATGGGTCTGACCCTAGTGCCTCTCTCTTGTTGGAGCGACTCAAGTCACCTGGGCAATGCTGACCCCAGCTCAAGGAGAGTCACGCCAGCCCAAGTTCCCTTGTTGAGCTCCCCCCAACTTCTGCACACCGGACATAATTTCATACCTTAGTGGCTCAGGGCTGGGCCAGGAAAAAAGAGGATGTTCAAGGGAATCTATTTGGGTTTTTCATAATCTAACCTCAAACAGGGTGCAATGCAGAGGAAAGATATATATCAGAGAGCAAAGAAGACCCTTTGGGCTAAATACAAATTGTGTCATGTGCTATGTATGAATTCCAGTTTTTCTGTCCTTGCTGTGTTCCTTTGTTATAAACAGAACCATGAACAGGCCATTGCTGGTGGTGTTTGTTCATGGCTTTCCTGTGAGGCAGCTAGTGGTAGCCAGTAAATAATCTAATTTTGCCAAAGAGGACACTGAGGTCCCCTCTGGATGGTTACTCATTTGGTTTGGCTAAAAGGGAGGTTTGGTATTGAGACCACAGACATATCCTCTCGGTGCAGTTGCTTGCTTTATACTATACCTTCGAGGCCTGTGTGGGGTCTCCTTTAAAGCAGCTCTGTAGGATTATGAGTTCTTTTTGTGGTCAATCTGTCTCTTCTGTTAAGAAGAACGTGGTTGCTTACGAGTTACAAACCTGTTCCTTGCTATCTAGCTTGTTTGGAAGAATTAGGAGAAGATTAAAAAGTTCTGGAGAGAAGAATAGAAACTATGCCAGGAACGGGGAGGGTTGTGCCAGAGCCACTCATACATAATTACAGGGTGTGGAGTGAGTCCAAGGGAGTGGTGCAAGGGTCCCTAGGGGAAACTCAACAGTGTGGGCTCAGCCCTTTATTATCTGGCAGATGACACAGCTGGATGGCTCCACTGGCTTGTGAGAGGAAGAATGAAGAAAACCACTAAATAGTGAAGATAAACGTGAACCACGGCAGAATAAGCCACTATCTGTACTGTGTTGATAAGTTTGGCTCTGGTGATAACTTCCTTTGAGTAGTGAGGGTTCCAGGTTTTAACTAAATGTTTTAAGGGTTTATAATTCCTCACTTGGAATGAGGGATGACCAGGAATGGTGCCTGCCGTCCTGGTCAGGTTTGGCTTCTGTACCTTGATGCTTTGATGTGGTGAGGTCTTTGAAAATCCACTCAGCGTTAACAACATGGATTGCTATGGATTGTTCTAGCTCTCAGAAAGAAACAGATATGTTCATCTGCCTCCTGCCTCATGCAGAGATTAACCATGGACTCTGTACCAAGAACATTCGGGTCTTCCAGGAGAATCCCGTCTGCCCTGGCTGCTTGGCTGGATGTCACTCAGAGCTACCTAGATCAGTGCTTTTCAGGCTTTGTCATCAAAGTCCCCCAGGCTCCAGAGGAGACTGAATCCATTTCCCTGAGGTAGGGAGCAGGGTAGGGCTTTATATTTTTTGTTATCCAAAGTTTTCTCTTTTGGCCATGATTTGCAAAACCCTTCTTTTAGTCAGATTGTCTCCTTGATTGCTTTCCATAGTTTCATGGTCTCAGGCTGACATGATACATAGTCAATTGTACATCGCTCACAACTTTCTTCCAAAACTGTATTCATAGAAGCCCAATCATTTTCTCAGAGAGTGTTCCTTAACCCAAACTGGTTTTATGTTAAAGGCCCTTAGTCCAGTCTGGCTCCTAGAACACAGTGCCTCTGACTGGGTGGCTTAAAAACAACAGAAACTTATTTCTCACAGTTCTGGAGGCTGGAAGTTAGAGAGCAGATGCTGGCATGGTTGGGTTCTGGTGAGAGTCCTCTTTTAGGTTGTAGATTGCTGACTTCTTGTGTCCTCACACAGTAATAAGAGGGTGAGCGAGCTCTCTGGGGTCCCTTTTCTAAGGGCACTAATCCCATTCATGAGGGCTCCACCCTCATGACCTAATCACCTCTCAAAGGCCCTAATCACTTCCTAATACCATCACATTAGAGCTTAGGATAACAACACATGAATTTTGTGGGGATACAAACATTCATGCTGTGGAAAAGGACCACATACCATAACAGAGTTTTGGGATCTCACACATAATAGTAATAGGGAGTATAAATATCCTTCATCATCACATATCCTATATATTTCATTCTCCTACTATACTGTAAGTTCTTTCATAGAAGGGACTATATTTTGTTTACTGACTTATCCTCAGTGTTTAGAACAGTGCCTGGAATATATTAGGGTTTAAAAAGTACTTGCTCCTAGTAAATGACTTTTGTTCACTTACTATGTGATGAATACTCTTCTGCTGTTAAATTCATCCATTGACTTCTTAATTTAGTTTCAGTTCTAGAATCAATTTTCTTCCAAATCTGCGATGTCACTTTTCATATTTTCTAGTTCCTTGTTGAAGTTTAAAAGAATTATTTTTAATCTTCAGAAACATGGTTGGTGTATAGTTTTTGTTTGGTAACTCCAGACTTTTTTTTCTTGTCTGTTATTTATGCTTATTTTCATTCATGTTGTCTTGCCTCTTGGTATTTCAGGTTAGTTATATTTGATTGTGTGCTAGACATTGTATTTGAAAAAGTATTTGAAGAAATAATTTCAGGTCTAAGATAATGGTATCTTCTTTCAGATAGAAGTTTTTGTTGTTTCTTCCAGATGTCTGGGAGTATAAGCCATCTGGGCTTCCCCTCATGCAACTTGGCTCTTGAAATTACAACTGGTTCACTCTAAACCCCAGGTGCAGTCATTTATGACCCCACATCAGGTTCCCTGGTGTACCATGCCTCTGCTCTTAGCACAGTCTGGACTCCAACTTGTGTCCATCTAGCTTGCTGAGGGTGTCAAAAATGCTGCTCAGCCTTTCATCAGCCTCCTATACCAGTAGTCTCTTCCAGATTAGCAAACACCTCCTCGTTAATGGTGGTCTCAGTTTACCTTTCTGGATTTTCATCCTTTCCTAAAACTTGGCGCAAGGAGCCTCACTAGTCTATTAGCTTTTTTCAGGCCTAGAGGAAGATTTCTGAAAAATATTTAATCCAGAAATTTTCATTGTCTTTAGTGGGATGGTTGGTTCATATGTATATACCATTTACGTATTATTTTTATAATTAAAAACTATAATTCAAGAAAATATGTACAAAGGATTAACATGATGTGGGGCACATTATCATCATTCAAAATGTGATCTTTTGCTTCGTGGCTTCCTCTTTTTCTTGTCCACCCTCTCCCCATTCCCACTAGGGTAACAGCCTGCCTGTCTTTGTCGTGCTCTCCTGGAGCAGTGACTTCTCCCTCTGTCAGAGGGACCCCTCCTGTTCTTATTCCTCACTGTGTAGGCTCAGTCTTTAGGTGTGACTCAGATCTCAACCTCACCAGGGGTGGAAGGAATCTGTACGTCTCTGGAAAAACCTAGAACCACGTGGTGATATTGAGACCCACTAGGGTACTCTCACCACCTCACTGTTGGAGAAATCCTATAGCCGTATGGAGTCAACATCTGGACAGCCTAGTAGCCATGGAGTTGGATACATCTGGAATACATCATGCCAAAGACATACTGATTGTCTTGACTCTGTTAACATAAAAATATAAAGGCTTTTCAAGGTATGCGACAACAAGCATGTATTTGAGATTTTTTTAAAAAAGGAATAGCTATTTGGGAAACGTTGACTCGGGCAGAAGGCCAAATGTTCCAATTATTAATAGGGGACAAAGGCAATGGGTATTTATGAGAAAGTAAAGGGGAACAATGATATCAATAAAAGAAAGCCGTTCCTATTGGTGTACATAGTATAACATAGTGATGTTAACTCAAAAAAGTTAAAAAAAAAAATTCAGTCCTGTAGTCATAACAACTATTCTCTTGTTATCTTTCCTAACAGTTCTTTGGAAAACGATGTTGCTTTAGGCCCAGTCCAAAGGTTTATTTTTCCCTGTTATTGCAAAGGTTTGCAGAGTAAGACATGCAAGGCAGTTCTTCTGGGAAGGCAGCTTGGCTTCATTTTAAGCATCTCCATTTATTATTTTTCACAACTCTTTGCACTGTTTTCCAGAATAGGATTCATAAAACCCCACTCTAGTTTGTATGCTTCCTGTAAAGATGACAGTGGCAAGACTTGGAATGTTCGAAAGCCTTTATTTCTGAGGGACTCATAAGAACAGACTCTCAGGCACAAGGCTTTGAGTGTCCATGGAATAAATATTGGGGATTCTTCTAGTCTTTCAGATCCAATGCACTTCCGGTGAACTTGATCGAATCTGCGTGTATTCTCCTTGGGTGCGTCATAGCATCTGAATTTTTCTACTCGATTTTCCATTCAGTTTCTAGTTTCATCCTATGTGATGTTTGGTTTTCATATTGAAAGTAATCTCAAACCAAGTTTGAAGACAAGAGTGAAAATACCACAAGTCACAGATAAGGGAACACAGGTGCTTTTACAATGTGTTTCTCCAAGGGAGGGGCACATTTTTGGGTTACTTTTTAGAAAAGCATCAGCCCCCAGGAATGTCCTCACTCAAGCACAGCAGGGGTGTACTTTTATTTAAATGACACTTTATGGCACTTACTATGTGCAGGCACTTGAACTACATTATTCCCTCACTGAGGGGAACAGTGAGTCCTAGATGGATTTGAGGGAAAAGTCCAGGGCACAATTGTCTCCTCTGGCTGAAAGCAAAATGGAACAGATGAAAGATGCTTTGTGGGTCAAGGTGCTGGCTCTGGAATCGAGGCCAAGGAGAACCGGCCACGTGGCCGGTGCCCCTACTGTGGCTGCATGACACTGCTCTGTGATGGGAAGTGTCCTGACTTGAGTAGGGCACGCTTGCAAGAAACACATCCAGTCAGCATGCCGGGGTTCTGCGCAGGGTCCCAGGAATGGGACTGTTGGAGCCAAGAAGAGCATCCAGCTCCAGCTATCCAGGTCACCCTATCCGAGGTATCAAGGGCCAGGGGCTGAGCAGGAGCTGAACTCCCTGTGGGAAAAACTCCCAGTTTCAGGCTTAGACCAGCAAGACCAAAGCTATTTGGGGTACAAATACTGGGAACGTTATTTCAGAACCTCTTTGCAGCATTCTAGCATATTGTTTTTTTTTATATTTTTCTGAGACTAAATGTAAGGCCTAGTATCTAGGCATAGAACAGAATATTCAAATAAAAGAAAAATAATTTATATACAGTATCAAGCTCTTGATTAATTGCAAGTAATTAATTTTACCTTGGAAGTTTTAAATCAGTATGCAACTTTCTCTTTTTCTCCTGGGTCCGATAAGTATCAATGTATTGCCTCTCCTCTAAATTCACTCTTCAGTACATGCTCTGTATTGCAGATTTTGATAATGGGCATGATTCCTTTGAGCATTTTTCCTTTACAGTGAGTGAGTATGTTAAGCTTTCTCCGTAGGGGGCGCTGGAGAGGCTTTGCAGGAGGAAGCCGGCTTCCCCTGAGGCTCCCAGCAGCTAATAGTTGAGTTAGTTGGGAGGACAGTGGGAGGACTGCGCTGTGAGGACATCCTGTGATGCTCTTGTCCCAGAACACGCCAGAAATGTGCAACCCTTGGCAACCTTGTAGCCCTGGCCCAGCATGGTGGCCACCATAACACAGCTCCGCCATCACTGACCCCTGGAGCTTCAGGCGTCCTGTCCGCACTAGTGCCTCACTCCCTCTGCTTGTCTTTCCCTTTGGAGTTTTGTCTCCCGTGGCCCTTCTGAGGCTGTGGCCGTCCCTACACGGACACCACGTGTCCTCCTGTCTTCAGGAGAGCCCACATTCCCTCTGCGTGTCTGCACAGCCGGCCTCTGACTGCGGCCTGTGTGTGCCTTGGAGAGCTGCCTCCTCTTGCCCAGTGACGCCAGACCAGCTCTGGCAAACCAGTGAACTTCCCTGCCACCAGTGGACTGCAACGGCACCTTCCCCAATGAGGTCTGCACCCCTTGAGGAGGGGACCCCCTTTCAGCTTGTCCTTGCTTGGATATTCTCTGCTAGCCCTAGAGTATCTTCTAGAATTCTAAATTTTAATTCTTTGTTATTAAGCTATGATTAAAAAAATAACTATAAGACATAAGCACTTGGGAAAGTACCAGATAGAAATTTAGCACTCAAAGGAGTTTGCTATTAAGGTTATTAATAAAACAGAGACCTTATTATCCCCATTTTACACATGAGGAAACTGAGGCTCAGCAAGTTTAAGTAACTTTCCAAAGTCACATAGTAAAGAGTGGAGCTAAGAATGAAGTGTGTGTGTGTGTGTGTTTTCTTTTATGCTACCACTTTATGTTGCCTCTTGTTCTTTGGAGCTAATTGGTATAGTTTTGATAGGTGTTTTTATTAGAATAAAAAGTTTGTGGAGGAAGTTGGGAGGAGCAGGTAGAAGCTTGTCTTTGAGGCTTATGGAAAATGTGTGACAGTCAGCTACAAAGAGGTGCAAAGAAGACCCAGGTGTACAATAGATCTGTGACAAAGGCTTCTATGGGAATCGAACTCAAGAACAACAAGCACTGATGTTAAAGAAAACACCCAAACCATTGTTTGGGACTGCCATCCTAAGGCAGAAATTGGAATGAAGCGATGAAGAAATTGGAATTGAAGCGATGTACTTCCCAGAAATTGTAATGGTTTTCAGAGTTATATTTAACTAGTCAAATTCTTAGAACGGGAGGGAAAGGCCAATAGAGTTTGGTTTTTACATGATTTGTACAAGTCACAGGTGGGATTCCCCCCCCCCCACTGTGGGATAATGGAAACAATAATTCTCTTTGTAGAAGATTCTCCTGAGTACCTCTGGTTGAGAGTAAAAGGAGCATAAAATGAAAAGCCAAATGAATAAGCCCTTTCTATAGAATTGGGAACCAACAGGAAACAGCGGACAAGGAGACAATGTTTAAAGCATTGGATATGGTGCCTGCTCTCCATATCCACCCTTCTGGGTGTCATTGTCCCCAAGGCACTGTGGGCTGTGCTTTTATCATGGGTCTGGGGCACAGCAAGATCCAAGAGGGAATCAGGAAATGCCTCCTGGGCTTTTGTCTCTGCCTGCTGCGTCTGAGACCCCACGGGCCACATAAAGGAAGTAAAGCTTCACATCGCCAGAGCACATGATGGGAACACAGCTGCCTTGGAACCCACGCTAGGGACAGGAGAAGGTGGGCAATGCAGTAGAGCGCAGACGGGCGCCACCATCTGGAAAAGAAGGTGGCTCTCCCTTCCGTCTCTGGCCCTGAGTAGAATAAAGCGTTTTGAGGAAACAAATAATCATTATATGACCATGTCCTACGTTATAGTGCTGGAAAAGCCAAGAGAAGAAAACTGAAAAGTTATTAGACACAATTAACATGTTCAAAATGTTCATTCAGGTGGTCAGTTAAGATGTGAATTTGTAGTTTTGCTATATATAGTATAAAAGCCAATCAGCAAACGGAAGGAAAGATTTATGCATAAGAGCACAAAATGTATAATGCACCCATAAATGAAATCAATAGGAAATGTGCAGGAGCTGTAGGAAAAAAAGAAAAAGAAAACTTGGTTAGGGCCACATAAAGATGAGAGTAAAAGAAGAGATTTGTCTTGTTCTTAGATGGAAAGACTCTACATTTTATGATATAAATTTTCTCTAAGTTGATTTACACATTCCAGCAGAAGGTTTCTTGAAGTCTGACAGGAGGATTCTAAAATTTATCTAGAAGAATTATTTTATTAAAAAATCCTGGAAATTTTTTTTTAAAATAAGAGTAATATGGGGACTTCTTCTATATAATAAAACTATAGTATTAACACCTATGGTCCCAGGTACAAAAACATGGACAGTTCACGTTAGCTAAGAGAGAATTAAGAAATGTGCATAAGAATTTGATTTACAAACGATCACAGTTCAAATGAACTATGGCTGACTACCCAGTTGATTTGATACAACTTTTTTTTAGAAAATAATCTGAAAACAAAACTTCAATATCCTATAATCTACATGTACTTCACGTGAGCAATTTTAATTCCACAGATACTTTCAAAGGAGGTGCATCTTGGTGTTTTTAAAATTAAGTAACAACTAAAAAGTCTGTTAAAAGAGAATTTTAGACTAAATACTTATGTATGGCACACCTAAAATGGTGTGGACTATTATACAGTCATTAAAAGAATATGTCCAGAAAAAGTTAAAAAAACAGTAGGTATAGTAAGATCCCATTTTGGTAAGAGAGAGAGAAAAAGAGAGAAGGAGCGTGTGTGTGTGTGTGTGTGTGTGTGTGTGTGTGTGTATTTTAGCAATGTATGTATTTATATAAGAAAAATATATAGCAAAAAGCTAATGGGACTTACTCTGGATGGTGGGCTTTTGAGAGACTAAATTTTATTTTCCGTAGAGCTTTCATGGATTTTGTGAAGCACTGATAGCAACCATGTATGACACATGTAATTAAATATTAATAAAGGCAGCTTTTGTGGAGGCGATTGAAAATCCTCATTGGTAGAACAGTCCTGTCCCATTTGCTACTCCATACCATTGATGACATCACCAAGTGTGTTACTCATTTAGTCACAGGACACAGTCATCCCCACAGAAGGCTATCTCCGGGAAAAATGTCTTGGCAGACAGTGAGAAATCTGAACCTTAATTTAGTTTCCTATTTGTCTTGCTTTTCTGAAACCTGAGCTTCAGATTCAAAGCCCAATTGTTCAGAGTATTTTACCCAGTTCAGCTAAGTCAGATATATCGATGGCATATTCTTGACCTTTTCAGAGCTATTGCAAGCATCAGTCATTTGAACAATACTTCTGTGCCTTTTCAAATCAGAGCAGGACGGATTGTACTAATATAAAGACCAACTGAAGCTGGAATTCAAAAGGAAACAAAACGTTTTTATGCCCACAACCATCCAATGCTCTCTCTTGCCACTAAAACTATGTAAGCTTATATGTTTCCTTCTGCTTCAAAAGCCAAGAACTTATAACTGAATTCAGTGCACGCATACAAACAATATAAATGATCGACGCACGTATTTCTGCATTTTTTCATACCCTTTAAAATGGCTTTTCTTGTATTTAAAAAAAATCTTGAGCTATATTCTTTCATATTGTGTAGTTCTATAAGCAGCCTCAATCCTTCTGGAAAAAAGTTAGATTCGGGACCCCTTCTCAGGGAGGCCGAAATGATGGAGAAATTGTGGCCTTCAGCAACAGCTATAGTCAGCCTGGCTTCTAAAGATGCCAAGTGGTGGTTACAAAGCCAGTTCTGGCAGGTCCAGACTCAGCCCTGCAGGAATAGTGGGGGGTGTCCTAGTGGGGACGCTGGCAGGTGCAGCACGGTCTGTCTGGTTTTCTCTCGCTCTGGAGGCTAAAGGAGGGAATATTTTGAGAGCTCCCAGCCCTGGAGACTCAGACCTCAGTCCGCAGTGGGATTGAACCCAGAGAGGGGGAGCATGAAGTGGGGGCATTGGAGCCAAGGATGGTGTCTCCTTCCGCACGTGGAGGGCTGCAGGCACCGACATGGGGGCCCAGTGTTGGTGGCTGAGGTCACTCATGATGGAGGCCTGTGGCTGCTAGGGCTCTGATCGTTCACTAATGCCCCAAAACTTTCCCAGCCCACCTGCCAGTTCACTCAACCTGCTCTGGCTCGAGAGCCCCCCGCCCCGCCCCGCTCCCATAGTCCAGCTTCTGTCTTCCAGGTGCAGAGATAGTTACCGAGGAGTGTGTGCCCAGGGGTCCAGGTGCAGAGAACAGCCGAGAACTCTGCTCTCACAGAAGAGTTTTACTCGCTCTTTGGTTTTACTTCTCTTTCAACCTGGAGGGTTTATCTCTCACCTTCCTCTCGACCCCCATAGTATCTCAAACCAGTGCCTTTCACAATGACAACAATACTTAGTATAAGTATGTCCCAAATATTGCATGGGCTATACTTATACTGAAAGGTTATTTGTTGCAATTCAAGTTTAACTGGGCGTCTTCTATTTTATCTGGGAACCATCCCCTCTCACAACTCCTTAGTCCAGCCTCAGGGGAGAAGAGGACCTGCTTCTAGATGCATCAATGACCCTCTGTAACCAGTAGGGGGCAGGACAAGCCTTTGGGGTGCTGGGTGTGGGATAAACATCTTTTCTTCTCAGTGCTTCTCTCTTGTCAGTGGTGGGTGATACCACTTACCTTAGGGTACCACTTAGCTTGGGGTACCCTTATCTGAGAGAATCCAATTACTTTGAGAAACATTTGCCCTTCAAACATGAAGATGATCAAAGCATCTCCATAGACTCATGATTCAGCCTTGCCTCATTACTTTTACTCTATTTGGTGCTGAAGACAACGGACTCCTCTGCCCAGGTTATCCTGATATTATGTAAACATTCAGTAGTCTGAACATTTCACAGATACTTCAAATTGAACTTGAGACTTGGACTTGGGAACTCTGCCCAGGGGTGCAGACCCTGTGGGTTAAAGTGTCAGTCAAGGAACACACTCTCACCTCTGGTTTCCTCTCCTCCCTGGAGAAGGCTCAGTTACCTCAGTCACTTTCTAACATCCCCATATACCCACCAGAGCTCTTTAAGCAGGCTTGGTCATCCTTTAACTTTGGCGGGTCGGCTTTCTTTTTACATGGGCAGCCAGGGTAGGATAACACCCTGTCACACATTTAGCATGGGACATATTCCCTTTCAGTCTGCTTTCTGGGTACAACCGAACCCCATACTCCCTCATCCCCTCACCTGCCATTGGCTTTCTGTCTTGAAACATCTTAAGAACAAGATCCCAGAGTTGGGTTTGGGCTTTGGGTGAAACAGGCCCTGTGGGTCTGAGGCACATGTCAGTGGGTCCAGCCCAGTTGACCAGTTTTGTGATGATATTTGTTCAAAGCCACAGCCAACAATATAAGAGATCTTGGATTTCCATTTGCCTTTTGCACCATGTTCAGACATCACTGTTGGGAAATTCATGAGTATTTCCAGATCCTTGCTTCATTCCAGTCTTAATAGCACACTGATTTCTAACACATCAGTGAACAAAAACAAAATAAAACCCTATTCCACAATATTGAGAAATCTAGAAAAGAGGTAACAGCATTTCTTACTACCACGGGTCATCTCACACAATGGAGTTGTCACTAGAGATTGTAGGTGAATGCAGTGGGGCTCACTAGAGAAACAGAACCAAGAGAATATATATATATATATCTACAGCCATGTCTCTATCTCTATCTCTATAGCTATCTGATTTAGTATATGGAATGGCTCAAGTAATTATGGAGGCTGGCAAGTCCAAAATCTGCAGAGCTGACATCCCAGTTCAAAGTCCATCAGGCAAGAGGATTCTCCCTTATTCAAGGAAGGGGGTCAGCCTTTTGTTCTAGAGAGACCTTCAACTGATTAGACAATGCCCACCCAACATTATGGAGGGCAATCTGTTTACTCAGTCTACAGATTTAAATATTAATCTTACCCATAACACTCTCACAGAAACACTCAGAATAATGTCTGGGCACCAAATATCTGGGCACCCCATGGCTCAGTCAGGTGGACACATAAAATTATCACGTGGGGTTATCACAGCAGGCATGGGCATCATGGCTTGGGGTTCTCTTTGCTGTATTAAGAATACACCTGGCTCCTGACTATGACAGAAAAGCCAATATTAGACTAATTCTTCCTCAAGAAAAGTATAAATGCTGAATAAAATACAAAATATAGATGGTTGAAGGTACTGGAATACAATGAGGGAAGCATGAGTTAAAGATGAGAAGAAGATTCCAGAGAGAAGGCACATGCACTGAGATGAGGCTTGTTTGCTGCTGCCTTTTCCCTCTGGGACTTTTGCTGATTTGCAGTCTGGGGCAGAGAGATGGACAGAAAACTGTGGCCTTGGGGCTATAACAGTGCCACTGGGCTGGGGGACAAAAAATTGGATTTCAGTTAGGACTTAAAAGACCAAGGTCCTAGAGATAACCCCGAGGAGGTAAATCCAAGGGTCGGCATGCAATTTCTCATCAAGGAATTTTCTCTCTCCTAAGTGGTGCACGTGTGGGATGAGATACTGAGTAACAATGAGAAGTCATTGGCTAAAATAACAGATTTTAGCTGGCTCACTGGACTCAGGAGACAAAACTTGGTGTATGGACATATGAAGGGGAAGGAGCCTGGAAGACAGCCAGGCTTTGCACTGAGACCTCCTAACGGCTACATTATAGGGACAAGGCCAAACAAGCCAGGCCTCAACACTGAAACTCAGCCTTTACTGGACTCTATCTGCTGGAGAGAAGAAAGTCAAATCTCCTTTGGAGGGAGAAAACATCTAAAGGTACATAATTTTTAATACACATTGTGTCTGACTTTCAATAAAAAATGACTGGGCATATTAAATAACAGGAAAAATAATGGAAAACTAAGAGAAAAAAGTAGATGTAGATATTCACAGGAATCTAGATATTGGAGTTATCAAACACAGATTTAGAAATAGCCATCATTGTTCTGTATAACGAAATCGATGAAAACGTAGAGAATTTCACAGAGAATTTGTATTCGTAAAAAGAATCCAATTCAAATCCTTGTGCTAAAAGTTAAAATAACTGACATTAAGAATTCAATAAATCCATTTAATAGCAGATCAAACATAGCCAAAGAGAGAAGTGGGATGAGGCAAATAGAAAATATCCAGATTAAACCCAGAGAGTAAAAATAATAGAAAATGCAGAAGAGGGCATAACAGACATATGGACATAATGGAAACATCTAATATATGTGTGATTGTGGTTCCAGAAAAAAGAAGAGAGAATTGGAATAGAAGCAATGTTTGAAGAGACAGTGTCTAAGAATTTTCCCAAAGAGACATCAAATCACACATTCAAGTTTATGGACCCTAAGCAAAATTAATGCAGGAAAAACTGCATCTAGAGACATCATTTTAAAATGAAAGACTAAAACAAAGAGAAAATTTGCAAGCAGGCAGAGGGAAAAAAATCCTTGCCTTCAAAGGATAATATTAAGAATTATAGACAACTTTTCAACCCAAATTGTGAAAGTCAAAATATAATGGAATGACATCTGTCTAGCACTGAAAGTAAACATCTACCTACCTAAAATTCTAAACCAGATGAAAACACCCTGCAAGTACAGAGGCAAAAAAAAAGTGTTTTCAGGTGAATCAATCTGTTTTCTTGATCATGAAAACAGGCACTGCAAATACTTTTTTGTAATAAAGTGGTTTTAGAAATTTAACACAGGAATTGGGGCTTACGAGTGTGGGAGGATTGGGGGCTGTATGATATGGAAGGGTACTGCTGGAGGATCAGAGAAAGAGTCACCCACTACTTTAGTCTGAAGGGCCACATAACAAACACTAAAAGCAAACTAAACAAGCAAATACCTCTAAAACACAAAGCTGGAGGATTTAACTTAATATCAAGACTTATTATAAAACTTCATTGATTAACACAGTGTGGTGTGGACACAAGAGAAGATAAATATTTACACTGAATAGTAAATAGAGAGTCTAGAAATGGACCCACTCTTACATGGACAACTTTAAAGCTCTCAGCTCTGCTCCTGGCTGGGGTGAAGGGAGTAGAGATTTTTATGACTGTTTTCATGGGCTCGGTGGGACACATGGAACCATGAGGTGGCATGACAGACACAAGTGGCTCCAGTGATCTTTTCACTATAGGGTCCTGTGAGTTCATGGAAGCTGTTCCTGGCCAGAGGCTTAGGCCCAACATTCAAAGCCTAGTTACCTGCAACTGAAGACAAAATAAATGTATCTGGGGCTCTATAGCATTACAAAGATGGCTCAAGACCCACTGGAGAGAGCATCACAAGATCTTTAAAAACATAAATTTTAGGGAGCTGTTGACTTACTGTGAAAGTGATCAGGTTCTTCCAGATGGTTAAAAGGTCCAAGTGGCGTAAAAATACATCTGGAATCTCCAGTTGGAAAGAATCTTACTTAAACCACAGGTGATTGAAAGGGACAGCTTAAGAAGGGAGGGAAGAAGCAACACAGGAAATGATCACTGACAATGATGTTTTGTGGAGAAAAGCTCCAGGGCTCTGACTCACATGAGCCTCTGCAGTTTCAGCGCTGATCCCTGGGCCAGGGAGTTCCTTTTAGTGACACAATGTCATAGCAAATGTCCCTACAGAAAGAATGGTCTTGCCCTCCAGATGACACCTTTCATGTCCAGGCAAAGTGCCCAAAGCATCTCCATCCACACCTTTGGGTTTTGAAGCAGTGCTACCTACAGGGTTTCACTGGGAGGGGTCAGATCTGACACCTACACCAGTGGTCACTTGGGATTTGGACATTCCCCAGAGATGAGCTGTGCTCTGAGGAAATAAAGGACAGCCTTGATGGCTGGGGCAGCCAAAAGGGTGGAGTGGGAAAGAAGCACGAATGTTCACTGAGCTCCTACTGGATGACGACAGCCCTTTACACTCAGGACCTCATAGGGTTTTCACAACAATTCTGTAAAATGGGTTCTATACTTTCCATTTTGAAGAAGAAAGTAAGTCACAGAGGGATCAAGCAATGAGTCCAAGGCCGCCCGACCAGCGGGAGGGTGTAAGAATTCACTAGAGTCTAGAAGTCTTACTTCCCCAAGGAGAGAGGAAAGGAGGAAGACTGAAGAAAAACTGCTGTCTGCACAGCTTGGAGTAGATCGGGGTCCCTCCCACTAAAGTGTCACACACAATTTGTGTACCTTTATACCGTGTCCTTCACCAAGCTGGTTTCTTCCCTACCTCTGAGTCTTTACCTCGAAATTCCACCAGGTGACATCACTTTCCCCTGTAGGGGAGGAAAAATAATTTTCCACCTACCCTTCTAAGTTCTTCTGGCTGGTCTAATAATCAAATTGACATGAGACAGATTCACAGAAGAAAATAACCAAATGTATGACATATGCACATATGGGGTTCCATAAGAATGTGGTTCTTGAGGACGTATGAGGCAGATGAGGCTTCTATGCCATCTGGACTAAAGAGAGGAAGGCAAAGGGAAGGCAGGCAACTCACAGGTAGCTGAGAAAGAGCAAAGATAGTGTGGACAGATTCTTGTCAGGCCAGCCGAAACAGTGCAAAACAGAAGGGAGTTGAACAAAGAGTCTTTGTTAGATTCCTCTCTGTCTGCCACAATTAGTTTGCTTTACGTTAACCTTTAATCTCGTTTTTCTATCTGAATTCCTTTAGGCAGGTAAGAAGGAGGGTCAAAATTTCTTTCTGAGTCTTTTGTTTCTTAAAAATAACCAGCTTAAAATAATCAATATCCCAAAAAGGCCTATTTTGAGGTGGCAAACTACTTCCCTTCACCTCTGACAGCATTAAGTTAGTAAAAGGGTTATGTTATGCTGTTTATTTGGGGTCAGTCGGTCTCAGGTAATGTCAGTACATAGATGAGTGGACGTCCCTCCCGCATTAAGGGCTACTTAAACCATCACTTTCCACCCGTGCTTCTGGGGCTTCCCCTGTAATCTTCCCCAAATGCTCCTGCTCATGGGGTTTCTTCCTGCTCTTCCCCCTCCAGCCCCCGAGAGTCAGGTCCTTGCAGAGGAGCAGCCAGGAGACTGTGGAAGAATGGCTTTTGGGTTGTGCTCCTGAGAGGAGGTGTGGCAGAGAGGTCAAGGATAGGGGCTATGGAGCCCTATAGCTTGGGTTCAAATCCAGGCTCTGTTATAGGCTAGCAAATTGTGCCTTTGTTTCCCCACCTGTAAGATGGAGACATAGCAGAAATTACTTCTCCTGATTGCTGGGAGTGCTAAGTTTGTTGATATCTGTCAGCTGCCTGTAAGTGTCCAGGACATAGTAAGTGTACAGTGTACTTTTGCAAGGAGACATGGTGCACAGAGAGGGAGACCGACGGGGGGGTTGTTCCGCAGTTCTATGATTACCATGCCTGGGCCACAGCAGAGAGTTAATAAATACATGTAGGCCATTGACTACCTTGAGATGACAGAAGAGATGACAGAGGGGTATCTTTCAGTTGCAGTTTCCCTTCATAGGATGAAAGCGAGCACATTACAGCCTTCAGCTTAAATCCAGCTTCGTCACCGAGCACTCCACTTAGTCACCATCAGAGGACCTAGCTGCCCTTTCACATGCAACATAGGGACTTTCCTGGGTATATTCTTGTCCACAGAAAACTTGACCTCCCTGTCTTCTACAGTGTATACTTTACTTACTTGTTTTGTTTACCGTCTGCTTTCTCCCCACCAGAATGCAATCCCCATGAGGTCAGAGTTTATTGTCTGTTTTGTTCACGTCTCCATTCCCAGGGCCTAAAACAGTACCTGGCACAGGCTGGGGGTTCAGTCAATCTGGTTGAAGTGGTAAAAGGTGTGCCCCAATAGCCTACATGGAGCCCACGTCATGACTGTCCACACTCTCTAATATAAGTACGCGTTGATGTCCATCTCCTCTGCAAGTCTGTGAGTCCCATGAGGATGGGTGTTTGTGAAGTTCCCCACTCCACTCTCAGAATCTTCCAGAATGCCTGACCCAATGTAAGATGTTTGATTAAGGGTCTTCTGTAATACTTTTGGCTTGCATGTCCCGTGGAAAGTCAGTCACTTGTTTCTGCAGGAGCCATTTCCACTGCTGGACAGGTTAGGGCAGATCTTTAAGTGCTTGAATATAGTTATTACTCAATTTTTAGTTCAAAGCAACAAAAAGGTATTGTGCCTGGCAGGTTGCTCCGAATGTAGGCTGGGCCTTCGGTAGTTCCTTCCTTTCTGATAAGGGAAGTGGGGTCCACAGACCCAATAGGCAGGCAGGGCAGGGTGGGGAGGGGTTATAGAGGGTCAAGGGGGGCTGGCTGTGATGTGGGATCACGTGTGCTGGTGGCCTGGTGGAGGAGGGATGTGGGGAGGATGAGAATGGGGCATGTGGTCAGGATGGACCTCACCATGGAGTGCCTTCCTGCCTGCCCCTCACCCTGGGTTTGGTCTGACCCATGCCTGGCTGTCAGATGATTTCCCCAGGCACCACTTTATCCACATCCACACCT
Source organism: Rhinolophus hipposideros (assembly GCF_964194185.1). Taxonomy (NCBI): domain Eukaryota; kingdom Metazoa; phylum Chordata; class Mammalia; order Chiroptera; family Rhinolophidae; genus Rhinolophus; species Rhinolophus hipposideros. The sequence goes on from NC_138051.1 coordinate 93,943,261, forward strand.
GCCCACGAGCCTACAGGCACTCCCCATTGTCTGCAGGACAACGTTCCCCACCTTTACCCTGACAGCCAAAGCCTCCATCCTTTTACCTCCGAGTAGCTCTCCAGCATTACCTTCCACTGTGACCCTCCATGAACTTGCTATTGCTGCAAAGCAGGTTTGCTCTTGTTTTGTCAGAATCTACCCTTTTCTTTCTTTCCCTAGAGTCCTTTGCCCACAGCATGTCTCCCCCACCCTCCCCCAGACTGACTTACCCTCTTTCCCTTTGTTTAAGACCCACCTGATTTTCAAATCCAACTCAGGTCTTACCAATGTGGGGTGGGTGTTGGGGGATGGTGTACTACCAATGATGCTTTTGTGTGTGACTTCTTCCTGTACTTGCACCATTTCTAGCCCCCCTCAAGGTCCTGGCACCAACGTCATTGTGGGGATGGGTATTGTCACATGCATGGTACACACATGCAGCTAAGTTGGCATACCTTTGTGTTTCGCCACTAGTTTCAGGCAGATGCCTCTTTAAGACTGGAGGGACACACTTGTGGGAGTGGGACTTCCAACCTCTGAAGGACGCTCCATTGTAATCAAATACCACCCCCAATTCGTCCCACAACCAAAAATATGGCGACACCCATTGCCATCTGGCCATGTTGACTCTCTCACTTCTTTTGGTCTTGGGGTTGCCCGTGGGCTTGTCACCTCCCATGTTGGACTGGCTCATCCTCGCACCACCTTCTCTTCAGGAAGTTGGTATGGTGTGGGGCCTACGCCCTCCCCCTTGCCCTGGCACCCTTCTCCACTGATAGTGATTAGCCAATGACATTTCGGGATGACCTCACTTTGCTGTACAGCCAACATCGGCCACTGTGAACGGAGAGACGCTTATTCCTCCTGATGTCCTTTGTGCCTTTTCCTGGGATCCTTCCCCAGTGGACACTTGGGAAAGACCCACGGTGGTGACAGTGGTGGGGGTTATCTCCCAGAAAGCTTTAACATGAGGCTGTTCTCATTGTCAACTTTCTAACCATAGTTGACCCCAGATTCAAGGAGATTGTAGAGCAAATGGCTAAAATGGAGTGGACCCTCCTTGTAAGCATTGCTGTTCAGTGTTCACGAAACCCAAGGTCCACTTTATTAGGATCTTTGCACACTGAGGAACTCATCCTCATAGCAGCCCATGATTCCAGCTGCTGCTGGCTTCCTGTTTGGTTAGCGGGGGAGAGACAAGCCCACCCCAAAGCCCCCGGCCTCCCACCAGTCACCCTGCAGCTGGGTTGACGACTTTTCCCAGGAATAGTAAGCTCTGGGTGGTCACCTCCCAAAGCAGCACCAGGAAGGGCCTGTTGAAATGGGCGTGTGGGGCCGATGTTGTGTTCAGAGACTGGAGTTGGGAGAGGAGGCCTGAGGCAGCCCCTGCCTCAGTTCCCCGCTCACTCATGTCCACGGCCGCCTTGTGTGACACCTAGAAGGAGAGAGGAGGGGCACAAACAGCATCAGCTCAGGGCACTTCAAGGGCACAGATTCTACCTCGAGCAGCACTAAGGTGGAGGCAGAGGCACCCCATTCAGGCCTCACAGGCCTACCTCCCAAGAAAGAAACTCCAGCCTGTATTTTACTTCCCTCCTCTCCCCACTTCTACCCCTCTGTCATATCTGGGAGGCTCACCCTGAGGGTGTGTTTGCTCTCTGATGGGGAGACAAATGGGCTTGAGCAGGGCTGAGGGCCGCAAGCATGAGCCAGGCTGCAAAAACCCAACAGCATCTTTTAGGTCACTGGGGTACATGTGGCCCAGGCCCGAGTGTCCTTTTCTGCTGCGAGCTGCACTCCCCTTCTCTAAGCCTCAGTTTTCTCATTTTTTTAAATGGCTTGCTCAGCCTAATTCAGTGGTTTTCAAACGAATTCAGTGGGACCAGGCTGCCTGATGTGTCGAGCCCTCTACTGACCTCTGTGAGAGAAATTCCTTTTTTAAACAAAACTCATTGTTACACAGCTTCTTAAGAAGAAAGGATTCTGAGGCTTTAAAAAAGTTGAAAAACTTTGGCCTTGACGATCACCTTTCATTTATAAAAAGCCCCATGAAGAGATAAATCTGGCATTTAAGGTCACTGTGAAAGAGAAATTCTTTAAAAGGTGAAATAATTTCTTTCCCTTCTTGCTCACCCTCTCCACCATGAGTGTGCATGTATGCACACACACATGCACACGCGTGTGCACACACACAATATCACATCCTGGCTGTCTCGGTTTCACATCTCAAATCTCAGCTGGTCTTTCCCAAATAAAAGACAGAATACTTTCATTATGAAATTCCTAGCCAAGACGCAAATGACAATCACTGACTCCATTCTAGAACAAAAAAGGATAACTGAAGAGAAGGGAAGGGATTTGGCTGCCTTCCCTCCTGTGGGAAAATGCATTACTCGTCCCCAATATGAACTCTCCCTTCCTATTAGGGATTATCGAGCCTCGCTCATGCCCTGGGACTAGCGATGCCGCCTGCAGGAGGGGAACACAGACCCACCCACCCAACTGACGTCTGTCGTGATGGTGGGACTGGTTTTAGCCAGTGACACGTGAGTGGCCTTGACATAGGCTGTCCGTGAAGGGAAGTGTTAAGAGCCATTGCACATTTGCTCTTGCTGTTTTCCCCACTGTTGTGGAATGGCATGTCCCAAATAGGGTCCTCTCCTTTAAGCAACATCCTGAAAGGAAGAAGCCACGTGAGGCAGATCTATAGCCAGATGGTGGTGACACACCTCTGACCTGTAAACGAACAGGAAATAAGCCTCTGTTCTGATAAGGCTGTGAGATTCTGGGGTTGTTACTACAGTGAGGCTCACAGCTGCACCTCCTGTTCACACCCCTGCTAGTGTCTCTGGCTCTAACAAAGGCAGATCGTATCACTGCCTGCCCTACGAGGAAGCATAAGAGGTGAAAACAAAACTAGTCCCACACCTGGGGAAATTCTGGCTCTGTGGGTGACCCTGAATATGTGCCTACTTGATTCAGGGCTCTGTGTACCTGCCCTGAAGATTATAGAGGGAGGTGGAAAGGGAGCTGCCCGTAAAAAGAAGCCTTAACGTTTGTGATATTAAAAAGCCAGGCTAGGAAATAAAAGGGGGAACTTGACTTTCAAGCAAACACTTTCTGTCAAAGGAGAAAAGACCCTCCCCCCCACCGCCACACACATAATATCCACGTTCACCACCTTACCCTGGAGATGGTTTTGTTGAGCTGCTCAGAGATTCCTGATAAGTCAGCTTCCAAGTTGAATATGTCAGTGAGACCAATGTGGGGAAGTATGTCTTCCAGGTTGTATGTTCCAGAAATGGAAAACTTTGGCAAATGTAAGTCCAACAGACTGGAGAGAGAATCAGACAGAGGAGGGGCGCTACTTCCTTACCTGTACTTCTCGTGCCCTAAGCTCTGGGAAGGAGGGTGTTTCCCACAGTGCAGGGAACCAGTCGTCCCATGACACTACCTGCTAGGCCAGAACATTCCATGTCCCAGAACCCCCTTCTCTTCAGACCTTACAGACCTCTTGTGACCTCTTCACAGACCTCTTCAGACCTCTCGTGTCTGGATCTGAGAAGAACCCTGTGTTCTCAGCCATCTATCTTCATCTTCGGCACACTGATGGAGGGCTTTCTAGATGTCTGGCATTGGGTTAGAGTTTTTACAAAGTTTGACTGACCAGATCCACATGATAACCATGTAAGATAAATACTGTTCACATTTCCCTCCCTCTACATCTGATTCGTCAGCAAGTTCTGTTGGCCAAACTTCTGAACTACATACTAAACCCATCTATTGGCAACCACCCTGACACATGCCACTGTCATTTCCCACCTGTCTGAGCTTCAGGGATCCGATGAGAGATGGTGTATGTAAAGTGTGGGCATGAAACCAGTAGAATAACTCTCCCTCCTGTTACTGGTATGTCTTTCCCATCAGACCACCACATTCGCTGGGTTAAGTTCGCAAGTTTCTTTTGGCACAGAGCAAAGCTATCCTTTTCTTCTTGGGATTATTCTTCTTAATTATTGTTTGACAGTTACCGGGCACCTGCCAGCTTGGTTAGTGAATAGCCAGTTTGGAAACTTCTGTCTCCAAAGAATTCAAGTTGGAGACCCTAATTCAGGTAAAGGAATCATTACCAGTTTAACTCCTGGGGCAGTATAAGGGTCCAGATGCCTAAGTAAAGTGGGAGGCAGTTGGAAGTTGAGGGTTAAACTGAAGAGGAGGAAATGGAGGTGGCGAACAGGCAGCACTTAGAGTGTAGGCCCTACCATTGAGGGGGTTTGAGTAGAAGGTAGCAGAAGAGTACTGGTGGACAACTCAACACAGAGTAGGTGTTCAACCAGCGTCAATGAAGAATGAACAATTACCAGGAAGTGTGATTTCCCTAGGCAACCTTACCTTCCTCACAGCCCAATGGAGGGAGAGCTGGCAGTCTGAAATTTTCATGCCTGAAAACCCATTAAAATGCTGCTATAATATTATAATCCTGGCATAAGAAACAGTAATGGGAAGCATCTGAGATTTAGAAAAGTAAGTTGGGTTGGTCTTGCTTCTTGAAGGTCAAAGTGAGAGGTCAAAACAGACCCTTCCTGAAGGAAAATCTGTTGGTCCTACAGTACTTCCTTCTGAGAGGGGAATGGGTCCACTCACCCCGAGGGAGCCTACGGGACTGGAATCCGAAACTGACCAGAGCTATGGAGCTTCCTAGACAACAGGGATACTTCCTTACATCCTGGCCTCTGTCCTTGACCTGTATCTTTTCTTTGGTATTTGAATCTCTGCCCAACCATGAAACACCATTTCTGTCTCTGCTACTTCAGTGATGTTGGGGTGCTGAGGGAAGGCTCCTGTGGGCATGAGGGTGACTGGTGCCTATCAGGTGGTAGTAGATTTAAAATGGCCATCAAGGGTCCTGGAAAAACACACTGTGCCCCAATATTCCCCAATTAAAAAAAAAAGATGGCCATCAAGAGGTTTGGTCTATACCTTGCCCCTCGAATCTGGGTGGATTCTTTGACTGCTCTGATCAAAAGGATATGGCAGAAGCGACACTTCCAAGCCCAACCTTAAGAGAGCAGGTGTTTTCACTTCCTATCTTTTGGGACACTTTTTCTTGGAGCCCTGAGCTGCCATATAACGATATCAACTAGGCTGAGATGCTGCTCAGAAGACCCAGCTTGCTTCATGGAGATGCTGCATGGAGATAGAGAGGCCTGCTCAGCCTTAGCTGTGCCCACCACCCAGCCCAGGCACCAGACATCGGAGTGGAGGAGCCCGCAATGCTCCAGGCCTGGCCACCATCTGACCCCAACACAGAAGACACCCCAGGTTAGAACTGCCCAGCTAGTCTGGTCCACCCACAGACTCGAGAGAGACAATAGATGTTCTTTTTCAAGCCATTCCATTTTGGGGTGGTCTGTTATGCAGCACGAGGTAATTACAACTCAAGGCCAGATTTATCCCAGAGCACCCCATAAAGGAAGATACACCCCAAGAAAGGGCTGGCTTGTGAAGGGGATCAAGGCAAACCAGAGAAGACTGAAATTACTGTGAGAAAACTACAAACCAGAAAGCAAGTGACACAGAAGTGGGTAGGACTGAGGTCCCATAAAACTGGCATTTCATTTTTACAGTGCTCTTCTTGGCATTTGTCTTCAAGGAATTTTAACTAAGAAAGATGGATTTTTAAGAAATACACACTGTTCTGCATGTGTTATAATTATTTTTAATAATTGTCCTTTTTCTGATTTTTATGTCTTCACTTAACTACCTTCTGATAGTAAATTATTATTTGGGGGAAGGGAGAAGCAAAAGGAAAGGAGAGTGGCAGAAATATGGCCAGGAAGGATAATCCTGATTAATGACCCATGAATACTTCTCATATACCAGGTAGGACTCCCAGTGTTCTCTATGTATTAACTCCAGGAATCCTCCAAGCGACCCAATGTGGCACTTCTCATGGCCTCATTTTACAGTGGAGGAAATCTGTGGCCCAAAAGGTGAAAAAATTACCCAAGAATACAGAGTTGGTTAAGAGCCCAGGAGTTGGACTCTTGCAACTGGAGGTGACAAGAACTGCTCGGGTTCTGGAACAAGGTCTGCAGGAGTTGTGCCACCCTGACACTTACCTGGGCAGGAGCAGTTGGCCCCATTTCCTCAGGGTCTCAGGCTGCAGGGTGGCCTCCACCTGCTCCATTTTCCCTGGGTCAGGAAGGATGAGCAGGGCCAGGGCATTTCCGCTGTATTCTATCTGGAGGACGGTGCAAGCCATCTCCTGGTCGTAGAAGAACCTATGCATTTCCTTTTGGTGCATCATGGGGATGCGGAGGGAAGTCCTCTCATCCACAAAGAAGCTCGCTTGCTTCTGGGTCTGGTAGTGATTGAAAGGATGCTTCCACTTGGCTTAGGACACAAAACGCATAGAACCATGAGAGCACAGGCCAAGGGAGCAGCTCTGACAGACATAGGCTAAGCCACACTGGTTTGGTGACTTCCTCTTGGGTATATAAGTATGAGGCAAAGAAGTGGCATGGATACAGAATCAGGAGGCCAGAATGGAGGTCTGGTTCAGCCACCAGAGCAAGTCCCCGAGTGTGAGCTTTAATGGCCCAGGATTTTGTTCCATTTCAGAGCAACTTAATGTTCAAGAGGCAAAAAAGGTAGTATTTCAATCTACTAAGCACCTTCCATGTGTGAGGCACGATCTCTTTATATCTCCATCAAAATTGCTATTAAACAAATATGATCTCCATAGTAGAGATGAGAAATTGCATCTCTGTGAATTTATGGAAACATTCCAAGTTTGTGAAGTGGTAGAGCGGAGATTGGGCCTGACTCTGGCTGCACAGCTCAGGTTCTTTGCAAACACTGAGTCGACCTCTAGACAAAGATGCCTCTAGCCAACAACAACCATCTACAGAGAAGCTGGAGAGCCACCCTCTACCTCCCAACTCCCTACCAGTCAAACTGGAAAAAAGAAAGAATTCAGTGAATGAAATGTAATATATAATGCAAAAGCCCATTAAGTCATAGTTAGAAATGCAGAATTTGGTGGTCACTATCTTATCCATGTGTATAGTATCTTCTCTTTCTACTTATGTCCCTGCCTACAACCACCTCCTAACTTGGCCTCTTGAAAGCACTGGTCTTGGTGGTAGGAGGAAGGAGCTGGCTCATCTTGTCTCCTGCATCCATACCCAATCAGTGACCAAGTATTTCTGATTCCATCTCCAGAGCCACACCTTTTTTCAAGGCCACCGTCTTACTTACTTTGGACCACTTTAAGAACATCTTACCTGTGTCTACACTGCCACCCTTACTCCCCTCCAAACATTTTCCAAATTGTAGCCAGACTGATCTTTCTAAAAGAGATGTGGTCACTTCACTGCTTCAAATTTTCTGGTAACCCTGGGGTCCTACAGATAAAATCTAGGATTCTCAACATAGTTCCTGCTTGTCTTTGCATTGCAACTCTCAGCTCCCCCTACCCCAGGCATTTCCCTATTGGTTCTGTGTTTCAGTCAAACTAAATTTGTTTCGTGTCCCTGAAAATGCAATGATATCTCTTCTGCTCGGACTTCTGCACATTCTGTTGTTTCAATCTGAATAACCTTCTCTCCACGTCTCCTACAGTTTCTTTGCCTGAGTAAATCCAACTCATTCTTCATGTCTCAGATTATATTCCTTCTCTTCCAGGAAGGCTTCCCTTACTCCCCCAGTCTGCATAAGTGTCTCTTTTAAGAGCTCCAGGCACCCAAACCTACTCGAGCAGAGCTTCACTTTTCTACTGAGTTGTAGTTGCCTTTTTATAACTCATGGGACTGTGAGCTACACAGGGTGGGAAAACTATCTTGTTCATAAATGTCCCCTAGAGGCTCACACAGTTCCTGTGATGTAGTCAGTATTTAATATATGACCTTTAATGAATGAATGAATGAATGAATGAATGAATGAATGAATAGCATTCCTAGAGGCCTCAAATAGGAGACCTAAGTTAACTTGAAATGATTTATTCAGCAAACTTTTCAGGTATACTTAGTCCTGTGTCAGACTCTGAAAAATCAAAGACAATTAAGACTCAGGCCTTTGAGACCTCTGGTCAGGATCACAGACTGAATTAAAGCAGGAAAACCTGTTTTTTTCTGCTTAAACACTTATACATTCTGGATAAAATAATGGAAAAATAAACAAATAGTTCTCAGCTCAAAAATAAAAAGCAAAGCTTCCAGAAACAAACCAAAAATGCATAGTTCTGATCTGGAGCTAGTATCATCTGGCTCAAGGGTTATCAGAATCCGTATGCAGCTCTTAGGGGTGGTGGTTAATGTCTTCTCAGGGGTAACTCAGCCTGATAAAACTCAGGCTCTGGGAACTGAGCTCTCTACAAATAGTCAGGCGTTATGAAAGGCAATCCCTTCCTTATCTGGGAAGCCTGGATTGAAAAACTGCCCAGCAGCCCAGAGATAAGATAGGATAGGTCACCACATTTCCAAGGCTAGAAGGGAAAGAGTCACCTACTCTATTTTCTTTGTTTGCATTACTCACTCAGCACAGGAACTCTGCAACCTAGAAATTACTATAGAACTAGTGAAACCAATAGGACTAGACCAGAAGAAAATGTGAATTTGTCCCCCAGAGACGTTTCCACAATAGGCCATAAGTCTCTCTCTTTCTCTCTCTCTCTCTCTCTCTCTCTCTCTCTCTCTCTCTCTCTCTCTCTCTCTCTCTCTCTCACACACACACACACACACACACACACAATTTCAAAGGTGAAAATTTCAATCCTTTCTTAGAATCAGCAGGGCCAATAAAACCAAAAACTTACAATTGAAGATCTGCAGATAACAGAATAATCTGAAAGAAACTTTTGAAGTGTGTTTTTTCAAAAAGGAACGAATAAAATTTATAAGCAAAGAACAAGTCATTATGACAAAATAACAGGTAGGTCTGAGAAAAATAGGAATTCTTAAAATGAAAATATAGTCAGTGAAATTAAAAACTCCGTGGATGGGTTAAACAATAGATTAGACATAGTTCATAACAGAATTACAAATGGGATCTGGAGCTGAAGAAGTCACCCAGATGGGGTGTGCTGGAGTGCCAGAAAGCATGAAATGGAGGCATATCAAAGGGACACAGGAACCAAATAAAAGAACTCCCAATGGCCAACTTTGGAAAATTTTGAGCAACACAGTAAAGTAGCATTGGATTATAATCCAAAGTATGAAATAAATATCATAACTTTATACTTATATGAGTAAATGTTTCAATAACTGAATGTGGGAGAAGAGACAAATCTCCCATGCAGGAGAATTCCCAATAATTAATGTAGATTCTTCTCCCTCAGGGACCTGGAGCACACTCTCCTCCATGCATGTGTATAATACATAGTGACTTCCTTCAAAGGATGGAAAGGCAGGGAAAGGATAACTTTCCAGTGGAGAAATCTGACAATTATTACCTCAGCCAAGGGATCAAGGTGAACATCAACATGAATAAGTCATGCTGATACTATGTGTCCTTGACATGATGGGATAAGAATGGTACCTTACCTCTGGTTTTCCTCCCCAACTCTCGTAACCACAGTCTTAACCGTGGGAAAAACATCACACACATCCCAACTGAGGGATATTCTGCAAAATGCTTGGTCAGTACTCTTCACAATTGTCAAGGTCAGTAAAAGCAAGGAAAGTCTGAGCAACTGTCACACAGCCTCTGGGAGGCATGAAAGGAGGGAAACAGGACGAGCAAAGCATTAAAAAGAAATTGAACTGTATCTGCAATGTCATACTTAAAAAAACAAAACTCTGAAGCAAATGGTAAAAAGTTAATATGTGTTCATTCTTCATGGGGGGAGTGTATGGTGGTTTTTAGGTTCTTCTCTGTGTATTTCTGTATGTTTGAAATAGATGATAATACACAAAAATAGAATTTTTCTAAAAAATGAATTATTGATAGAAAAGTGAGATTGAGTGCATAACAAAAAAATCAGAATCAAAATGGAATAGGAAAACACAGGGCAAGAGAAACCAACTATTGATAAATCAAGCAGTGGTATCAGCACATTATTTCAATATATTGAGGTAGTTACCAGAAGAAAGACAGGTGCTTTTCGGGGGCGGGGTTTAGGTGGTGGAGGTGGCACTAACTCTGCCCGAGCCAGGGCTCACCTTTGAAGAAGATGTAGTTCAGAAGGACCATCAGCGTGTCTTCAGTGAGCTCCTGGAGGCAGTCCACCACTTGCCCGTAGGTTTGCTTTCTCACGTAGTCATTAATGTGCCTCCGAGTTGTAGCAGAATCCGAGAAGTTAGCAGAAAAAGCAAAAGCTCCATACAGCTCCCTGATGTTATCCAAAAAGGGTTGCCGAGGCTTGAGCTGCTTGTCCAGGAACAGAGAGTTGCCCACTTTCAGTTCAAGCTTGGGGCTGGGCAGGTCAAGTGTGTGGACGAGGCTCTGAAAGCCCTGGTGGATGTTGGCCTGTGGGGTCTCCGTGAGGTTGAAGCCAAGGCCCTCTAGGATCTGAGTTGAGGTGTTAGCGTGGGCCCCAAGAGAGAGGAGGGCCAGGGTGGTAGAGATGCTCACCGGAGAGAAGAGGATGTTTCCTGGGGTTTCTTCTGCCAGCTGCTTATACAAACGCAAAGCAAAGTTGGTAATGGCGGGTGTGATCGTGTGGTAGGCGGGGGCTGGCTCTGAGAGCTGACCACTGGGCACCCCCAGGCTCTTATGTCCATGGGCAGGAAAGGGCTGACAGTGGACGGAGACCAGGATCCCTGCTCCCAGCAGCCACAGCCGTGCTGGCCCCATCCTCTGAAAACAAGACGCCCAACGCATCACTCTGCTGCATAAACCATGTCATGGCTTCTTGCTGCTTACACACCAAATGCCACATCCAGACTATATCCCAGGAAGGGGCATGGGGGGCACTGCAGAGGATGAGGTGGGGGTGAGCAAGCAGGGCTCCAGACACTCTCCCCCCAGCCTTCGGTCCCAGCAGCCGCCCTTTATCTGCTTTGTGTATTGATACGGCTATAAGATTTCATTGAGAAAAGGACTCCGGGCTATAAAACAAAAGCTTGCACAGTCTTTTCTCCCTGCCTCCCTCCCTGGATGCTCCCTCCTTCCTCCTTGTCTTCTTTCCTCCCTGCTTCCTCCCTTCCTCTCTTCCTCTTCCTTTTTGTTTTTTTTCTTCTTTCTAGCTCTTTCGATCATCCCTTAACATTCAGTGACTGTGGTGGTGCTCAACGTTCTGCAGCAATTGTTCAGGACACTGTGACAACGAACGATGCTTGGCCGCCCTTGCACTTAGGTGTGGCCATTAACTACAGTCTTGCCAACTGGAGGGAGAGGATGATGTGTACACCTGCCGGGACAGGCCCTCAGTGACACGAGAGCCCTGCAGTCTTTGGCCTTCCCTTCGCGGGAGTGTGGATGTGCTGATGAGCCACGGGGGCCTTGAGGATGAGGGCAGCCCACGAAGGGTGGCAAAGCCAGAGGATAGATGGAGCCTGGGAAGCTGAGAGAGCGAGATCAACTCTGCCTCCATCAAACCTCTTATACTGAAGACCTCTTGTCACCTGCAGTGGCTGAAACCTATATCTTAATTGGTGCAGAGATTTGGGAAAGATATCTGTCATGGGTTGAACTGTGTTCCCTCCAAATTCATATGCTAAAGTCCTAACCCCTAGTATCTCAGAGTGTGATCTGGTTTGGAAATAGGGTCGTTGAGATGTAATTAGTTAAGATGACATCATGAGATGGGCCCTAATCCAACCTGACCGGTATCCTTATAAAAAGGGGAAATCTGGACACAGACACACACTCTGGGAGAACGCCATGTGAGAGGATGGCAGAGGAGCACTGAAGACTGCCAGCTGCACCAGGAGCTGGGGGAGAGGCCTGGAGCAGGGCTCCCCCATCCTCAGAAGGAACCTGTCCTCCCGACTCCTTGATCTTGGACTTCCAGCCTTCAGAGCTGTGAGACATAAATTTCTGTTGTTTAAGCCGCCCCATCTGTGGTACTTTGTTATGACAACCCTGGGAAACCGATACTTTATATATTGTGCTTTAAGTTATAAAAGGACCCAGAAGAGCCTCTGATTCACCTCTAGGGGGTCCAGGTGATGCGGGGGCAGGAGACCCCTTGCTTCTGGGCCAGGAATGAGCTCCAGCTTGAGGTGGAACTGCAGTGTGGATAAGGCTTGTCTCTGCTCTCTCTGTGTCTGTCTAGGCCCCCCCTTTCCCTTAAACACATCCTCATATGCGCACAGAGCACACACTGCCACATTGCCACTCAGAGCTCACCTTGATGTCCCCAGTAAGGACAGTATCGTCCCTCTGCTCCCTTCAGCACTGACCCTTCCTTCCCCTGGCCCGTTCCACAACAGCTGTTCCCCTGATGACCATCCCATCTTTGTTTGTCCTGATAATGTTTGTGTCTTAATTAGCACCTTGAATACCTATTGCCCAAACTAGTGGCTTCTGGATCGAGTACACACGCTGTGGTCTTGTGGGAGAGATCATATTTTTGCAGACGGTTCATGGTACCTGGTGCCCTAAATACCCTGCCAAACCCCAAAGGCCAGTTGTCAGGAGGGATGAATGTAACCTCATTATCAGTTATGTTGTAACTCGTTTGCTGGTCAAAGTTCTACAGGCCGAGTCCCAAGGCCAGTGCCTTCCCCCACCACAGCTTGCAGTGAGCTCGCTTAGTACAGTTTCCATTCACGCTGAAAATTCTTTTGAGGGGGGTTTGGAAGAAGAAGTAGAACAATTTAAAAAGTGATCTGCTCCTGGGGAAAATAAGAAATACAACTATGGCAAAACTATTTCTAGTTTATTCTTTTTATCCATTTTCTAGCATGTTGCACCCCAAGAATTCCCAGACTTGCAGAAGGGTCTATTTCGCAAAGAGGACTGGATTGTAAGCAGGGTCCTGGGTTTGAAGTAAGGCTCTGCAGTAACTCACTGTGATGCTGTGCAGAGGAACCCCCTTGAACCTCGGGGGTGTCCCCACTTGCAACGTGCAAAACATAATGCCTACCTTCTTGGGATGGGGCCACTTAAGGATTACAAGACACACAATGTATAAAGCACCCGGTACAGGGAAAGTATTCAGTGTTAATTTTCACCCCTTTCTACTGAGGCTCTTGTCATTATACCCAATTTCTGTCTTTCTCCCTTTTCCAGAAAGATCCCAGAGAAACTTAAGAACTCCCTTAATTAATTATAATATTCCCATTTATTGTTTATTTTGTGGTAAGGTTATTAGATATATTGTATCACTGGTTTCCAACCAGAGATGTTCTCAAATGCAGAGGGAGGAATGAATGGGAAGAGGGGGATGGTACTTTGGATCGTCTCAGAGCTTGGAGAAGCGGGTGCTACTGGAGTTTAGTGGGAGAGAGAAAGCTCTGGAAATGCCAGAACAGTCCCATGCGATGAAGACTGGTCCTGCCCAAATGCCAGCAGTGCCCTTGTTTCGTGTCATTTAGCTGAATCCTTATTGGAACATTGAGACGCAGGTATTATTATCCCTGTGGTACATATGGGGAAACTGAGACTCTGGGTCAAGACGAACACCTGTCAAGAGGCAGGAGCATGATTGCAAGTCCAGACCGGGGCTCTGACGCATGACCCTTTTCATATAACAGAGTCTCTAGTAAATTTGCTATAACAATGTTGTCATTTTGCTTCGGGTTTCATTGTTCTTTTTTTCTTGCCTAACCAGGCATACTGGGAGTTTCCCTCTCAAAGTTTTTCTGAAGACCACGTTTTCATGAAGTTCCTAGTTCCAGCCTTAGAAGCAATACATCATGACATTTTTCCTTTTAGGGGGCTTCGTTCTCCCATCCCCACCGTCAAAGCAAGGGAGGGAGGGAGAGAGAGAGAAAGAGAGAGAGAGAGAGAGAGAGAGAGAGAGAGAGAGAGAGAGAGAGAGAGAGAGAGAGAGGCAGCCGCCTCCTCTGCCTTGTTTCTGGTACTTACAGCAAGGTGCCTGGGCTGGGGCCCTGGGTCTTCAGCTCTGCACCACCTCCTACCCACAGGAAAATGCTGGTTGAAGATCACAGCAGTCTGGTCAATATTTGTCAGGTCAATTCCTGGAACCGGTGTGAAGACGACGCACAGCAAACAGGAAGGGACCTTTTTTCCAAAGAATCTGTCCTATAAATGGTGAATTGTGATTCTGGGCCCAGCTGGGTTTGAGGAGGGTCTGATATCAGTGATGAGGGCAGGGGGTCGTGATGCGGTTGCTGCTGACCCAGGAGGGTCAGCATTGGTCTTTGAGGAAGACCCTCACAATAAGGGTGCGAGATGTTAACTAACCCTCTTGTGGTCACCATCGCACAATATGTGTACCTCAAACGTCCATGCTGTACACCTGAAACTTATACAGTGATGCACATCCATTATTGATCAATAAAAAGGAAAAGAAAGAAGAATGTGACAGAGGCACAGTCATCCCTGCTTGACAGATGGGAAACTGAGGCTCTGTGACATTAAATAACTTGCTAGTTACATTAGTCACGTGGGGCCACACTCAGAACAGACGTCTGCCTCCCCAGCCAAACCCCCCACCACCACAGCACACCATTCAGTACTTTACTGATTCTTTAAATAAATATAGTCCATGTACAGAAAAAAGACTGGAAGGAAATTCAGAAAATAGAGCCAAATCTTCTTTCCTGTTATACTGAAAGCCCCATAAAGGGGGTCATTGACTCTTGTTCACTATGTATCCCCCAAGATCTAGAATGTAGCCTGGAACTAAATGAATATTTTTTATGAATGAACCTTTAGGTGATGGAATTGCCGTGACTTTTATATTCTTCTTTGTAGATTTCTGTGTTTTTCTAATTTCTCACAAAAAGCATGTTTCTTATTTATAATAAAAACCAATAAAACAATGTTAAAAAGTAAAATTATTTAACCCTACATGGCAAGCAAAATGAAAGCTTGTTCTGGTTGGCACAGTGGTTCCAATCAAGAGGCATTTTCAAAACATAAAGGCTCTTGGGAGACTGAAGCTGATTCTCCAAGAGATGGGGCTGGAGGCGCCTGTGACTCTGGCCTGTCTCATGTGAGGCACAAGAAAACCCCAGGTGGAGAGACCTGAGGGCTCACGGTGAGACTCAGTCAGCGTGTGCCGGAGAGGTGAAGGCCAAGGGCATTTGGGCCAGGCATGATGGGGTCTGCTACACCCACCAATGGAGACCCTACCCCTGGGCTCAGAACAGTGCTGAGAACCTTCTGGGTGTTTTATAAGAACACATTTGCAGTGCAAGTAAACAAAGAATTGGTCTGTGGCCAGAGTCCTTTCTCACCTAAGAGGAATTCAGTTCACTCCTGGCTTGTGCATAAATTACCTGGCTCTTTACAATAACTTTTCACATGCTAGGGAAAGAAGAAACAACTCTGGGAGGCACACTTTTTAAATTTTTTTCCCTTCCTGGCTCCCCATAAGCTTCAAGAGGATGGAGTCCAAATTCTTCAGGAGGGAGGGAAGCCTGGTCACATCCAGGTTTCTGAGCAACCTGCCATACTCTTGTCATTCTTCCCCATCCTACAATGGCACCTACCCCACTGCCTCATCCCATCACTGCCTCAGCCCCTACCCTTCACTTCCTCCTCCATCCACCTCATCTGAATAGGGGAACGGGCAGTGAGCAGTGGAGGGCCTTGTGGTTGAGGGGGGCAGTGAGTGGGAGGGGGTCATGGGGTGGGGAGAAGAGCAGAGGGAGGAGATTCCAGAAAAGAAGCACTTATGCTTGTTACGCTGGGTCTTCCATCATCTTCCCTAAGGCAGCTACTACCTGAAACATGGCCAAAGAGCATCAAAACACCTACTGCTATGGAAGCACGCTGTCCCTGTTTTTGCCTGTTGGTTTGTTTAGATGCTCTTTGGAGGTTTTATCACCTGGCTCTGACTAGGAAGTTAGCTGCATCTGCCTTTAGAATATAGTCACTCAGTCTGCCCTGAGTGACACTGCATGCAATTCTATAATAATCATTCCCAATATTATGTGATTGACAATGTGGCATCTTGAAATCACGGGTCAAACTAACAGCCAAAGTTGTTTACATCTACACCATTTCTATGTTTTCACAGGCACATGAAAATCATAGCAGAAACCCTCCATCCACAAGCCTCAACATCTGCGTGTCGCTTCCTGCCCCATTGGGGACTTGCCCAGGTAACTACTTGCCCCCACAATGGTAAGAAAGGTTCGCGCCCACGCTTTGCCCTCACTCCTCCTACTTCCTGGTGCTTCCTTGTGTGTGCCTGCATGGTTTGACATGCTCTCCTCTAGGGAACTGTTAAGTAATGTAGTTCTTTCCAAGGCGGTTGTCTCTGTGCCTGCCATCTTACCAGACCCGATTAAAACACATCCTGGGGCACATTCCAAAACCAGTGCAAAGAAGAGGCATCAGAATGCAGGAGAGAAGTGATCTCCCCAAGTTGACAGAATGTGTTTTATGACAATCTTGTGCCTGCTTGCTAATGCAAGTCTGAGTGGGGGCTGGAAGGCTGGCTTTCATTGTAATGTGCCCCTACGGAGTGAGGCTGTGGGGGAGAAAGCTGATAGCTGTCACCCAACCCTGACTAATGGGGACTCCCAAAAGCTACCAAAAGAAACAAGTAGTCGTGAATGACAAAAGTAGCTTTAGCGAATTCTTCGAATTCTTCGTGAGCGCCATTTCCTTTGTGTTATCTTCGAATCATTTTCCTTTGTGGTACACTCTCTGGGCACGGAGCCCGTCTTACCCAGGGTGCTCCTTAAAGGACAGGATGACTGGTGTCTGCTCTGTAATTTTTTTCTAGTAATACATACATACATACATACATACATACATTTATTTTAAAATTATAGTTGGCATACAATAATTTCAGGTGTACAACATAATAATTAGGCACTTATATACCTTACAAAATGATCACCACAATAAGTCTAGTATTCATTTGGCACCATACTTAGTTATTACAATATTATTGACTGTATTCCCTATGCTGTACATTGTATCCTTGTGATTAATAATTTAATAACTGGCAATTTGTATGTCTTAATCCCCTTCACCTTTTTTAAAAAAATTTATTTATTGGGGTGACAATTGTTAATGAAATTACATAATTTCAGGTGTACAATTCTGTATTACATCATCTATAACCCTTCACCTTTTTTACCCAACCTTCACCCCCGTCTCATCTGGCAACAATGAAGGATAAAAATTATGTGATCATATCAATAAAGACACTGATTTTTTTCTGTTAATTTTTTACTTTTCAATTACAGTTGACATACAATATTACATAAGTTTCAGGTGTATCAATAGTGATGAGATATTTATATAACTTACGAAGTGATGACCCTGATAAACTTAGTACCCATCTGACACCAGCCAACTTATTACAATATTATTGACTATATTCTGTATGATGTACTTTACAATCCCATAACTACTTTGTAACAACAAATGTGTACTTCTTAATTCCTTCCCCTTTTCCACCCACACCCCAGCCCCCCTCCCATCTGGCAACTATCAAAATGTTCTCTGTATCTATGAGTTTGGTTCTGTTTTGTTTGTTTTATGCTTTAGGTTCCACATATAAGTGAAATCATATGGCATTTGTCTTTCTCTGTCTGACTTATTCCATTCAGCACAGAATCCTGTAGGTCTATCCATGTTGTCACAGATGACAAGATTTCATTCATTTTTATGGCTGAGTAATACTCTATTGTCTATATGTACATACCACCTCTTCTTTATCCATTCATCCATTGAGAGACACCCAGGCTGCCTCCATGTATTGGCCATTATAAACAATGCTACAATGAACAGATGGATGCTTGTGTCCCTTCAAAGTAGCATTTTGGATTTCTTTGGATAAATACCCAGAAATGGGATTACTGGGCCCTTCTTTGTCTCTTGTTATAGACTTTGTTTTAAAATCTATTTTGTCTGGTATAAGCATTGCTATCCCAGCTATTTTTTTCATTTCCATTTTCATGAAATATCTTTGTCCATCCCTTCACTTTCAGTCTGTGTGTCTTTCAATCTGAAGTGAGTCTCTTCACTTCATATATAAAGGTCTTGTTTTTTAATCCATTCAGCCACCCAATATCTATGATTGAACTATTTAACACATTTATATTGAAAATGTTGATGTGTAGTTATTGCTATTTTATTATTCATATTTTTTACCTTTCTTTTTCTTCTTAAAGAAACCCCTTTACCATTCATTGTAATACTGGCTTGGAGGTGATGAACTCCTTTAGCTTTTTCTTGTCTGGGAAGCCTTTTCTCTGTCCTTTGATTCTAAATGATAGCTTTGCTGGGTAGAGTAGTCTTGGTTGTAGGTCCTTACTTTTCATCACTTTGAATGTTTCCTGCCAATCCCTTCTGGCCTGCGAAGTGTCTGTTGAGAAATCCACTGACAGTCTTATGGGAGCTCCCGAGACACTGATTTTTATGGCATGCCCGAGGGCAGATCATCATGCATAAAATGAAGTTCGGTACAGGTAGCACAATCAAAGATTCAGCGTTGGAGCCCCAACATCTGAGCTTTGGTCCTGGGTTTCATTCTGCCTAGGACATCCCTGTGGCCTGGGGTAACTGTTCTCATCCTTTGAGTCTCTGTTCGCCTATTCAGAAATGAGGTGGCACTGTGGGGATTCCCTTGAAGCTTCTATAGCTCTCTAGCAGCACTCCTTTCTCTTTTCTTTCTTTCTGTGCAAAAGAAGAAAAGCCAATGTAAGGTCCCCAGCACATCTGAGGTGGTGTCGGGTACCAGTTTCCCCCAAAAAAGGAGTACCTGGATCTGATGAAAGTGGGAGCTCCACTCCACCAGAAGCTGCAGAAGATACCTTGATAATGAAAGGTGAAGTGGGAGAAGCCAGAACAGTCCATTTGGCAGAGGGTGGGGGAAGGATGGTAGAGTAGCCTTGCCTGGTACCCTTGTGGCCCACTGCACCATGTGTGACTCTGAGTAAGAGAGCCAGGCCATTGTCACTCAAAACCAGTGGGGAGGAGGCTGACCACCCAGAGGGCTGTGTGTGTGTATGTGACAGTGCCAGAGCCAGGAAAGCATTCAGCCTTGACAAAGTCTGGGTGGAAAACCAATGCATATACACAGATAGGTCTTTACCACCTGTACACTAATGTTTCACCTTTCTGTTTGAGAAACTCAGCTGGTTTAATGGCACCTCCCACCAAACCCAGACTCCTTTCCTTGGCCAACAACATCCTACATGATCTGACCTTATATCTCTCTGACCTTGGTTCTACCATTGTGGACACAAGGGCCTCTTTCTGTCTCTCCAATGTGACTGCTTGTTCCTGACTCAGCCTTTGTGCTCACAGAAACACCTTCTCACCACCCCATTACCCCCTTTCCAATCACCTAGTCAATGCCTTAACAGCCTTTACCATAACCTGTAATAATCACGTTTCTTTATACTTGATCTTAGCCAAAAGACCAGGAAGCAATAATAATCACATTTATTGATAGGTTTGGTTTTATTGTTATGGTGATGGTCTGTCACCCCCATGTTGGTCCGATAAGCCAGGAACATTGTCTGTCTGATTTATTCCTAGCATATATTAGGTACTCAAAATGCTTTGTTGAATGCATGGATGAATTCATGCAGCCACTGAAATGTCACATAGTGACAACCTGGTCACTGTGAGTTAGCCAATAAACTATTTTCAAATTACGATGCTGGATGCATGTGGGAGCACTGTTACTGGCCAAATCCACATTTTAGGTTTATTGAATTTATGACTGTAATTCTTCAATAAAGGTGATTGGCCCATATGTTAAGGGCTTTAAGGAATGGAGATACGTCAACCCAGAAACACTCCATGAAGCTAGTTACCTGGGAGATTTGTGGAAAAAGGTATTGACTGAGGTTCATGGGCTTTGGTTTGTAACCCACATCTCTGCTGACTTTTGATGATTAAGACTCAACAGTGGCATCTGGATGGAGACTACAGCTCTGCTGGGGTCAGGGGGACCCTCAGAACAGGAGGGAACACGTCCTAATGTCACTCCGGGAGCATCAGGCAATGTGGTTTGTTATTTCCTGTGCATTGTCAAGATGTCATCAGTCAACAGGCCTTTTCACAACTAGAATTTAGTGGGATTTTCAACTTTCCCTAAAAAGAACACGGTCTCTGTGGCTTTGTTGAAAATTAGCATCAAGAAGGACCTATTAAAGCAGATGGTGAAGTGAGGGAAGACATCCTTTGACCGGATCGTGAGCTTGGTAGCGGTAGCGGCTGCAGCCTCGGTCCCCTCTTCACTGACATCCAGCACAGCCTTGTGGGCAACCTGCCAGGGGGGAAACAAACATCAGAGCCCCACAGAGACACTTTTTAAAAAACTGATGTTTTAAAAAATTGGTGTTTTGCCTGGGAATGGGGACGCACCCCCCAAGAGGCTTCAAAATTACAGTCTATGCCAAATGCTTGGCATGAGATGTGCTTAATCAGTGGCAGCTGTTGTTGCTACTGGTCAATTGGTCCTTAAGCATGGAGTTGAATAACTGCAAACACAGACCAGAAAGACCTAGGTTTGAGTCCCAGTTCTGCCACGTTATTTAGGTGCCGTGTGCTTCACTTTCCTAATCTATAAAAGGGTGATGATAACTGCATGTGTGCCACAAGATTATTTGGGGAATTGAAAGAAATCATACGAAGTAGGTATGCCATAGGAATTGCTGCAATGGTTACATGGGAAACATAGGTTATGTATTACTAAATATTGGATCCCTTCTTGTTCTAGAGAAGAGATGCTTTTCTTCCCCCGCTTTCTTCTGCCTCCCCTGCCCTCCCACTCTGGTTCAAGCTGTTGTTTCTCAGTCTAGTTGTGTAGGACACAGCTCCCTGGCCCATGCTGGTATTATGAGCCTTGTGCTCCCCCTGGCAGTCGGTCGCTAGTCATCGGTCGGCCGCTCACAGCAGCTCTCACTGGCTGCCAGCCACTCATATGGCCGCCAGCCATTCACGTTGGCTGCTAGCCACTCATGGCAGCACACAGTGGCCCACGGCAGCACATGGCAGCCCACACCAACCTCCATCTGCACAAGGCAGCCCAGCTCCAGGGAGAGCCGTTGTTCACAATCTTAGCTGTAGAGGGCGCAGCTCACTTGCCCATGTGGGAATTGAATCTGCGAACTCTGCCGTAGGAGCCTGGTGCTCCAATCACCTGAGCCACCAGGCCAGCCCGAGAAGAGACTCTTAACCTGGGGTTCGTGTACTGCTAAGTTTCAGGGGGCCTGTGAACAATTATAGCCATTATTTTATATGTGAACATAAGCACATAGTGGGAAAAGGTCCATTATGCTCATCATATTCCAGTGGGATCTCTGCACTCCTTCCCTGGACACCAATGACAAAGGTGCCCTTCAGTGGCCCAGAACCACTTCTGACACTTATAATCTGTTATGATCAAAATAAATTTTGGGTCAGGGATCAGAAACCCATATGCAGACAGGGGCTAGACATGTAACCCCAATGAGCTGAGAAGACCTCTCATAAGAGCATGGGGCCAATGGGGAACCTGAAGGGCAGCTTACAGCTCAGCTCCAGCCAATGGCCACAGTGTAGAGGTTTAGACTCACTGTTGCCATGCAGGAGTTGGACTCGATGATTTGTTTCAAGAGAATCAGAAGGCTAGATTGTTAGGTCCAATACCCTCTATTTTAGAAGTCAGCTCTCTCTTTTCCTTTCTTTCTTTTTCTTTTCTTTTTTTTTTAAACACTGCAGGCCAAGCTCAACACATCTGCAGGGTACGAATGACCCATGGGCAGCCACATTATGACGTCAGTGTGAGGACGTAGGCTCCAGGGAGGTGAGGGTGAAGGCCAGGGGGGCACCAGTCCGTCTGCAGCAGGTGCTGCCTGCCAAGGAGATGTCTGATTCTCAAAGAACTGTAGTTGAACCTTAGGAATACTTGTTTGAAAAGGGATAAAGGGTGGCCGTGTAGCAGAGGTATGATGGCCATAAAGCCGTGAGATTTCGCTCTACTGCTGTCACAGACAAGTCACTGTGCCTCCTAAGGCTCTATTTCCTTATCACTGAGATGAGAGCGCTCGATCCGTCAGCCTCTAGAGGATCTTCCAATGCAGGCTTTCATGCAACTCACTTTGGAAACCTGCAGGAAGCCTTTCTTTGTGATTCCAGAAAAATCAGCATTTTGGTCAAAGGCATCCTGGATGCCCATCTTCGGGAGGACGGTTTCCAGGTCATAGGAGGTGGAAATGGAAATTTTTGGAATGAATACCTCTATCCACCTGTGGAGAAGGGGAAAGGAAGAGGTGAGAGTCAAGCCCTGGGTCCCCATCTCTGCTTCTAGGTGGCATTTCAGAAGACTCTTCTTCTGCCAGGGAGTGCTGGTTGCTGCGAAAGGGGTCAACACATCCCAGACAACCGACCCAGGTTGCTCGGGAAGTAAGTCCACTGGATGAGCAAGTCCAGCCCTGAAGACATATGAGATGAAAAATGGGCCCGCTCATGAAGTAGGGGACAGAGCAGAGAAGGGGGCCCAGCAAGGGAGCCTGTGGCAGAGACCAATGGGAGGAACTGGGCAATAATGGAAGTGCGTCTACTACCCTTGGACCACAGTGTCCCCCACCAACCCTTTCAGAGACAAACCCTGCTAATCCCTAAGGCCAGCAAAGTCCAATAAAATTTTCTGCAAAGTTGGAATTATTCTATATCTGTGCTGTTCAACATGGTAGCCTCTAGCCACATGTGATTATTGAGCAGTTTGTACATGGTTGGTGCCAATGAGGAACTAAATTTTTAATTTTATATAATTTCAATGAATTTAAATTTAAACAACCACATGTAGCCAGTAGCTACAATGTTGGACAGCATAGCCCTAGAGTTTGGTACAATGTTTTCTTCCTCTGCAATGGCTTCCCTGAGCCAAGAGTGAACAGCCTGCAATTATCAAGCATTTATTATGTGCAAGGCATTGTCTCAGGTACATTCATGAACATTATCTCTATTTCAAATGATAGTAAATCTTAATTTTAGTGCTTTCCCCAAGGTCACGTGCTTAGTAAATCACAGAAATGAAAGCACAAAAGTATGGGATGGACACTTCAATCCTCATTGATGCACTTCTTGTGACCTCTAGCACAACGGACAGCTCTCTTGCCTGTTACTATCTCCTGCGCTGGCTTGGCCATCTCCGTGTTCTCTCTGCGCTGCCTCTTTACAGACACCCCACCACTAGCCTCTGTGCTGGCTCCTCTCCTGCTATCCAGCCCTGGTTGTAGTCTGAGAAGAAAAAGAAACCTCTGAGACATTCTCCAGTGTCCTTTGATCCCCCAACTTTGCATCTTCCCTTGTGTTGTTTCCTTTACCCCAAATGCCCTTCCCAAGCCTCTATGTCCTATCCATACTTTCATGTTCTAGTCCTACTTTGGCTCAAATGTGCCACCTCCTTGAAGCCTTTCCTCAATCCCAGCTGCAAGTGATCTCTCTTTGCTTAGACGCTCGTCAGCCCTCTTCGCCTGTCCTCTCCTGGGCACTGATCTCTGTCTTTCTTGAGTTAAGTTACCCCTGATCTTGCCTTTTCGCTCCTGCTAAACTATGAGCACCTAAGTATGATGGTCACAATGCCAAGAAAATATTGCTAAGAGACTATACATAAGACTTGGACACTTCTTTCTATCTTATGGTTAACTTCCTTTTGATACTGTTCATAATTACATAATTACAGAACTAATAATAATATTAGGTATAGCTAACATTTATTGAACCCTTACTATCTCCCTGGCATTCTTCTAAGCACTTCATAAATAGTAACTTATTTTATCTTTTCAGCAACCTATGAATTCAGTAATATTATTATCCGATCCACATTTTGTAGGTGAGCACCAATGTTTTTTTGTTGTTGTTCTTGTTTAATTTTATGGAATCGTGCCATGGAATTAAGTATTGGATTGGCTGATAGAGTGAGCTCTGCTAGCACCAAATAGCTACCGTGACATAATAGGGACACATTAGCTACATGGCCTTTATCTGTGGATGGGAGTAGTAACTAACATTCCTCATCAGTCAGGTGACTGTGAAGTACAAGTGAGAACCAAGCTCACTGTTCCCCTTTCAGGAGTGATGATTCAACAGCTTCTATCACGGTCTTTCCCCTGCGCTTAGAGGCACACTGTCACCTGCCTCAGACCCCTGTAAATTGACACGGATGCCCACCTCTTCTTGAGTGAGTGGCTCCACTTCCTCAGTGTCCTGGATGACAGGGCCTGTTCCAGCTGCCTCATCTTGCCCTGCTCAGGGAGGACAAAGAAGGCCACGGTGTCTCCGCTGTAGTTCATGTGCAGCACAGAGCAATTCAGCTTCGAATCCACCCCAAAAGCAAACTGCTCCGTTTGGTGCATCATTGGGACCTTCACAGTGGTCCTCTTGTCCACCAGGAATGGGTATCGTTTACTCGTATACAGAGGGTTAAAGGGCTTCTCCCACTTGGCTGACACAAAAAGAGAAGAGAGGTCTTTATGTCCCAGCGCGATTAGTGAGGTGAAGCAGCAAAAATGGTGAAGGAAGCGCCTCTGACAACGCTCTCCTCCATCAAAGCAATGAGAAAACAGCCAACAGGGGTTAATGGAAATTAACAATGGTGAGTGGAAATTAACCAGATGCTTTCAGCAACTGGGAAACAATTTGTTAAAGAAAAACAGGTAGATCTTGGTAAGAACACTGAACTTTGTGGTATTTTAACATGCTTTAGTTTCATTCCTCATCCCCAGCTCCTCAGTAGTCTTGAAAAATAATAGCATGAATTTGCAATAAATTCTGGTAACCTGACAGCCACTAAAGAAAATAAATGAGGCTGGAACCCTTTCAAAGACTCATTCCCAAAGACTTGTCATTATTTGAGCTGTCTTGTGCTTCCCTGAAAGACTTAACTTGCAAAGCTATCTCTATGTGATCTGACTTGGAGCTCAGCCAATACAAAAAGCTATTTCCTCTGGGAAAATTAGTCAAAAATAGTTACAGGCAGTGATAAATTTTGCAGCTGCCTCAGACAGTGGATAATAGTTAGGGAAAACAATTGACTAATCAAAAAGCTTAACAGGACAGGCTGGTGATGAAGGTGGGGGTACATCAGCAAAAATGACAGAGTAAAGGCCTCTGTAAATTTACCCTTTCATAAAGGCAACAAAATAAACTGGCAAAAATAGTCAGCTTTTTCTGAACTCTGGAAATTAACTTAAGGCTTGCAGCAACCTGGGAAGTTTATTTTTTTAAAATGGCTCAATCTTGATGAGAACAGTCAACGTTGTGACATTTTAACCTGTACTAGTTTCATCCTTCACTCTCTAGCTCAGCAGTAGCCTTGAAAAATAGCAGATTGTATTTCCAATACAGAGGGAGGTGAATAGAGCTGGAGAAATTTCAAAGCCTCATTCCCAAAGAATTATAATTGTTTGACCTGTCTGTTAGTTTCCTGAAAGACCACACTTACAAGGTTGATTGGAGCTCACTCAGTGCTAAAAGCCTTCTCCTCCCCAGATCAGGGAGTGTTTGTTAGAAACAATGACAGGCGAGTGTTTTCGCTTCATGGTTACCTGGATGAGGATAACAGATGGCACAAACAATAGACTAACCAACGTTTAAATGTTTAAAAAGAAAGCTGAGGAAAAAGACGTCCATAGAGACTTTGGAAGGTATACCCTTTCCAGGCATTTAGAGACTGTATGCATGTGTAAAGCTGTATGCATATTTGAAAAAAAATGAAAAGGCTGTAAGTTCTTACCTCTGGCTGACCTTGAGGGTCTGCACAAACAGAAAGTGGAAGCTGAATCAGAGTTAAATCTGCCTTGCTGCACGTTGATGGGATGCCCCATAATGCACACAAAAACCCTCTGCCAAGACTGGGATATTTATTTATTTATTCCAGATATTTAACAAATCTGTGCCCAATCATAGCTGATTGTTTAACTAACCGAGAGGAGACTTCAGTGGCCACACACGACGAAGTACAGACTTTTAAAAATTAGTTCAAAAAAATCATTAAGCAAATAACTACTGCGACAAGAAACAACAACCACCCTTGGGAGAGGGGGGAAGAATCTGACTTTCAGAGTTGCCACATTACATTACTTTAAAAATCCAGCTTTTACACACACACAAAATACGACATATGAAAAGTAACAAAGTATGGCCAATACACAGAGGAAAAAACAATCTACTAATATCAGAAATGAAAGAAGTAACACTACTACAGATTCTAAACATTAAATGGAAAATAAAGGAATACTACGGAGAACTCTATGCCCACAAAACTTTGATAACCTAGATGAAATGGTTCAATTCCTTCAAATATACAATTTGCTAAAACTCACGTAAGAAGTAGTAGACAATGTAAATAGACCTATGTAAATAGACAATGTAAATACCTATTAAAGAGAATGGCAATAATTAATAACTTTCCAAAACACAAAGCACCAGGTCCAGATGGATTCACTGGTGAGTTCTACCAAATATTTAAGGAAGGAATGATACCAATTTTCTACAATCTCTTTTAGAGGAAAGAAGCAGAGAGAATACTGCCTAACTCAGTCAGTGAAACCTGCATTACCCTAACACCAAATTAGACAAAGACATTATAAGAAAAGAAAACTACAGATCAATATCTCTCATGAACATTGATGCAAAATCCTCAGCAAAATCTTAGGAAATCAAATCTGACAAGGTATAGACACCTGTTAATTCTTCCCAACTTGATTTATAGATTTAATGGAGTCCCGATAGAAATCCTAGCAAGTTATATTGTACATATCAACAAACTGATTCTAACGTTCACATCAAGATGCAAAAAACCGAGAATAGGCAGCACACTATTAAAGGAGAAGAACAAAGTTGGAGGACTGACTCTAACCAACTTCAAGATTTCCTATAAACCTATAATAATAAGACAGTGTGGTATTGGTGAAAGAATAGACAAATGGATCAATAGAACAGAACAGAGTCTAGAAATAGACCCACATGAACATAGTCAACTGAACTTTGACAAAGGAGCAAAAGACAACACAATGGAGCAAAGACAGTCTTTTCAAAAATGGTGCTGGAATAAATGACACCATAAGCAAAATAATGAACCTACATGCAGGTCTTACACCTTTTGCAAAAATTAACTAAAAAGGGATCACAGCCTAAATGTAAAACACAAAACTATAAAATACTTAGAAGATAAAATAGGAGAAAACCTAAATGACCTAGGGCATGCCAATAACTTTTTAGGTATAACACCAAAGGCACAATACATAAAAGAAATCATTGATAAGTGGACTTCATGAAAATTCAAAACTTCTGCTCTGGAAAGACAATGTCAAGAGACTGAGAATACAAGCCACAGACAGGAAGAAAATATTTTCAAAAACATATATCTGATAAAGAACTGTTACCCAAAATATACAAAGAACTCTTAAAACTTAACAACATAAAATAAACAACTGGATTAAAAAATGAGCCAAAGACCTTGAGAGAAGATACTGAGATAGCAAATAAACATATGAAAAGGTTTCCTACATCATATGTCATCACGGAAATGCAAATTAAACCAACAATGAGCTATCACTATGCATGTATTCAAATGGCCACTATTTGGAATGGTGACAATACCAAATGCTGACAAGGATATGAAGCAACAGGAACTCTCACACATTGCTGGTGGGAATGTGGAATGGTACAGACACTTTGGAAGATGGTTGGTGGTTTCTTTAAAAACCAAACATACTCTTACCACACAATCCTGCAATCATGCTCCTTGGTATAAGGAATTCAAAAACTATATTCACAGAAACACCTGCACATGTTATATGAAATCTCCAGAATAGGCAAATCTATAGAGACAGAAAGTAGGTTATTCGTTGCTGGGGAAAGAGCAGGAAAGAGGAGTGACTACTAATGGATGGGAGGTTTCTTTTTGAGATGATAAAAATGGTTTGGAATGACATAGTAGAGGTATTTGCACAACCTCGTGGATACACTAAAAACCAAACCCCATTGAAGCATGTGCTTTAAAATGGTGAATTTTATGGTTTGTGAATTATATTTCAATAAAAAAATAAAATTAAGTCAAATGGAACAACATATACTAAGTGCAGGAAACTTAGTAGTGGCTCAAAGCATATTAGTTATTTTTCCTTCTCCTCCCACCTTGCATAATAGATGGATAAATGGGTGGAAAGATGGGTGAGTAGGTGGATACAGGGATAGATGGATAGATAAGTGGGTGGATGGATGCATGAAAGGAGGGAGAAAGGAAGGGAAGGAGAGAGAGGAAAGGGAGGGAGGGAATGATGCAATAGCATCCATGATAAGTCTGCCTGGAGAGTCCAGGCACTTCAGCCACAAACACAGCCTTAGGAAGCTGTCTTTCTCATCCATCCATCCATTCATCCATGTATCCATGCATCCATCCATCCACCCACCACCCATCATCCATCCATCCATCCATCCATCCACCCACCACCCATCCATCCATCCACCCATCCATCCATCCATCCATCCACCCATCCATCCACCCATCCATCCATCCATCCATCCACCCACCACCCATCCATCCATCCATCCACCCATCCACCCATCCATCCATCCATCCATCCATCCATCCATCCATCCATCCACCCACCACCCATCCATCCATCCATCCATCCATCCACCCATCCATCCACCCACCCACCCACCACCCATCCATCCAGTTAGCAGAAAGGCTGGTTTATGCATCAGGCACTTAATACATGACAAGTCTTTTAAAGCAACACCTCCTGGAGTAAGCAAGGGAGAGCGGTGGAGTTCAAACCCAGGGCTGTCCAGCTTTAAGACTGAAGCTCGTTCTACTGAAAATGTCTTTGTAAACTGTGAAGCTCTAGAAGGATGTCCAGGGGATGTGAATGACAGTTATACTGGCCTGTCTGGACTTCCACACCTATGAAGATGTTCTCACCTTTGAAATTGCTTTTTTTTAAAACTCTTGCCAAAATGTACAAATTTATTGGAGTTAATTTTTTTTTAATTAGTTTCAGGTATATATAGTCACAGGATGTGGAGTACAGCGTAAGGAATAGAGTCAGCGTAAGGAATGTAACAGCTACATACAATGTCAGGGGGGTAATAGATTGGGGGAGGAGGGCTATCGCTTTGTGAGGGTTATAAATGAAATTGCTTCTTACACTGGGGTGTCAGAGAGCTCTGTGTTCCTCCTCGAAACTTTCAGGGGGCATTGGGGCAGCTACGGGTGGAAAGAGATAACGTCCTTTCTCCCAAGCTACTTTCCAGAAGGCTTTTCATATGAGCTGCTCACTGAGCCCAACATTAGCCCCTCAGGACACAAAATCAGGCTATACAAAGCCAGAGCTGAAGGAGCCCCTGTTGTAATTGACACACTGAAGCTAAGAGAAGGAACATGAGATAGCCAAGGTCACGCAGCCAGCTAGGGGTGCAGCTAGTTAGAATGTAGGCCTTCCCGCTGCTCTTCCCTGCTGCCTAGGGTTTCTTCCTTATTTGACTGGGGGTAAAAAAGGAAGAGAACTTTACCATCAATATCAACCCCTCAGGGCCTTACCTTTAAAGAAAACGTGGTTCACCAAGACCATGGTTGTCAGAGGTTCAAGGTCTTGGATTAAGTCTGCAATCTTCCCTTTGGTCTCCTTCTCCACATAGCTGTTGATCCTCTGCCGGGCAGTGGGCATGTTGGAGAAATCTGTAGAAAAGACTCTCGAGTCGTACAGCTTCTTGACATTGTCCAAGAAATTTCTCTGCACCTGTAGCTCCTTCTTGATAAAGAGGGCACTCCCCATCTTCAAGTCCAGGTGTTTGCTGGGCACACTG
This sequence comes from Rhinolophus hipposideros, assembly GCF_964194185.1. NCBI lineage: Eukaryota > Metazoa > Chordata > Mammalia > Chiroptera > Rhinolophidae > Rhinolophus > Rhinolophus hipposideros. Next base: position 93,973,135 of record NC_138051.1, read on the forward strand.
AGTGAGCGGACCAGATGCTGGAAGCCCTGGTGAATGGCGGACTCTGGCGTGCGTGTGAGGTTGAACCCCATGCTCTGGAAGATCTGGGTCTTGGTGGCTGAGCGAGCCCCAAGGGAGAGCATGGCCAGGGAAGTAGAGACACTCACGGGGGAGAAGAAGATATTCTGACTCGGGGTCTTCAAAGCCAGCCTTCGGTAGAGGCGGAAGGCAAAGTCGGTGTTGCTGGAAGACACCTGGGAGATGGGGGTGCTCTTTGTGGAGGAAGGTCGGGGGGATCTTCTGCTGGGCGGACAGGATGGGGACACACTATAGATTGGTACACAGAGGCTAACAACTAAGAAAACTCGATAGAAGGAAGATGCCATTTTGGAACGATGTAAGTCTGCAAGAGAGAAAAGAACCATTCAGGAGAGGTACGCTGAGGGTCCAGCCTGTGAATCAGAGACCTTGCAACACTCCACACCCTTAGCAATTGAATGGGGACAAGCGGGACAGTTAACAGAGCCAGTTCTCTCATATAACCTCATTTGATTCTCACAGTAATCCCCTCGTGTAGATAGTGTTGCCCTTGTTTTACAAATGAGGAAACAGGCCTCAGAGAGGTCACGTAATTTATCTCAGGTCATACAGCTAGTCCGGTGTGCCTGAAATTCAAGGTCAGGTTTCAAAACCCAAATCTGAGATCCTGTGTTGTTTGCTCTTTCTGCTTCGTAGGTTTGCTTTTATTATTTTATTATTTTTTTAATTTTTTTAGATTTTAGTGGGGAAGGGGAACAGGACTTTATTGGGGAACAGTGTATACTTCCAGGACTTTTTTCCAAATCAAGTTGTTGTCCTTTCAGTCTTAGTTGTGGAGGGTGCAGCCCACCATCCCTTGTGGAAGTCGAACCAGCAACCTTGTGGTTGAGAGGACGCACTCCAACCAACTGAGCCATCTGGGAGCTCAGCAGCAGCTCAGCTCAAGGTGCCGTGTTCAATCTTAGTTGCAGGGGGCGGAGCCCACCATCCCTTGGGGGAGTCGAGGAATTGAACTGGCAACCTTGTGGTTGAGAGCCCACTGGCCCATGTGGGAATCGAACTGGCAGCCTTCGGAGTTAGGAGCGTGGAGCTCCAACCGCCTGAGCCACCTGGCCGGCCCCGGTTTATTTTTAAAGAAGTGAGATAGTGAAACCAGATTGCAAAGTGCCAGAAAGTGGTATCTTACCCCTCAGAGATCCTTCCAAACATTCTTTGTCCCTTTTGTGTAAATCTGATCATTTTCTCACCATGATCAAACCTACACAATTTACTAGTAAATGCCTGTGGCACACATCCTTAGCCACAGGCGTTTACTGACTTGTTGATGTCCCTCAAAAGGGGGACACCGGAGCAGGAGTCTGCACTAGAACTGTGGTCCTCCAAGGGCCCTGAGCGGGGCTTGCTGACAAGCTCATGGCTGTAGCCCCACCTACCTACTCCCCCCTCCAAGGTCTCATCCAGCGAGATTTTGGCACCAGTACGATTTTAGACTAAATGACTGAATGGCAGTTGGAAACTAGTCGTTTTGGAATAGGAGAGGAGTGGGCTTGCCCCCAGCTCTGACGTTCACAATGGGTGAGTTTTTAACATCTCTGAACTTCAGTTTTCTTTTTCTGCTCTGTAACATAGGATGAGTATCTGTACCTCCTAGCGGATCGAGTGTGATGAGGTCACTTGCCTATGTCACGCCCATTCTAATGTGATGGCCACATTCCCAACAACCTGTTTGGCGAAACCGAATTCATGTCAAAGGAATAGCAATTTATTATACCAGATTCTGATTAAAATGAAAAGACACTATATGAGGAATATTTTTGCTAAATGGGGGACATTATGACTTTCTCTCCATTTCCATTTATTGAACTGGCGATTTTTGTTTCATAGATTTGTATCTGTCTGACTAAAGTTGAGTTTTCTCTCTAAGCTACCCTCACGTATGTCACCTATATCCACCCACCTACTGGACTCTTTATCCACGTGTCCTAAACTGACCTCCTAAGCTATCCCCCACACAGAGCCTGCTCCTTCTTTTCTCTTCTCCAAGGCGGTCACGTTACGCACACTGTCATTCAAGTCAGAAGACGGACCTTCACACTGCATTCTTGAGTCACCCTCCTTCCCCACATCCAGGATGTGGCCAACTATTTTCTTCCTTGAGACATGTCAAGCCCGCCTTCTCTCCACTCCCTTGCCCTTCCCTTGGTCCAGATCCTCTACAGCTCTCCCTTGAATAGTTCTGAAGGCTTCCGGACTCATCTCCTTCCCTCCAGCCACGTTCCCTCAAATCAATTTTTCTCCAGGTTGCTGAAGTGAAATCCACCAGCCTGTCTCTGCACAAAGACTATCTCCTGAGGGACAGAGGCCAAATGCTCTGTGTGGCACATGCCCTCCGAGAGTTGGCCCCTTCCCCTCTCTTCAGCCCCAGTACCCAACAGTACACCCGTCCACAGCCCTTCTGAACTCCACAGCAATGGCCAACTGCTTTGAACCACCTCCCTCCACCCATCTTCCACTCCCCAACCCTGCTCTGACGCAACACTCCCTGCTCCTAACACCGCTATGCCTTGGAACAAGCTGGTTCCTCTCCGGAGATGCCCCTCCCGTCGCTCATGGAAAAGCCCTTCTTTCTCACTCTTGAAAACTCTACTCAAGGGGCCTCTCCTTGAGAGGCCCCTGACCTCCTTCCCTGTTGTGACTCCATCACTCTCTCTCCTCTCTCCTCCTACTTCTGAAACTTGATTCTTTTTCTGTTGCTGCATGGATTGTTGTGGAGCACACATATGTCTGCCTAATAATCAGTAAGTTATCTGAGGAATAGGGACCATTTCATTATAATTCATGCATTCAATACACTGAGTGGGATGTGCGAACATATGTGGGCTTTCTATGAGGTGTTGGGGCTCCAGTGGAGGACCATAACCGGGGCCCTTCAAGAGCTTATTGGGATGATGGACAATTAGCAAGTATCGACCGGTATGACAAGTGTATGTGATGGGTAAGTAGAGGCATTGGGTACACCTATCTCACGGTAAAGATGGCTTTCTACCGGAAGTGAGCTTGTTAAGACTTGAGAAGTGTTAGTAAGGTGAAGGGGACAAGCCTAGAAGAGAGGGTTAGGCTGAGAGAACTGCCTGGACACGGCAAGTCTGAAGAACAGAAAAGTTTCCATGAAACAGAGCCTGAGCCCTAGAAAGGCTGGAGGAAAAGGGGGTGGTAAGAGATCAGGGGCCTTGTGAGACATATGGAGGGGGCCAAAAAAAATGTACACACATTTTAAGAAAGGAAAAAACTGTATTAAAATTTTAATTTTCAGTATACATCCATAACAAAAGGTGAATGCAAGTCCCGTTTGACTTCTGCAATTACAAGAGTTGCTCAAAGTGGTTACCATCAGTGTTAATTGTCATACAGTTTTTTTCCTTTCTTAAAAATGTGTGTACTTTTTTGGCACCTTCTGTATACAGACTTGATTCTGGGCTGTGGGACCCACAGAAGGATTGAGGCAGAGGACTGTCTGAATCCCAGTGGAATTTGCAACAACCGTTCTGGGAGCTACATTGTCATTCATGGCTCTACCCGCCGCCAGCCCCTTACAATGCACAGTATCGGGGCTCAGTGGACACCTGGTACCCTGGACTGAGTCAGGGAGTGTTTACAGCAGCATCAGAATGAGGGTGGAAAGAAATGCAGGAGGGAGAAATGTGGGGCTAAAACCTTGAGTTTTTCCTATTTGATGAGTTCTGTGACAGGCTGGGGTCTTCGGGAAGCTGTGTGAGAATGTGGGGTCTGCAGCATACCTGTGAAGGGCTGGGGGCTGCAGGACACCCTGTGATGCCCTGGGGTGCTAACTCGGGTAGCAAGGACTGAGTAGCAACACTTCATCTTGACAACCAACCAAAAGTCAGAGCCTAAGAAAGACCATTTGTTTCCTCACAACCTCAGAGCAATAAGTTCTGCTTCAAGAATGCAGCCTTGTGCAATTACCTTTACATTGTATCACCAACCCGAGTCTCACTTTCCCCATCTGGGGAAGAGGGTGGCTCTGAGGGAAAAGTGAGACAGTCTGTATAACCAACATGGTCTCTGGCCCACAGCAGGCATGAGATCAAAGCTACTTTTCCTGCGTGCCTCTTGCGATATTTCATTCTTCACTGGGAAGCAGGATGAAGGGACAGGCACATCCCTGGATATTCATGACTGTGAGAAGAGATGAGTTTGAAGGAAGAGAATGCCAGCCAAGCCCTAGGGGAGAGGAGACACTCCAGGCACAGTGATGGGGGTGCCACCTCCAGGGAGGTGTGGGTGTCGGTGGGGGCTCCCAAGGGTACCTGCTAACACCAGCTCTGCCTTCCAGTGGATCCACCTCCCCACCGGCAGACATGGCTTTGCTAGAAGACATCTGACTCCATATACTGAACTCTGCTGAGGGGAGGCCTGGGCAGAGCAGGGGAGACCTGCCTGAACCACTCATCCATGAAGGAGTCACTAGGATTCATGTGACCTTAGGCAAGTTGCTGATTCTCTCTGGGCCTTGGGGAGGTGGCCTTAAAGGACTCCTTCCTTGGTAGTCTGGGCTCTGTGGCCATGGGCGTTCAGGAGTACATTCTTATACTCTTGAGGAAAAGCTCTGGCAAAAACTCATTCAGTCGGCTCTCAAAATTCAACCACCTTCCATGCTTGGCCTCTGTCCATTCCAAACTCCTGTCCTCATATGGGTGCCCCTTCTTCCTCCCACCACTTCTCTCTCCCAGTCCTAAGAAGGGCCTCTCTCTGCTGTGACATGACTGTGGCCTGAGGGTGTGCGATGTGCTGCCAGTAGTCTCTGCCAGTCAGGGTGGCAGGGACATTTCATCCTCCTTATGACTGACCCTGTCTGGGCCCTTCTCTCCCAGCTGCTACTGCTTCCATCCCATCTTCCATCGTCTCTCACCTGCTCAGTTCTTCACTTGTCTCCCAGCTCCAGTTACCCATCCACCCTGCAGACAAGGTGAGCTTTCTAAATGCAACTCACGTATCCCTCACCTACTCAGATTCCTCAGTGGCTCCCCACTGACCGTGGGAGGCACACCCAAGTGCCTGGTATATCAGGTTCTTCTCCATTGGGCCCCAACTTATGTTCCCAGCTTCATCCTCAAGCACTTCATTGTTCCAGTTTCCTGGAAAGGTTGAATCTCCCTTCGTCCACTCACTCTCCTGCTTTCATTTGCCTTCTTATCCAGCTTGAGTATCAAAGGACCTCACTTTATTCCCAACCCCCGCACTCCCTGGGGCCTTTGCCTTTATGACACACATTTGCGGCAAGATCTCAGACTTAGAATAATCCACCTAGCTGTTCCTTCTTTGACAAGTGCTGGGGGGAAGGTGGCTCTGCGAGGCAGGTTGGTCCACTGTGGATTCCCAATCACCCATCTTTGTTTGTCTGGCAACATGGCATTGATCAACTCACTCCCCCACTGACTGCAGGGAATATCTCAACCTTTTCCATTTCCTTAAGATGGACTCATCACCCTGCCATATATGCACATGTGTGCACACACACACACACACACACACACACACACACACACACACACCAGATGAACCTGCCTCTTACCTCCCATCAAAGAGAGCCCCTCCAAAAAGAACTGCCTTCACCTCCCTACTTTCCCCAGCACTCCTCCTCCTCCCACATCCTCCACTCCACCCTTCCTTCTAAGAGCAGTCCTCCTCCCCGAACTTTAGAAAGCATCCTTTGTCTCCATCACAGGACCCTTCCACCTCTTTCTTCTATATTTAGATGCTCCCTCCCAACTGGATCCTTGCCACTGGCTTGTAAACCCATTCAAGTCTTGCCCATGAAAACAAACAAACCACCACCAGCACAAAAAAAGTCCTCCTTTCACCCTCTCATTCCCTTCTAGCTACTGCCCTATCCCCATTCCCCATGTCACAGCCCAAATCTTCAATAGCTGGGGACTCATGCTATTGTGAGTGGCCTCAGCTCCCACTCACTCTCTGTTCCACTCCAGTCTGGCTTCTAAGTCCACAGAAATGGGACCAGCTTGTGAATGTGTCTAGGTTCTCCTCTTACCTGACTTTTCAGCATCTGGCACGAGAGACCACACTCGGCTTCTTCTCCAGTCCCGCCCTTGGGCTCTGTGACATCATGTTGTCCTGGATTTCTCCTATCTGTCTGCTTCTACTCCTTGGTCGCCTTTTGGCTTTCCCTTCTCCTGCCCCGTCCTGTGTGTCTGTGAGCCTCAGCCTGGACTCGCCTGTTGTGCTCTCCTCACTTCAGTTCTCCTCTCTCATCAGCTGATCTCATCGTAACACACCCATTGCTTCATTGCTAAGAAATGCAAATCACTTGTTTTAATCTCTAGCCCAGGCCTTTCCTCTGAACTCCATCTATCTAACTACCTACTTGATATCTGCCCCTGATGTTGCAAATAATCTTTAGCTCAATAAAACCCAACTGAACTCGGACTCTTACCCAAACACCATCTCCCAACAAAAGTTAAAAACAAGGACCCAGTAATCCTACTTCTGGGTCTTTGTGCAAAGAAACCCAAAACACAACTTCGAAGGGACATGTGCATTCAGGTAATCATTGCAAGATTCTTTACAATAGCCAAGATGTGGAGGTAAACTTGGGTTTTATCAATGGATGAATGGATAAAGAAGTGGTACATAGGAGGTCTGACAATTAAGTTCGTGAACTCATCCTCGAAAAAATGCTACATACCTCATTGCTGAATATCATTACAGTCACCTTTGAAGTACTTCCCTTGGGAAGCTGTGTACTGATGCCAGCTCCTAGTCCATCCTTTAAAGCAATTTTGGAACTCTTTCTGGAATGGCCATCAGAGCTGTCATCGTATTACCCTTGATATCCTGAATGTCATCAAAATGTCTTCCTTTCAATATTTCCTTTATCTTCGGGTAAAGAAAGAAGTAATTGGGGGCCAGAACTGGTGAGTAGGGAGGGTGTTCCAATGCAGTTATTTGTTTACCTGCTAAAAACTCCCTCACAGACAGTGCTGTGTGAGCTGGTACATTGTCTCCTTTGGGACCTGGTGCAAGAGCTCCTTTGGGACCATTTTTGCACACACCCTTCTCATGTCAAGATTTTCAATTAAGATTTTCCTGTTTCTCTTTCGATGTTCACTTGGTCTGTTATGTTTCTCACAGTCAGCCGGTGATTTTGACACACAATTCGACAAATTTTTGCAATGTTTGCATCGGTTCTCGTTACTGGCTGCCCTGACCTCTCTTCATCAGTGACGTGTTCTCTTGCCTCAGAAAAACATTTAATCTATTTGTACACTGCCATTTTCTTCATGGCATTTTCCCCATAAACTTGGACTAACATGTTCCTGATTTCACTTCCACTCTTGCCAAGTTTAACAAGAAATGTAATGTTTGTTCATTGCTCTAACTCAAGCTCTGGCATTCTCGTGACGGCACAGGAAAACACGCAACAACGATAATGAACGCCACTCATCAGGACACCCCCACACGTCGACACGAACACAGCTGTGAGACACTGATATACCAAGGTTATGAAACCTTACTGAGCTGTTTGTACAGTGCTGCCCATGTAAGTGCAGGGTGGCAAGTTCATGAACTTAATTGTCAGACCTTCATATATACAATGGAATATTGCCATAAAAAAGAATGAAAGCTTGCCATCTGCAACAATATAGATGGACCTATAGGATACTGTGCTGCGTGGAGTAAGTTAGACAGAGGAAGACAAAAGCCATATAATTTCATTTATATGTGGAACCTAAAGCACAAAATAAACAAACAAACCAAACAGAAACAAATTCATAGACATAGAGAACATTTTGATGGTTGCCAGATGAGAGGGAGGTTGGGGTGGGTGAAAAGGGAAGGGATCAAGAAGTACAAAATTGGTAGTTACAAAACAGTCATGAGAATGTAAAGTACAGCATAGGGAATATAGTCAATAATATTGTAATAACTATGTATGGTGTCAGATGGGTACTATGTTTATCAGGGCAATCACTTCATATACAAACACCTAATATACAAACACCTAATTAGTATGTGGTACACCTGAAACTAATATAATATAGTATGTCAACTGTAAGTGAAAAAATAAAACAATTATTTAAAAAAGTTACAACCAAAACCTCTTTCAATATTTCTATTCATGGCACCACCACTCACCTAGTTATTCAAACCTAGAACTCATCCATGAACTTTTTTCTTGCCCATTCCCTCTGTCAACACTTACCTATTTTAAAGTGTTCCAGTAGCCTCTTGTTTCCTAGAGTGGGCAGTGAAATATTTAATCAAACTTGTGTTGCCTGGGTTCTGTTGGCCCCTCTAACTTCATCACACAACTCAAAAAGCCTCTTGCTCTGGAAAGCTATGTTCAGCCATTCTGCCCATTTTTATAATTGTCACAAGTGATATTTGCTGTTCCCTGCTCATGAAGTGTTCTCCCCATTCCCCTTACCAAACTTTTCCCCCTGACTAATTTCTATCTATTGTTCAGGTTCTAGCTTATGTTACTTCTTCAAGGAAGCTCTCTTTGGCCACCTAGAAAACGAAACTTGCTCCTATTAAATGTTTTTATAGTACCATGAACCTTTACATGAAAGACCTGTCTCTGTCATAAGTTCACATGTATTTGTGGGACTGAAAATTTAACAAGTCAGAGAAGTTGCCAATATTCTTCTCCCTGTAAATCACTATTCAGCCAATACCAAGAGCTCAGTACGTGTTTGATGAATGAATGAATAAATGAATGAATAAACAAATGAATGGAAATATAAATGAGCAATCTACCTCTGAGGGTTGATACTGACTGGAAATGAGCAAGAGAGATTCTTTCAGGGTCTTTTAGGGTTAATAAAGGTGATAGTTACACAGGTATGTACATACATAAAATTTGAGTTGACGTATGCTTCTGGCCAAAACAAAGTAACTGACATTGGACTCGTAAACAGTTAGAAAAATACATAAAACAATCGAGACACTGAAAAAACATATGAAAAAACTCCGACATTAGACAATAGACAGAAGAGGAAAACAAATGAGGAAAACCCTACGATTGTCCATATTTTCTGCCTAAAAGCACTTTCTAGACACAGGGAAGGAAATCAAAGGAGGGCATGGCAAGCTTGCTGAGCTTAGGAGACAGAAATCAGAGTTTGGAAAAGCTAAAGAGGCCACAATTATGCAGCAAAAGTGTGTATTAGCTTAAATCCAAAGCTAAGTTCTAAACCCTGCATGCATAAAGTGAAATTCTACTAGGCTGGTCCAAGGGGGAAAAAAAAGCACAAATGCCCAAAAACCAAAACAGAAAAACTGCTATGATGATGTAAGCAGAACAATTTCCGGAGTTCACATCGTGTGGAGAGATATTTAGGTCACGACCAGCCAGAGTGAAGAGACCTCCTTGATCACTAGGGGCATTCTGTAGAGATCCTAGAAGTTTGAACCAGGGGTGTCCAAACTTTTTTCAACGTTTTTCACCAAGGGCCATATGTGGTAAAATACACAAACAGCCGAGCCACTCACTCGAGGTGAAGTACGTATTGCCTCACCTGGTTTATTTAAGTAAACTAAATATATTTTTGGAATTTGCTGCGGGCCAATTAACCATGGGTCATGGGCCGTAGTTGGCTCGCGGGCCGCAGTTTGGACACCCCTGGTTGAAACTAACTTTGATTTAAAGCTACTTTAGATACCCTAACAAGGCTCGACAACATGCCTGGATGGTTTAAGCAGTTCTGCAAGTAATTCAGTTGGCTGTCAAAACAGATATAAAGGAAGGCAATAAAATCCAGGGGAAAAAATTGTAATGTCACAATGTCTAGCATCCCATGAAAAATTGCTAGATGTTCTAAGAAATAGGAACATGTCATCCATGATGGGAAGGAAGAATCAGTCAATGGAAGCAGAGCCGGACATAACTGAGGTTATGGAATTAACAGACAAGGACTTTAAAACAGCTCCTTAAAATATGCTTAAATAAGAAAAACATTAATATAATGTGAGAAAGATCAAAACTATAAAAAAAGTATCAAATTGAACTTTTAGGGTTAAAAAAATTCGATATCCAAAATGAAAACTTCACTGGCTAGGCTTAAGAGAAAATTTAAATGATAGAAGAAAAGATTAGCAAGCTTGAAGATATAGCAGTAAGAATGATTCAAACTGAAGAGAGAAAACTGGGGGGGGGGGACATAACAGCCCCAGTGACCTTTGGGTCAAAATCAAGTAATCTAACAGTCTGGGGTTGCCAAAAAATGCATACAAGTAGACACTTTGGTCAACATTACTCAAGCCGTAGTTTGCCATAATCAGAAGTGTCTGGACGCTGATGGTAACCACTTTGAGCCCCTTTTGTAACTGCAGAATTCAAACATGACTTGTAGTCATCTTTTGTTATCGGTATATATTGAGTATCACAAATTTAATATGTTTTCTTTTCTTAAAATGTGTATACATTTTTGGGGGCAGCCCCGGTATGTGCATTTAGAGTTCTAGGCAAAAAGAGGGTCAGGGAGAACAGAAAAACTTTTGAAGAAACAATGGCCAGAAATACTTGTTAATTTACTCTGTAAACTATAGTTAAAGAAAAAAATACTAAACACAATAAAATTAAGTGAATGCAGCCCTGTCATTTCTTTCCCTGTGCTGTTTGACAACACATAATGTTCAGTCTGCCTAGACTGCCCTTCCCACTCTCCCCACCTGAAAAATTTCTTTTCATCCTGCCAGCTCCAGTTCTAAATTATACATTCTAGAGTCTTCCTAGATCTCACAGAAAATCTTCCCTTTCCTGGAGCAGACCATGCCTGGAGAAACCACTGCAGCTACTTCTTATGTGTCTATCTCCCTGATTAGATAGTCTGGACCTGCAAGCTGACAAGGACCTTACATCCATCATAGGTAGGGACTGAATAGTTGCTAATCGCAACAGTAACCCCCTGCAAGCTGACATCTATCACAGATGGGAACAGGACGGTTCCCAGGAAGAGAAAATTGTCATGGCAGCCCCCCTGAAAGCTGACAAGCAACCCACATCCTGCATGGAAAAATATAAAACCCCAGAACTCCTTCTCATCGGCGCAGCTGTCCCCCACTGGACTCTACCCTGACTAAACTCCGTTTGCCAGTATCCCTCTCTTACCCCTCTGTCTCTGCAGCTGTCTCTATTGAGCTCTGCACTGGCAAAACTTCCCTTTGACAGAACTGTCTCTCTTTGGCTTTCAAGAAACCTTTTCTTACTCTTGTAGAGTCTCGTAAATGCTTTTACATTCTGTAAACGACCAGGGGTTAATTCTAGGCCAAGACAAGGAGGACAAGCAGCTTTTACAGAAGCACATGGAGTAGACGTCCCCCCCACCCCGGGAGCCTTTAACAGGCATTACTATGGATGGGTGCCTACCTGGTGCAAAGTAGGTTCACATGTATGATATCACTTAATTCCCCCAATATTCTGGGAGATGGATATGAGGACCCCCACTTTACGGAGAGTCAAAACTAAGAATTGGGTACGATTAAGTGCCTTGCCTAATGTCACAAACCGAACACAAGGCAGAGGTGGGATTTGGACTTCAGCCTGTCTGACTCCAGGGCCTCCCACCAGCCTCTCGCCTCTTGAAGTCCTCGCCAAACGAAAGGCCACTAAATGCAACACGGCATCTTGGATTTGGGCCTGGAACAGACAAAAGGATATTAGTGAGAACAACTGTTGAAATCCAAATAGCATCATTAATATTTGTAGTCATGGACCAACATTTGTTCCTTAGCTGTGACTAACGTCTCATGGTTATGTAAGATGCTAACATTGGAGAAACTAGGCAAAGGGCATGTAGAAAGTCTTTGCTGTCTTCACAACTTTTCTGTAAATCTAAAATTATGCACAAATTTCGACATTTATTGAAAAAAGAAGAAGAAAGAAAGGCCAAGCATCAGGCACATACATCATGTACACATTCCAACCGTGGCCTAAGACCATGGGGGATTGGGCCGTGACTTCCATGAACTCACAGGCTAAACCATCTCAGGTGCTTTCTGCCCATGATGTGGAACCATAGAGTGGCAAACCTGCCTCTTCCAGTTCTTTCCTGATTTCCTCAAGGAGAATGCCTGGGCTTGGCGCCAGCAGTCTTTATAACCATTGTATGCCTGCTAACTTTCCTTTTGAACAAAGTAGATGAGGCCACAGGCTTGGGACTACAGCATGCAATGACAGCCTTGGTAGAATTTAATCACTGGGTTGGTTTTGTGTTGTGCATTTTTACTTAATTTCTCTTTGTGGTAAGTTTTCTAGGTTTCTATATATGATTATGATATTAACTTTTCTGTGTAAACAAATGTTTTTTTTTAATTGCATTAAAGATCAATCTTGAGTAAATAATTGTACAAAAGAGATGAGGAGTCAGCCACCATCATGAAAGTAGTTCAGGAATGAATGAAATTTTGGAAATTGAGCAGGAATGGAAAGCTTTTTTCCCAAAGTCAAAGTATGTCGTTGCCTTGCACTCCTATTGTCACACCTGAGCAGTGACATGGTGACTCAGGAGGGTGGGACATGCTCTCCTGGCTGCGCCTGGATGGAAGAAATCTGCCCAGGTTGCCCCTGAGTTCTTGCCTAGCTTTTCCACTCTTGCCACACTGCCTGGCACATAGTAGATTCTCAATAAATATCTGTTGACTAAGTGAATGCATGGAAGAATGAATACGTAGATGAAACTTTGGAGCCAGTTCTATCATTTCCAATATGAGCGTCAAAGTATCCTCTGAGATGGAATAGCAGCCCTTTCTTTGCACAAACGGGAAACTGAAGCCCAGGAAGGAGAAGGTATCTGCCCAAGCCACATAGTCAACCTCTGGGAAAGCAGGGCTGGGAACTGAGACTTCCTATGTGTGATTCACCTGCCAGCATACCAGCCTGTCACTTCTGGTGTGTGCCCATGTGAATGGCCTCAGCCTGGACAAACAGGAAACCAGCCTCCTGGCACTCTGGGTGTGCTCAAAAAGCCATCTGCTCTGAAACTGCACAAAGGCTTTCTGCATCTCATAAAAAGTCAGGCTGGATCACGTCAAAGGGGCCTTTGAACTTTATGTTCCTGATGTTGGGAACTTTCATTCTTGGATGGGGCTAGCCCCCCTCCTATCATCAAGTACGCCCATGTGTGGGCATCTCCTGGGTCAGAAGGTTCCAGAGGCTGATTATGCAACAGAGAGCATGGAAAGTAGAATCACAAAATCTGTTGTCTCAGCAGTGAGTGTCGTTTACCCAATGAGGCCGGCCTGACCACCACAAGCATCACCAGTACCCAGATCACATTTTCCTGCTCCACTTAATGTTCTTATTTATTTATTACCCCTATTGTTTACTGTCTGTCTGGAATGTCCATAAGAGCAAGGAGCTTTGTGTATTTTGTTTACTGATATGTCTCAAGCTACTAGAACAGCTCCTGGCACAAAGCAGACACCCAGCAAATATTAGCTGGATGGATGGATGGATGGATGGATGGATGGATGGATGGATGGATGTCCCAAAGAGTCCCAACTCTGTGGCTTCCTAGCTATAGGACCACAGGCAAATTATGTGGTCTTCCTGAGCCTGTTTCTTCTCATCAATCAAATGGAATGGGCACACTAACTGGGAGGATGGGTGGGCCAGGGGCTTTGTGAAGGCACCTCTGCAGTGCTAGGGTCTGAGAGCCTTTTAGTGAGTGCTGGTTACGTCAAAGTCAAAATCCATCCATCCATCCATTCATTCATTCGTTTATTCATTTGTTCATCCAGTCAGGCCACAAGCATGTCGCTTGGGGAGGCTTTTAGGAGAAGAAGGATGATTAACACCTGAGAGGAACAGGTGGGAGTGGGAGAGAATGGGGAACAAGGAGGGCATCCGGGCAGAGTGGGATGGCATGAGCAGACTCAGGGAGGTGGCAGTGCAGAGGGTGTGTTTGTCAGACTCACGGGAAGAAGCAGGCACGTAGCCTCCCTTCCAGAGAAGAGCAGAGCTCTGGAGGGAGCCGGCTGGGTCTGGAACATGGGCAGATGCTATGGCAGTCCTCCTTTCCAGCAAGCACACAATGACTGAGCATGTTCTCCGTGACACACACTGGCCTGGCTGCTGCCAAAAGGACACTTACAACACACGAGTTTGCCTGAATCACCCTCCAACGAAACACCCACACAGCTCATTATAGTTCTTCAGTTAAAGAGCAGCTTCTCCTTGTGGCCCACAAGGCCCTAACCTACCTCTCCAGCCCACCTCCTCTGCCCTTATTCTCTTGTTTAGATGATATTAATCTCATTTCAGCTCCTTGTCCATGCCACCTTCCCACCTCAGAGCCTTTGCACATGCTGTCCCTGCTGCTCGGTAGTCTCCCTGTGTTCTCCACCCCAACTTCTTCCCCTTAGTTTTTCCCCCCAGGTAGAATTTATTTCTGTAGTGAAGCATGAAAATAGGACTGTGAAGTAGGAAATCAATAGAAAAATATTTAAGATGCGTAACAGTTATTCTTAGAATAGTCAGTTTAAAAGGAAGATGAATAAAGCATTAGAGCTTACGCCAATTTCTATTTGAAAGGCCAACCAGTACTTTATATATTAGTAACTATGCTGGGAAAACCACAGGTATATGCAATTTTAATTAATAGCGATAGTTCAAAAACCGATAAGCTCTCAGCATTCAGAGCTCTCTCCAGTTGTCACATCCTGAAGCCTTTCCTGAGCCCCCAGACTGGTCAGAACCTCGTGTTACAATTCTCAAAGAAACGACAATCGTCTTTCACTGTTCTCACTGGGGCCCATGATCATGCATTGATGTGTGTGGTTGGTTACTCTATTCATGGCTGCTTCTCCCACCGGACATTAACTCCGTGAAAGCAGGGGCCAGGTCTGTTTGTATCAGCAGCTAGTCCAGGGGTCGCTGCCCCAGAAGTCATTGTGCAAATGCTGGATTCAGTGCAGCCTACTTAGGGGTGGAAAGAAAATTCAGACTCAGGAACCATCACAATGCATGGAAACCAGTGCTTCATGGAAGGGCTGCTTGGAAGATGCCAGAAAGGTAGAGAAAATTTCATAGAGATCATCATGGACTGGATGTTAAAGGACGAGTAGGAGCTCGTTAGGCAGCAGGCAAGCATTCTGATAATGGCAAAGGCACATGCCTGGAGCACAGCTTTTAGAAAACAGCTGGTCGTCTCAGGGTGGTAGATCCTGAAAGTGGCTCTGCCGAATGCCTGCTACGTGCCAGGCATGGCTATGTGCCATCCCGTGTAACCCTCAGTGCTCCTCAGCCCCGTGAGGTAGGTATTATTACCCCCTTTCTGTAAATGAGGGAGGGACTGAGCCCAAGATGGGTTAAATGAAGTGCTCAAGTCACGCAGCTTCAAAGTGGCTCACTTGACTGTCCCATATCCCCAGTGGCATATGTTGCAGACCTGAAACGATTACTGAGTTTGTCTGGTGTCTTCCCACCCCTACCCCCTCAGGCTGATGAAGGGGACATGGTGACGATGGTCAGCAAAGCACTGTGTGAGGACTCCCAGCTTTTTGTCCCACATGTGTGTCCCTCGTGCAGGCTCTCAACCTTCTCCCCCTCCCCACCTTCTCAAAGAGGGACTGCTTACTCTGGTGCCCCCTGAGCTTAGCACTCACCACCAAAACTAGCCCAGTCTCTCTCCAGGCTGCATTCTCCAACAGCCTGTGCGTGGGTTGGGTCTCCGGGGCCCTGTGGACGTCCAGGATGAAGGAAGGAGGCCCTTGCTGAACGCACACGTGCCAAAGTGAGCTGGGCAGCAATCTGCCTCAGAGAAGAGCTGAGGAATGACTAGCCGGCCCCCAGGTCCATGTGGAACCCCTCTCCTCCTGCCCCAAACCGCGAGGCCATGGGGACGTCACCACACCTTTCTGAGCTTCAGTTTCCACATCTGTGCTGGAAATGAGAGTGCCCCTTGCTCATCCTCTAAATAGCCCCGTGAGCATTGGTGCCCACTAGTGATCATAGGCAGAGCCTGCAGGGCCATGTTTTCTGGGGCAGGTGCATGGATCCCATTCACTCTTCAGCTGAGACTCCTCACAGGTTCAAACGCCAGGCTCTGCTTTTTGTGCTCTGGAACCAGACAAAACTGGCACTGAATCCTAGCTGTAGCCTCTCTAGGTTACATCCTTCTAATGCTGGACCAGCCCCACCACTGTTTTGCCATCCGCCTGGATGCCCGGCTGAGTCCAGCGCTCCGGTGTGGACCCTCTGGGAGAGACAGCTTCGTAGCTCACATGCCAAAGCCCCAAGGCCAAGGCTCACGCAGGTGAACTAACTTCTCCAAAGCAGCGGAGCACCCCAGAAGGGAGGACCACTGTCTTTATCTCAGAAATCCTGACCTAGATGCTCAGGGCAGGGGTGTGGCTTTCCCAAAGACCCTTTGTTACTAAGATCTGGAACCAGGTCCCTCTCACTCTGCAGGCCACATGCTCGCCTTCGCTCACAGCTGCCTCAAATGATGTACCAACAGTCGGCAGACCTGCGAGGGTGTTTATTAAATCATAAAACTCCTCTGCCTGCCAGGGGGAGAGCAATCACAGCCTGCCAAGTGGATGTGGGTGGGGTGTCTAAGCCCAGCCTGTGAATGAGCAGGGAAGGGGCTAAGCACGAGGCCCTGAGAGCCAGCAGGGCTGCCTCTTTGGACGTCTTGGGAGCGCACGGTGACGTGGGATTGGATCAGAATGTCCCTGTGGTCTCAGTCCCAGGGAGTGGAAGCGTTTTCAGCCCCAGGCCATGGTTGGGGTTGGCAGCAAACTGGAATTCCTCCTTATGTCCCAGCAGGATTAGCAATCTTTCCCATGAAGAGCACGCTCGGCATGATGTCCTCTGTAATCACCAGCAGAAAGGAGCTGTTCAGCTTGAAGGTGAACGGCATCTCCATGGGCAGCGTCTGCATTCCAGAGGCCCCGGCCGCCTCCGTGCCCTTCTCATCCATCTTCAGCTTAGCCTTGTGCACCGCCTGTGGGAACCAGGAAAAAGGGCAGTGCCGAGCCACTCAGAGACCAGGGGTGAGCGGAGGACAATGAGAGGCGCAGAAAGGGAGACGCCTCCACCGAGTTGCCCAGCACAGCAGTAACTTAGCTGGTGCCAGCCTCCCTGGGGCTTCTGCTGTCATATGTCATCACTAAGGATATTGAACAAGCAGCACAGCATCAAGAAACAAAATGATGCAGGGGGACCATGAGCTATGGGGGGTGGGGGGGAAGGCTGGCGGACGGAGTGGCGCTTGCTATCTTTCCTAGGAATTACAGGGAAGCGTCAATGGTTAAAATGGCAGCAAGTGTTTGTTGAGCCTCAGTGACATGGAAGGGAGGTGGTGGCATTCTGTGCCTGCCTGGTAGATGGTTGGTGGATGATTAAGAGGGAGCCAGTTTCCAGAACAGCTGTTGGAGGCAACTTGGATCCCAGATCCATCCCAAAACCAACAACATCTGTGACTAGGTGATCGATCTGGGAAATGGATGGGCTTCTGCGAAATAGTGACCCATTTCATTCCAGTGTACAACATTCTAACAGTGTTCTAGCAGGCCAATAGCCATGGGTGTCATGGAGAATCATAGCTATCAGCACACCTAATTGCAGAAGGAAACGAGCCATTGAACTCAATAAAGGCCTACAGGAAAGGGGTAGCTGGCACGGAATATTTATAGGCAGTCTGTGGCAGGAAAACTTAAAAGTGAGACAACTCTACTAAGAAAGCCTATTTTTCTTCCTCTTTCAAACTGGAATAAATCTGATTCAGTCCTGACAACTCAGTTTGGCAACTTGGATCTCTCCCAGGTCGGCGTGACCTGCACACAGAGCCGCAGACAATCCCCACCACCCACGACTTGTTTTGCTACGTCCCAGCCTTTGACCATGCTGCTCCCCCTACTGGAAGATTCTCTCCTCACCCATCTCCGCTTGTGGAAATCTTTCCTACCACCTTGCCCTCTTAACCTAAAAGTGGGGTTCCAGCTAAAATACAGGATGTGCAGCGAAATTTTAATTTCATATAAATAATGAATATTTTTAGCGTAAGTATATCCCATGAAGTATTTGAGACAGTCTTATACTAAAAAAAAAAGTCATCACTTATCTGAAATTTAAATTTAACTGGATGCCCTGTATCCTAGCTGCTAAATCGGGGAACCCTACTCACCTCTTCCTCTCTGCTTGCCCCAACAGGCAGGTTGCTGGAGACCACAGGTCCTTTGCTTGCTCATCATTTCATCATGTAGACCATGTTTATGATTTGCTCCTAACAAGCCCGTGAAGCCTTTGAGAAAGGGTCCGGGTCGGACCTAGACCCATTCCAGACTCGATAAATGCTCTGGACCTTGACCAATTGTTGGTAGCACCAGGAGATTGGTCCCAATCTTAAAAACCGAAATCATGAGGCTTGGGCAGGTTCAGGATTCGCCCAGGATCTCATGGCTGGTAAGGGCAGAGCTAGATTCGAGCTCAGCCTCCCTGGTGGGTGGAATCCTGGCTTGTACAGCTGCTGTGACAGCGGCTCTGGCCCGGGGCTGTGTGAAGGCTCCCTGGGCCAGTGCCTGGGACAGGCAGGCTTACCTCGCCCACTTTCAGGCTTCGATTAGGGACAATCTTGGTGAGATCGCCGTGTTCCTCAAAGATTCTGGTGATACCCAGGTGGGAAAGAGTCTTCTTCAGGTTGTAGGTACCAGTAATGGAGAACCTGGGCAAGGACACGTCTACAACCCTGGGAAGTGGGAAGTGACAAAGGTGAGCAACAAGGTTCTGCCTTTTTCCAGGGAAGGCCCCAGGATAGATAGTGACTGAGACATTTGTCCTCCCAGCCCCAGAGGTCTCAGATTTTCTCTGTGTTCACAGAATGAGGAGGGGCTCCTTAATCTCAGGATCCTGGTTTAGAAACACCCGTGCACTCTGGACTATGCCCCTGCCTCTTATCCAACCTGTTCCAGAGCCCTCATTGCAGAAATGTTCTCAAGTCTCCGCTGCCTCAGGGTCCCTTCAGCTGTAGCCACCAAGGTCTCCCCACTGCAGTCTCAGCCATGCCCAGGCCCTGAGCCCTCCTGACCCCAGCAGGCCTCATGCTAGAGGCGGCAGCACCCGAGAGCTGAAGCCAGGCAGAGCTGAGTTCACATCCACTCTGTGTCTCATGAGCTCTGTGACCTCTTTAAACCACTTGTGCGAAAGTGATGGTGAAAATCATAGAAGCCAGGGACAATAAGAGTCCCACAGGAAAGGCACGTAAGGTGCTCAGCAGAGTCAGTGATCAGCAAGGGTCCATCCTCTTGCTCTGGAGTTAGCAGCAGCTTCCCATCCTCTTTGGGTGGCACCTGGCTTGGCCTCTCTGCCCAGGACCTGTGGACATGTTTCCGTGAGGTACCTGCAAGCCCTGGATTCCTGTCCATCTGGCCCTGAACCCCATTTCTTCTTGCCTGTCCAAGAGCTTCATTCCCGCCTATGTTTCCTTTTTCTCCCACACCATCTATGAATGGTGTCTACCTGATCAGTCTCAGAAGCAGACCATCTGCTATAATAGCCCCTATCCTGAAAAAACAAAAGCAAACACATCTCCATTGGCCTTGAGTCACCTCTAGCTTCCAGCCCCTGTCGTTTCTTTCATTCATAGCAGAAGCTGTACCTACCAGTAATCTCTGCTTCCTCCCATTATTGCCTCAACCCACTCCAATCAGGTCTTCGTCCTCCACATTCTACCAAAGCAGCTCCTTCCAGAGTCACCGCCGACTTCAGCTTGCTGGGTCCAATGGCCAACTGTCAGAGGCCAGCACTAGAAAGGTGATGCATGTTTCCATCTCGATGCATTCCCACCCGAGTCTGTGGCCTCCTGCTTTTCCCTTTCTTCACCAGCCACTCCTTCTCTCACCCTTTGTTGCTTCCACCTCATCGCTCATCTCATCGCTGTGATGTTCCAAGCCTCAGAGTTTGCTTCTCTTCTCTTTGCTATCTTTGCTCCCTCCCAAGGGATTCCACTCAATGTCATGGCTTTAAATACCAGCAATAGGCCCAGTGACTCTTCAACATACCTTTCCATTCATCCATTCATTCAACAAATGAATTTGTTAAGTGCCTACTCTGGGCCAGGCACTGTTCTAGATGCTTAGATGCATGGGCAAACAAAATAGGCTGAAGTCCATACCCTTGAGCTTATACGTTAGCAGGGCAGTCAGGCCCTAAAATCAACACAACCAAAACCAGAGCGTGGCATAGATACACAGACTGGCGGTCTGTGTATAAGAAGGCAGTATGTGCTGTGGAAAAAAACACAGATTCCCTTAAAGGAATCAGGAATGCTGGAGTAAAGGGAAGATTTGAGCAAACTGTGAAGGAGGCAAAGGAGTTAGGAAAGTTACTTTTTTTTCCCTTTTGTCTGAGTGAAATGGGGAATCACAGTAGTGTTTTGAACAGAGCAGTGACATGGTCTTCTTAGGGTTTAAAAGGATCGTTTTGTCTGCTTTATGAAGAATATACTGTTGGTGGGGCGGGGACAGGGGGGAGGCGGGGACAAGAGTTGATCCTGGGAGACCATTTGGAGACCAGGTGTTGGGAGTCATAGAGATCACCAGAAGGGATCAGACTCCAGATATTGTTTAAAGTGGGGCTAATGGGATCCCCTAACAGATTGAATGAGGGGCTGGGGAGAAGAGAGTGATTGAGTAGGGCCCCGCGGTTTTTAGCTTGGGCAACAATAGTAGAAGGATGGAGTCACTGGAAGGAGATCAGAAGCTTGAGGAGATTCCACAGGATGTCCGTTCCCAACACGCTGAGACAAAGATCTTACCAGGCATCATCCAGGGGAGATCCTGGCTAAGCAGACGGATCTGTGACCCCAGAGTCTGAGAGGGAGAACTGAGGCTAGGGACAGAATCATGTGGAAGCTGGGGTCCTACAAGTGGTATTGAAATCTCTGAGCCTGATGCGTGCACTAAGGCGGTGTATATCAATGGAAAGGAGGCCCGAGGAGTGAGTCCCATGCCACTCAACTCTGAGACCTGGAAGACAAGGGAGAGGTGAGAGGAACCAAGAGACTGTGGGGGCCTGGAAGCCAAGCGAAAAATACCTCTTAAGAAGGTAGGGTGAGCCACTGGGTCAGATGTTGCTGGCAGGTTGAGAAAGGTCTGAAACAAGCCACATGGGTGCCCTTGGTGATGGAAGTCTCCATGGTGGTGAATGCAAAAGGCTGACTGGAGTGGGCTTAAGAGAGGATGGGAGGAGAGGAGCTGTGGACAGTGAATAGAGGCAAACTGCTTCAAAGTATTTACCTGCAAAATGGAGCAAAACAAAAAACCAAACAAAACAGCAATAGGGGAGTAGTGGGGTCAGGAGAAGATTGTTTTATGATGGGAGAAATAACATCATCTTCAGATCTGACAGAAATGATTAGTAGAGAGCAAACACATTTGCTGATGTAGGAAAGAAAAGAGTTTCTCGAGTGACATTCCTGAGTAGTGAGAGGAGGTAGGATCTGGTGCGTAAATGGGGAGAGCGGCTTTAGTTCATGTCGAAGTGGGAAAGCAAAAAATGTGGGGCCGATGCTGGAAGGTGGCTTCATATCACAGGAAATATGTAAAGGAGTGATGGGTACTCAGGCGAGGAATGGACCTGGAAAGTTTTAACAGGGAATGGATGTTTCAAAGTCACCAGCAATGTATGCCTCCTCCAGGTGGAGATTTTGATTTGCTTTTGGGAAAACTGAGCCTTTCCTCTGGGGAATCACCACAGGCGGCTTCTAATTATGCACATACAAAGCAGGAATCTTCAGTGCAGAACCCAGGCTGCAGCCATCCACAGCCTACATCCTCAAGTGTGCTGGGCCCGTGTCTTTTAGGTGTGTGCCTGCTGGCTTGGTCACTTCCCCTGGGGAAAGGGTGACTTTTCTCCTCAGCCTGGCCTAGGCCTTATGGTCTGGAGGGGACCACACAAAGAGCACACAGGAAGAGCCCATCTGCCTGCCCTCCCCCATTAAGGACCAGTGGAGCGGTCTAGATTTGACAAGTTGTCTCCCAGACCACGTGAGCTCAGAAGGTAGGAATGTTGGCCTGTCATGTTCTGGTGAAATGCAATTTCCCCTCTGGGAACCGTGGACAAGAGCACTCCCCTGAAAGAGGATACGAAGTTTCCCCTGAGTGGGAGACATTACTACTCTCTGTCATCCTGGGGCCAGAAGTGACTGCAGAGGCAGGACTTCGTTTGCATTGGGAGGAACAATTCTTCCCATGGTCCTTCTGGCAGGGAGGCCTGGCCTAAGGAACAAGAAGCTGCAAGAAGTCCTAGCATGGTTCCGGGGACAGACCAGGCGTTGGCTAGGAGGGCACTCTGAAGAAGACCCTAAGAGAAGCCGGCACTAGGACTCCATGAGAAGCCACTTCTATGTACTGTAAGTATCCCTGGGTTCTTGTGGGGAACTTTGGTTCTGTTATCCCCAAACCTCCAGTAAGGCCTGTGCTGGCCTGAGGAAATCTCACAGGGCCTATTCCACACTTGGGTGGAGGAACAAAGGGAGGAGTATGGACCATTTCTTGAAACCAGAGAGCAGATGACAACCCCCAGGGATATCTGTGTGCGGTTAGTAGTGCCCTTATAGTGGTCTCAGCTCTGGGGTTGCAGAGGGGCTTGGCGAGGGGAGCACAAAGCACCCTTGCCGGCTGGCGCAGAACTGCAGCTCCGTGGGAAATTGTCAGAAACAGCTTGGTGATGGGGGTGGGATAAGAGCTCAGTAAATCGGGGGTAGAAAAAGTAAAGAGAGTGGGAGGAAGTGAGCAAGAGAAAGAAGTTGCATACAGCAGGCTCCCTCTTTACCTTCGCATGACTAATTTTTTCCATCTGTCAAAAGTGTCCAGACTCAAGGCCTCCTCTACTTGCTCCATTTTGCCCTTGTCGGGAAGAATGAAGGTCGCTGTGATGTTGCTCTTGTAGGGCATTTCCAGGATAGTGCAGGAAAGCTGGTCATCATGGCCAACTTTATACATGCCCCCACGAAACATCATGGGCACCTTCACTGTCTTGTTTCCATCCAGAATGAAATCTTCCTCTTTAGTTGCTTTTGGATCAAACTCATGTTGCCATGTGGCTTAAGATTAAAGAAGGACAAAGTGGCATTAGTGTCCTGAGGGAAAATAGGTGACTGGGTCTAGCTAACCACTGGTCTCTGTCCGCATGGATTCAACGAAAGGGGTTTGAATACTCTGAGACATCAGGACAGATCCCCAGGCAGCCCCGCCCTTGTGCCATGCCTTAAAGACTTTTGGTGAGGTGGCCTGGGGCTTCATTATCAGTTCCCAAAGGAGCCAGGACCAGGGCTACTGAGCTAAGAAGAGAGCTGTAGATTGCCCTAATCCACGTACTCCTGAGGGTGAGCAAGCCTGTTGACTGTGTCCCAGTCACTTAGCAGGGACTATTTGGATCTGATGTGAGTGAAAATTCTCAGCTCTCTTGTAAGTCAGCCCTGGAGGTGCCAGTCTCACGTGGGACTAAGAAAAATGATGGAATAGGCTGAAGAGCAGTGGACTCGCAAACCTGGGTGTTTGGACCCTTCCTTTTCTATCCTTTAGACTCTTCGATGCCATTAGGCATAAACTCAGGCCTAGGTCTTTTCAAACTCACTACCCTCAGAGCCCTCAGGATAGGCTTCTGAGGGCCAAGTCCCTGAGTTCCAATTCTAGCGTTACTGTTTTAGAAGGATAACCTTGAGTCTTAACCTCCCTGGGCTCCAGTGTCCTTATCTGCAGAATAGGGATATTGATGGGCACCTAATAGGACTGCTGTGAGTCTGGGAAAAGGCAGCACAGCTTAATAACTGTGTATAGTGAGTGTCGAATGGGTGCTGGTCATCATTGGCGTTATTGTCACCATTGTTCTTGTGATCTAGGGGGCGTAGCGACTTTGGGAAATTCCAGATTCTCCTTTCTCCCTCTGCTTTGGGAGGACTGAGATTTCAATCTACCATTGTCACTCTTTTTTTTTTTCTTCTATTGCCATCATTCTCCTGCGGATTTTGGGATAGCGGAATTTCCGTATTCAGAACCATGTTGCTGATAACCCAGCAGTACTCTTGCCTGGCCTGAGGGCTTTTGGCTTCTGATTCTCGCCTATGTTGGCCAACCTTTGTGTGTGCCCATGGTGTGTGAGTAGGTGTGTATGGTCAGGGGGATGGTGCTTGGATTTGGGAATACTCTTCCACTTTCTTTTCAGTCTCTCACCTTCAGACTTGGGAATCTACAAGTTCAGATAAGAGACCAAGGCCCCCACCAAAGTGATCACCATCACCATCATCATCAATATCATCACCATTCTGGGCCTCTGGTTGGAGTGATGGAAAGTGCATAGTCCTCGGGCCAAAAAAAGTGGATATTAGTTCTTTCATTGACTGGCTTTGTAACTGAGTAAGTCAATTACTCTGTCTCTCTGAATTTTATTTTCCTCATCTAAGAAATGAGGCAAAGAATGTCACTGCAACCTCTACAACCAGTTTTGTGTTGGTATAATCAGTAATAATGAAAAGGCATATATGGAGAATAATTTAGACTTCACAAAGTTCATTTCACATTCATTTTCACTTTGAATCCCAATAATTGCCCTATGAGTTACATGTCAAGGTACTCATTTTGCAGATAGGAAAAGTGAGGCTCTGAGAAATTACTTATGAATTCAATGTCACCGAGCAAGCAAGTGGCCTACTCAGTTTTAAATTCAAGTCTACCAGCCATTTTACCTTACCATCTCAGCATGTCCTTTTCCAAGCCTTACCTTGAAGGAAAACATAATTTCCAAGGATCATCACAGTGCCAGGATCTATATTCTCGATCAGTTTATCGATTTTTCCCTGGGTTTTCTGAATGACATAGTCATTGATCTGCTTCTGAGTATTTTCCAAGTTCTGGAAGTTGGTAGGGATGATGTCTGCATTGTACAGGTTCTTGCTATCTGTCAGAAACTTCTCTTCTGGCCGCAGCCTCTGATCAATGAACAAGCTGTTCCCAAAGCTCAGCTTGAGGTTCTGGTTCCACTGGTTCAGCCTGCAGATAAGGTAATGGAAGCCCTCATGAAGGTCTTTATCCAGTATATTTTTGAAGTTGAAGGCATTTTTAATCTCGGCCAGCGTGGAGTCCTGGGCACCCAGACACAGCATGGAGAAGGCTGTAGAGATGCTCATGGGGGAGAAGAAGATGTTCTTGCTGTGGCCAGTGGAGGCCATCTTCCTGTACAGCTTGAAGCCAAAGTCCATATTCCGCCTTGCGAGCTCCCGGGCTTGCGTCCTGCCCTTCCTCTCTTGGGTCTGGCTCATAGCTCCATGATTCTTTGGAGAGAAGTTGGGCTTCAGAAGACCTTCCGCAGTGAGGAGGCCAGCCAGAAGCAGGCCCAGGCCCAGCATGGGGTTCATTTTCCTTGGAGATGGTCCTGTTGAGTGGTAGATCTGAGGTTAGTGGAAAAAAGAACAAAAGAACCCCATTGCCCCTATCTTACATACAAGGAAGCCCTGTGCAGGTATTCCTTTTCCCTCCCATTCAGCCAACCTTAAAAAGCCTCCTCCATGACAGGCACTAGGATTTCGCTTCAGTGCACCCTGTTGGTGCCAGGCTCAGTTCCCCTAGGCTGGTGGTGCTGTGAGGGTTGGTTGCTGACAGCGCACAGCTGCCCTCCCCACTCCAGAAAACTGTCGTTGGCTGATAGGAGTTAACTGATCCAGGAAGTTATACCCCAGACCACCGCCACTACCTGGCTGATCCCCTCTGGAAGCCAATCCTCTTGCCTCACTGTCTCAATGCTGCCATGAGCTTCATGCTCCAAGCCCTCTCCCTGGGAGTCAGGCCAAGGCTAGATGTTACCTGGAACCACGGCCTTTCTCAGCTCCTTCCTCCCCGGCTTTCCCAATGCCTAGGAGTGAAGATGTTTAAACACTTCGGCCAAGGAGCTCAGAGAACATTCTCAGCCATAGGTTTATCAGCCAGGTGAGATGCAGAGCCAGTGAGCAACCTGCAGGCCGGAACATGGAGCAGGGGGCCAAATGACTAGAATCTCCATCCCAGAAACATTTTCTGGCACAGACAGCACACACACACACACACACACACACACACACACACACACACACACGAGTTTTACAGTGATGCCCAGTCAGTGACTCCTGTAAGTTTTTTCTACCTCGTCAAGTTTCGGGAACAAGAACTGATTACGAAATCAGAAGTCTGGATATTGGTGTTATCCTGCTTACATGTTAGGTGGCACGGAACAAGCCTCTTTACCCTTCAGAGCCTCGGTACTTTCATCTAGTAAATGGGGGCGGGTAATACTTTGGCCTCCTCTGCACTGGATGCTGCTCATCAGCTCGCAGCTTGCACCCCTTGGGACACAGTCTGCACCCTGCCAGGTCTCAACTGCCCCCAACCTTTATATGCCTGTGTCGCAGTGGTCCCCACAGCCTCCTGCCTAGTCCCACTGACTGCTGACAGCCGCCTTTCTCCCTCCTAAAATAGCCCACATCAGCTCTATTTCTGGGCCTTTCCATCTGTCATCACAGACCCTAAACTGACCCAAACTTGTCAGATGGGTACCAGTCCCAGATGCCGGAGTCGGCTCATTTTTGTCTATTTAAACTGAGTGACTGGTTATTTCCCAGTAAGTTGATAGATTGCTCAAGTTGAGCAATTCATTTTTGGTTTTTATTTTGGAGAGAGAGAGACTGGTTTTCACTCTAGATAAAATAAGTGAACAAAATGAAGAAGAAAAAGAACAAGACAGAATCTGAGCCCTGTGGGGTACATGTGGGGAAGATAAAGCTAGAATTAGTACTTCAATTCTTCTCTGACTGTCCTGGCCCCACGTTCCCCATTAATGTGGGAAAATAGTTTCTTCTCTTATGAACAGGTAAAATAGCATGGCACTAACTCAGAAGTCATTCACCCAAACCAGGTACATGCTAGGTATAAACCAGGAACCCTCTGGATGAGAGCGCAGGTGCCTAAGACCTGCCCACGGAGGAGGTGACCCGTGGGAGGGCTCCCACACAGGGCAGCCAGCCTGCTTTCACCTCCCACACCATCCTGATAAGCTTAGTAATTGGGATCAGCCAATCAAAATAATAGGGGGGTGGGGATAGAGAGATGCGATGACACATTTAACAACAATAATATTTATAATTTTGTGAAGTACTTTCACACTTGTTATCATCAGTAGTTAGGAGAAACAACACACCAACAAAAGGAGCACACTCGGGATACAAAAGAAACAATGCTGAGTGGTTTGGAATCCTTTACTTTAGAGGGCAGAGCACTCCCCGGCTCACCTCTCTTGTGACAGTTTGCTGGGCTGTCTCTCATCCTCGTGGTTGAACTGACTGGAAGAAAAAGCCAATGTGGTGTCCATCCACAAGCCAATGAGACAAAAAATTTAGGATGCTTTGGATGAGCTCCCAACCACATGGGTGGAACCCTCACGAACCAACGTCAGCCAACCAGAATGTCCCCATTCACGAAGGGGCCTCTTCCTGCCCTGGCTGGACACAAGCGTCCTGCCCTGAGGACCCCAGGCCTCTGAGACCACAGCTCTCCTCCGGTCCTTTCCAGAGTTCCCCACAGAGTGCACAGTACTTGGAGAGACTCAGTGTCCTCCTTGGGATGTGAGGGGTCCCGATGATGCCCTCTGGCCTCCCAAAAGGCCAGCACCAAAGCCCTGGACTTGAGGACATGTCCCAGGCATGCTCTGTGGTCCACATATCCTAAGGGATCAGTAGTGTTTTAAGAGGAGATCTCTATAGACATATTAGAAGTTATTATCTTTTAAAGCAAGTTACAACTAAGTGATGGTAAAACACACCTTCCTTTCCCTGGTGGAAGTGAGAGTAGATCCATAAAAGAAATCTAATGACCATTGCAATACA
Source organism: Rhinolophus hipposideros (assembly GCF_964194185.1). Lineage (NCBI taxonomy): Eukaryota > Metazoa > Chordata > Mammalia > Chiroptera > Rhinolophidae > Rhinolophus > Rhinolophus hipposideros. Next base: position 94,001,049 of record NC_138051.1, read on the forward strand.
CTGGATTCTCCTTCCTGGGAAACAAAGAAGATGGAACACAAGTCCATCACCTCACCTCTAAATTTGCTCTGGAGATGTCTGACTTCGTTTCTTTAAGAAATATTTTGAGGAGCAGCTGGATGACCCAATTGGTTAGATCATGAGCTCTGAACAACAGGGTTGCCAGTTCGATTCCCACAGGGGCCAGTGAGCTGCGCTCTCCACAACTAGATTGAAGACAATAAGCTGCCGCTGAGCTCCTGGAGAGGCAAAGGGGCGGCCGGATGGCTCAGTTGGTTAGAGCACGAGCTCTTAACAACAAGATTACCGGTTCAATTCCCACATGGGATGGTGGGCTGTGGTCCTTGCAACTAAGATTGAAAATGGTGACTGGACTTGGAGCTGAGCTGTGCTCTCCACAACTAGACTGAAAGACAGTGACTTGGAGCTGATGGGCCCTGGAGAAACACACTGCTCCCCAATATTCCCCAATAAAAAATTTAAAACAAAAAAGATATATTTTAGGTCTTCCCTCTGTGCCAGACACTGGGGCTCTGAACCATGCCAAAGAGTGGTCTGGGCTGCTGCTGAGTGACCCACAGCCTCCTTCGGAACCCAGACACGAAGCTGTGTCTGAGAGGTGGTGCCCACAACCAGCCCCACAGGCTTCTCCACGACCTCAAGCACTTTGCAGCTCTTTGCCTGGCCTGTTCCTTCTGCCTTCAGGACTTCGTGCTGGGATGAGGAACCATGTGGGTTGGAAAGGTTGGACAACCATCAGCTTCAGGGCCACTCGTACTGTAAAGGGGAAACCGAGGCCCAGAGTGGCTAAAGGAGCTACCTGAGGTCACAGCATGCATTTTGATGATTCAGAGTGGGAATCCAATACACTAAGGCAATTCTGCAAAAAGTACGTGAAAAGAGGCTGCCTGGCCTCACTTTCTTCATGAAATAGTAAATTGATGGATACAGCCTCTGCCCTCAGGGAGAGCTAAGATACACCGACACTCATAGATAAGGCTGACCCTGCCAGAACCAAAGGGGAAGACCTCAGTTGGAAGGACCCCCCTATCTCCCAAGACAACCCCATCCCCACACTTGCCAAGAATTCTTCTCTAGAAAAGCACTGGAGGTCATTAGACATCCATGAAAATGAATCAGGGCCTTACTTCCGAAAAAGGCTTTCCCAGATTGAAATCCTCCAGGGTTTTCTTCAAGAACCCACCCTGGGACTGGACTGCTTCCTTTCACATCTGAAACAAATTTCACCGTGGAATAGAAAAGAAGCACTAGACCTCTACAGAGGAAAGATACCATACTCACAGTACATTCAGGAGAAATCCACGGAGCCAGCCAAGTGGATCTGCTTTTCTTGTTTTATTGGTTATACTTCCATGGCCGCTTGGAAAAATAGACTGAGGTCAATAAAATTAGCTGGCTTAAGTGGTCAGGTGATGGAAGCTCGAGAGCAATGGCCACACCACCTCCCCGGAGACTTCTCCTTGCTACCCAGGCAGCCGGGTGATATTCAGATCATACCCGCTGGGTGGTGGCTTCTCTAAGGAAGTCCTATTATATCTTTTGCAACTAGTGTGTTTGCCAATCATTGTGGGTCTGGAACCTGGGGTTTTATGCAGGTAATTCAGCCCGTACTCCTGACATTAAATATTCAACACAAACATCACCACTGCCATCTACGGAAAAGGTTGATAGCTGGCTTTCTTGGGGTCCTTCCCTTTATACTTCATGTCTTTCTTTTGCTATTTTTCAAATACTCTACAGTTATCAGTTCAATTACCTTAGCTCACATGGAGTCCTTTTGGGGAATAGAACCAAAAAGAAATGAATAGACAGTTAAATGCATAGTTTCTGTTAGGGGTGATAGGGATAAAAAAATTCACATCCAAGCTTGTGATCATTCAAGAAAATTACAAATTGTTTTCCAATTGCATATTTGTTGTGTGAAATAATGAGACCATGATTGATTTCCCCCCCTTTACTCTTCTGTGTTTTCAGAGTTTCCTTTAAGGAACAGATATGAGTTGAGAACTAATTTTTAAAACATTAAAAATAAAATGAAATTCTTATCTTCAGGTTTATCAGAGAGAGGAGCGGTGATGGTCAAACCCACTGGTCCTGGGATGGGAGAGCCATGGGTCCAGTGGACCTGCTTTCACTTGGGCTTCCTCTGAAGACCTCTACCGAGCAGAAACATCATTAAATATTCCTTCCTGTGTACTGCCATGTCACAGCAGGTGTTGTGTGACCACAGCACCAAGACTTGTGGACCGCGTGTCTCCTTCCTGTGGGATGTTGTTTTTAGCAGTCATGACTCTCATCCCCAAAGCTATATAAAGCAGACGCCCCAGTGAAGCCTTTCTGAGCAGAGGTGAAATTGGTTTTTCCCAGGCGTGGTTCAGCCGCGTCCTGACTCACTCAAAGACCAGACCAGACCAGCCAGGCCTTGGGGATGTGGGGCCCAGAGCTGCCAGAATCAGGAAGTGCACTGAAGGAGCCTGAGTGGCTACTTTCCCTCACCCAGGGAGGCAGGCCTGTCTGTTGGAATGTGTCAGGTCAGATAACACCATGTGACCAGATGAGGCGAGAGGCCACCCTGTCTGGCTCTGTTCACTAATGGGTGCAGATGGGAACACGACCCTGACACAAGGACAGCCTGAGGGGCGGGCAGCAGTTCCATCATGCTGGAAGCTGAGAGCCAGCCAGCAGACACTGACCCAGAATCCAGGCCTATGCCCTGGTTTAGGAGGGGAAAACACTGCCTGCTAATGACAGGGTGAGGCCTGTGGGAGTCTGTGGGCCACACCCACTGGCTTGTCCCAGACAGACTCTGCTGCAGGGAAACCTCCCACATGAGGTGCATGGGGAGAGGCCCAGGAGGGATGACCACTGAGTGACAGACAGGAGGCTGCCCCGGGGACGTCTGAGCTCCCACAGAGACTGGGAGGCCACAGCGGAGGGTAACCACAGGTGGTCTGGAAGCCAGGCCTGGCCAGGCACGAAATTTCAGTAAGGAGTTGCCCATTCCTGTCAGGGAGAAGAGTCCTTACAGACTTGCATCAATTGAGGTGGCTTTGCAAGGGAGGGTGTGAGTGGGCAGCAGCAAGGAGCCAGCTACAGGAAGGCCAGTCCCCAACCAGCACTCATCAAGGGGCCACAGTCTACACTTGAGGTTGCTCTGACTATTCACAGAGGGGAAGACTCGAGGCCCACGGATTTGGGCCTGGTGTCCATCAAAGGCTAGGAAGGGAAAGATGATTGTCCAGTCTGGGGACACTACAGTGAGCTGATATTGCAGAGAGAGTGGCCTGAGCCTGACGAGTGGCCTGAATATGTTTGTAAAGCATGGCCATGTGTAGGAGTGAGAGAAAACAAGGAATTTCCAGTCTCACTGCTGCTCTTTGGCTCTCCCCGATACCGGGCTTGTGAGAGATCTAGGAACACATTAATAACCAAGCTACACCCTGATCCCGAGAGCCCAGGTCTGGTGGGAACACAGGAGAACATAAAGATACAGCTAAGCTCAGTAAAGGCTGAAGTCGAGGTAGCTCTGGGAGGTAAGAGGAACCTTATCCCACCTGAAGTGTTTGGGACAGTTTCCTAGAAGGGACACTCTTCAGCTGGGCTCTGAAGGATGAGTAGGAGTTCTCCAGGTGAAAACTGACAACAAGAGTCACACAACAAAGATCCCACAGCTTAAAGAAAGTGAGTGAACTATCATATGCCTGTAGAAAATGTGACTTTGAGTTTCTGTTTCCTTTTGGAATAACCTACTTCTAAAGCAGTCATCTCAACCTGGGAGCGCATTAGAATCATCTGGGAGCTTTAAAAATATCCATTTCTTGAATATCCCTCAAGAGATTCTGACTTAGTTGGTCTAGGACAACGCCTGGGTGAAAATGCTGTATCCTTAGAAGAACCTCTCCTGAGGATTATAATGAGAATCCATGGTTGAGATTCTCTGTTCTAAAGCAAATAATTCCCATCTGATGATTATGGGAAAGATCTGAGACATCTCTGAAAACACTGAGCTTCCTTACATCACAGATATCTAGAATTTTTTTAAACCTATAGCAATCAAGACAGTGAGGTGTTGGCACAGAGACAGATAAATTGACTAATGGAACAAACTAGAGAATCCAGGACAGTCCCACCCAAGATGAGCCATCTGATATGTGACAAATTCCTCAGGGAAAGGATGGTCCTCTCAACCTATGGTCCTGGAAACACTGGATACCCATATGGGGAAAAAAATGAACCTTAATCCCATCTCACTCCATATACAAAACTTAATTTAAGAAATCAGACCTAAACGTGAAAGGTATTAGAATGGACCATATGAAACTGAACCATATTCAATGATTTTTTTTTTTACACCTCAAAACCCACAATTATCGAAACCACAAAGCTCCTGGAAGAAAATATAATAGAATATCTTCATGACCTTGAGACTGACAAATGTTTCTTAAACAGCGCACACAAAGCACTAACATAAAAAAGAGATAAATTGAACTTCATTAACATTAAGAACTTCTGTTCATCAAAAGTCACCTAAGAGTCCAAACGCAAGTCACAGACTGAGAGATGGTACTTGTAAGACATATGTCTGATAAAGGACTAATGACTGATTTTTTTACATTTCTACGTAGCAACAAGGAAAAGACAACAACTTACAAATAAGCAAAGACTTGAACAAATGCTTCACGAGAGGACCTCCAAATGGCCAATAAGCACCTCAAAAGGTGCTTAACATAATCAGTCATCAGGAATATACAAAGTAAAACCACAACAACGTACCTCTACACACCCACCAGAATAGCTAACCTTACTTATTGATTTTTAAAATTTATTTTTAATTATAGTTGACATGCAATGTTGTATTGGTTTCAGCTGTGCCACAGAATGATTCAATGTTTACATACCTTATGAAGTGATCACCATAATAAGTCTAGTAATCGTCTGTCATCGTACATTGTTATGATATTGTGGACTATTTCCTTATGCTGAGTTATTTTATGACTGGAAATTTGTGCTTCTTCATCCTCTTCCTCTTTTGCATTCGTCTCCCCACCCCCTTCTTCCGGCAACCCTCCGTTTGTTCTCTGTATCTATGAGTTTGTTTCTGTTTTGTTTTGTTTGCTCATTTGTTCTGTTTTTTTAGATTCCAGATATAAGTGAAATCATATGGTATTTGTCTTTCTCTGTCTGATTTATTTCACTTAAAATAATATTCTCTAGCTCCATGCATGTTGTCACAAATGACAAGATTTCATTCTTTTTATGGCTGAGTAATATTCCATTGTGTGTGTGTGTGTGTGTGTATGTATGTATGTGTGTGTGTGTATATATATGTGTGTGTGTGTATATATATATATATGTGTGTATATATATATATATATATATATATATATATATATATATATCACGTTTTCTTTATCCATTCATTTATTGATGGGCACCGAGGTAGCTCTATATCTTGGCTATTGTAAACAATGCTGCAATGATCATGGGGTGCATATATCTTTTTGAATTAGTGTTTTGGATTTCTTTGGATAAATACCTAGAAGTGGAATTGCTGGGTCACAGATAGTTCTATTTTTAACTTTTTGTGGCATCTCCATTCTGTGTTCCATGGTGTCTGTACCAATTTACAATCCCAGGAGGTTTCCCTTTTCTCCACAACCTCGCCAACACTTGTTGTTTGTTGATTTATTGATAATCGCCATTGTGACAGGTGTGAGGTGGTATCCCGTTGTGGTTTTGATTTGCATTACCCTGATGACAGAATAGCTAAAATTTAAAAAAACTGAGAACTCCAGGGCGTGGAACAAGTGGAACTCTCTTACACAGCTGGTATAAGCTGGCACATGCACTGTGGAAAATTGCTTAGCAGGATCCATTAAAGCTAAATTCATGTTTACTCTTTGAACTATTAATTGTATCCCAGGGTTTAGATCCAGAAATGAGTGACTATGGGTTCATAAAAGCAGGTCCTGGGATGTCCATAGCAACTTTATGTAAATTTCCCCAAAGTAGAAACAACTCAAATGTCCATTAACAGTCTAATGAAAAATAAAATAAATTCCAGCCACCATATCCCAGATCATAATTTCCATTTCCATGGGTGACCCCACGATTCTGTCTTTCACAGGATCCCTAATTGGTGCTCATCACAGGCAGCCATGGGAGACAATGACCAAGAGTGTGAAACACTATTGAGCCCAAATCACATTACAACAAATTAAACAGGACCTCCAAGCAATAAGATAAATATTGAGTTAATGACAATGTAACTTTATTATTAAATTAAGCTCTAATTTAAAAATATACGTAATTTATGACATAAATATATGTCATAAAAAATTGAAGAAGCATTATGTAAATAACAATAATCATTGCATTCAAGATAGCATGTCGAACAGTGGCAAAAAGGTGAATAATTCCGTAAATGTAATTGAAAAACCAAAAGCATCATTTTAAAAATAAAATTTTTAATATTTAAATATTTTAAAATTAAAATAAAAATATTGAAGGAGTATCTTTTTATAATATTAGATTAGGAGAGAACTTCCTAAGCATAACACATGTAAAAGCCAGAAACCATAAAAGAAAAGATGATATATTGTGGTGTAACATATTAAAAGTCGACAGTATACGCAAAATGAGGACCAATTACAAACCGGAACACGTATGTGCGTGATAGAGGGCTAAAGTTCTTAAAAATGACAGTTTTTACACATCAGTAATAACCACATATGTTCCTTGATAGAGAAGTGAAAAAACGGGAAAATATGTACAGAAATAGGAGTGGGGGCTGGCTTTGTATTTCCTCTTTATTTTCTTCTTCATCCTTACCTCTGCAGAACAAAACACTTTCATACCCATTATTACTAGATACATTTACTGATACACATTACGTATTTTTCACATGAACTTTGTAAGTTAGGTGTTGTTTGACCCATTTTACATATGAGATAACTGAATCAAGTAATTAGCAGAGCAAGGAATCAAAAGGCAGGCCTTGTGGTTTCTAACCCCTTGTTCTATTGACAGCTGCGGACGACCAGAAATGAAATTGGTGACCTCAGTGTTTAGACAGCCAGCTCTGACCTCGGGAGCCCCGCCCACACTGGTGCTGCAATCCCTAGCCAGGCCTGGAGAAGGATGCAGACATCTGCTTGAGTGGTCCACCTTGGTCCTTGGTTCTTCTCTCCCCTAAGACACATGCACACACACAAATATACCACACACGCACACATACAAATATACCACACACGCACACACACCACATTCACACACAAATACCACACACACATACACACACACTCTCTCTTTGGATTGGTCTCCCTGTCCCCTCTCTGACCTGTCCCCTTGGTCAGTCTTCTTTGGCCTTCCCCAGGTCCTGCTGCTCTCAGCCTCCTGGCCCTCTCTCTGTCCTAGTCCTGTGGCCTCCAGTTTTCAAGTGTGGTCCCCTAGACTCCCCAGCCCCACCAGCCTCATCTGCAAACTGGGTGGGCTGCTGCCCAGGACATGCTCAGTTTGCCTCCTCTACCTCGGCCCCTTCCCCTGGCTCAGCATGGCCAGTCGGCCCTGTTAGGGTCAACACCCAGATGACAACATGTCTGGGAGTCCCCTTTCTCACCCCCTGGAAAAGCTCAGGCCTGTTTTTTCCCTCCCACCCCATGCACCTTGCATGGCGCTAGCACATGGTGGGAACTCTGTAGATCCATCTGCCTGGTTTGCTAGGACCCAAATGTTTGGCTCCCAGTGAAGCTCAGAGAGAAAGGTGAGGGCACACTGCCCAGAAATCAGGGTGCCACACTCCATTCCAGTCCCTGGCTTGACGGCCGTGATATCTGTAATGTCTTTGAGTAGAATCATCCACCCCAGATTCCTTCTCTGGGCAGGAGAGGAGTGGGTGTGGGTGCCCTGGCAACGCTATAGAATACCAACCACACAGCAGAGATGTCTGCATGGCCCCTGTCCCACTTCCCAGGAGCTGGCTGGGAGCAGGTGCCTCGCCCTGCCCTCCCCCAAGTTCTGGGAGGTCAGGAACACACTGGCCTGTGCCTGTGTTCTGGGTGCCAGACATAGGGGACCCATAATGTACCAGGTGACTGGGGAAGCCCTTCCTCACTCTGATTCTCAATTTACTCACTGGTTCAATGGAGGACAGGAGGATGCACTGGACCTGTGGTTGCCTGAGGGGCCAATCTCTTAGAAATCGTGCTGTGACTCAATTCCACTTAAAATAATACAGATTCAAGTCTGTGCTTAGTGATGTGGCCAGGACTAGAGGCCGGTATAGCAGCAGAGCAACAGAAGGTATAGGAGCAGAATGTTCCAGAAAAATCTTTATGGAAGAACAATTGCAAACTGCAAAGTGCAAAAAAAAAAAAAAAAAAAAAAAAAAGGCCCTAATTTAATGTTTTACTACACTGTGGGATAAGCCCACTTGATTTCAGTCAAGTGTGCACATGTGCCTACACACATATGTGTGCTCACACACACACACACACACAAATTTAATTCTTACAAGCCTATGAAGGAAGGATTATTATATACCTCTATAAATTAGGAAATTGAGGTTTAAGTTAGTGAATAACGGGAGGCTGGTTGGTCCAATGGTTAGAGTGCAGTGCTCATAACACCAAGGTCGCCAGTTCGATTCCCACTTGGGCCAGTGAGCTGCGCCCTCCACAACTAGATTGAAAAGAACAAGGTGACTTGGAGCTGATGGATCCTGAAAAAAAACACTGTTCCCCAATATTCCCCAATTAAAAAAAAATTTTAAGTAGATAGTGAATATCATGCTGAATATCTCCTGGTTATTAAGTTCATGTACATCTTCTTAAGAATATCTTAATATAAAAGAAGAAAAATATTAAATGTAGATACTCTTAATAGAGAAAGTGGGAGAAATTGAGGAAAACTGGGGTTGTCTGTGTAACCCCACATAAAGCCATTATTGTTAAATAGTTTGCAGCATGCTTCCAGATGGTTTCTTGTTCCTCTGGTTTATCTGGTTCCCCGTAGCCCAGCGGGGAGCAGGAGCCTGGCACCACCTTCAATTTCTGAGCCATTCATGGAGCTTCATCTGTCTCACCTTCTCCTTGTCCTCTTTCCTGCTTTCTTTCAAAGCGGTCTCCTCTCTGTCACTGACTGGCAGTTTGGGTTCAAACACCGATGGAGTGTCTAACATGGCAGGCAGTGCGCCCGAGGCCGAGCAGGGAGGAAGCATCCGGTCCTCCTCCGTGAGCTCACAGACCAGGAGAGGGATGGACACGGGAGGAGATCTGGGACAGACGCCTGACTAAACCTTTGGGAATTCCCAGTGGAGAGATGCTTCTTAGCCACTCAAGAGAGCAAGGAAGGCTTCCTGGAGTAGGTGATGTCTGTCTTTCTAAAGTGAAGTCCGAGGCTTTTCGGCTTCATTCCAACAGCCTCAGCACATTTGCAGCTGGAGGAAGTGTGGCCATAACAAAGCCACAGGAAGCTATGGAACGTGCATAGGTGACGTTTGGCCTTGGGAAGTCTGTCTTCTCCAAAGTGCCGCAGAGCAAGCCGGGTGAACTTTTAGCACATGTACCCCAGGCACATGGCTGATGTCTATCTACTTCTCATTGAGCCTCAGTGGGCTCCTCTGCACAACACCTGCCTGGAAACTGGGGCCAGGAGCAACATGGACCCTTCCAAGTGTCAGCCGTTCAGTTACTGGGGAGGTGAGAAAGATGGAGAAGCAGGGTAATCCCACCTGACCTAACACTATCACTCTGCTGCGTTCTTGTCCAACTCTCCTATCACAGTGGGCTTGCGGGTGCGGTGAGGTGGGAGGTGAGCAGGCCAGGAGAAGGGAAGGAGGGCAGACCAGACAGGCCAAGACTCTGGGGTGGTGTGGCTTCACGGTCACCTGGGCCCCTCAGAGGTGCACAATGAGTCAAGTCAAAGCCTCCAAAACGGCACCACATCGCTCCCCCACCCAGTCCCAGTCCCCAGTCTCAGAATTTGATGCTGAGGTGGAGCTCAGGTCCCAAAGTCACAGATCCTGGGTTCCAGTCCGGTACCAATCACACGTCAGCTGGGCCACCTCACGCAAGTCACCTCACCTCTCTATGCTTCGCCTTTTCCATCTGTTCGGTGGGACCCCAGAAGGACCCGTGTCGCCCACTTCACCAAATTGTTCGTCATGCTATCGAATGCAACAATGTGAACTTGGTGAATGAGTAATACCTGGTAATGACAACAATAATAATAGTGACAGTGAGCATGAGGAGAAGCTGATTCTGCTCATCCAACTCACTCACTGCTCCTCATTTTCATCCTCCGCCATCTAGAGCATTGGGTGCTTAAGACGGCTGGAGGCCCAGGCGCAGGGCAATTCTTTCCCCTCAAATGGAATATGTGCTATAAATAATGGATTGAACAGCAAGTATCAAAGTTTAAGGTCTGTAAATAATTTAGTTAGCACAGGAAAAGATATCCCTATTTGGGTAACGACTGAATGTTTTATGTGCGACAGTGCAGGTATGGATGGGATGCTTGCTTCCGAGTTTTTAGAAATGCAGGAAAACAGAATGACTGTTTGCCAAAGACCAAGGAAGAGGCCAAGTTACAGGGCTGGGGACGCTGAGCCATGTAGGAGAAGAAGTGGTGAGGAAATACTGAAAACTATGCAGCCATTCTCCAGGAAACGTCCAGGCCATCCCAAATGGGGTCCAGGTCCAGCTACAGGAATGGGATGTAGGAATGGGGCGACATGGCTCTAGATGCAGTCATCACAGGGCTCACCCTGTGGGGCGCACCAGGAATGTGCACGGGAAGCTTCCCTTCATTCATCCACGTTTCCAGCACTCCTTCCAGTATGAGAGAAAGCAGGCTGGTAAACATCACGTGTGGGCTGGGAAGCAGGTCCCCTTTATTTGTAAGGCTTATTCTGAGCCGGCACCACCTGTTTCTGATTCCAGACAGACCTTTTATAGAGAACTGTCTCTGCAATCCGAGGCAAAATGAAGGACAATTGCTTTTGGAGAGAGAGTACATATAATGACTGGAACTTACTCACACTGAGATGTAAATGACTGATATTAGCTACCGTTAATGGGGGCAAGCAAAGGAACCGTAGGGCGCCAGGAATCCGAAGCGGAAAGGAAAGACCTTAGAGTGGAGAAAGAGTACAGTGGGGACCAGAGTGTTCGGTCTGGACTTAGAACATCTGGGTCCAGGCTTTAGATCTGCTACTTCCCAGCTGCACAGCCCTGCTCATCTCTCAGGATCTCAGTTTCTTCACCCATTAAATTGGGGAAATGCTTGGGGAATCATTGGGAGGATCCATTAAACGAGTGATTGGAAGAGGTGCTGTGGGAACCATGACCGTCTGAGCCGAGGTTGTTCCATGACTTTGGGATTTTGCAGCGTTCCCTGAGGGTCAGACCAGTAGCTGTCACATTCTTCCCTTTGGGGATGAATTTAATAATAAAAATAAAAATAATAAAACAGAAAAGCATGATGAGCTCCAAATCTGTGTGGTGTAAAGATTGAAACCTACACACCATACAACGGCCAACATCCTCTAGTCAGGTTTCTGAATACCAGAGTTTAATGAGATCTACAGGAACTTCGTCAGCCCTTCTGTTTTGCTTCAAAAGGCTAGAAATGATTTCCCTTCTCAAATGACTGCCACGTTGTTCTGGTGGCTCCTTGGGGGACTCACAGGCTGAGAAGGGGTGTGGGTCTGAGAAGCACCAGATTCCTGTCTGGTGGCCTCTCACATCTCATCGCGTCTTTGCACCTCAGCTTGTTCACCTGTAAAATGAACACAACCATACCTACCTCTCCACTGTTGAAACCCAAGAGAGAGAAGGCATGCAAAGCCTTTGCACCGTGCCTGGCACATAGAGGCTCTCTATGGGAGATGCTCTGATTGTTCTATTGTTGTCACTATCATTATTATATATCACTTTAATTATTATTTTATGGGGACACTGCTAATATAAATGGAGACACAGAAGGCAGTGCATTTCCCCAGATATCTCCACATCATGTCACCACACCCACTCCACCTCTCAGTCATAGTTGTCTCCCACTTGGCACACTCTGGTGAACTTGGGCATGCCAGGCTGGGCATATCAGCAGAGCTGGACACCAGAGCCACCACAGGCACTCTTAGCCAGCCACCTGTGGCTGTGACTCAACTCTCAGTTACACCTGGCCTAGGGGCAGTGGGAGAACAATGTTCAGAACTCAGTGCAGTGTGGGGGTGAGGGTGGGGGAGATGGGGCAGAGCTGGGGCTGGGCAGGGACCTGTGTGGGTCCTTGGAGGTGGCTCTGAAGCCTTGATTTGGGCATGGTTGCTAACCTGGGGGCTGGGGCTGGGGTGAGATGCAATCTGGATCCATGTGGGTGTCCAGAGAGGGGGCATGCAGATGGGCCCAGATGTTCTCTGGGTGAGTGGATCTGACCCTAGGGACTCAATTTGGGCTGATGTAGAGATCTAGGGGGCCCGTGGGAAGGGAAGTGCACAACTGAGGTGCCTCTGAGATGATGGCAGTGTCTGGAGACAGGCAGGTGGTGGAGCTTTGAGTCCATGGTCATTTGAGCCAGGGCTTCAGTGACCACTGGGCATGGAGACCAGTTCATGGGGGTGGGGGTGAGCAGGTGGATAAGAGTTAGGCTAGGAGTCAAGACAGGGAGAAGAAGCAATGATCAGGACCTCGGGGGCTGCTCTGACTCCCTGACACGTCACCAAGGTCTGATCCCCTAGCTTGTCCCCATGCTCAGTTTGCCTAACACACTCCCCATAGCTCTTCCCCTGCCACAGAGACTGTTACTCTTTCATGTTCTCACTCCGGTTGGGGGCTTCTGTCCTTGCTGTTCTCTCTGTCCTGTCGGTCTCTGCTCCATCATCACCTCAAGGTGCCCTCTTAACTCCGTTGACACACCTGGATGGAACTATCACTCCCAACATCTTCCAGGGTTTATACCTTATCTTCTGCCACCAAGACGTACTGCCTGAGCTCTCCCTGATCCAAGTCTTTAATCCCAGGGCCGAGATCATCCTGGCCTGGTTCAGATGTCCTGCCTTGGGCCGAACACCTCTGCACAAGGAGTCAGGGCAGGACAGGTGATAAAAGGGCGGCCTCTATAGGCAGCTGGAAGGGAGGGTTTCCTTAAGGATAGGAAGGATGAAACCATATGCGTCACCTCAGTCATTACATACACACAAAGACATTAAATTCATACTATAGGACAATGAGGGGTGGGGGAACAGTGTTAAGAGGAGGGCAGCCAGTCTGCTGACCATAAATGTCAAGTAAGCTGTCTTTTGGGGACCATAACACATGATTCTATAGGTCCCATAACCAAGGATCTGATGAGGAAGGAAACTTTATGGTTTCCACTGTTCCCAGTATAAATATGTGTGTGTGTGTGTGTGTGTGTGTGTGTGTGTGTATACGTATGCACGTGTGTGTGAGGTTCACTCTCTTACTCTGCCATGGATGTCAGAGCACGAGACAATGTCTAATACAACGCGGCACCCCAGGCAGTACCCATCATGATAGGAAGCACAACGGAGAATTTCCAGGTGTATTTGGGAGACTCATGTCTCATTACTCACCTTCTGTCTCCTCAAAGCTAACAGTAAAGCTTTCACTGGCTTCTTTCCTGCAGGAGAACATCACCCAGCTTTCCAGTTAAATCTCTCTCAAACATGCATTTGGCACCGACTGTATACTGGGTACTGAGACACAGCAGAGGGCATGGCTGACATGAGCAACTGACACCCGAGTCACTGGGAACCACCTTGTAAAACCCCAACCCCCAAATTCAAGCACCAGTAAGGTTCAAAAAGAAGAAGAAGAAGGAGAAGAAGAAAGAGAGGGAGAGGGAGAGGGAGAAGGTGGAGAAGGAGAAAGTGGAGAAGGTGGAGAAGGAGAAAGTGGAGAAGGAGAAGGACAATCCAGGGTCTTGGGAATCTTGTGCTTCAGGTTTGGGACAGGGAGGAGGTGAGAAGGAGGGGAGAAGCAGGCAGGCATAGCCAGGGGTTCTGGGTGGGCAGAAGCCCCTTTGGGACCTGGAATGCCACCTGCATGAGCCCACTGCCAGCACAGGCAGGCCCAGTGGGAATAGGAGGCGTCAGCACGGCCACTTGATCTCGAGGTTGGTGTGTCTCCCATCCCATGGCCTTTCCTGCCATTCTGTCTCTAATCTAAGGGATAAAATGTGTTAGTGTCTCTCATCTCCCGCCTTGGAGGATGACAGTGACAGTCAAAGGGATTTCTTTGGAAGATGAAAGCTCCCCTATGCCTCTGGGAGACTGTGGTAGAAAACACATTTTTCTGTCATCATTTGGGTCACTTGTGATCCCTTTTTTCCCCTTTTTCTGTCCTTCACAGCAATTTCTAAAGAGATGCCCTATTGCCAGGATTCCTTGAATTTCTCTTTTCTTTCAAAAGAACTTTCATTCTGAAGTGATGGCATAACGCAACTTTCTCCAGGGGCCCAACCTTCCATCTGCACACCTGCCTGGCTGACCTGCTCTGTTTCCTAAGCAGCTCCCACATGAGTCTGATTCCCTGCTGAGGTGCTGGCTCTTAAAAGAGAAAGCAAAGGCATCTTCTGTTGCTAAGGAAGTGCTTTTCTTCTTAGCATCTCACCCCCCACCATGTGCTGGCCTCCACCCACCTTTCTAGAAGCACCCCTACTACCTCTTCACAAATCTACCTGCAGCTAAACTTTGCCCATTCCTTCTCACCAACTTCCAGAAGCTCCCAGTCCACAGCTGCCCTGCATCTTGGAAACTCCCTCCACTCCAGCTCCTTCTAGCTGCACACAAATAAACCCACCAGTCGGATTTCATCACCTCCGAGGGCCTCCCTGATCCCTCCCAGTTAGAAGAGGCCACACCCTTCTCTTCCCCACTGTGCCTGAGCAATACGTTTTCTATGGCTGTTTGGTGTTCATCATTTGCTCACTGCCCTGATGTCAACACCACCACTAGCTACCATGACACTGTGTACCTGTGTGTGCAGCCCAGGTCGGTGGACATGGAGACACGCCGCCTTCCGCCATGGGGAATGTGGGCAGCCGACAGTTGCTCCAGGGTCTGCCCTCCTCTGGGCAGGCTGCGTCCAGTGACTGAGCCAGTTGGGAATTGAAAGTCCCCACCATTTCAGCCGCAGAGGGGACAACTCTAGTGAGCAATGTCCCTTCTCGAGCACAGGAGTTGGCTGCAGCTTCGTCAGGCTGGCATTGCCCAGCCCTGCTTCCCCCCGCTGCCGCTCATAGGTGTCAATCCCCACCAAGCATCTTGTACCCCTAACTCCATCGCAGCCTTCGCTCCCAGAGAACCCAGCCAGCAGCACTGGGCCTTCTCCTGAGCTGCTTCTTTCTTTTGTTCTTTCTTTCATTTAGCAAATCTTGACTAAGCCCTGACCACGTGCAGACACGGTTCTGGGTGATTGACATCTGCCAGCCAATGTGAGACTTACAGACGAGTGGGCAGACACATTAAAAATGAATAAACGAACAAGATGGCGTAAATGCTATGAGAATGCAGGGTAATGGGTCAGAGAGTAACTTGGAGATGACTATTCTAGACAGAGAGCAGGTGGTATGGAAAGGCTTCTCTGAGGAGGAGATGTTTGATCTGAGTGCTGAAGGTTGAGAGGGAGCCAGCCGTGGAAAGTGCTGTTCTATCTGGTTACTGTTGTCCAACTGCCTCCTGGGCAACTCCTCAAATGTTCCCTGGCCCCGCGGGGCCCCACGTGGTCTCTCTTGTCCCCAGTCCTTACTGCACTGTTCTGTTTATGATCTCAGGAGATGCCACCTTGTTCAACAGCCACTCAGCCCAGATCCCTGCAGTCGCCTGCCCCCACCCCCACCCTTCCCTCCTCACCAGGTCCTGAGGCCACCAATCTTCTGAGGCGACCACACCCTGCAAGCCACCTGCAGACCATGAGCCCTGTCATTCAATCAGCTGTTGCAATAGCTGCCAAACAGGTCACCCTTCTCCATCTGTCAGCACTCTCCTCGCTGACAGAGGGAGGTCCAGATTCACTGTACCCTCCTATGTACGTGCTCTGCCCGACCCCCCGACCCCACCCTCACCTGCTCCACACAATGAAGCACTCCCACCTCTGGGATCACACATCAGCTGGTGTTTTAGTTTGGAGGCCACCAAGAACCACAGACTGGGAGGCTTAAACAGCAGAAGTGGGCCGGAATGCTGAGATCAAGGTGTCAGCAGGACCCTGGTCTCGGAGACTCTGGGGAGAACCCTCCCTGCTCCTCCCAGGCTCTGGTGGTGGCTGAAGCCCCTGGCTTGCAGTTTCATCCCTCCTGTCTCTGCCTCCTGTGTCTCCACATTGTCCTCTCTCTGGCATGTCTGTCTTCATGTTCAGACTTCCCTTTCTTGGAAGGGCACTAGTTGCATTGGATTAGGGCCCACTCTAATGACATCATTTTAACTTGATCTTTATCTCCATAAAGACCCTATATCCAAATAAGATGACATTCTGATGCACTGGGGTTAAGACTTCAACGCGTTCTTTTCAACCCACGACACCGCCATGCCTCCACCCTGGTCTAACTCACATCTGTCGTAATATCCTTTCAGCGGGGCCATGCCCCTCCTTTCTTCCCCTCCCCGTTACCAATGGTTTTCAACCTTCTTTGATTTTGCAGCACAATTATTTTCAAAATATTATTTTACATGCATTCTGATATGACAAGCACAAAGTGGAGGTGGTTTCCGATTAAACAAGAGGGTGGAAAGGATGGAGGTGATGTCCCCTGCCATGGCACCTTCTCTGGCTGGCTGCTGAGGAAGTCTGGGGTGCTATGGACCACAGTGAAGACACATTGGCTGGACAGTGAGCCCTTTGGGATGAGCCTCGGCCTTGGCCAATTGGAACTGCGTCCTCACTTCCTGAGGCATCTCCAGGATTCTCTTATATGACCTCTATAAGCTTCTGTAGCTAGTGCTGCTAGACTTGTTTTCAGGCTAATGTATCGTCCTCATACAGAACTTCGTTGTTCAAAATAAACGATTTGAGAAAGATCCCAAACTATGAGAATTTATAAGGATTTGAATATAAGGCAACTATTATCTGCCCTAGTTACAGGGAAGAGAGGACACATCTTTACTGAGCTTTCCCCACATGCCAGTTCCGGTGTTCACGTTACTTTATTTAATTGTCACCTCCACTATAAGGTGGGTAATTTTACCCATTTTATAGAGAGGGACATTGAGGCTCAGAGGTTAAGTGACTTGCACAAGGTCATGGGGCTGATAAAACACAAAAAAAGGACCCAAATTCAGGCTTCTGAGACTTTGCCACCTCTGATTTCCCCTGTGCCTTTCTATAGAACTGCTTTGTTTGCACACCTGGTTTTTAAAGGAGGTCATTACTGCATTTGGAGATTAGATTGTTTCCTATGTTACAGTGACAACTAACTTCAGGCAAGAATTTTAAACCACAGGGATCCTCTCCTCACCCTGTGACCCAGCCCCTGAAGGGCACTGGAAATAGTAAAGCCATTGAACTCCGAAGCCCTGTGGAAACAGTCTTAGCAGCCTGCTGGGAACAGGCCGTGCTCTTGATTACCAGAGGGAGCTGCCTGCACTCCTACCAGCAGGTAACAATTCCACCTCCAGAAAACAGAGGAGACCGGAGGCTTTGTGGGGGAGTAGTAGGAACGGAGAGGTACATGTACCAAGTTCAATGATGTCAGTTAGCTAAACAGAAACTCAGGGGAAACATTTGTTCACCTCATTTATTTTGTTCCCAACCTCCTATCCAGCTCTTGATCCTCTTTTCAGCAGCAACAAAACAGACCATTGTCAATAAAAGAGATATCTAGGGTGCTCTCAAGAGTCTTAGGAGGTGGTACAATGATGACATTCATGTGGCAAGTCACAAAGCCCTTGGATCACATTCTCGAATTCAATTTCCTCAGCAATGCTATGGGATGGATAGTCACCCAGGTGACAGATGGCGAGCATTACACAGGTGAGGCCATGTCTGTAGGAACACATAGCCACCATCGTAAATATTAATGCCAGCCACTGACACTAGCCCCTGACCTTCATATCCACACCCCCCTCCTTCAATACCTCCTAATATAAACGTTCAGCAAATAGCAATGAAAATAAACTGAGTTCTGAAGGATGAGATCAGCTGATCCAAGATGGAGTAAAGCTCTGTACGTGATCATCCAGTCATCAAACATTTAGTTTCGTAACTACTTGTGCCATCCCTGGTTACACTCTGGGATGCAAAGATGAATGTGACACCTCTGGGCACCTCAAGGATCAACCAGGCTAGAAGGAGAGATAGAAAGGACAGCTGTCAGTAACAAGACAAGGAAGTCCAGGTGCTGGGAGACTAGAGAAAGGCTCCTAGCCCGGCCTGACATAGAGGAATACAGAGAAAAACTCCCAGAGGAGGTGACACTTAAGGTGGGTCTTCCAGGAGTCATTGGACCTAGAGGGGGATGATAGAAAGAAAAGGGGTAAAGGAAGGAAGGGTACTCCAGGTAGAAGAACCAGCATGTACAAAAGTAAGGAGGAAGGAGAGAAGTTGACACATTTAATTCAAGAAGCTATAAGGTGTTTGGTATGAATGATTAGCAGAGTGAAGATGGAAAAGGTAGAGAGAGTGAAAAGGTCTGAGGTGGTGCCGTCTTTGTGGACCTTGGAAGTCAGGCTAAGGAGTTTGGACTCATGTAAATGCAGTCAGTGCCTGGGCTTTAAGAGAGAAGAAACAGGATTGGCTTTGGAAAGTTCTCTTTGGCTCCTTGGGGCAAAGGCAAGAATAGCAGGGAGCAACCGGAAGGAACACCACGGCCAGACTTAGTGAGTGCTGGTGCTACTTCCTGGTGATCCCACTGTGGTTTGGGAGGCAGTCGGGGGAAGCAGAAAATCAGAAAGTCCCCAACCAGATTTTAGATCCCCATGAAGAAGTGATGCAAACAAAAGAGTATTTGGGGGGAAAAATTAAGCCAAACTCTTCTTTTGCCCAAAGCACATTTGAAATGTCAACAGCTCAGAAAAAATGATACCAACCCGAGGCATGTCTGCTGTTTTAGAGCAGGTGGGGTGGAGGGGAAAGAGAGAGGGGGAAAAGAGCATCCTGACAGCAGAGGAATTCATCACTGCCAGTCACCTGGGGATTTGCCCCCCAAGGCAGAACCCACCAGTGGGTAACATGTTAGAGCCAAAACAGCACAAAATTAAAGAGATGTGGTTTCCACTCTCAGCTCAATCCCTGACTACATTAGGCGATTGCTGTGACACTTGTATCAGTTTTCCATTGCCATAGTAATGCTGTGTAACAAACAGCCCATACAATTTCAGTGGTGTACGATAAGCATTTGTGATACATGCATATGGAGTCAGCCAGGTGACTGGGTGACGCTGTTGATTTTTTCTGGACTCACATATCTGGAAGTCGGCTGACAGCCACCTAATCTAAGCTGGCTTCCTCCAGGATGTGCACGTGACTCAGCTCTCCTCCACAGTCTCTCATTGTCCAGTAGGCTAGCCTGGGTATCTTCTTCTCCTGGTGATGACAGGGGCGAAAGAACTCAAGTGGAAACACGCAAGGCCTGGGCTGAAAACTAGCACACGGTAATTTCCACCTCTGTCTGTTAGCGTTACGTCTCGTGGCCAAACCCGGAACCAGCGCGAGAGAGCGCTACAGATTTATGTGCAAAGGGGCCTCGGTTCATGGAGGGTTGAGGAATGAGGCTGCGTTTGCAATCTACACCACAGGTGCTTAACTGAGATCATGAACTTGTATAAAAATGAGGATCTTAATAAATGTTAGCTAGCGTTGTAATCCTTATCACGCATGTGAACGACTTCACAGAGTATAGGACTCGGTGAAGCGGGTCACAACTGCTATTTTTACTGCTATTGATAAACAGTTGGAGAAACTTGCAGTTCCAGGCCCTCCCCTCCACCCACCGCTACACACCCACTTCAGACGCGCACTGCATTGATGGGGGCAACGCGCCAACCATCTCTGTGAGCCTGGTCTCCCCAGACTCACAACCCTTCCCAGAGTCTCAGGGCCTCCAGACACAATCTACTCCCCAGTCTGATTCACAGCCCTTTTCTATATGGTCCGAACCTGCTCTTCTAGTCTCATCTCTCGCTTTTATGCCATTTCTTCCCTGTGGTTCCGTCAAACCCATCCTTACCCATTCCTTGCTTCGTGGGCCAGGCTCCCCACTACATGTCAGTAACAGGCTGGCTGCTGACTAGCTCCACGTCTTCTTCCCTCCAGGACCCGAACTCCTTCCCAAACACTGCTGGTCACCGCCATGGCAGTGGGAAAAGAGTATGGTGAGCTGCGCGTGGCTCCTAAAGACTGTTCCCAGAAGGGACACGCATCACTTCAGGACATATGTGATCGTCCAGGGTCCACACCGCGTCTTCTCCCAGGGAGGGGCAGCAGACATATCGGTGTACCCAGGTTCAAAATCCCTGAAACTCTTTGTTTGGAAACATTTTAAAATAGATTTAAAAATTCTGTCACCAGTTTTCAAGTTTACCGAATTTTTATAGGTAACACATTTTCATGGCTTTCAACAACGTCCTATAACAACAGAAGTGTTTCCATACATCTGTTTTCAAAACATTTTCAAAGCGTGAGGCTGGTTTTTGTTTGTCTTTTGAAAACTGTTACTGTCTGACTCATAATTAAAACTTCTTTCATATCAAAGAAGCAGATTTAGTGGGGGAAATAAATCCACTAGGAAATGAGATCTACTTATTATTGCAAAAAAAAAACAATAAATTTGAAACACCTGTCCTATGTAAATATATATATATGTGCAATCCATCTTTAAGAATCACACTTTCAAGTACTTTTCACAAGAGAAGCAGAAAATTTCTGTGATGTCAAAACTTCCAACACAATTCCTCATCTTGCAAAGATTCTCTTTGTGATATTCTTTTTATAAAAGTCATTATACCGATAATTTCTTTCAAGTCAAGACTTTCAGAATGATTCTCCATCTTCTTATAGAGAATTGCAAAATTTTAAAATAAAATTAAACACATTGATAATATCTTTTAGTTTGCTTACAAATGATATAAGGAAGTGTTTCCTGTGTGCTTCTATGTCTATAAACATACCCCAGTTCCTTTGTATATTCTAGTCTGAACAAATATTGCCTACACTCTTTTCCCATAAAAATACTGTTTTGACTTAAGAAATAACAGAGGGTTGAAAAAAGTATGGTGAGTACTTTTCCTTTAGGGTTTCACCAAAAAAACAATAGTTTTTAGGTGTACTTCCTTGCTGAAACGGAATCAAAGGATCTAGCAAACATCCCAATTTGAGACATAGTAAACTCAATGCTGTCATCCAGCACGTTGGAGCAAAGTCCCCACGTGAGGGATTTGTTCTGCTCAAATCCTGCTTTTGTCTTCTCGGCTTCGTTAAACAATATTTGCTGACAAACAGGTTCAATTTAGTTTGTTGCCATATTATTTTCCATACAATTTCAGTCATTTTTATTGTGATCAACAGTATGTGGCTTTTTGTTCTCACTATTAAGAAAAAAATCTCAAAAAATAAAATAAAATAAAATAAAATAAAATAAAATAAAATAAAATAAAATAAAATAAAATAAAATAAAATAAAATAAAATAAAAAAGAAGCAAAAAGAAAAAGAAATCTCAAAAGAGACTTCTCCTGGGAAGCTGGTCACATCTTTTTTGACCTGGTTCTTGGCTATTTGGATGTGTGAGTAATTAATAAACTGTACACTTATGATGTGTGCTTGTTTCTGTATGTGTATCATACTTGAATACAATATATTTAAAGAGATTTCGTGTGTTATTTAAATTAGTACCAATTTGTAATGTACTGGATCGAATAATACATGATTTTAGACATTGCCGAGGAAATTTACAGAGGTTGGTTTTAATTCTTAAACAGCTGGTGGATTGTGATGGTTCCACATTCCACATTCAAGGAACAACATCGGCTGAGGAGGA
Source organism: Rhinolophus hipposideros (assembly GCF_964194185.1). NCBI lineage: Eukaryota > Metazoa > Chordata > Mammalia > Chiroptera > Rhinolophidae > Rhinolophus > Rhinolophus hipposideros. The sequence goes on from NC_138051.1 coordinate 94,023,058, forward strand.
GTGAATCTGCTAGAATTGTGTTCGGCAGCAAGTAACATAAAACCTGACCAAAAAATAGCTTCCACAAGTTAGAGGATTGCTTTCTCTCATAGAACAGAAAGATGGCAGTTCATGGCATTGTTTCAGCAGCTCAGAGGTGTCAGGATACGTTTTACCACTGCTCTGCCCTTTCTGTCAAGGTCACAATACAGCTACCACATCTCCAGCCATCTGCACTCCAGAAAGGAATAAGGAAGAGGGGACTATCTTAGAAAAAGAAAGTTCTGCAAAAATCCTTGAAGGAGGTTCCATTATGTCTCATGAGCCAGATTTCTGCCCAATATTATCCTTAGTACAGGAGACTGGGAAATATAGCTCTTTTGCTGGGCACATGGCTACCCCTGTAAAACCAGGGTTCTGCTGACAAGAAAGGGGAGGTTGGCTGTTGGAGAGGCAATGAGCAGGGTCTCCAAAGCAAGGCTGGAGGAGTTACAATTATGGGTGCAAATCCATATTTCAAACAGACTTTGAGGCCTCTTGAGTACTTGATTCCTTGTGTGATATGGTTTGATCATCAGAGACCCTTGTGATAGGGCTGATGGAGACCCAGTACCAAGGAGTAAGAGCGGGCCATAGGGAGCCCACTGCAGCCTTTGTGTACACAGGGAAAAGGGGTTCTATCCACGTGGACACAGCTCCGCACGTGGCCAGGGGGCCGCAGACAGGATTTCAACCCCCACTGACTCCCTGCCTGAGTGCCCTTGTGCAGCTCACAGCCTGCACAACTGTATGTCTCTGCCTTCGAGTTAAGACATGTCCGTTCTGCCACTTTCTATTATCCAGTTCTCTTTGCACAATTAGTTTTATTATCCACAACCACAGCTTCTTTGTAGGACTCTGTTTAAATGGGCTATACATTTTTATAAGGGTTAGTTTAATTAACCCCTGAGTAATATATTCTGTATATCCTGTAAATGCACTTAGCCAGGCACCCAAGAATCACACTGCAAAGCAATAGTCAGAAGTTGAACCAAGGGCTGAGGACACACTGCCCCCATACAGTGGGGGTGACCCCTCCATTAACAGACCTCAGATTCTGCACATATCGCATGCCTCAGAGACATGTGACTAAGTGTGGGTACCAGTGTCAACCCATTTATTACGTACCAGTAGAGCTTAGTTTTTTTTTTATTAAAACGATAAAAGCTAGGCAAAGTTCTAACGTTTTCCTTGTGCCTTCCCAATGGATAATCTTGCACACAGTGCTATAGAGACCCTGAGATCCCTATATAGGCAGGTGTCTGCTCTCATGAATGTTACATTCTAGTGGGATAAGACAGACAGCAAACAGATAAATGGCATAATGATTTCAGGTAGCGATCATTGCTTTCAAGGGACTAAATGGGACAATGTGATTTGGAGTGACTATGAGTAGAGGGTGGGCAAAGCTTTTTCCATGGGGTGTCACCGAAACCCTCTCTAAGGAGGTCGCATTTGAACAGAAAACCTGCATGACAAGAGGATCCACTTTGGAAGTGTTCTCCCAGCAGGGGGACGAGGACGTGCAAAGGCCCTGAGGTATAACAAAGCTTAGCATGTTGGAGGAACAGAAAGAAGGGTAGGGAGTCTGGAGTGGTATAATCAAAGGGGAGGGTGGTAGGAGGTGAAACAGAAAGCAGGTTGAGGCCTGGCCATTTGATGCCCTCTGGGTTCTCGTAAGGACACCGGATATAACCTTAAGTGAAACAAGAGGCTATTGGACATCGGAGTGCCAGAGCCTCCTCTTTCCCAAACATTGGAAAGTCTGCAAAGTTTGCAAGCTCCTTCAGAGCGAGGACTGTGCCTGGCATTGCTCCCAGAGCCCTGCATTGTTGCTGGCACAGATGTACTTAGTGAGTCTTGGGTGAAGCATGGCTGACTGGCCTTCAGGCATCACATGATGCTCCTCAGTTTATGCCTGTATGACCTCTTGTTCAGTGCAAATTCCAGCTTCTCCTTAGTCAGGACACAGTGTCAAGAGCCCTCATCATCACTGTCTGTGTTTTCCAACCATGTTCCCATTGTCTATGCCCGCAAGAGGGGGCACCCTTGATGGGAACCTTTGCTCCACACAAGGTCAGAAACAAGTAGAGGACGAGGGACTTCCATCTCCTTTATTCTAGTTTCTACTGTGCTTTTAATGCAACTTATAGGTATGACACAAGGAGAGCAACATTAATTGAGCACCTACTATGTGCCAGCCGGTTATATACATTATTTTATTTATTCCTAACAACGCTCTATGGGGTGGGTGTCCCCACATATACATGAGGACTCTGAGGCTTAGAGAGCTGAGTGACTTGCACTGTCACCAGCTATTTGGAATCAGATCTGACATTCAGATTTGCCGAGCCATTTCTCCAAAGAGCTGGAATCAGTCAGCTGTTCTCCATCTTGGGCTTAGTGATCCCTCGGAGAGTGTGGTGAGGGCTAAGGGTCTTTTCTCCAGATCAAAGCACAATTGAAGGAACCCCAGCTGGGCCCGTGGGGAACCAATGTGGGAACCTCTGCTCACTGAGTGAGCCAGACCCAGAGATGCTCTGGGAAGTGAGGCAAGGGCACAGGTCAGGCTAATGAATAAAGATGGAAAACTCTGAAAATCCATGTTGACTGTTGTTGCAATAGGGTTGCCTGGAAAAGTTAACCAGGCCAAGGCCGTCTTTATCATGTAAAACAAACTGAGACAATAAAACAAGGGCAGCATGGGGGCGAGGCTAAAGTTCCAAAGGTTTTTCAGCCTCAGGGCCTCCAGGGATGAGGAAACAAAGACAAACAAACAGCAGAACCCTTGTAATTACGTTCTTCAGAGGGAGAACATGATGGCGTTGCCTGATTTGCTGTCTGGTTCATCACTGAATTCCTGGCAGGTGTTCAGCTCTTCAAAATTTAGGGAAACATTCCCATCCTTTATCTGCCCAACAGGGCTGCGAGGGGAGTATTGTGACCTCCATTTCAAGAAAAATAATCTGAAGGTAGGATGGGCAATGGGACTTGGCCAAGCTGAGCAGAGGCAGAGACTGAAGTCAGAATATATGGGAGTCTGGCTTTGAATATGCCACAGATGGAGAGGTGAGCCAGGAGGTAGCACCCACGGAGACAGTGCACCTGCAAAAACCAACCCAGGCACGCGTCCAGGGACAATTGCCCAGCACCTCCTCAAAGGCAGCTCTCTGGAAGAGTAATCCTGGTGAGCAAACTCTTTTCCATGTTGGAACCATGTAATAAGCCGCACGAGAAGAGGAAACCACAAAGCTCTTTTTCTATCATTCCCATTGCTGCCTGTGACCCACTACATACATTTTGGTGTTTATCTGTTTTATAGTGAATCGATTCAGAAGACCTGTGATTTGTAAGAGAAATCCTCTCTCATGGAATCTTTTCCTTCTGGTATTCTGGTTATCTATTGTAAGGTCAGCGCAAAGACTGAATTTCCAATCGTCTAGTTCTGCGCCCATAACAGACATTACTAGTCAATCCTAGGACTTACCTACTGAATCCAGTACTTCTCAACCCAGTGCTCCAGGCAGCCATTAACAACCGGTCAGGAGGCAGTGCCAAAATGCACATCTCGCTGTCATCCATCTTCAGAGGTGTAGGGGCTGATTCAATCCAGTTCAGCCAACTTCTCCTGAGCCTTCCTGCTGGATGTGGGGGAGAGAGACAAAGAAATCAGACCCTCTGCCCTCCAGCATGGGAACTTGCAAATCTTCATCACAAAGTTTTCATGCCATCTTGTCACCACAGCATATATCCATGGAGGGACGCCACCAACAGATAAGCTACTCCCGTTTACTCATCTGTAAACCAGGATTTCTCAACCCAGCATCATTGACATTCCAGGCCTGACCATTCTTTGGGGGGAGGGGGGGGGCTCTGCCCTGTGCACTGTTGGTTATTCAGCAGATGCCAGATACCAGAGCACCCACTCCCCCAATGAGACAGCCCAAAATGCTTCCAGACATTGCCAAATGTCCTCTGGGAGGCAAAAATCACCCCTGTTTGAGAACCAGGGCACTAAAGCCTCCCTGGCCCCCAGTATTACCCAGTTCTCAGAGTAAATCAAGACACATGGAAAAGAAACCTGTGTCCTCAGAGGCCTCCGAAGCATTTCTGTGCCATCTACTGGCGACCTGAAGCCTTGTCCTCTCAGAACCTGGTCACCTGCCCTGCAGTTGGCCGGAGCAACTACACCGGAAGATGGATGATCAGTCTTGGTCTGGGGAACCAACTGGAAGAGCAAATCGAGAATGTAAGACTCGCGGGTGTGCTTTGTAGGCGATTCACAATTCAGGGCAGAAACCAAGGTCCGTAGGGTCCTGGGTGAAGAGCTGCAGGTTTCTCTACACCAGCGTTTCCCCCAAGGGGATAATTTTGCTTCCCAGGGGACATTTGGCAATGTCTGTAGAGATTCTGGATTGTCACAACTGAGTGGGGGGCCAAGGGGGACTACTGGCACCTAGCGGGTAGAAACTTGGGATGCTACTAGACACCCCACAATGCACCGGACAGCACCGCCCACCCCAGCAAAGAATGACTGGGCCCCAAATGGCAATAGCTTCAAGTGGAGAAACTTGGCTCTAAACCAAGCCCTGGGCTCCTTCTCCTATATGGACAGCTCCTGGGCCTTGTGTACACATATATATACACCGGAACACACACCCGAGGACCCTGGGGAGATGCCCGAGACCCTCAGAAATGAGTTTGGAATAATTTTTTAATAGCAGGATCAGGTGGGGTGAAGCGAAGGGAAGGTCTGCTTACAACCCAGCCAGAGGGTCAGTTTCCCCCTTGTGAAGGAAGCAGTCCACAGCGGCGTACATTTACGTGGGGATTTCTGAAGCCCCATCCTCATGCTGAGTGCACAAGCCAGTCGGTCACTGGGGCCGCCCAGTGCTGCAAACCCTGAATTTAGAATCAGAAAGGCCTCGCTTGAACACTGACACTACCACTTTCTTACTGGGTGACCTTGAGAAAGTCAGTTGACCTCTAGAAACCCCAGTTTCCTCATCTGTGAAACGGGTGTCATAGAATAGTACTAAGCTTATAGGGTAGTTGGGCTGATTCAACAGAAGAATTTTCTGATTGCTACGTAAGTGCCCAGTAAATGGCAGCTGCTGTTGTTGCCTGTACGGGTGTTTGCCTTTACGGAAGCCCTCCTCAGTTATCCTGTTTGCTCCTCCTGACATCACTCTAAGACGGGCCTCTGCGACTGCATTCTGTGACTCTGATAGTGTGTGATTGGCGAAGAACGAAGACGTGCATGCTTCCCATAAGGAGATTTATGGTAAGAGGACCCCAGGAAGCAATGGGGAGGCAGGAGGCTCGGCAGCCACTCCATCAGCTCACAGGCAGAACTGGAGCTGGGAGGACTCAGCCCAGCTGTCATGCTCTCAAGAGGAAGCCACTGTCGCCATCCTAAATGTGACTCTGCTCCCCCTACCTGTGCTGCCTCTGCTCCTGCCTCTACCTACCCAATTGCTCTTCAGCCTTGTGGTCCCTGGGCATCACTGCTCTCTGCTAACTCTGGGCCTCCCTGAGAGAGGGATCCAATTGATCAGTGGGTCACTGGCCAAGATAGGGGGCTTCCTGTGATCCCCATGGACCTCCAGCCCCCAATGGGTGGGGGACAGGCTGTGAGTGGGACGCCCATCTCTGAAGTCACGGGAGAAAATTCAATGGCACACAATAGGGTCACCCTCAGGAGGTTGAGGGCATGGCAGGTGCAGGTAAGAGAGGCAGTATGTATAGAAATATGTGGCCAAGTGTGTACCCGCAGGACCTGGTGATGTGGTGAGCGAAAAGAGATCCTGGTGAAGGGCAGAGCAGCAGCTTCTGGAAGGGAAGGAAGGTACACTGGCAGCGTGGCCTTTGGCTTACAAGTGTCTGAGAAGCAACCATGTGCCAGATGTTTGGCCAGAACTTGTAGATTCACAAAGCTCATTCAGGATTTTTCTTCCAGCTAATCCTTAGAACAATGCTCTGCGATAGAAAGGACATTCTCATTTTCCAGATGGGGAAACTGAGGCCCACTAGGCAAATCTCTTGCCCCTGGGTGTGCAAACAGCAAGTGCCAAGGTCAGGCCTAATGGCAGTTCTGTCCAACTGTAAATTTTGCACAGCACGGCTCCCTGGAGCCAGGAGAATGCTTGGGAATAGAGGTGGAGGTGTCCTCTCCATGGCCTGGGACTCCTTCACTTCTCCAAGCCCCGAGTCACTAGTACATGGACAGCACATGCTGTGACTCATCCTAAACAGCATGCTGAAGAGTCACCCTCCTCTGGTGGCCTCGACCTCAATGGAGGACCCTCCTGTAGAGCTTTCAGAGGGAGCATGACCCTGCCGACACCTTGATTTTGAACTTCTTTGCCTCCAAAACTCTGAGAGAATCCATTTCTATTGTTTTGAGCCATCCAGTGTGTGGCACTTTGTTATGGCAGCCCCAGGAACCTGGGACAATATCAAAGCCCAGATTCCCCACCCTAGCACCCTGTCCTAAGGGAGAAATCAGGAGTGGGCATGCATTCAGGTCTAAGGGCGCCCACCCCGCAGTGTCTCCTGAGGCTGAAAAAGAATTCATAAGCAACTGTCTAAATAAATGGTGGCAGATCCTGGAAGAGGGGTTGTTATGCATGTTTTAGTGTAGGGAGTGACTCACAGTCTCATGCTGAGTGGGATGAGCAGGACACAATGCTCTCTGTGTTAAACTGCATATACATATTGCTGATACTGATGGATTTTGACCTACAACACCCAGGGTTACGTGAAGGAGCTCTGTCTCCTGGCATCGGGGCCTGGGGGCAGCGGGGATGATCAAGAAAGCGTGACTCCTGATCACAGGAGCAGGAGACGACACCCAGGCAGAAGGAACGGCATGAACTAAGGCAAGAAAGCAAGCCAATCACAAGCGGCTCTCTGGCCCCGGCTCTCAGGCTGACGCTTACCGAGACACACAGGGCAGGACATGGAGCAATCGGAAGGCTCCCCTTCTATAATTCTCCCCCAGCCTAGACCTGAGGCGGCTGCCCTGAGGACCCTCACTGGTCCAACCACCTCAACTTATAGATGGGAAAACTGAGGCCCAGAGAGGGAAAGTGCTTTGCTGAAGGCCACCCAGTAATCATTGGTGGAGTGGAGGTAGAACCCAGACCCCCTGACTCCCATTCGCGGCTACCTGGCCCCTCTCAGCTGCGTGAAGCTAGTTCCTTCCTCACCTCTCTGCTGAAGTTCATGTTCTGAGCACACTGTCAGCAGCTCCAGAAACCTCCCTGCCCAGGCTCACAGGCGTCTGACTAATCAGAACCCACGAAGCCTACATTTCAGTAACACTGCAGCCTCTTTTGGTGATTTCGTGTTCTTTAACTTACTATGAGCAAACTATCACCCGCAACATCCAACCCAGCCATCTCTGTTCCGAAACCAGTCATGTCAACTGACGCATAGTTTCTTGTCAACTAACGGCCTTGACACCTATCATCTTCCACCCACACACCTGTTGGAGGTTGGCAACCTCACTGCTTCTCCTCCCCCTGCCCTATCTTCCTTTCCTGGTTCCTATGGTGAGTGAGAAAGAGGGATACCAATTTTTTTTGGAGAAGGTTTCCATGGCAATGGAAGCTGTAGATTCAGTGTCTCCCTAGTGTCACTCAGATGCCCTACCATCCGCCCCCGCTGCCGATGTCCTGTGTGACTTGAGCAACTCATGCTCTTCCCTCAGCCTGGAACGCTTGGTCACACTTATTCACATGGCTCGTCCCTTCCCTTCACGGAGGTCTTGGCTCAAAGGCCACCTCCTCAGAGTGGACTTCCGGAGCACCCACCCTAATAAGTCTTTATCTCTTCTTCCCCCTCTGTATTCTTTCTGGCGCTAATCACAAACTAAAATTGTTTTATTCATTTGTTTACCATCCATCACCCTGACTTGAACATAAGTTTCATGAGGGTGGGGACTTTGTCCTGTTCAATGCTCCATCCCTCAAGCCTTGCACAGTGCCTGCCACATAGCAGGTACTCCATAAGTGACTGACAACAACTCTACATGTGGACCTCTGCCTCCTCTCCCAATCTCAGGGTCCTCATCATCTGTCTGGTGCGGTGTTGGATTCCTCAGCTCTGTCAGGTAACTGTGCTTTGGAATTCTTCAAAACTCAAGGAACAGACGTTAGAAAAGCCTTGGGTCATGCAGGGTCTTTAGTCCCGCTCCCCACACAAGAAAGCAGGACATGGTGAGGCCAAAAAGGAACACCCATGGAGCCATAGATAGGGGGTTCACACCACTATATTCTTGCTGGTGGCTGGGTTGCAGACACAGGAAGTAGGAGCCACACGATCCGCAACCTGCCCTCCACTTCTCTGCCAACCAACCAACCAACCAACCAACCAACCAACCAATTAACCAACCAACATGGCCACAGCAGTTATATCAGTGGCCAATGGCTAACTGGTTACAGCTGACGGCCAACTAGTCAGAGCTGACGGCCATCTACTACCTGAGCCAGCACCTTTCCACGTGTGGTCGAGAGCCTAGAAACTGCTCTCTGGGACTCTGTCCCCACAGCTTGCAATATTTGTTACTAACGCAACAAACACCCCCAAACTTCAATGGCTGAAAATGACCACTCTATCTGCTTGGGATTCTGTGCATGGAGAACTAGGTGAGGTTGGCCACGAGGTTCTTCCGATCTATGTGGTGTTGGCCAGGATCACTCACTCAGACTGTGGCTGTGCTGTGCTGGGCTGGAGGGCCTCAAAAGCTTCACTCCCATGTCTGGTGCCTTGGTGCTTCTCCACGTGACCTCTCTCTGTTTGGTTACTTTGGGTTTCCTCACAGTACAGCCACCCAAGGGAGTCAGACTTCTTACATGGCAGCAGGCTTCCAAGAGGGAACATTCCAGCCTGTGAAAACAGAAGCTGTCCATCTCACAACTCAGCCTCAAGCGCTCACAGAGCGTCGCTTCTGCCCCATATTATTAAGACAAGTCACAAAGGAAGACCTGACTCAAAGGGAGGAGGTGGGAAATAGCCGCCACCTCCTGCTGGGAAGAGCTGCCAAGACTTGGCAGCCAGATGTGACCATCCCTTCCCAGGCCCTGCTTAAAGGACCTGTATAAAGGAATGTATATTCCAGGGACACGGGGTAGGGTCTCACCTAGTGCCACTAACATGAGGATTATCATTATTCACATGAAGAGTATGCCAAATGATGGGCTAAGCAGTAAAGGATGGGCTTACTGACCCAACTCACACTAAGGACAAAATTGAGGGAGAATAACAGAGAACATCTTAAGAGAATATCATCTCGTTATTTGTAAACTACGTTAAGAACTGTGCTCGTGTGGGGACAGAGCCCCACAAAGCAGTTTCCAGGCTCTCGGCCTCATGTGGAGAGGTGCTGGCTCAGATAGTGGATGGCCGTCAGCTGTGGCTGGTTGGCCATCAGCTGTAGCCATTAAGCCATTGGTCACTGATATAACTGCCGCAGCTACGGAGGGGAGCCGAGGAGAGTGAAGGAGGAGACTGGAGGAGAGTAAGGAGAGTCGAGGACAGTTGGTCGGTTGGTCGGTTGGCAGCAAAGCGGACAGCAGGTCGCACGTCGTGTAAACCCAGCCTCCAGTGAGACCATAGTGGTATGACTTCCCTACCTATGGCTCCGTGGGTGTTCCTTTTTGGCCTCACCATGTCCTGCGTTCTTATGTGGGCAGCGGGAGCAGAGACCCCGCAGGCCGCCCCGCCGGTTACTCTCCTTTGAATTGCAAACAGACTTAGGACATTTTGGATTGCTTAAAGAAAAGAGAGAGAATTTATCGGGAGGACTGAGAGTCTGCCAGAGAACATCACGGAGTCGGAGGAAAGGTGGGGTGACTGGACCACGAGAGAAACCACCCCAGGCCTCAGCCACAGGGGTTCATGACTACCTTTCTAGGCTCTGCCACAACTGCGACCCAGCTCTGAAGATTCTCTGTCCCTGTTTTTCCAGTTCCAAGAGAGAGGCTCAGTGACCCATCATTCAGTTTTGCCACCAGCTCCAGACTGGGGGACAGAGTCTCAGGCCTGAGCATGGCTGTGGAGACTGTCCAGTATGTCAGACAGACCCCAGAGATGGGAGGTTGTTGAGAAGAAAGGCGGGATGGATTCTGTATTAGTCCACTTGGGCGGCCATAAGCAGAGACCACAGACTAGGTGGTTTAAACAACAGACGTTGGTTGTCTCATGGTTCTGGAGGCTGGAAGTCCAAGATCTAGGTGTTGGCAGGGTTGATTCTTTCCGGGGGCTGGGAGGCATGGATTGGCTCCAGGTCTCTCTCCTCAGCTTGTAAGTGGCGCCTTCTCCCTGCGTCTTCACGTGTCTTCCCTCTGTCCGTGTGTTTCTAATCTCTTCTGATAATGACACCAGTCATATTGGATTAGGGCCCACCCAAATGACCTCATATTAAATTAATCATCTCATCTGAGACCCCACCTCCAAATATGGTCACATTCTCAGGTATTGGGGGTAAGATTTTAACATATAATTTGAGGGGCACACAATTCAGCCCATAACAGAGCCTCACCTAAAATTCGGTTTGGGTTTCAACACTGATGACACCCCATGTGCACCCAGAGGGCACAGAAAGGTTTATTGCTCACACAGCGAGGCTTTCTCGGGAGAGCAGGGCGGGCTCCCAAGATGGTCCAAAAATGGCTGGAGAAAACAACGACTGCAGGTGGCTTGGGGGTTTTATGGTGGTTGAGGGCCATGCTGGTGTGAGGACTCAGGTGCATGAGGGGAGGAAACAGGAGAGGGAGGTATAAGGCTACAAAGCTGTCAACAGTGAAATATCCGAAAATGGAGTCAGACTCTTTTACAAGGACCTGCTGTCCACCCCTTATATCTGCACATCTTTAAAACCCATTCCTCCCTGTTATCCCATAATCTTCAGCAACTCGGAAGTGTTGAGATCCAGGTGGCTCTGAGCTGAGGGATGCAGAGGGTCATACACAGGGGGCTCCATCCTAGACTGTGTGTTCGGCCTGCCTTTGGTTGGAGCTGTACAGAACCAGCAGCGTGCACAAAAGAGCAGGGGTGGGCTGAAGCCATAGTAGGGAGAGACACAGAGTTTGGAGGACCGAACTGGCCTTTAAAGAACAGAAATCCTCATCTCCTCCTTTCCCTCTGAGGTCAGAATGATTTTTACCTTCTGGAATAATCTGCTTAGGATCAAAAAGAAAATCCACATGGCTAAGAGGATACTTGCTTTGCATAGTCAGGGAGAGGAACCTAATACCCTTGAATCAAACCAACCTGGGAATCAACCAAAAGTCACCTCCTCCATGAAGCCCACCCTGTCTTCCCCTCCCAACCCCTTGCTCTATGATGTATGGCCTTCCTGGGGCTGCCTCATGTTGATGCTGCCTGTGTTCAAACCTTATCTCTTGCCCCCCTAAGGTCAAGGTTATGTCTGGTGTCCCCAATGCCCACCTCTCCCTATCCTCTCCCAACACCCTGCCCTTCACAGCTCGACTCCCCACACATACTGTCATCTTTGTACCCATCATCATTCCATGATTCATTCTTCTGCAGGACATTGTACAGGGTGTTCCCCTATGTGGAACACTGTTCCCTGCTCTAACTCCTCTCCTTTAACGTGCCTCATCCTGCTCAGCTTAAGAGTTCCTTCCTCAGTAAACCCTTCCTAACTCCCCACCCATATTCCTGGTCAAGGCGAGTCCCTATTCAGTTAACCTTGACTCCTGACTTGCCTTTCAGAACCGCATACTACAGTGTGTGACTACCAGTGAGTGTGTGCTTACTGCCCCCGGCCCCCACCAATGAGAATGTGTTCATGTTGCTCACAGTAACAGGAACTGATTGGATAGCTGGGGGTGCTTGAATGAGTGAATGAAGGAAGGAAGGAAGGAAGGAAGGAAGGAAGGAAGGAAGGAAGGAAGGAAGGAAGGAATTCAGAGACCAGCCAGAGTCTCCTCCTCCCTAGCCACTGGGTGTTTTCTATTTCCCCTCCAACCTATAGTCAAGTCTGAGCTCGGAGGGAAAGGGGACTGTCAGAGTGGACAGAACTGTGCCATCTTTCTGAGCTCAGGTTTGCCACGAACGGTCCTTGGCAAGTTTTGTCCCTCTTTGTAAGAGGACACGTTTGTCTAGATGAGCTGTCTTTAACTCTCTCAGAATCGCAGAGGGGGAGGTGTGCTTCCTCAAACACAAAAGCCACCCTTTTCACTCCAAGCCCCAGGAAAATGGTTTTAGGAATTCCTGCCAGTAGCAGAGATGCGGGGCAGATAAGAAGTGGTGGCCCTCCCTCTGCTGGTGGAACGGTAAACTGCAGCGGCCGGGTCCCGCAAAGCGTTTGCTGTGAGGCGTGCGTGGTGACTTGTAAGACCCTTTTGGGGAGCTGATTAAAGCCCAGGTTCCCAGACCCAACCTATGCCACTTCCACGACTCGGACTCAAGAAACTTGGGGAAAGACTTTGAATTTTCTCTTTTAACAAGTACCCGTTTATGAAAGACCCCAGGCTCACATTTTGAGAAAAGGCAGCAGAATCCTTGGGTTTCCCAGCCGCCTCTGCCGTCTTATGGGCCAGTCATTGGAGTCCTGCGACCCTAAGTGTAGCCTCAGGAATAGCCAAGTCACAGTCACACGTAGCCCCTCCCTCGGGGTCTCTCAGTCTTCCATCATAAACCAGTTTAAAAAGCCCAATCCCCTTTGAGGGGAAAGTGGGTGTCGTGGAGGCCGCTGGCTGGTTGGCCAGCAGTCAAAGGTTAAATCCCCCCTTTCTAATATTAATAGTCAAAAGTGGAGGTTAGGAACTTAGGTTTTGGAACCAGAGACTCCCAGGTTCAAATCCCAGCTCTCCCATGTACTAGCTGTGTGATTTCAAGCAAGATATTTAATTTCTCTTTAATGAGGATAAAGCATACATACCTCTGAGGCCTCCTAGGATGAGATAATGTGGTCAAGTCACCAAGTACAAGACCCGGCCCGTGGTGAAAACGCAGCAACGGGAGCTGATATTCTTGTAGTTATTATTATGTTTTAATAGACCCTTACTCGGGGCTTGTTCTGTACGAAGCAATGAAAGTTAGAGGGAGAGGGGAAAACAGAGGGAGAACAATGAATGAACTGACGTTCCTGCTTTCAGAGAACCCAGTGTCCCAGAGGGGACATCAGATGCGGTGGTTTGAAGCTTGTCTGTCTTCAGGATAACGGCGGTCCCAGCCACTGTCCCGCTGAATCTCAGGAGAGACCCTGAGTGAGTACCACAGTGACAACTAAGCCCAGTCACGCCTAGAACTGTGAGAGATAATAATACAAAATGACTCTGTCTTATGCCGTGGAATTCAGGGGAGCGGGGGGTGTTGCCCAGCAGTAGGTAATTGGGACCCAGGTATATCCCAAAGCCAGATAAAAAGTGATGTATTAAAGAGAGGGACAGGAAAATTGACTCAAGGGGTTCCCAGGAAGTATATCCAGCCCACCTCTGCCTTTTAGATTTTCCAGACGAGCATCAGGCCCAGTCCACTGTCCCCTCTAAATATAGGGGTGCACATTGTGCTGGATGAGTGCCCCTGTTGAACTCCCTTGCTATGGTCTGAATTTTTGTGTCCCCCTCAAATTCATATGTTGAAACCCTGGTCCTCAAAGATGACGGCAATAGGAGGTGTGGTCTTTGAGGGATATTTAAGTCATGAGGGTGGGGGCCTCATAAGTGGGATTAGTGTCCTGAAAAATGGGTTCCAGAGAGCTCCTTTGCCCATTCCCCATGTGTGGACATGGTGAGAAAGTACCAGCTATGAAACAGGAAGAGGGCCTTCCCCAGAATGCAACCACGCTGGTATCCTGATCTCACACTTCCAGCCTCCAGGACTGTGAGAAATATGTGTCTGTTGTTTATAAGCTATCCAGTCTGTGGTATCTCGTTATTGCAGCCCAAAGGGACTAAGACAACCCCATTCTTGCCAGCACTCCCCTTCCTCCTCTTTGTAATTCCTCTTTCACCACTTTTAAATCCTCTTTTATTGATAAAACATTTAAGAGTCAGGAGCCCGGTTCTTGACCATCTTCTCTGAAATGTTTGCATGGAGTCTCTTAGGATTATAACATCCATTGTCTTTGTGAGTCCATCAAAACCAAGACTGGTTGACATTCTGTATGGGCATTTATCCATTTTTTTAAAGACTAGAGGAAATAAATTCAATTTGTTTTTAAATTTATTTATAAGCATATTTTGAACCTTAGAATGTGTTGCGTCAGCCTCTATGTCACTGCAGAAGCCAGACCGAGGAGGCAAAAATGCAAATTGTAGACTACTGTAAAAGGAATCATTGATTTTCTAAATCACAGGTATGCAAACGATTTTATTTTTCTTCTTTAGACTTTGTATCTTCCCAAATTTTTCGTAGCAATCATTATTACATTGGCAATCAAATTAAAAACAATGAGAGTCTTTTTAAGGCTCCATCTGGAATCCAGGGAGCGTGAAGGGGGTTGGGAGTGGTTAGGTGGAGGACAGCTTACGCAGTACAGCTGTGCTGGCTTCCATAGAGAACATCCACAGAGAAAGGGCTGGGCCTCCAGCTGCAAAGGGACAGAGGGAGGGTCCCAAGGGAGTGGGGTTCATGACTACGGTACAGCTCAGGCTCCTCCTCAGGTGCTGGGAAAAGCAGCTCCCCCAAGGATCTCAATCTTGTCTCGGTAGCAGCCTCACCTGGAACAGCAGTGTTTCCACTGCCATTTGGGGGTAGGGGTATGGGAGAGGGCAAGAGAAATAGTCAAGCCCTGCACTTGTCTACTTCCACCTTGGACTTCGAGGTCAGATAGCTTTCCTCTATCCTTTAAACTGGTGCTTGCTGAGATCACTACTGTTTTCTGGAGCACGCCACTGCCCAAGCTTTGAGCAGAGCCTCTGGGGTCTCTTCATTCATTCATTCATTCATTCACCAACTTTCATTAGGCATCTTCACTAGCCAAGGCCTGTTCTGATAAAGAGACAGATAGGTCCGTGACGTGGTTTGTTGCCTGCTTGGATCTCACGGATGATTAATGAGAAACTCGTGACATTTCAGGATGTAATGTGCAAGTTTTCACAGTCCTTAAGTCCTCCCAGAGGCCTTAGGGTAAGGAACAGCTGGGTGGGAGTGAGCTCCAAAACAATGGCTGTACCTAGCCTGTCACCCGTGCTGATGGCCATCAGCCCCCCATTCCTCCACACTCTCAGGCAGTGACTCCCTCTAAAGATCTGAAGGTCATTTCCATCTTTCCATTACAGGGACTACTTTCTGTGGGACAAAATGGCTACCTTGGCACACAGGGACTTCCTGGATTTCATGGGATTCAAATCTCCCTAAATTGGAAAATGGTCTGCACAAAGCTTCCTTGAGGCAATCTATTGGGGCCACAATGCAAAGAAGTTTGAGAACACCGATTCAGCCATATTTACACAATTGGGGATCAATGAAGAGTGTAAACCGTCTAGAATACTACAATGGAATAACTCACACTTAGATTGCACTTGCTCTTGCCAAACCTATTCTAAGCACTTTATGGACATGAATTTACTGACTTCTCATGACAGCCATGTCATATAGGAACAATTATTACGCATAGTTTATAGACGAGGATGCTGAGTCAAACAAATCACTTAACTGGTGGTGAGCCAGGATTCAACGTGGGCAGTGTGGACCTAAGTCCCTGCTCCCCTCACAGCAGGAAGCCGGGAGGGAAGAAGGAAATACCCCTTGAGCCTGACATAGAACTGGACACGTGAAGGATACAACCCCTCTTCCCCTCACATCAGACTTTCTGATTAGCAATTGCTCCTAATTTGACAAATGAGAACAATGAGGTTCAGAGACGTGGAGTGACTTGCCCAAGGTCACACAGCGCAGCAGTGGCAGATCCTGTCTGATTCCAAAGTTTAAACTCTGTCCACAGCGTCGCCGGGGCAGGCGCCAGGAACCAAAGGGCAGTGGCAGTGTACTCACAGGAGGGTCAGGCCGCCTGTGCTCCCAGGTGTAGCTAAGCAGCTTTTGAACCTTAGAATGTGTTGCGTCAGTCCCTAAGTCAGTGCAGAAGCCAGACCGAGGAAGCAAAAATGCAAATTGTAGACTACCGTAAAAGGAATCATTGATTTTTGCATTCATGAGACCAAAATTCAACAACCATCTTGCTTTCATTCTTTCAGTCAGTGAATGTTGCTGGAGGACCTGTTGCCTACCACACCCGGTTCTAGAACCTGGTTCACAGCGGTGACCAAAAGTGGAGCTGATATTCTACTGGAGTGACGGGTTTGTCCATGTGGAGAAAGGATAGTCCAGGGTGCAAATCCTGACTCTGAAATCTGAACTAACCACTTCTCTGGGCTTTAGTTTTCTCATCTGTAAATGGGATAAGGATGGTACATGCGTGGGCGTGCACTTGTGTGTATGTGTGTGTGTGTATGTGTGTGTGTGTGAGAGAGAGAGAGAGAGAGAGAGAGAGAATAAGTGACATAATATTTCTCACTCTTATGTGGCACATCAAGTTCCACTCTTTTCCTGGTGTTGATACGTTTTTGTCCTGTGAATTGGGACATGCCCTTTGTCACCATAAGAACATCCAAACCTGTAGAGAATTTTTATAAAAATTTATTTGAGTCAGAGAGGATACGCCTGGAAGCAAGTTCTCAACAGACTGACATAAATGGGAGGAAGCGAAGAGGGGATTGGATTTAGTTAACAAAAATCATGTGCTCTCTTGGGGGAGGGGGTCACACTTTAGAAGAAAGGGTCTAAAAAGAGACATTTCAAAGGTCTGTTAACCTTGATGCGCAGAAACAACGGAGAGAGCTTACGTCAGGCAAAGATGAACCTGTTACTAAAGAAGATAGAGGCTGGCGCCGACCCAGCATGCCCTGCCCAGGTAGGAATGTGTGACCAGGTCACCCTGTGAGGTTACTTTCCATAGAACCCCTTTTTTGTCCATACCCGTTCCTCATTGAGCCCCACGGGGCTTTGGGCCCCAGGCCAGCTGTGTCCAGTTCTGTGCTTGGATCTATTCTACCACTCTGCTCTGTCCAGTTCATAGGTCCTAGCCTGATAGATTGCTGCTCAGTAGTGCATATTCCACTCAAGCTAAGGCCCCAACTATCTGAAGACACATTTAGAAAAGCATACTAGAGGAAGCTTGAATGTCAAGGGCATCCCATTCACATCCTGATGTGACACTGGGGGCAACATCACTTCCTGTGGTCCTTCCCCAAATGCCTTGAGAAACAGCAAGATGTCACCCACACATCCAGCTGCCCCAGAATTGTCCAAGGAAGCTGAGGCTCATTGTTTATTGGAGAGGGAGCAGCTTCCAGCTCCACAGTTAAAGAGGAAATGTGCAATCGGAGTCCTGGCCCAAGGAGGGGTCTGGTCCCACCCCACACCACTGTTGCCCCTGGGATGCACTGTCCTTGAAGGCCGACACATGACCTATCAGCGAGTTCCATCACAGAACCGTGCAACTTTACAGCTGGAAGGCTCCTCAGAAATCACATAGTCCAGAAATGCAAACTGGAGGCACTGGGCAGGATCCAGGCCCCAGATGGGTCTCCTCTGGCTGCAGCGAGCTGAGCCTTTCCAGTTCCTACTCACTATTAGCCACCCTGGAAGCGGCCTTACCAGGTTCGTGAAGTCACTGCAGTTTGCTGTCCCTGGTCTGGTCCAACTTTTCATTTTGTAGGGAGGGCAGGTAAAAATTGGGAGGAAAGGGGAGATGAAAACCCAGAGAGGGGACCAGACCCACTAAGGGATTCCCCCTGATCCTCAGGGAGAAGCAAGTACCAGGCAAACCTCAATGCATAATAGAAACAAGAAGGGGTGAACCCTCTTGGGGTCTCCTGGGAGGGAAGAAGGGTTTCCCTTGGGAGGAGGAAAGCCAACTTCCAGTGAGGTTTTTCTCTGTGTAGGGATTCCATGCTGCACCTACCGGTCTTTTCATTAATAATTACCTAAATATGGAGGCAGTAGGTGGTGCTGAGAGGGTTCTCCAACTTTCCGGGCTTAATAAACCCAAGCCACATTCCTGAGCTATTTCTACAGCTCAGGCAGCTGCACGGGGGCCACTCCAGGGTGGACTGTGCCGTGAGTAACCCCCTGAGGGAGACCCTAAAAGGAGGACTGGGGGTTCTGGGACATAAGACTTTCAGTGCTAGGTCAGTGTAAGGACATCCAAACCTATAGAAAAATTTTATAAGAGTTTATTTGAGCCAAACAGACCTATGGAAGCAAAATCTTAACAGACTGAGAAAAGTGCTTCTGAAAATGACTGGTTGCAGTTTCCTTTATGCATTTGGAATTAAGAGAGAACTGAGGAAGATAAAGTGATTGTGAGGGGAAGTAAGGTGAAGATTGGATTACAAGATAGTTAACAAAGATTATGTGCTCCCTTGAGGGGGGTAAAGCTTTAGAAGGAGGGGTCAAAAAGTGGCATTTCAAAGATCTGTTAACCTAGATACACA
Organism: Rhinolophus hipposideros; assembly: GCF_964194185.1. Taxonomy (NCBI): domain Eukaryota; kingdom Metazoa; phylum Chordata; class Mammalia; order Chiroptera; family Rhinolophidae; genus Rhinolophus; species Rhinolophus hipposideros. Next base: position 94,041,549 of record NC_138051.1, read on the forward strand.
GAAACAATGGACAGGGCTCATTTAAGGCAACAAGATAAACGTTTTCCTGAAGAAGTTACATGCGTGGGGCATGACTACCCATCATGACCTGCACAGTTAGGAATTTATGGTCAAATTACTCCGTGAGGTTACTTTCCGTCATTGGACTTGTCAGTTTTATTATAGAACCCTTCTTCATCCACAGCTAAAATGAGGAAAGTCCTGGGAAAACTGGGACAATTGGTCCCCCTACCTAGAGGTGACAAATCCTAAGGCTGAAAAGACCCCACACATGATTGCACCAACCTCCTCACTGCACGGATGGGGGAACTAGTGCCGAGGCCCCAAAACAGCGTCTTCCAAGGCTGCCCACAGCCTGGAACCAGGTCTTCTAGCTCCTAATTCAGATGCTTCAGGAGAGCTCCCGCCAGGGGAATGCTGGGGAATCTCGCTGTAAAGCTACAAAGAAGTATATGAGAGTTGGGGGCAGGGGAGAAGTTATTACGGGTTGCTTGTAAGCCATGTTGGGGGGAGCAGTGTTGAGTTGATGAATGAAGTGGTTCAATGTGTGTTTTTAAATGACCGTCCAATAGCTGTGCGGAAGACAGAGAGAAGAAAGAGCAATTAGGTAGCTACTACAGAGGTCTACGTCAGGGGGTCCAAAAGCCACAGCCCATGGGTCAATTCTGGCCTACTGCCTTTTCTTGTATTGCCCATGAGCTAAGAATGGAAGATATAAATATAAAAGTTTTAAATGGTTGGAAAAAAATCAAAGAAGGACAGCATTTTGTGACATATCAAAAGTGTATAAAATTCAAATTTCAGGGTCCATTAATAAAATTCTACTGGAACACAGCCACGACTGTCCACACATGCCTTGTCTGTGGCCACTTTCCAGCTCGCACAGCAGAGCTGAGTAGAAGCAACACGGATATGGTCCAGAAAACGCCAGCTGTTTACTAGCTGGCCCTTTACAGGAGAAAAGTTTTCTGATCCTTGCTCTGGGTGAAAGACGCGGGAGACTTGCATGAGGGTCACAGCAGTGGAGGGGCTGAGAGGTTGAAGGAAGAAGCTGTGGGATGTGCTGATAGATTGAAGCGGGGGATGTAGGGGTGTGGATGGAAGGCCAGACAGATGTTAGCGATGACAACTGGGTTTGGAGAACGAGATAATGGTAGGGCCACTGTAGGGGACAGAGCAGATTTGGTGGAGAAAAGTGGGAGTCCTGTTTTGGGCAGGTTGTTTTCGTTAGGAAAAGGGACCTATCCTATCCCTGTGACTTTGGGCAAATCATTTATTCAACTTCCGTGGTCTCATCTGTACATGGTGATAAGAATACCAGTTCTACTGACCTCTACCTGGGTAAGGGGATCAAACAATTGGCGTAAAATTAACTTGGTAAACTGTAAATCACTCCATGGAGGTGTGTGGAATACATGCTAAGATAACCTTTGGTGATTTGGTGGTGTAATGAGTCACTGGGCTAAGGAAAAAACTCCCCTTGTGGAAGGCACCCAGGCTGAGAGTTGGGAGACCTGTGTTCCAGCTCAGATACTTACTAGTTAGGTGTCTTGGTGAATCAGTTGGAGAGTCTCGGTTCCCCCATCTCTGTGATGAGAATGGGGTCTAGTGCCATGCAGAGCTCATGAAGATGGTGAATAAAATAAGATGGTAGACACAAGGCACGTGCCAGAGAATATCACTGTCACCACACACGTGGAGGGTGCTAGGTGTTTGCTAGTCTGTCATAAGCCCATCTGCAGCAGTTGAGGGTGTTACCACCTTGGCGCCCTGTCCCTTGTCCAACTTCTCTGTAGAGTTGGGTGTTCTGCTGTGGGAATTTCCTGGGTACTCTCTTTCTTCCTGTAGACCTGAGAGCTCAGAAGATGCATCTTCCCGACCACTTGCTCCTCCTCCTGGTTGGACTACTGGCCCTTTCTCATGATGGCCAAGGTCAGACAGACAGCCACCATCAGGAGGCTCCAGGCACAGGTGAGGGCTCTCCCAGCCTGAAGATCGCCCCAAGCAACACCGCCTTTGCCTTCAGCTCCTACCACCTGTTGGCTGCCCAAAACCCTGGGAGTAACATCTTCTTTTCCCCACTGAGCATCTCCACCGCCTATGCCATGCTGTCCTTGGGTGCCCGCTCCCACACCTGGACCCAGATCCTCGAGGGTCTGGGCTTCAACCTCACAGAGATATCCGAGTCCTACATTCACCTGGGCTTCCAGCATCTCCTGCACACTCTCAACCTCCCAGATGACAAGCTAGAGACGCGTGTGGGCAGTGCCCTTTTCCTGAGCCAGGACGTACAGCCCCTTCCAAGCTTCCTTAATGACACCATGACCTTCTATGAGTCCAAACTCTTCCACACCAACTTCCTCGACTCTGACAGCACAACTCAGCTTATCAACAACCACGTCAAGGAGGAAACTCGAGGGAAGATTCAGAACTTGGTCAGTGGGCTCAGCACAGACACAGTGATGGTGCTGGTGAATTATATTTACTTCAAAGGTAAGAGTCAACTCGTTGATAGATCCTATATCTTCCCCCCCCTTCCAATTTATTGATGAATTAAAGATTTTTTTAAAAAGTGTGCGCATTGGGCATAACAGGGTCAAACAGCCCTCAGTAGATTTAATGCTAGAATTTCAGATACTTAAGATTGTGTAGTATTGTGGTTTCCAGCTCTTCATATCTTTAGACATATTTTCTTAATAACAGTAATTTATAAAATACATTGCATCCAATTATCAAGAGTTGAATTGCCGGATTCATATGGAAGCTCTGCCACTTACCAGCAGTGTAAACAGGGAAGGTTGTTTGCTTGAAGTAAGGATAATAAGAGTCCCTGCTTCAAGGTTTTGTTTTGAGGCTCAAATGATGTCACATGTATGTATACACCTTAGAAGAGGGCCTAAGGGAATGGGCAAACTACAGCCCCTAGCCAAATCTGCTGGGCCACCTGTTATTGTAAATAAAGTTTTATTGGCCACTCATTAATTAGATGCCTCTGGCTGCTTTCACACCATGGTGTGAAAGATTATTACACATCTACCCAGCACTCTGGGGCTATATACACAAAGAGACAAGCAGTTGCTATAGAGACAGAATAACCTGCAAGCCCTAAAATATTAACTTTCTGGCCCTTTGCAAAAGAAGTTTGCCCAACCCCATTATACATACTCAATAAATAATTACTGTAACTATAATTACTCTAATGATAATGATACTCATTTTGAAAACCTTTAAAAATACATAAATGCACAAAAGAGAAAACAGAAATTGCCCATAATCCTAGCACCCTGAGGCAACCAATGTTTACATTTTAGCATAATTCTTTTCAGTCTTTTGTTTACACGCATATGTTAACACAGTTGAAATCACAGTGTGGGGACAATTTTGTACTGTGTGTATCAGTCAGGGTTCCATCTGTGGAACAAAGCCACCGGGAATGTTAAGGAAAAAGGGATTGTTATAGGAATTAGACCTTGCATGATCCTGGGAGAGGCTGGGGAGGGAAGGTCTGGAGGAAGAGGGAGGTAGGGGGATGGAGAAAAAGTCACTGCCGCAAGTGGACAAGTTAGAGCTTATCAGGAATCTATACACCAGACTCATCCAGCCACTCAAGGGGTCCCATGTAGGGGGAGCTTGTAGAGAGGCCCATACTGGGCACCTCGTGGTGCTTTGGGGGTCACTGTTTGTCAGCAGCACTAGAATTGGGACAACAAACTTGGAGGATGGCATGGATGAGGTGGAGCACACAGGGCTCCTCTGGGTCAGGCCAGTGTCCTGTCTACCCGTGAAGACCTTCAGCGAGCGGAGGCTGCTTCACATCTGCCTCTCGATCTCACACTTGTAATCAACTTGAATCCCACAACTAGGATTGAAAGGATGATGACTTTGGGGGAAAAAAAGTCCCGGAAGTACACATTGTTCCCCAATAAAGTCTCGTTCCCCTTCCCCAATAAAAAATAATAATAATAATAATAATAATAATAATAATAATAATAATAAAAGAATCTATAGGGAACAGATTCTAGGAAACCGTCCCAGACTGACAATCCAGCCAAACGGGTCATCACCTGCCTTTTACATGAGGAATTTTCAAGCACTGTTGAAAACTTTTTAAAAAAATCTTTTTAATTGTGCAATAACTATAAGTTCTTAGGAAGTTGCAAAAGTAGTACAGTGTGGTCACATGTACCTTTCACCCAGGTTTCCTAGATAACATCTTACATAACTGTCGCACAACAGCAAAACCAGGAAATTGACAATGGAGTAATCTACAGATTTTACCAGTTTTTGCATGCACTCGTGTGTGTGTGTGTGTGTGTGTGTGTGTGTGTGATTTTATGCTATGGGAAATTGTATTTAGATCTCACTTTAGTGGCTGCACAATATTCTTCTAACTCCATTTCTTTTAAAATAGAATTTAAATGTATAGTATATACCATCACCTCACCCAAAGTTCTGGCCAGAAATAATGAAGATTTATGGTGCTCTCTTCCTGAAAGAGACCTACTTCCAACTGGGTTAGTGTTCTTGGCAGAAAGAAGAGAGAAACAGAAACAGAAACAGAAACAGAAGGGAGGTGGAGATGTCCTGCCCTCTGACACATCTACCCAGCACTCTGGGGCTATAAATATAGCCCGAAGCCCTCAGTGTAGGTCCCATGATAAGAGCAGTGGAATAATTGTGGCTTGTATTTAGAACTGAAAAGCACCTAGAAGAATACAAACAAAAGATGTGCAGGATCTCTGAGGATAAGATTTTATTGAGAGATATTAAAGTAGACTTAAGTGAAAAAATAAACTATGTTCATGAAGAGGATGGTAACAATATCCATTCTCCTTCCCAATTAATCTAAATATTTAATGTAATCCCAATCAAAATTCTGACAGGATTTTTTTTCTTTTTGGTAGCAGTTACCAAGCTGATTCTAAAATGCATATAAGTGCAAAGGGCCAAGAATAGCTAAGATGAGAAAACTTGCCTGCCAGGGAGCAATATGAGGTGTGATCAAACAATACGGTGAATGTTTAAATAAAAAAGAGTTATTACAATAAAAGACTCATTGCCATTAATCTTCCTCAAAATACTCCTCCTCACTTCAAATACACTTATCCCATAGTTCTTGCCACTTTCTGAAGTTCTGGAAGTCCTCTTTCGTGAGTGTCTTTAGTTGTGCTGTCGTGGCTGCCTCGATGTCCTGAATCGATTCAAAACGTTTTCCTTTCCTGGTCATTTTGACTTTGGGGAGGATCCAGAAATCGCACGGTGCCAGATTTGGTGAATAAGGTAGAAAAGGAAACACCATAGTGTTTTTATTTGCCATATACCAGAAGTGATGTGTGACATGGAGCCTTTCCATTGTGACCAAAAACTATGGTGAATGCCGCTGCCAAGTGCCATCCAATGGAAAGGCAGGGATCTTCACTACGGGAAGGGATGCATTGAACCTTAGTAATAGTGTGTGACAACTTTCAACTTGTTTGATGAAGTCGGTCGGGGGTGAGCTATGGTTGAAAGAAAGTGTGTTTTAAAGTGTGCTGTAAATCATCCTCCATCATGACAATGCTCTGTGTCACACATCGCTTCTGGTATAAGGCAATTTCTGTCAAATAAAAACATATTTATGTAACTTTACTAACAATTGTCACCCCGATAAACTTTAATTGAAAAAAAACAAAAAAAATTACGGTGTTTCATTATCTACCTTATTCACTGGATCTGGCATTGTGCGATTTCTGGCTCTTCCCCAAAGTCAAAATGACCATGAAAAGTAAATGTTTTGAATTGATTCAGGACACTGAGCAGCCACGACAGCGCAACTAAAGACACTCATGAAAGAGGACTTCCAGAAGTGCTTCAGAAAAGGGCAAGAACAATGGGATAAGTGTGTTCAAAGCGATGGGGAGTGTTTTGAGGGGGGTTAATGGCAATGTGTCTTTTACTGTAATATTTTTTTAATTTAAACTTTCACCATATTGTTTGATCACACCTCGTACTTATTATAACTCTACGTTCACTTAGACTATATGGTATAAGTAAACCAATGGGACAAATAGAGAGAGGCCAGAATAGAGCCCAGAAGTGGTCCCTCGAATAAATGAACGTTTGATATTGGTCAAAGCTGGCATGACAGAGCATTGGAGAAAGGATGGATTAAAAAAAAAAAATGGTACTGAAACAACTAGGTACTCATATGGGGAAAAAATGGTTTTGATTCCTCTTTCCCACCAATCATAAGTATTTACTCCAGATCAAGTCCAAAATGCAAAAGGTAAGACTAAACTTCTAGAAGATAATGTAGGAGGCTATCTTCACGAACTGGAAGTAGGGAAAATTTTTCTAACCAAGACATGGAAGACCTAACCATAAAGGAAAAGACAGCTATGGTCAAAGATTTCAATCACTAGAAGACACCATGATGTGAGTGAAAAGACCAGTCAGTGAGGGAGAAGGTATTTGCAACACACATAACTGATATATAACTAGTATTCAGAAAGAACCCCTTAAATCACCAAGAAATAGCCCTACAGAAATACAAATAGAAAAAAAAAAAAAGAACTGGCATTGAACTAAAAACAGACGACATCTGGTTGGTCAATAAACATACAAAAGGTTCCTTGACCTCATCTTTAACCAAGAAAGTACACCTCACAATCACAATGAGCTTCCACCACACAAACAAAAAAATGTAAGTGCAGTAATTCTAAGGAATTAGAGAAGACATAAGACAACCTTACTGAGATTCTCTGGGATCTCTCAATTTCGAATCTCAATGAGCCCTGGAGATCCACTCCCCAGGCACATCAGGTTGTGAGTGATCTAAATAGACACACTGAGGACATGGCAAGATGGCATCTGGGTGACGGTGGGGGAGGCATTCCCTGGCTGGAGGTCCACGGACACCATCTCTCCTTCTTCCCTTCAGGTCTGTGGGAGAAACCATTTAACCCCTCGAAGAATAAGCTCGAAAGCTTTTATGTGGATGAGAATACTTCCGTCAAGGTACCTATGATGTTTCAAGACAAGCACCACCACTGGTACCTTCATGACAAATACGTGCCCTGCTCTGTGCTGAGGATGGATTACAAAGGAAATGCAAAAGCCTTTTTCATCCTTCCTGACCAAGGGAAAATGAAGCAGGTGGAAGGGTTTCTGACTCCAGAGATGCTGACAAGGTGGAACAACTTGCTCCAGAACAGGTAATCAGTGAGCCACGTGGTAATCAGCACTGCCCTTCAAATGGACGCTTCTAATGAAAACCAGTGCCCCAAACAGGGGGTGAATGCCAAATTATGGAAGAATTCTTATTTGCTCTAAGACAGCCCATGTCTTATTTTTTTTTTATGTATTCATTATTTATTTCCTTAAATAATGAACTCTCCTATTGCATCCCAAATATGATTTCACCCTCATCAGTGAAAGGAGAACCAGACTAGGAGTTAGGAGTCCTAGTTTTAGATGTAGCCCTTGTACGCACAAGCCTTGGGTGAAGTGACATTGGCCCTCTGAGGATCTACTCCTGTACAGTGGAGGGGTAGACCTCCAGTCCAGATGGATGACTAAACTGGCATGGAGGGGCTTAAGAAAACTCCATACACTCACCCCAGGAAGTAGCAGGGACGTTTCCTATCACCCTGGGGCTTCCTCAGTCCCGCATAAGGATAGAAAATTCACCCAATTCCTGTGGCACAGGAATTTGAGCCAAAGATGTCATCTGGTCCCAAACAATTGAAAACCTCAGGTCTGCAACAGAGACTTGCATCTCTCTGGGCACCTGGTACGCACACAGAAAACACCCCTGCTGAACATGAGCACCCAAGGGAGGGAGGTCCCGCAGACAACAGGCCCCGGGACAAAGCAGCCTGACCTTAAGCCACCAGGCACACTCATGGGAAGGATGCAATGAGCAAATGGTTACCTGTGGCGATAGAACCCTGGTGGAATGAAGCCAGCTAGGGAGTGCAGTCAAGGAGAGCACAGCCTGGCAGCGATCCCTGGTTTGTTCTGGAGTCCAGTGTTTTAACCCAATGCCTCTTTCAGGTCATTTTACAGGAAGCTCGAGTTGCATTTCCCAAAGTTCTCCATTTCCGGCTCCTATAACTTAGATCAGATTTTGCCCATGCTGGGCATCAGGGACTTGTTTTCGCGGCAGGCTAATTTGTCCGTCATCACCACAGAGCAAAACCTGCTGGTGTCCAGGGTAAGTCACCAGTGGCCATCAACACCTAGACGCTTCAGTGGGAACTTCTGCCCCTCGGGAGTTGCTGGGTGTTGGGTGCTTTCCCTGCCACCAAGTGAGGTCTCAGAGGCTGAGTCTGTTCAATCAATCATCCACAGGCATGGACATCCACGAACTAAGCACCACGCGCTAAGGGTGGCATTGGTGCTGGGGATGCCATGCCCACCCAGTCCCTATCTTCAGAGAGCACTCCCAGTCTCTTCGGGGAGACAGTGCTCCATAGGTTGTGGCCACCGAGAGTGACAAATGCAAGGCCAGAAACAGAGGAAGGACACAGATGCAGCAGGCTTCAGTGCATGTGTATCAGAGAGATTTCTTAGGCGAGAGAAAGGGACCTATGACTTCGGCTAAAGAAGACAAAAGTCTACTAGAGGGCAGAGCCTTGGGATTGAGCGTTTGAATTCCAATTCCACCTCTCATGGCATTAGAGGGTTACCTAGTCTCTGGATGTGTTTTCTTTGTCTAGAAAACAGACAAAATATGTTGACCTCATCCAGTGGTTTTGAAGAGTAGAAAGAGCCCTGGGGACAGAGTAAGTGTTCAATTCACGGTAGCTATCACTATTGTATAAACATGAGGTCATTAGCTCAACAACCCACCCAGCATAGAAATTCCTGCTGTGAGATCCCCAACAAGGGTCTTTGCATGCAATGAACCTCAGTATTGATCTCCGATTCGCCTAATCTTGCCTAAACCCTTACTCATGTTCTCTCAGAAGTAACGCTTGTGATTTCTCTCCCAGAGTTTCCACAAGGCCGTCCTGGACGTGGACGAGGCTGGCACCGAGGCTGCAGCGAGCACCAGCGTCTCTGTCACCTTTCTGTCCGCCTCATTCAATCCCCGAGTCATTTGGTTCAACCGGCCTTTCCTTGTGGTGATCTTTTCCACCGATACCCACACCATCCTCTTTCTGGGCAAGGTTGTCAACCCCATGAAATCCTAGCCCTCCCAGAGCTGCAGGTCTGCAGGAAGACGTGGCCTGGAGGGCTGGCCATGAGCAGCTCTGCTTTGGAGTGGGGGGTGTAGAAGGTGCCAGGAGTCCAGGCAGAAGCTGTTGGTGAGGGCGAGTGAAGTAGGTGGCACCGGATGGGTGTGGACTGGACACTCAGCTCTCCAGGTCTGTGTGACCTCGGGCAGATCATGTAATCTCTGAATAAGTGTCTGCCCCAGAAAGTGTGAGAAGTAAACAAACTGGTGACCATAAGGAGGTGGCTTGGTGCCTTGTACATAGCAAATGCTGAATAGATGCGTTCCTTTCCCATTCCTCTGAGGTTAGTCCCGCACTCCCCTGGCATACCTGGTCCACATGCGAGGTGCTCCAAGTTCTTATGGGTTGGCAAGGTGTCTGCGGGAGGTGGAAGCGCTCTGGGCAACCAGCAGCCTCTCAGGCAGGGTGGCTGCCTTGTTCCAGTGGGGGCGCTCAGAAGGCCTTGGCAAGGAGAACACTAACCAAAGAGCTGCCACAGAGACCTGGTGAGGAGGCTCCGTGAGGCGGGCAGCCGCCCGGGTCACATAGACACTGCCCCCACCTGTGGCCATGGAGATGTGGCCAGTAGACTGGATGGCCGTGCTCATGGGATACACTGCATGGTCAAGAGTCTCACACAAGCCAGAAAGAAGGCATAGGCCTCGGGTAACTATGGCAGTGGCTCTGCCAGGGTGATGTGTGGAAGTGAGGGCCTGGTACGATGAAGGGGAGAAAAGGGGGGAGCAGTCGCCCTCAGTTCAGCCTTGAGAGTGATGCCTCCGTATTCTGACTAAGCTCATCCCTCTCCTGCTCAAAAGCACTCAAGGGCTTCCTGTTGCCTCCAAGTGAAGTTGAAACTCCTCTATGTGCAGGGACTCCCGATCTGGTCCCTGGCGGCCTCTGCTGCCTCAGTCCCTCTTCCTGCTCTCAGTATCCAGTGATATCAGTCATGGATAGTCTTGCTATTCTCCCAGGACGCCCATAGCTTCTTGCCCCTAGACCTTTGCTCCTACAACTCCCTATCGCCCAGAATGCTCCCTTCCCCGTCTCTGAGAATCTGCATTCGGCCAGGCTCTCCCTTTAACGCCTCATCCCTTCCCTGAGGCAGACTGTCACCCTACCATCAGACATGGTTGGCTGATATTCATGTCTGCCCCCCGACCCCAAGCCCCAATTAGGCAGAACACCTGGAAGGCAGGGCCTTGTTTACCCCAGTATCTGGCACCAGTGCTGATCGTAGGGTCTGATGTGTGGCTGAGGCCCAATGAACATTTGGTGAATGAAGGAGTGAATGAATGAATAAAAAAGACTGTGTCCTGAGCAAGGTCACTGAGCTGTTTGCTTTGCCTCACCACCCCTGACAGGTCCGTGGAATTGATCGGGTAAATATTTAGTCCCGCTCCTCAGATTTCAACATGGCTTTTTGGAACATTAAAAAAATAAATACATGAAAAGACTTCATGCAGGACACCTTGTCCCCTGAGAGTGAGACCTGGGCCTCCTTCTCTTCCTGTTTGCTGCTCTCCCACGGAGTCTATTGTTTGTGGGGCCCTTGTGATGGCACTTGGGAGGCACACTTCTTTGGGACCAGTGTTTAGCACTCAGAGCAACTGCAGTAGTGGAGAGGGGAGGATGGACGTGGGGTCCCCTGGAGGTACAGACCTGGGAGCCCCCGGCTCTGATTGAATGTGGTGGGCGAAGGCAGAATGGGATTCATTCCATCCCTAGCTGCCTAGGAAGTTGGAGGTCCCTTGTCTAAGAAGGGGTAGGTCTAATATGAATAATAATAGCCCCTGTGCTGCGAGCTTGTATGGTGAGCACAGCATGGTGACAAGTACGTCCAGAGACATCAAGAGGCCTCAGAAAACTGAGTATAGAACTTGGGTTTTAGAGCCAGAATGCCCGAGTTCCAATCTGCACACCAACAATTACTGAGTGTGTTCGTTTCTTAGTGTCAGAACAATAACAAACAGAAATTTATGTCTCACAGCTCTGGAGGCCGGAAGTCCAAGATCAAGGTGTCAGCAGGGCGGGTTCCTTCTGAGGCTGGTGGGGAGCCCCTACCCCAGGCTCTCCCCCAGCTCCTGGGGCAGCTGGCAGTCTTCAGTGCTCCTTGGCTTGTAGGTCTCTGCCTTCCTCTCACATGGCGTTCTCCCAGAGTGTGTGTCTGTGTCCAGATTTCCCCTTTTTATAAGGACACCAGTCATACTGGATTAGGGCCCACCCTTCTCTAGAATGGCCTCATCTTAACTAATTACATCTGCGGTGACCCCATTTCCAAATAAAATCACCTTCTGAGACATTGAGGGTTAGAACTTCATTATAATGCCATGGGCTACCTCTCTGTGCCTCAGTTCCCTCACCTATAAAATAGGGATAATACCACCTAATGTATTACTATGGGGATGGTGCACTTTGTTTTTCTTCATATCAGTGGAAAAATAAATCTATTATGACCTATTTGGTCCATTTAATATTCTGACCCCTGGCCCTTTCCATGCTCTCATCCCCATTGTGATGGACTGAATTGTGTCCCCCAAAAATTCATATGCTGAAGCCCAAACCCCAATGAGATTATATTTGGATACAGGGACTTTGGGGAAATAATTAAAATTAAATGAGGTTATAAGGGTGGGGCCCTAATCCCATAGGACTGGTGTCCTCAGAAGAGGATGAGACCCCAGAACTCTCTCTCTCTCCCCTCCCCCACCTCTTCCCATATGCACAAAAGGCCATATGAGAACACAGCAAGAAGATTCCATCTATAGCCCAGGAAGACAGATTTCACCAGAAACCAACCCTGACATCACCTTAATCTTGGACTTCTAGCCTCTAGAACTATGAGAAATAAATTCCTCTGGCTAAACCTGAAGAAAAGACTGAAGAAAGTGAGACATTATTGTCAAGCTGCCAAATTACCAAAATCAGATAGATTGAGATATGAGGAACTGATTCTATTCTTTTTTTTAACTTGCCTGGGAACTTAAAAACATCTGAACTTTCCAGTCCTGCATTCATGCCTGGATGTATATCAGACCTCCAGATAACCCTCTGAAGACTCCCTAAAGGGCTAAGGAAAGAATGCTCAGTTATCAAGACCATCTGACATCCAGTACCCAGACCACCTGACATCCAGTACCCAGACCACCTGACATCCAGTACCTAGACCGCCTGACATCCAGTACCTAGACCGCCTGACATCCAGTATCCACACCACCTGACATCCAGTATTCAGTCTGACTGACATCTAGTACCCAGACCGCCTGACATCCAGTACCCGACCACTGGTCCTCTGGAGGATGACCATCTGGGACCAATCCAGAGGCTCATTGTGGAGGACAGATTCATCTCAAAAACATAATTTTTTCTATAAGAACTCTTAGCTTTTCTTTCTTCTTCAAAACACTCTGGATATTGCCTAGTTGTGTTTGTTTGTAGTTTGCAAATCCTAAAACCCTTGAAAAATTATTTATCATTTATTTCTAGCCAAAGCCTCCAGACTCTTTGTGAGTTTGTTCAACAAGCCACCCAGTCTGTGGTAGTTTGTTATGGCAGCTCTAGCAGACTAAAACATGAGGGTATCATGTTCTAAGAAGCCCTCAAACCTCTCCCTTCAAAATTTACCCATCCTCCAACCCCATTCCTTCAGGACTCTTTCTGAGTAGCAATGTGGAGTCGGGTTGCTACAGACATCCCCCCAATTTTGAGATATTCCTTAAAATGCAAGCTTGAAGACATGAATAGCACACACAGACTGGAGAAGGCTTTTAGTATCTTGGTTACTTCCATCTTCCCCAAGTACTTTCGCCTGGGACATATTCTGGGCTATTGTTCTGGTTTCCTGTTGCTGCTGTAACAAATTATGATGAACTCAGTGGCTTAAAACAACACCGATTTATTTTCTTACAGTTCAGGAGGCCACACGTCAAAATAGGACTCACAGGGACACCATGAAGAAGTTGACAGGGCTTTCTTCAGGTGTTCCTTGGCCCATGGCTTCACATCACATTGTCTGTTCTGTTTCCATGACCACATTGCTTCCTTCTGGCTCTGACCTCCCACCTCTCTCTTATAAGGACCCTTGTGACCACATTTAGGACCCACCTGAGTAATCTGTGATAATCCCCCAACATCCTTAACTTAGTTACATCTGCAAAGTGCTTTTTGTCGTATAAAGTAGCATTCACAGGTTTAGGGTATCAGGACATGGCTATCTCGGGGGTGGAGGCTAGTCTCCCTTCTACCACAGGTGTGTAATAATGATTTCCATCCTATAGAACAGGGGTGTCCAAACTGCGGCCCACGGGCCAACTGCAGTCCGCAATCCATTGTTAATTGGCCCTCAGCAAATTCCAAAAATATATGTAGTTTACTTAAATAAACCAGGTGAGGCAATACGTACTTCACCTCGAGTGAGTGGCCGGCTGTTTGTGTATTTCACCGCATATGGCCCTTGGTAAAAAACATTGAAAAAAGTTTGGACAGCCCTGCTATAGAACATAGTCTAGGAATCTCTACGTTATGAGATAAAGGATTCTTGCTTAGGTCACATGGCACAATAGAAACAAAGCAAAACCTAGGCAGAAGGGACCCAGCTACCCCCTTGTTAGTGCCTTTCCTCATTAGCTGTGTGCTGATTACCTGGAGTGGTTGGGCTGATTACCTAACCACTCTCAGCTTCCATCTTCTCACTGACTTGGTATGGATGCGAGCACCCACCTTCCAGGGCCTTGTGAACACAAAGCAGGCACTCGATACTTGGTAGGGACTGTGTTTGTTTCTAGACTGAGGGCGTGCTGAGGATCCCCTTTGCAGCATTGTTGTAAGCGTTCAAAGAGAAAACGGGCCATAAACAGACCTAAAATCATGGAGAAAGAAAGGGAACTGTCTCAGAGGTTGTAGAGAGACCCTGTTTGCTGAGCATCAAGAGCATTTCCCTTGGGAAATGCCTGGTCCTCTGTCTCCTCTGCCAACTCCACACCCCACTTGCACCCCCACAACCTTCTGGCTCATGGCTACACACAGTGTACCCCAGTATTGGGAAGCCCCAGGCGTGGGCACTTGGGAATGAAGGGTTGAGCCAGCATCTTGGAAATACTCTTGAAAGTGTGGGGCTGAGTTCAGGAGCTCCACTTTCAAGGTAGAAAAGGACAGTCGAGCTGACCCCACAGAAATCTTAGCCCTTTTTTAAGCAAAGAGCACTGGCCTTGAAGTCAGAAGCCTGGACCCTCAGCCCCACTCCATCCCAGCTTTGATGCAGGACTCTGAAAAATCCCTTCATCTTTCTGAGCCTCAGTTCAGTTGCTGGCACAATAAGGGGGGGTTGTTACAATGATCCCTTCATTTCAGTCATCGTGAGACTCTCTGGACCCCTCCAATTGCCACGAGAATCTGGCCGGTGGGTCCATGAACACAGTAAGCACGTAGGCCTGTGAGGAGCTTGAATTCATACCCCACTCCCCAGGTCTACAGCAAATTGGCTGCAGGAAACAAAGGGATCAGCCTGGCGAAAGGGCTGTCGGCCAGAGGGTGTCCCTTTCCCTGTGTCTGGAATGCTGGCAGCTTGTTGCCTTTCTAGCCTCTTCTCCCAGGAGTTCCTGTGCCACTGCAGGCAAGTGGTGTCTGAAGCCACCACCTTAAATACCACCTTCAGCTAAAGACAAAACAAAATGTTGGGGTTGGGAGGGAGAGTCCGTTATGGGACGGTGACCAGGAAAAGCACAGCAAACAAGGGTCAGGTCCTTGTGCAGGTTTCAGTCCAGGCCTTCTCCATCAGGCCTGGTATGTTCCAAACGTAAATGTCCTTTCACAAGGGGAACTTCTAAGTGGGTTTCAAGGCTTCTCCCCAGACTACTGTGTCTTAAAATTAACCAACCTAGAATAATCAATATGTTAGGGTGACCAACTCTGCTCCCCTTCAGGAGCTTGCAGGGCAGTGGGTGGGTGGCCCTGGTCAGAGCTCAGGTGGCTTTGCCCACAGCCTAATTGTTGGCTGGAAGCCGGCTACAACAGGACAGGGCAGGGCTGGCTGGGGCGGGGCCAGGGAGGGGTGGAGTCAGTTCCCTGCTGTGGTCAGTGGCAAAGGCTGGCTCCACTCTAGCCAGCCGGCTGCTCTTTCCAGAGCACCACAGACCGTTGCTCCTCCACTGTGTGCATACTGGACCACGGGACAGAGTAAGTACAGGTACTGCCGACAGAGGACCTGTGGGCATGAGTACGTGTGAGGAGGGGTGAGAAATGGACTCTGGAGTCATGGGGTTTGGAAGGCTTAAAAGCTTTGGAGGTGTCCCAGAGTGAGCCGGAAAAACTCCCCGCAGTGCTGAGGAAAGAGTAAGCCTCTGAGACAGCAGAGGTGACCTTGGGCACAGCACGAAACCTAGCTAAGCCTCAGTTTCCTTATAGGTAAGATGCAACGTACTGCACCTCTGCAAGATATGACTGACGATTAAGTAAGGTGATGGTTATCACCCAGGCATGATTTTATCCCCAAGGCACATCTGGCCGAGGCTGGAAAGATTTTTAGTTGTCACAACTGGAGGGAAGGGTGTTTTGGCGTCCAGTGAGTAGAGACCAGAGAAGCTGCTAAACATTCTACAATGAGCAGGACAGTCCGCTGCCACCCCCACGACAGGGAATGATGCCGCTCCAAATGCCAACAGTGCTGAGGCTGAGGAACCTTAAGGCAGTGGGGACAAATACCTGGTACACGGAGTGCTCCATAAACCAGTGCTTGAGTTGTTCTCTGTGCCTGGAATCTCTAACCTTTAGAGATCAGGAGAAATGATCAACGATAATCTGTTTCCCTAAGATAAGGCCACCCTGTCTGGGGGCTGCCACCCAGTGTGCTCCACGGCAGCTGCTCCAGCTCCAGAAGTTTTTTGGCCATTTGTTAAGTAAACAAAACAGAAATATAAAATGAGTGGAATTTGTAGTTTTTCTAAGGATAAGGCTCTTGGAAAGAAATGCAACAGTAAAGGGAAACTGCTCCCCTGGCCAATATCCTCCTTCACAGTCAAGACTAGGCAGCACGGTGGATGCTTTGGCAGATGATGGATGTTTATGGTGGTCATAGTGGTGATGGTCTTTCGGGTGTATACTTATCTCCAAACTCATCAGGTTGTATACATTAAGTCCTACTTTAATGAAGTGGTATTTAAAAAGAAAAAGAAAGGAAACTGAAGCTGAGCAGCAGGGGGAGTTATTCAAGGTCACCTGTCGAGTTAGCCCCAGGGCTTCCGGAGCTCAGCTCAGCCTGGCTGTGTTTCTAACCATTCTGTGTCCAGGATGTGGTCTGACACCTCTGAATTACAGGATGAATTAGAGGATGAGACGGGTTTGTTCATTCATTCATTCATTCATTCATTCATTCCACAAAGGTAGCTGAGCACCACGCCTTGACTGCTGGAAGGACAGATGAGGGGCCTTTCTATTGTGAACAGCATCCTAGTGGGTGAGAGAAGTTGGAACAAAAGAGGCCAATAACAAATGCATATGTAATTGTACTTATATAATTGACTGAAAGATGAAAGAAACAATGAAGGGGCCAGTGGAGAGGGAGGGCCGAGCATGAAGAGGGTGTCAAGGGGAAAACTTTTCAGCATAAGCCTGAGGCCTGCAGAGATGCTAGCCCTGGTGAGAAAGGCGGAGAGAGGGTTCCAGCAGAATGTGCAAAGGCCCAGGGCTGGGATGGTGCTTGCTGTGTTTGAGGCAATGAAAAAAGTGTGCCCAGAGGACACACGTGACTGAAGGCAGAGCAGGTCAAGTTGAGGCTGGTGAGAGCTGGGCAGAGCCAGACTGCATGGGGCTTCGTGAGTTGTTGCACAAATCAGAGTTAGATTTTACCCTAAAATGAATGGGCAGCAACAGTATTCTTAGGCAGGGGAGTACTGGGACTTTGTGAATGAAGGAGATTCTTTCAGACGCTTTGGAGAATGGCTCATGGGGACAGGAGAAGTGGGGTGATCCAGGTAAAAGATGGAAGGAGCTTCCATTAAGATAGTGGCTGGAAAACTGGAGAGAAGCAGGCCGATTTAAGACACATTTTGGAGCTAGAAACTGACAAGCCTTGCTGATGGTCTGAAGATGGGGAGGTTAGGAAAGTTCCCTAGGCCACAGCTCGCAGGAAGCTCTGCCCCTGGGTCTTTAGGTCCCAAGGGAAGTTGGGTTTTTGTCTCTCTGCCTGGGCTTCATCTTACACGTACTTTTGTAATTAGCAGATTGTGGACACACCCACCTCAGCCACACAACTCCGGCAGCTGAGTCCAAAATTGACCCGGACGGGAGATTGTTGCCTAGCACTTAAAATGAATGACAGCAGATTTGGGGTCCATGGATGTTAAGGGAGCAGTGGGAGGACTGCCCAGGGCCTGCCCACCCCCAGCTGACTCAAGTCACTTTGGCCTGGTGAGAAAGGTGGAGAGAGGGTTCCAGCAGAGAGCAGAATGTGCGAGGGCCCTGGGGCTCAGCTGGGGCTTGCTGTGCTTGAGGCAATGAAAAAGAAAGTGTGCCCAAAGGACGCACACACCTGAGGGCACCACTTGAGTGCTCCACTCTCTCCCCTTTGACAGCTGAGGGCATTTCTGCAGAAACACTGACTTTAGGGACCCAGGAGAGAGTCAGCCAAGTCAGGCTTTGCTTGAAATGGGAGACCCACTGAGTGCTGCCTGCGCCACTCAGCCAACTGACTGACACAGTGGGGGGGGGGGGAGGGTTCTGCTTGGAGCCTTCCCTCTAGCAATGTTCTAGCACTGTGATTCTCTGGTGGAGTCAGCAACCCAGGAACAATGAGAGTAGTCTGGAAAGAATACTAGACCATAGAGATTGTGGTCAATACGGCTAAGGGTATTAATGATAAATTTCAGAATAATTTTTTAAAACAGGGAACTGGGTAGGACAGGGGACATTCTGAGCTCTACCCTCAGGGGGATGATCTGTTGTTAAACTATAGGTAGGTCAAGGAAAGGTGAGGCCAGGGACACCGGAAAGGCATCGACTATGGGGGTGCCAACCAGGCCTTGTTTTAATTCCCCCCTGTAGTTTATTCATTTTTATAAAATTAGTCGGCTCACAGGAACAGTAGTGATAGTCTTCCTTCGGGGGAGTCCTGTGGAGACTTAAATGAAATCAGTTTGAATCGAGGGAAGTGGACCCACCTGCTGACTCTCTGAAGCCCGATAACAGTTGGGGTGCTCAGAAAAATTGCAAAGGGTTCTTTCCATTTAGGAGCTAACTGGTCTGTTAGAGACCCCTCCCCTTCTAGGCTTTTAATAGTACTTGGTCCCCTGGCTTTCTGGGGCTACAATGTGTATAGGAGTCGGCTTGGGGAAGGTGCCGGTCCCCCATATTTCCTAAGTGCCTGCAGGACCTCTCCCAAGTTAACAACATAGGAAATAACAACATTGAGGTTTGAATCTCAGCAATTAGAGCCAGGGCTTATAGGTCTCCTGACAAAATTTTCCCAGAGACCTTTTTAAAGTCTGATTTGCTCGTTTTACATTTCCTCTAAGGTATAGACCAATGGTAAGGAATAGGATAATCCCCAGAAATGAGCAGGTTTTAGAGGAAATAGGTCCAGAGTGCGCTGTCAAGACAAAAAAAAATGGCTTCCATATCAATCAGGAAATGAACAGGCTTACCTGCCATGTCAAGGGTCACCTGCAATTCCTCTCCTGTGATGAAAATGGCCTCTTTCCTCTGGGTCGCTGCTGGGAACCCCAGACCCATCAGTCAACCACAGCCATTTGTGGGGAGGGAGTTGATCCCTGCTCCTTTCAGAGCAGGGGACAATCCCTCCAAGAGTGCACTTTTAGTTTGCACAGGGGGCACGGCTTCTTTGCAGAATTAGGACACTCCTTAATCCAGTGGTCTGGGCTTCCACATCCAAAGTAGTCTCCTTTACCTGCTGTTCCTCTTCTGGGGTTTCTGGGATACCCTGAGGTGGCTTCAGTACTGGTTTGTCTATAACTATGGCCAAAAGTCTGGCCTGTTTCTGGCATCATTTCCAGATTCACTGTTCCTTTCTTTCCTCATTTTCCCCGTCTTGGCTGTTAAAGATATTTAAACAAATTCCCTGGCCTTCTTTTAGGATCTGAGCTTCTTTATCAGGGGTGTAACAGTGAGCCCAAACCATTATATTATAATACTCTGTTAGGTTAGGGAAAACATCAAGCCACGCTTCCTTATTTTGCCCCATAGCTAACACCAAGGAGGGCACATGAACTCTAGCAGTCCTAGAATACAGAAGCTTATATAATTATTAGCAAAACTTAGTTCTTAGATTTCATTTTCTTGAGTAACCAAAGACCTGATTAAGACAATATAAAACGTAGAAATTATTCTGATGACACATATAATCATTGCTTTTTAGGCAGAAACCTTTTTCATAATATCAGTAGTAGACCAATAGTCTAATCAACTTTGTCTTATTTAGCAGAGAGAAAATTTAACTCTAATTCTGTCCCAGCTTACTTTTGATATTTAAATTTATTTAATTAATCGTATTTAGCTTAACCATATGTAAAATTCTCTCAAGATTTTTCTTCACAAACCTACTATAACTTTCCCAGTTTCTCTTAGTTTGTCTCCTCTCATTCATTCAGAAATAACCATCCTTACAATAAACTTTCTTTCAATTCCTTCAAAAATATATTTCCATACCTTATACCTTCCTTGAAAACACATCTTTTCCTTTCATATTAATTAGAATCCATAACTTTCAGAACCTTAATTTTTACTGACAACTAAAAGCAAGCAATTAGCATTTCCAGTGGCAAATCCAGGAACATATTTTGCAACCTTCAAAAGTATAGGCTTTTGTAATAAAATACAAAATATATTTATTAACAGATCTTAATCTATCTTTTAGCTTTCCTGTGACAAGAAGCCAAAAATAGATGAACTCAGACCTATCTAATAATTAATATTTCAGCATATCATTATTTTGAAATACCTAGACATTCATTAATTTTTATCATTTAACACAACTGAAATCTTAAATTACCAACAGATGATGAGAAACCATGCCCAAGCATCCACACTACATTATTACTGAAAAACTTAATCTAAAATCTTATTTCAGTTAACATTTTATTATTTCTTAACTCTATGAGATTTCAAAGATAATTATTATCCAAGCTATTTTCTTGACAAATTTTGTAGCAGAAATAACATGAATTTATTTTTGTAATCCCAGGTAAAACAAAAGATACCATATTTAAGGGTGATAATCTTAAAAGACTTATCTATTTAACCAAAAGTTAAACCAGCCTTAGTACCAAATATTTTCTTAGATCACACAATCCTGAAAAGTACTTGGGTTAGCTTATTTATTATTTTTTATATAAGTGCTTAATCTTTTTTTCTTTAAGGTAATCAAATATAATCTGGTAATACCATCCGGAGGCAAAAACATTATATATAAAACAGACAAACACAGATATCAGAGATCGTACCCACATAAACAGAACAATTAACAATTGCAGAGAGGACCTAACATCTTACAATCGCCCCTACAATTTCAAAGAAGATAGAACAAAGGGTGAGGGATCTGGCTTGTGAGATTAACTGCTTGTTTTTTAAAAATGCCTGTTTTTTTTCAGTTACCTCAGCCTCAGGCATTCCCAGCTATAAGTGGATTAGGAGATGGGTAGATTCCCCTTTTCTCTGAACTATCAGTTTATTTCCCTTCTTTTTGGAGTCTACCATAAAGGCTTATTATACATAAGAAATTTCATCCTGTTTCCCAGACCTTTAACACAACAATTCCAGTCACAAAATAGTATAATAATTCAATGAGCTATTGAGCAACCAGCACTCTCCAGAATCTAATATATACATTGACCAAGCAGTACTGTAATAGAACATTAATTTCCTTTTGATCATTAATTTCCTCATAGCCACAGTTTTGCCAATGGCCTAATATTTTTCCCGACGGGATCCTGGTCAGGATCAAAACCCAGTTCCCATTATTGAGCTGGAGCAAATACAGCCACATTTAACACAGACTTAAACAGACAGACAGACCCAAGTATTCCCTGGATCGGACAGACAAAAACCAGAAAAACCAGATTCGGATCTGAACACCAAATACAGAAACCAGACCCAGCTAGGTGCCAGATTTGGATGCCATGTTGTCTTACTCCATATACATGGTCCATTGAACCATCAGACAATCGGCCAGTGGGCTAAAACCAGAAACCAGATGTGGCCTTAAGACCACCAGACATCCAAAGGCTGAAACCAGATGTGGTGGCATTTACGGTGTGGCAGATGGGCCCCGCTTCCCAGGGAACCATATGTGTTGTCAACCATAGTGTGCTTCCAAAACCAAAGCAAGCTTGCAACTAGAGCCCCTTACTGGTGAGGGTATTACGCCTTGCTGGATACTGCAGCCTCACCTATTGGCGCCAATGGGTCAGTATGACCCCCAAATGGCCCTCAAGGACGAGCCCCAGACGGTGAGTGCAAAATCCTCCAGCTGTATATGTGCGGGCCACCCTGCTTTATGAACCAGTAATTAGAGGCAGGAAAACAGAGCAAATGCTTATTCTATCCAACTGAGCAGAAAAGGCATCTGTGACAGGCGGACTTGGCACAAACTCCACCTTGGCAAGCAAAATCGCTTGGCAGCTGCTCCCACAGGTTGGTCCTGTGATAAGGAATCTGCCCAGTCCCAGGCAGCTCCCGAGACCCTCTGCAAGCCAAAACTTACCAGAGGAACCCCGAGGCTGTCCCGGTGGAGACATCAGAAAATGAAACTGGAGGCCAACTGAGTCCGGGGCTCCTGCCACCTGCGCTGCTCAGCCAATAGACCCACACAGGAGTTGGGCTATAGAATAAGCATTGTCAGAGCACCGGTGATCTGAGAAGGCAGCGGGTTAACACCTCCAAAAACTGCATTAACATTCTCAGATTGGCTGAGGGTCTTTAAAGGAAAATCTGGGCGTTCCTCCAGAAGCTACGTGATGGTTCTGGGAGTCTGCGTGGAGACTTCTCTCTGGCCAAGTGATTCTCTGGTGGGGTCAGCAACCCAAGAACAATGATGGAAGTAGCCTGGAAAGATTGCTAGCCCATAGAGATTGTGATCAATAAGCCTACGGGTATTAACAATAAGTTTCAGGGTGATTTTCTAAACCGGAATTGAGTGGGACAGGGGACATTCTGAGCTCAACCCTCAGGGACAAGATTTATTGTAAAGGTATAGGTAAGTCAAGGAAAGGTGAGGCTGGGGATACTGGGAAGCCTCTGCTACGAGGGTGCCAACCAGGCCCTGCTTCATGCTGGCACTCTGCGGGTGATCTCCTGAGTAACAGGCTACCAGGGCCTGGAGTGGACTCACCCTTGACTCAAAATGGGCACAAAACTCTGTCAAAGCTTGTGTTTCCTCCAGAAGCCCAGAAGTGTCATGGCAAAGCCTAGGCTTTGAAACTAGGAAACCTGAAATGAGTACCCCGGGGCCTCTACATTCTCAGAAGTGACCTCTCTGACCCTGTGTTTCTTCTTCTGTGCAATTATGATGACGCCAACTCTGTGTTGCTGTGGAGAACTGTAAATGAGCTAATACAGGTGAGCAGCTTCCAAGAGACCCCAGGGATATGCACCAGGAGCTACCAGAGAGGAAGAATGAGGTATCATTCCCCAGGGCCATCAAGGCAAGCCAAGAGGCAGCGTGTGCACCAACCAGAGGAATCTGGATTTTAATCCAGTGCCGTCACTCGCTGGCTGGGACAAGCAATTCCATTTTGCTGAGCCTCAGTTTATTCATATGTAAAATGAGGTTACTCGTGCTTACTTTTGGTGAAGATTAAATGTAGTAATATTTATATTGACTTAATATTAATGTTCTTAACAAATAGTGGCTTTAATAAAAGATAGAAAGAGAGAGAATAGGCCCAAATGGAGCAAGATTTCTGGGTCCCAAACCTGCAGCCCAGGGGAGCCTGAGTGAAGCCTGGGCCCTCTCCAAGGAGACGTGCTCTTCAGGGAGACCCTGTGGGGACAGTGGTGAGGAGGAAGGTTACTGGCTACAACAGGTGACAGACCTCCAGTTTATGAATAGGCCTTGAGTCACGAGGGAGGGAGGGTGGGAGGGTGCGAATGTGGGAGGCCAGAACTCTCACTCCTGCTCCCTAGTCAGCTGCCTCTGGGCTCCATCCAAGAAGGAAAATCCGTCTGCATCTCTAGCTTTTCTTTGAAAGCCTTTCTTTTAGGGTTATTTTCAGCTCTGTGTCCATCAGCAGGGGTGGGAGGTGTTGAGCTGAATTGTTTCTTCAGCAGCCTCCTGCTGCCTTGATGGTTCTAACTCTTGGCAGGAAGGACGTATTGTGCTGTGCAACAGAGGAGTTTAAAGGACACAGATTAAACCACCCACCCTGCCCCGTAGAGGCCTCCTTGAAGGCCATCGTTGGGAACAGAAAGGGAGTGTCAGCATGGGAAGGCCAGACCATGTTTCCCAATTATCTGCAGATTAGGCACCTGGACCATGAAATGGGGAGGCTGTGCCTCAGAAATGGAGGACCAGAGCTCCGGGGACGGCAAATAGTGCAACGGTTTAGCACGTGGGCTTTGAAAGTCAGAACTGGGTCTTTACCACTATTAGCAAGTGACTTAACCCATCTGTAAAACGGAGCCTGTGGTGGAGTCTACCCCCATTGGTGGGTGTGTGGCTGAAGGACTTTAACACACGTGAGGAGTACGTGGCACCTAGCCGTGGTGTGGGCCACGTGCCTGGGCCTCCCACAGGCACAGTGATTGCTGCGGCTGCTAGGTTTGCTTCTGGGCAGCTGGAGGGTATGCAGACAGCACATTCTAAATGTGCCTCCTCTGTGAGCTCAGGTGCAATTTGGAGGTCGGGGCGGAGAGTGTGACTTGTTCCAGTCACTCATTTTCACTCCAAGATGGAACCGCAGCCCAGTTCTGTCTGACTCCCAAGCTCATTGGTATCTGTCTGCCCTCCAACCCCCTCACCCATAGAAGGCCACTCTGCAAGCACCATCCAATGCCTCTGTTTGGCGCCCCTTGGAGTTTGGTTTTGCATGGGTCACTTGCTCTGTGGCAGTACCTGCCCTGGGGCTGGGGGGCCTGGCATCATGGGGTCTGTCAAGGGAGATAGCCAGGTGGAGGGAATCCATGTGAGCAAGAGTTTCCATCAGTAGTCAGTCAGGTCGTCAGCGACACGGGAATCAGTTGCTTGATGGCTGCCAGGCTCACATGGGAGTGTGTGTGTGAAAGCATGTACCCCACAGCATAGCTGAGGAAATGAGGGTCCCCGGGAGGGTCTTGGCCAGACGCTGCCACCCCAACAGCTCACACGTCTACAGCTCCAGATCTGTGCCAGGCGCTGCTACAAATGCTTCACGTGTGTTGAGTCATCAAAGCCCCCAGTCCCCCCCCCACCCGTGGAGATACTATCATTACCTCCGTTGGTGGGGGAAGGTGGCATGGGGTGTAACTGACTTGCCCCAGATCACACTTGGAGGAAGTAGCTGAGCTGAGATTTGGACCCAAGTGAGCGGGCTGCAAACGCTGGGCTATTCACAGGGAGTGGAGGAGGATCTGGGGAGGCCCAGGCATGGGAAGGGTTTCTGGTTGGAGAGAGTGGGTCTGGGTAGATGGACAGGAGGGAGGCAGGGGACAAAGGGCTGAAGGCCGAAGATGAGGCCTGAACGATCAAAGACCCCTCAGGGTCCACCTGTGAGGCCACAGAGAGATAAAAGGTAAGGATCTCCTCGTCTGGGGATGGAAAGGAGAGATGTCTTGGTCAGCTCGGCCTGCTGTAACAGAGTCTCACAGACTGGGGCCTCATACAACAGACATTTATATCTTACACGTCTGGCACCTAGAAGTCCCAGATCAAGGTGTCTGCAGGGCTGGGTCCTCTGAAGCCTGTCTTGACTTGCAGATAGTTGTCTCCTCCCTACGTGCTCCTGTGGTCGTCACTCTGTGTGTGTCTGTCCTAATCGCTTCTTGTGAAGACACCAGTCAGATGGGATTAGGGTCCACCCATATAACCTCATTTTAACTTAATCACCCCTCTAAAGATCTTAACTCTAAATACAGTCACATTCTGAGGTATGGGTGGTTAGGACTTCAACATTTAAATTGGGGGGACACAATTCAGCCCATCACAGAGCAGCACAGAAGCCGGGTGCTCACGTTAAGAGGGCAGAATTTCCTTAAGAGGGAAAGGTGGCTCTGATGAGGGACATAGGTGTCCTTGCAGGATCCTGGAGCAACCCCTGGGAGAAAGAGACTCGTTGGCATCCACGTGGACACTGGTGACTTTCAGAAGCCTGGTACCTGCTGCCACATGGGATTGTAGATGCTCAGTGTGTAATTGCTGAATGAACAAGGACAAATCCAGAAGTGCTACAGGCCCATGATGACATTTGGTCTAAGTTCATAGAAGGACCTCAAGGCCTTGCAGATACTGCACCCACGGCCAAAGTAAGGGTAGAGGGGACGTATGCAAGCAGGCTACTGGTTCCCCAGGAACCTCAGAAACGCTGACCAGGCAGAACACGGGAGAACTCTCTGCCCCCACATCCCACACCCCTGTAATGTGTATCTTGATGTGAAAGAGAGGGGAGGACTCTTGTCCTGGCGGCCAGTACCCACCTCAGCTCCACACCCCTCTGCATACTTCCTCTCCCTGCCATTAGATGTCCATGTCCCCAAGTCTCTGTCCTCAAGGCCCTACTATCCTCCTCAAATCTGCACTCCCAACCTCACAGGTCCATCCTTTCTCTTGGATGCTGCACCTTCTCTTTGCTGGGGACAGCTCTCTGGGATGTCAGTCTTGCACGCTTCTACCGAATCTTTCCTCGGAGAAGCCTCGCTCCCGCTGGCTGCACACCCTCCTGAGCATATCTTCCCTGTCTCCCTTCCAGAACCAGGGGCAGTCACCATGCAGCTCTGCCTCCTCTTGTGCCTGGTGCTCCTCAGCCCACAGGTGGTCAGCCGCCACCACCAGCGTTCCAGGGGGACAAAGAAGACAGTCAGGGAGCTGCCTGTCACCCCTGTGGCCCCTGGTCACAGGGACTTTATCTTCGAACTCTTCAGGACCTTAGTGGCAGATGACCCTGACCAGAACATCTTCTTCTCCCCTCTGAGCATCACCATGACCTTGGGCATGATCTCCCTGGGGGCTCATTCCAACACAAAGGCACAGATCCTGGACGGCCTGTGCTTCGACTTCCAGTGTGACCCGGAGGAGCAGCTCCACAAAACCTTCCATCAGCTGCTGCAGGAACTCAACGCGCCCAAAGAGGACCTTCAGCTGAGCCTCGGCAATGCCCTGTTCATCAAGCCCACCGTGAACATCCAGGATACCTTCCTGAGTGCCATGAAGACACTGTACCTGGCCGACATCTTCCCCACCAACTTTAAGGACCCTGAAGGGGCCAAGAAGCAGATCAATGATTACGTGGCAAAGCAAACTAAAGGCAGGATCATGGACTTGGT
Source organism: Rhinolophus hipposideros (assembly GCF_964194185.1). Taxonomy (NCBI): domain Eukaryota; kingdom Metazoa; phylum Chordata; class Mammalia; order Chiroptera; family Rhinolophidae; genus Rhinolophus; species Rhinolophus hipposideros. The sequence goes on from NC_138051.1 coordinate 94,068,209, forward strand.
GAAGAAGCTCGACAGCTCCGGAATCATGGTCTTGGTGAATTACATCTTCTTTAAAGGTAAGACCCTTGGGTTGAAACCTGAACTTTCTGTTTCTTTTCAGCTGCTTTTGTTAAAAGAATACTCAATTCCCACACACATAAAGGAGTGCGAGTAGATTGTCTTTTCTGGTGCTTGTCGATAGAGTGAAGCCAATAAGCATCCATGAATGAGTAAGATGGCGCCTTCTTACTGTGTAAGGTGATGGTAATAACCCCGGATGCAGTTTCTTCTGCTGGGGAGGAGCTGCTTCCTGTCTTTAGGCCCCTGGGGACACCTGAAGTCACAGTTTCCACACAAGTTCTGAAGTATAAATTTATTGTGACCACAGTACCTCAGAAACTGACACCATGGCTACTCAGGGCAGGACTGTGGGCCTTAGAAGGACCTTAGAGGGCATTTCCCAGCCATTCCCTTGATCCCCAAGGCCCCACCATCGTAGGGGCTATTTCCTTACCCAACAAATCCTGGGTCAAGAGCCTGTTCCTCTGAAAAGTCTTCTCTCCCCTCCCCAAGAGCTGATCTCCCCATCCTTAGTTCCCTGACATTTTTTATAAACATCCCTGCTCATCTGCGCTCACACTTCTGTTTCTTCCTCTGGAGGCTGAGCCCCTCGATGCCCTGTATGGCACCTGGCTGAGGATGAGAGGAGTGGATGAAGAGAGGAGAGGAAGAGAGGGAAGGAAAGGGGGCAAGGGGAGGGCACGGAGAGGAGGGAAGGGAAGGGAGAGAAAGAGTAGAAAAACAGTTAAATGTTAACCACCAAATCCCCTTCCTATAGTCACAGATGGTGAGTATCAAGCTTGGATTCTAAGATTTCTTGTCCCCTAGTCCAGGGCTCTCCCCATTACACCAGGATACAGAGGACAATTGTCAAATAAGCTAAGTGGGGTATTGGGGTGGGGGTCTGCATTTGATAACTATTAAGAAGACGGATAGTTACTTGTATTACTTTGATCAAAAAAATCCCATAGAAAGCATAATTGAAGACTTCCCAGTAGGAAAAAATCATGTATTTCCAGGAACCTTACAAACCTCTCTCTCAAACTTAGGTCAAAATATAATACTTGGAAAAGAGTGAAAAACAGAATGACTTACCTAGATATAGTGTAGCTTTATCAGCCACCCATATTTTTTACCAGTCCACTTGGATATTTGACCTTGAATAGCATCAGAGAATCAAACAAACAACATTAGGGGCTAAGGGCCTCAGAAGACATGAAAACCAACCTCTTTGTTTTGCAAATGTTACAAAAGCCCCACAGAGATTTCAAGCATGTCCCCAAAGTTGTAAAGAGCTTCAAGGGGTTCAGCAGTCACTGCTACCAAGGAGACAGCTCTAAGGAAGGTTTTTGTTGTGTGATAAGTTTGCTGTCTCCGTACTTCTCACATGCAGCTGAGAATTTCTCATTTCTTATCCATGTTCATCTTTAGCTAAGTGGGAGACAACCTTTGACCCCAAAAGCACCAAAAAGAAGGACTTCCACGTGACGTCAAAGATGGTGGTGCAGGTGCCCATGATGAAACGCGAGGATCAGTATTTCTACCTCATGGACAGAAACCTCTTCTGCCAGGTGGTGGGGGTCCCCTACCAAGGGAATGCCACCGCCTTCTTCATTCTCCCCGATGAGGGCAAGATGAGGCAGCTGGAGGCTGGCCTGAACATGGAGACGCTGAGGAAGTGGCTCAAGACGCTGACAAAGAGGTATTCTTCAGATTCTACCAGGGCCAGCCTAACCCTACACACTCCCAGGGAGACACATGTCCCCAAGGGCCACTTAGTCGTGGGAAGGACTCACAGCCCAAGAGCTGTGTCCAAGCCCAGAGGTATCAGGTGAAGTCCCAGCCCCCAAGGCCTGGTCCAGATGCCAGGAGCAGAGCTGGATGCCTGCTTTCCTGGTGGTGCCATTAGAGTGGACAGTGACCTCTGGGGCAGCCCCGGTCTAAGTCCAGAGTGGGATGGGCTCTGCTCTAGGCACGGGGCTGAAGGATCATTATGAGGCTGAGGGGAGATGGTAGGAATATGCTCCCAGTGAGCCAATGCTCTAGAAGCGTCTACAAAAGGTCCTCGTCTCTTTCTAGGACTTTCCAGCTTTACCTTCCCAAGTTCTCCATTGAGGGCTCCTATCAGCTAGATAAAGTCCTCCCCAAGCTGGGGATCAAAGACATCTTTACCTCCAACGCTGACCTGTCCGGACTCACCAACGATCCCAACATCCACGTGTCTGAGGTAATCCCAGAAAGTCCTGAGCATCTACTTTCAGAGATTTCCATTCCATTCCATTCCATACCATTCCATTCCATTCCATTCCATTCCATTCCATTCCATTCCATTCCATTCCATTCCATTCTATCCTCACATTTCATATTCTCTCTCTCTCTCTCTCTCTCCCTTCCCCCCTTCTCCTCAAGAAGCAAAGGTTTCACTTTGTATCCTGTATCCTTTATGCAATGGGAAGCCATATCCATCACTGTCTTGGGAAGGAGCCGTGTCAAGCAATCAAAACTGAAAATCAGGTGGCATCTCCTTCATTCACTAGCTACATGACCTCTAACAATTACTTGATCTCCCTGTGCCTCCTTCCCCTCTACAAAATCGGAGAATCACACTCTCGCTGAAATGCCATTAGATTTCAATGAAAGACACGTGCACATGTCATTTCCTGTCTGCTTGGAGGTTCCGTTTGCACGGAAACTGACAGTGATGCCACCGGCAGAAGCTTTGTCATTTCCTGTGCTGGCATCTCCCAGCCGCTGGTGACTTGGTGGTGTCTGGTGTCTCCCCTGCAGATGGTGCACAAAGCCGTGATAGAGGTGGATGAGTCGGGGACCAAAGCGGCTGCAGCCACAGACATGACCATCAAGTTTAGGTCGATCTTTGCGGGCTCTCCAAAGATAGTGTTCAACAGGCCCTTTCTGACGGTCATTGTGGGGAACAACGAGAACATCCTGTTCCTTGCCAAAGTGAAGCGCCCCTGAGGTGGGGATTTCTCCTGAAAGGGCACAGACCTCCACAGCATGGCTCCCATCTATCTCCTGAGAGCTAGTGATCTGCACAGGTTTAGTCGACTAATGAGACTTTCACAAATAATCATAGTAATAGTGTTATACTGATGATTGCTTCCTTTCACACAATTGTAAGACACAGGTGCCTTAAAGAACCTTGGAGGACATTCAGTCTTGCCCTCACCTTTCATCAGTGGAGCTGAGCACTGAGGCCCAGAGAGTTTGGTTGACTTGCTCAAGGTCACACAGCATGTTAGTGGCAGAGAGAAACCCAGCATCCAGGCCCCTGATTCCCACACCAGCTCCACAAAGCTCTACAAGAAGGTTATTCTGTAGACATTTCTACCAGGAAGTGTATTTCCAAGCCTAGTCCCCGACTTGTCCACAATACCAACTATCAATTCATCATGGTTTGGAAAGAACAGTGGAATGGGAGTCTGGAACGGGGCTTCTGTCTCAGCTAACCAGCTATGTGACATCGTGGTGAAACTGTCCTTCTCGGGACTGCCCCACATATACAAGGACCAGGTCAAGGACTGAAGGATCCTTAAAATCACATAAAAAGGCTGCGGTGTTACCTGCCAATCACAGTTGATTTTAATATATTCAGGTGCCACTCATCCTTTAAGAAAAGCAAGTGGACAGCAGGGTGGAAATGGCCCATCACAGGATTGTACCATCCTGTACATAAAGTTAGTTTCATGGGCTTGGCTGGGAGTGGGAGAATGGAGACCTGCAGAGTATCACCTGAAGACACTGGCGACTACCTGTGAATTTTAGTGTCAGCCATAACAATAAAGCATTGTGCAAACACTGGTGTCATTGTCCTTATGGAAGTAGCTCTGGGAATGGTGACATTAGCAGCTTATGCTCCAGGCTAGGTGCTAGGCACGTCATCTGGATTGTTGCATTTACCCCTCACAATACTCCTAGGAAGCAGGTACAATTAGCCCCATTTTACAGATGAAGAAGGTGAGGCTTGTGGAGAGTGGGCAGCTTACCCAGACACAGCTCCTAAGTGATGGAGGCAAGATTTGACCCTGGATTGGGGCCCAGGCCCATGTTGCTGGCCCTGTGCTCTGATGCAGAAAAGACATGACCAGGAAACAGAAGCCCTGGTCGTGCGCATCCCAGCCATAAGCCGCCCTGTAATCCAGGTGGGTTCACTGTCCGTTACAAAACCTGCCACATTTCCTTGTCCATCTAATGAAGGGAATCAGACATTTGAAAGAGTCAATGAATGAATAAGCAAATGAGTTCTTCACTCAGTCTCAGACTGTCCCTAACTAGCTGCCACAAACTCTGAGCCCTTGAACATCTGCCCACCCCAACCTGCATGTCCCTAGCTTGCTTTCCATGGGGCAGCTCCCACCACTCTGATCCCTGAGCCTGGACTATATCACAGAAGGGTGCCCCTTAGAACTAATAAGATTGGAACCCCAAGCCTTGACCGTCCTTCAAAGTACTGAGCACCCACTAGGTGCCAGCCTGAGGGGACACTTTGCACCTGTAATCTCATTAATCCCTCAACAACCCTGCATGGTAGATCAGTTGTACCCATTTTACAGAGGGGAACATAAAGGCGTGCCCAGAACCCCTCAGCTGATTAGAACGAGGCCCAGGCTCTGGGACCCAGATGATGTGTTGGCTGGTGGCACGGCTACAACCCAACCCAGATGGCTTATCCACTTTTGTGATTCGAGCTCCGCACAGCTTTTAAGGATTGGGCCTCCTCACGGGGTCAGACCTGCTCCTATGTGCCTTCCCTTGCGAAATGCCTCCTCTGTTTTGGCAAATATTTCTCTCACTATTTACCCAGCCAGTCCAAGGTCAGGGGGAGGCTCTGCCTGTGTGATATGTGTAAGGCCAAGGTCCGACGCTGCCTAAAGTTTCCTGATCAAATGGTCACAAAGCAGCTACTGTATGTGAGACCAGGATGGGCTCCGGGTCCTGACTCGTGAGCCTTGGCTGTGAGCCAGGGCACACACTGAAGTACCCTGCTGGGTGTCCTGGTGAGCCATGTGACTCCAATGTCACATGATCCTGAGATGAACAAGATAGTACAGCAGCTCAGAGAGAGAAAGAGGGAATTAACTTCTGAGGGATCACGAAGGCTTTCATGGAACAGGTGGCACTGAGCTGGTCTCGAAGAATAAGTAGGACTTCGACAGACAGCGTATTTGGAAGCAGATGGGACTCTAAGACAGGGGGAACAGCTTGAGAAGAGCATGATGTTGGGGAGCCATGGTGTGTATAGAAAATCCGAGACCTCAGTCTGGACCAGTGTAGGGTGTGTGAAGGAGAGGAGGGGAAATGGGGATGGTGCTTGCAGTCCAGTGATGGGGACCCTGAACACAATGATGGCGTTTTGTCTGTTCTCTCTCCTCCTGATTTCGGGGTGGTTTGGCCATCCACACCACACCCTGAACATCCCCGGGATCCCTTCTTCTCCCTCATTGTCCCATCTGCACGTCAGTAGGCACCTCCACTCAACCCCCTAGGGGACGCCCACATCCATCCACTCCTGCTTCTCCAACACCCACCAGCCTCTCCTCTGATTGACCGCATTCGTTCCATTCCATGAACAGGTGACGGTTTGTTGGGTGTCTGCACATGTAGGCATGACCGTACTCCTCAGGACCTTCCTTCTTAGCCACCGTATTAGGTTACGAGGTCTGCCATAACAAAGTACCCCGACTGGGCAGGTTAACAACAGAAATTTATCTCACAGATCTGGAGGCTGGAAGTCCAAGATCAAGGTGTCGGCAGGTTGGTTTTCTGAAGCCTCTCTCCTTGGCTTGCAGATAAATGGCTTCTCTCTGTGCCTTCCTGTCTGCATCAGGATCGCTTCTCATCTGCCAATCTCCACCAGTCATGTTGGATTAGGACCCACCCAGTGATGTCATTTGAACATAATCACTTCTTTAAAGGCCCTATCTCCAAATATAGTCCCATTCTGAGGTACTGGGGGTTAGGACTTCAACATAGGAATTTGGAGGGGCATCACATTTTCACTCATAACAGTCACCCCGTCTTTGAGTTCCTGCAGTTATTGCCAAGTTCATTCTTGTTCTGAGGAACCCACTTTTATTTCTCTCTCTGACCACGTGAACTCTCAGGACCTCGTTTTGTGACCTCCATGGCCACCAACACACGGAGGAAAAACACCAGGTCCCAGGACTCCTTCCCCCACCTCTGCCTGCAGGAACTCAGACCAGAAAATGATCTTGGTCTCCAGGGGAAACACTTCACACCCCACCGAACAACCATGCCCAGCCTACACCTGCTTATTTAGCTCATTCATCCAAACGCCATTATCGTTCAGGTGCCTGCAGGGAGTCAGGTATGGAGCTAGTACAAGGGTTCAATGGTTACCCCAGCAGACACAGGCCCTGGAAATAGCCAGGTAAACAAACAAACAGAGAATTACCAACCATGGTGAAGGACATCGTTTGTCCACAGATGGTTATTGAATGTCCACAGTGGAACTGGCACTGTTCCAGGTGCTGGAGAAAAATGAAGAAAAGGACAAAAATACCTGCCCCGCTGAATGACATTCTAGTGTGGAGAGACAATAAAATGAAACATCACCAAGAATAAAAGGGAAAAGTAAAGGGCATCGCCTGTCAGTTGATGACAAGCGCTATGGAGTGAGAGTTGGACTTACCGACCTGTATCTACGAACATTAAAAGCCCTCACCAATAGAATTAGTGCCCTTATAAAAGAGAGCCCACCCTTCCTGCCATGTGAGGACGCAACCAGAAATCTGTGACCGAGAAGAGTGCCCTCACCCAACCATCCTGGCACCTTGATCTCCGACCTCCGGCCTCCAAAGCTGGAGTAAACAAATTTCTGCTGTTTATAAGCCAGCCAGTCTGCGGTATTTTGTTAGAGCAGCTGAGCTAAGACACCTGAGAAGCTGTCACAGGCCAGAGGAGACTAAGGAGACATGGAAACTAAATGTAATGTGGTGTCTTGGATGGGATCCTGGAACAGAAAAAGGACATTAAGTGGAAAAACTGGTGAAACCCAAACAAGTCTGTGCTGCCCCGATGTTCATGTCTTAGTTTTGATAAACGAATCATGGTGACACGAGCTGTTTATGTCACAGGAACTCTACACTGTCGTTACAACTTTTCTGCAAATCTGAAATAATAAGTTGGTGCAAAAATAATTGTGGTATAAAAGGTTAAAAATAATTGCAAAAACTGCAATTACTTTTGCACCAACCTAATAGTGTCAAAATAAAAAATGAGTTGTGTTTAGTAAAGTGTTTAAAACAAAAAAAGCAGAGGATGGGATGGGAGCAGGTGGGGGTTTCAAAGGCGGAAGCAGGAAGCCAGTTAAGGATAAGAACGAGGAGCATGGGGGCCCAGAGGGAGCTCTGAGGTAGTGGCATTGAAGCCAAAATCTGAAGGACAAGCAGGACCGAACTGGACATTAATTCCCTAGTGTTGTTATTTTTGTATGCTTGAGTATTTATTAATATTGTCTAAAATTAGGATTAGATTGCCTCTTTACTTTAAGTAGGACTTGGGTGTGGGGAATTCAGCCTACGAAGTGACAAAGACAGCACATTATTACAAACAGCTGACCAGCCTTAAAATGTTGAGGTGTCTTTCCTTTCTTAGGCACTGGAGAAACCTGAATAAACATATACTGTAAAGAGAAGAGCTGGATTATGTTAAGAGCTGGGATAACACTTAAGAAATTAGGGGTCAGCAGAAAGCTATCCTATTCTTAGCGTATTTGATATTAATTTCAAATTAACTTGATAGTGTCATTAAAATAGTACTCATGTGAAAGAATGCCTGGTAACACTGTCCACGCTCAAAGGATACCAGGAAACAGAATAGGCAAGTTGCTTCCATAGTAACCCAAGCAGATTTTTCTTTGAAAACAAGTTAGTACCTCACAAAATACAAATGTATACCAGACTCTTATCTGCAGAGGGCTGACCTAAACCTTACAATTTAGTAAGAGCTTCCCATTTTGTTCCCATTTGTGAAGCTCCGGGTGGGAAAGAGTGTGTCCTGTGAGGCTCCTCCTTTCCTGGCACCTGTTATACTATGCGTGGTCCAGGAGGAGGTGATGGCAGGAACAATGCTAGGTGGCACTGGGATGTCACCTACTGAGGGTCTGACACTGCTCTAAGCCCTTTGTAGATATCATCTCCGTGAACAAAGAGGCACCGCTGAAAGGAGCTGGGGACAGCAAGCAGGTGACATCAGTGAACCTCGTCAGCTTCCTGCTGAGCTGCATCTTTCCCAGAGGAAGTGAGGTGGGAGTGAGGCGGCACTAAGGTGGCAAAAGCCACAGACACAGAAGTCGGGAGAACCCAGCATGAGTCCACAAGCCCTTCCTCATGGTGATTTTCCGTGACATCATACAGAGGACAAATAACAACGCTCCTGCGAACACCCACACTGCTGCACACTCACACACACACACACACACACACACTCACACACACACACACACACACTCACACACACACATACATACACACACACACACCCTTCTGGGGCTGGCCATGGCCACCGAGCAGCTGATACAGCCACAGCCTCCAATCCTAGGAGCTGAGCATTCATTGTATGCCTGGGGGGCAGGGGCTGTATCCAGAATCTTCTCCTCTCTGAGCCCCTACATCTCCCTCAGTCCCTCAGAGAGGCTGCTGGGAACCATGTGTGGGTTTGATCAGCCTGTGTATTTTCCTCCACAAATGTGAAGGGACTGGGTGGGTGGGTGAGGGTTGGGGGGGTAAAGAAGCACGAACTGGGGGCCAGGAGGCATGGGTCTGGGCCTCTGCTGCCAGGTGTGCCCCGCGAGGCGCCTGTGAGCAGACACACACCGTGTCCCTGTCTCCGGCCTCACAGTAGAGTGGCGGTAAGGAAAACAGGCAAGGGAAGAGGCTTTGACACTGCACAGGGTTTCTTAAACAGAGATGTGTACCACCCGGAATGCTGGTTAGTATTCCTGCACTTCCAACCCGGAAGTCAGCATGGTGGAGGCCGGGCCTGTAACCAGCACCCTCGGGATCCAGTCACACATGCAGATTGTTGCTTCTCCACTGTCACAGTCTTGTCACCATGCTTCTGTCACAGTGCAAGCAATGGCAGGGGTGTCCGATTCAGGGAGGCCATGCCCCCTCCCCCTGCAGTGACCTCCACCCAGCTTCAGTGACTGACGACCTTCATACTCCAGGAGCTGACAGGCCAGATGCTCTTTGCTTTCAGGCATCTTTCCAGCTAATCATCACAAGGCAACAGCCAAGCAACAAACACCCCAACCCAGGCACTTCCTCAGACTGTGGCCAGAGGTCCCCCTAGGTATGCCAAGGACTCAAATCATCTCTGCACCCCCAGTGCCTGGTATGGTCCTTGGCCCAAGATGGGCTCTTGACAAATAGTGGATGAATGAATGGAAGAGGTAAGCAAGGGAAGGCTCCAGAAGATTCCAGGCCTCTACAAGTCTTCAGGCCTTTGCCTAAGACTCCCTATTCCTTGAGCGTTAGACCCCCAGAATACACAGCGTAAGCATGCCCTGCAGGTGGGGTGCTGAAAACATAAAGAGAACCGAGATAAATATGGATTCCAGATAATGGATCACTTTTCAGTGTACGAGGTCTGACAATTAAATTCATGAACTTGTTGCAACAATGTTGCTAACCTTTTTTGATGTCAGAGGGATTATTCATTATGAATTTGTACCAACTGGACAAACAGTTCACCAAGTTTACTACTTGGAAGTGTTGAAAAGGCTGCGTGAAAAAGTTAGACGACCTGAACTTTTCGCCAACAATTCATGGCTCTTGCATCACGACAATGCACCAGCTCACACAGCGCTGTCTGTGAGGAAGTTTTTAGCCAGTAAACAAATAAGTGCATTGGAACACGTTCCCTACTCACCTGATCTGGCCCCCAATGACTTCTTTCTTTACCTGAAGATAAAGGAAATATTGAAAGGAAGACATTTTGATGACAGTCAGGACATCAAAGGTAATACGATGACAGCTCTATGTAATGGTAATACGATGGCCATTCCAGAAAAAGGGTTCCAAAACTCCTTTGAAGGGTGGACTAAGTGCTGGCATTGGAGCATAGCTTCCCATGGGGAACACTTCAAAGGTGCTATTCAGCCTTGATGTATGTAGCCCTTTTTCTAGGATGAGTTCACGAACTTAATTGTCCAACCTCATTTATATCCCAGGAATTGTGAGGTACTTTTGTTTGCCAAATCTGGCAGCTCTATCTGTAGGGAACAAGGATAAGTGAGAAGCAGCCATCCCGATGGCCAGAAGCCAACAGTGCTCACTATAGAGAGCAGGTGAAGTCAATCACGAGGACAGCAGGCAAAGGCTGCTTGTTGGGAGGGGAGTGAGGGCAGGTCTGGGCCAGTAAGAGGAGGGTCTGGTTCACCAGCAAGGACCATGTGAGGCTTCCTGTCACGTATTATACAGCCCTGAGTATAACAAAGACCATTCAACCATGATTGCATTAAACTGAAGCCTGAGACAGAATGTTCCCAGAGGTCTCCTTATTTGTAAAGGGAGTTGAAACCCTCCCTTCTCCTGGCACAAGATAAGAAATCCTGCAGGGACAGCTCTGCTGTAGGGAATGTGTTTAGGGCCCTGCAGTGCTGGTGTTCCTTCTGGACCAGGGAAAGAACTAGGGTGCCAGTGGTGGTGGTGGGGGGGGGGCGGGCTTTCAAGCAGGAGAACGCCCTGAATGACCTGTATTCTTAAAGATTTTCTGGAGACTGGCAAGAAAATGGACTGGCAAGGGGTGAGGGGGCAGGTGGAAGGAAGTGAGGTATGCAGACAGCTCAGCAGTCACTGCTGCAGGGAACAGTGCTGGGACCAGAATGTGGGCAGCAGAGATGGAGAGTAGGGAGTGGTTCCAGGACGTAGAAGAGGGAGGGTCCATCCCACAGGAGAAAGTGGGGACATGCAAGATCCTCCCTTCGGCATCACCCGTGTTAATTAAGAAAGAGCTCTGCAGCCCGCAGTCACCTTCCTGCCCCTGGATCCCTAAAATCAGAAACCTGCCACTGTCCTTGTGACTCATAATTGGTACTGCCAGGTCACAAGCCTGGGTTTTCCGCACCACATGCCGGGATCTTTCCACAGGCTGGAAGGGAACACAGGCAAAGCCTCAGGCCGGAGTCAGGACGCCTCCACCTTCCTGCTGGGCTTCTCATGTCTCAGGTCGCTGTGTCTCCAAGGCCGGGCTGACAACAAGTCAGAGGGGAGTGGCACTGTGTTTCCTGGAGAGGGCAAGAGCGTGGGCTCGGAGGGAGCAGCCTGCCTGGCACAGCGTCCCAGCCGGGCACTCCTCGCCTGAGACCATGGGAACTAGCTTCATCTCTGTCCGCAGTTTCCTCATATGTAAAGATGAATAATTAAACCTGCCTCAGAAGGTATTGGTGAGAGTTCTCTGCATAAAGAATAGTGCAACTGTGATTCCATCATCATTATGATTGGGCCTATGGGTGGATGAAGAAAGAATGGGTACATTTGCTTAAAAACCAGGAAGGCCGAAGGAACACCCGTTTACTAAGGTATCATCCACGTGGCCCATGGCGTATTGTGAAATTGACCTGCTTTCGTATACAATATGCAGATTTCCCTGATTACTGCCTTCCCCAATCCTAAGCGCCACAAGCAGGCAGGGGATGTGGAGTGGGGTTAAGCTACGACTGCAGAGTAAGTCATTCCAAAAGTCAGCAGCTGGGAACCAGAGAACAGTTATTATCTCATAGTTCCTGACGGGCTGGGCGGTTCTGCCTCAGCGTCTCTCATGAGCTGGTAGACAAGTCATGGGGCGGGCTGCTCTTCCTGAACACCTGACAAGGGCTAGAATTCCACATCCAAGCTCGCTCACGTGGCTGTTGGCAAGAGGCCTCAGGTCCTCGGCACGTGGAACTATTCACAGGGCTGCTCAGACATGGCTTCTCATGAGATGTGTGTGTGTGTGTGTGTGTGAGAGAGAGAGAGAGAGAGAGAGAGAGAGAGAGAGAGAGAGAGAGAGAGCGAGCGCGCACAAGGCAGGAGCAGCCGTGGTCACTGTATAACCCAGTACCTCCGAGATAATACCCCACCTCATTGCCCCGTTCACTTCATTAGAAACAAGTCACTAAGTCAGTCTAACTCTAGAGGACCACCATTAAGCTCCATCTCTTGAAGTCAGAATTATCAAAAATTTTGTGGACACATCTCTAAAAGGACCAGAATATTGTAATCCTAGACTCCAGCAGAGTAAATATCCTCATATTAGAGTCTTAATAAAAAATGCATGGACCAAATGAATGAATGAATTAATGAATGAATAAATGAAGTGTGTAAAAAGAGTGTTCCTGCCACATTTTACAGAAAAGAGGCTGAGGCTCAGAAAGTTGAAGTGTGTGTAGGGTTGGCAGATAATAAGATGGAGAGTGGGGGTGCTCTTTCCCCCACAGTCCTGGCTTACAGGGAATTCTCAGGTGTGCCTGGAACATGGGAGGAAGGCAGTGTTGAAATAGCCGCCAATGATGGCCAGCTGCAATAGTCTCCTGTCCTCAAAGGAAAACAAGGCACAACACACAGGAGGTATGGATGACTAAGCAGCACGCAAAACAGACACAGGAATTTTCCTTGCTCCTGCCAAATACTTCTGCAGGAGCCCCCCAAGCCATGCGGGGACACATGGGCTGTGCTGATGGGAATTTGCAAAGGTAGCTCGGATCTGCAGCCAGCACCTCTCCGAAGACCACAAACCAGAGCAGTGCAAACACAGCCAGAGAGGCTGGGTGTCAGCAACAACAGGCTGCTGTCTCTGTACTTTTCCAACGGAGACTCCACCAGCCTGTAAGAGAGAAGACGGGGCCTGCTCTGGGTCTTGGGCAGTTGCCAATATCTCATTTCTTCCTCCTAAAAATTCTTAAGGTGCTATGATTGACAACAGAGGTTCAGAGAGGTGAAGTAAGTGGCCTAAAGTCACCGAGCTAGTACATGGTGGCAGAACCACGTGCCACAGAAGTGATGCCTCGCCCATGACCTCACCTCCTCCCCCTCCTCTCTGGAAGGAACCAGCACTTTCCCTCTGAGCCTCACATTCTCCATGGAGGTGGTACACTCTTCTACTCAGATTCCTGCTGTTCGTCCACACCTCTCGAGTCCCAGAAGTACACTCATGACCACTGCAATCCCAGCCCAAGTGGGGACTGGTCCTAAGGTTTTCCCTAAGACTATCTCTGCCAGGCCAGCATTCAGGGGTCAGAAGTAGCAACACAAAGGCCCTGTGGAAAATAGGAAGACAAGGAGCTGCAGCTGAGCCACTGGAGGGGCGGAGGGGCGGCCGGATGGCTCAGTTGGTTAGAACGCAAGCTCTGAACAACAGGGTTGCCAGTTCGATTCCCACATGGGCCAGTGAGCTGCGCCCTCCACAACTAGATTGGAGACAACAAGCTGCAGCTGAGCTGCCGGAGGGACGGCCGGATGGCTCAGTCTAGATGGCTCAGTTGGTTACAGCACAAGCTCTCCATGGGATGGTGGGCTGTGCCCCCTGCAACTAAGATTGAAAACGGCAACTGGACTTGGAGCTGAGCTGCGCCCTCCATAACTAGCTCCAAGGACAACTTGGAGCTGATGGGCCCTGGAGAAGCACACTGTTCCCCAATATTCCCCAATTAAAAAAAAAAAAACAGTTTGGTCAAGCTTCCAAAGTCCAAGTCAGTTCCGTTCCTATGGACTCCATGTGTGCCTGGGGACAGTGACAGTGACTGTCCCTTCGGTGGAGCATCTGCTAGCCCGGGTCCAGACTGAGCATGCTCAGTGTGCCTTTCATTTCCTTACTTTTGAAGCAGGTGTTATGGCCCTACTCATTTCTTGCCTGTGCTGGTCTCCACTCCCATGTACTGCCGGGGTTTCCTGAACTCTAAAAAGAAGCTCCTGGAGACCTTGGCCCTGACCCCACCAAAGCTGGGAAGAACCCTCCAGTGACCCCAACACCTGTACAAGAATTTTACTCCTGACATTGTCATTTTATCTCATGGTTCAAGGATGAAAATGTTTTCCTTTTTCTTTCCTTTTCTTTTTGTTTTCTTTTTCTTTTTCTTTTTTTTTTTAAGAGAGAGCATGGGAGGGTGGAGAGAACCTGGATTTAGCATTGGGATGGTTTTGCCCAAGTTCTACTAGCTCCACCACTTAACATCTGGTGGATTCCCGGGCAAGTCATGAGATTAGATGTTGGAATTTTTCCTTCCTCCCAAACCTCCTTCCTGGAGGCTGGCACATACCAAGACTTGGTGACTATACTTAAAATGAAAGGGAGGTCAGAGCTTTTTTTCAACATAATCAGGAACCAGAGTTATACAGAGAGGAGCTCAGTACTGGCAATATCAGATATTGACCACCTAGCAGATATGGAGCCCTTCTGTCTGTGGAGCGCAATGGGTCTGGTGAATGAATGACAATCTGACAACCTGTCCAGGAGCTGGGAGAAGAGGGGGGCCCAGGGAGGATGGGGACAAACTCTTCTTGGTCACCTCAGTGCTTTATAGTCAACAATATTTATTAAGGACTCTAAAATGCAGCCCTACACAAAACAAATGAACAAAAAAATCCTCTCCCAGTAGAGCTAACATTTAGTATGATGTCATTTAATCTTTGCAACCACCCTGTCAGGGAAATGTTACCTGCATTTTAGAGAAGGAGGAGATTAAGACAGAGGGATTTCCAGTAAATTGCTTGAGATCACTCAGTTGGTGAGTGGTATATTCAGAATCCAGGTCTACCTCATGCCAAAGCCTCATCACTGATCCAGAGGTTTCCAAACTGTGCCTTGTGTAAGGGTTCTCAGAAGTTTGTCACAGATGGAGGGTTGTGATTATTAGGGGTCAAGGGGAAGGTTTTACTCATGAGCTCAAGAAAGGCCTGTGATTAGCTCAGAAAGGGACCTTGAGGTCAGGAATGAGGAACAACCAGCTCGTGGGGACAGAGTTGGTACAGTTTCCAGGCTCTCGGCCTCACGTGGAAGGTGCTGGCTCAGGTAGTAAATGGCCATCAACTGTGATTGGATGGCCAGCAGCTGTGGCTAGTTGGCCGTCAGCTGTAACCAGTGAGCCATGGGCCACTAATATAACTGCCGTGGCTACGCTAGCAGGAAAATGGGGGTTAGCAAGCAGATGGTGGCTGAGCCTGCAAGCGGCAGAGTGAGGGTTGCGAACAGTGTGGCTCCTGCTTCCTGTGTCTCCAACCCAGCTGCCAGCGAGAATATAGTGGTATGACTCCCCTACCTATGGCCCCGTGGGTGTTCCTTTTTGGCCTCACCATGTCCTCCGTTCTTATGTGGGGAGCGGGAGCTGAGACCCCGCCTGATACCCCGCACGACACAGCTGTTAGGGTGAACTTGTCGTGGAAGAGCAGCAGGACGAAGAGAAAGCCCCCAAAGACAGATGGGGCTGGAGCCCAGGGCCCCCACGACACTGGTGCTCTCCATATGCCCGGGGCCTTCAGGTTAACACAGCTGTCTCGAGCTATAGAAAAATAAAAAGTGTTGCATTTTAAAAAATATATCTGAGTTTCTATATGGAGACTCATATCACATACACATGTACACACACACACACACACATACACACACATCAAAGAAAGATGGCTTTAAAAATACAACAAATGCTAGCAGAGGTTTTCCCCAGGTGACAAAATTCTGGGGAACATTTTTCAATGAGTATTTCATAAACAGAAAAAAACACTAACAAGAATTGCTGTGTTTTTTTTTAAAGGACAATCATCAGGGATATTTTTCAATGTCCTTTTGTATATTTTCTGGGTATTTACATGTTCCTCCGCAAGTACATCATGAAGAAAAGCAAAAATTAACAGGGAAAGGTTTGGTTTAGTTTTGCTTTTAAGAGACGAAACGTTAGCTGTTCCTGTAACTGGATTATTAATAAGTCCATGTTACCAGAAGCGGTCACTTGGCTATTTCCAGTCTGGGAAGAGAGCAGTTGGCCTTCCCTGCCAGCATTTCCTAACCAAGGGGAGGAGTCCTTTGCAGGGTTAAATAAGCCTTAGCACCCGTGAAAATCCAGCACTCAGGCAGGCTGTGGCTTTGGAATCCTTTGACTACATTCAGCCATCTGAAGCAGGTAATCCTTGACGCTGCGCCTAGTGGGAGCAAAGGAATCCATTTTTCCAGGGTGGTTCTAGGTCTTGCCCTGGAGCAACAGACTACGTGGCAGGAGGGAGCCAGGAGGAGGTGTGTCAGAGCGCTGGCAATTATGCTGGTACGCTCTGAAGACAGTCCTGTCTCTGGGTCTGAGTTTTCACACCTGCAAAGAGGTGGAAGTGCCATTTCTGCCCCTGAAGGGTCATTTCTGCCCCTGACACTTGGATTCTGATTTGAGCCAGCTGTGCACCGCTGTTCAGCTGTGTGTCCACTCTCAAGGCCAGAACGCCCCTGACAGACAGGAGGCGCTTCCCCTTGCCTGGCACAAGGTGTTTCTCTCAGACGGGGTGTGGACAGATGGCTGCACTGGTGCCTCTGGACAGAAGCCACAGGGTCTCAGTAGGGCCTGTCTTGGGGCTCCAGGCCACTAGCCCAAGCTGACAAGCAGACTGCTATCCAGAAACCACAGAAAAGACAGGCTGCTCAGAAACAGAGCCAGCCTCCAACTTGCCAAAACAGACAAGCCCTTTTCTCCAGAAATAATTTTTGGGACAAAAACGTTGAACTCTTTTTCCAAATAAATGGTTATGTTAGCCAGAGAGTAAACATTTGGGGCAATTGAACTGCCTATGTCCCTGGGTTTGTCCAAAGGTGGTTCCACTGCCTTCCCAGTGAGAATCAACTTGGCTCCCTCTCTTCTCCTCTCCTCTCCCCTCCCCTCCTCCTCCTTCTGCTTCCCTCTCCCTTCACTTCCCCTCTCCACCACTCCCCTTCTTCTCTCTCTCTTCCCTCTCTCTTCACCTCCTCTCCTCTCCCCTCCCCTCCTCCTTCTTCCTCTTCCCTCTGCCCTTTTCTCTTCTGAATTCTGGACTGAGGCTGAAGGTGAATAATCCTGTTTGCTGCAGCCACAGGCTTTGAACCCCACCTCTCGGGTCTTCTTTTAGTGCAATAGCTCCATCCTCTCTCGCATGGAATCATGGCTTTGGCTTATAGTTTCAGAGAGGGGGGACATGGGAGGAGATAATAATCTCTGAAGACATATTAAGAGGCAGCACCTTCGTCGTTTATCTCATTTGAACTCAACATGTTGTATTGAGATGGGGATTGAGGCTCAGAGAGGTTCAGTCACTTGCTTGTAACCACACAGCAATCACAAGTGGCCAAAATGAAATCCTAGTCCAGGTCTCTGAGACTCTGAAGCCCACACTGCTCTCTCCCCAGCAGCAGCCCTTTCCAGGCTTATGGTAGAAACAACTACCAGCTGTCAGCCCGGCAGGGATAAAAAGAACATTCTGCCTTCCTTTGGTCTTTGCACCAACCCTTATCAGGGCCATCTAGCTACAGCTTTGCTTCTTGTGTCCTCTCTTGATGAGCACTTATTGCAACCAGGTATCTCGCAGAGAATGTCTGCCCACAACTGGTCATCCAGAGGCCAGGAGCAGCGCTGTGGTCTCTGACTCAGCCCTGGCCTCCTTCCCGGCATTCTAGTTGAGGGGCGGACAAAGGGTGTAAGGGGTAAGGAGTCCCTGCTTTCTAGGCCCTTCTGAATGGTGTCCACTCACCAAGCAGGAGGAGGAGGATGTGTTCTGATTGGACAGCACCTCACACCCATCACTAGTTTCTCCATCTAGGAGCCAGGCAAACCTGGCTTCTACCCCCGCTCTGCCACTTGCTTGCTGTGTGACGTTGGGCTAGCCCCTTCACCTCTCTGTGCCCAGTTTCTCCACGGGGCGGGAGAGGGGATGGCAACAATTACAGTGCTTACCTGAAAAAGAGAGAAGGCACATGAGAGCATAATCATGTACGTTGGGTGCCCAGGAGAGCACCTAACCCTGGGAGATCACAAAGCTAGCATAGGCAGAGACCGGGACACAGGCCATGTGGGGGGCCATGGGAGGTGGGCAGGGCACCCCCTGACCCTCTGAGACTGAAAGGAGCTTTGCTTTCCAGAGTTGACGGCAGAGGGAATGCCACCCCTCCTGGTTCTGGGGCTCTTGGTGGCGGGGCTCTACCCCACTGTCCACGGCCTCCCGGGGGGCATGCTTGGCCAGGAGAACGTGACCCAGAAGGACCACAGGACACCTGTGGACCACCTCAGATTAGCCTCAAGCAACACAGACTTTGCCTTCAGCCTCTACAAGCAGTTGGCTTCCACAAACCCCAATAAGAATGTCATCTTCTCCCCGCTGAGCATCTCCATGGCCTTGGCCTTCCTGTCCCTGGGGGCCCGCGGCACCACCCTGGTGGAGATCCTTGAAGGCCTCAAGTTCAACCTCACGGAGACCTCGGAGGCAGAAATCCACCAGGGCTTTCAGCACATGCTGCGTTCCCTCAGCCAACCCAACAGTCTGCTGCAGCTGAGCGTGGGCAACGCCATGTTCGTCAATGAGCAGCTGAAGCTGCTGGACAACTTCCGGAATGATGCCAAGACACTGTACGCCTCTGAGGCTTTCGCCACCAACTTCCAGGATTCCACCGCCGCCGAGGAGCTCATCAATGACTACGTGAAGGAGAAAACCCAGGGGCACATCGTGGATTTGGTCAAGCACCTTGACCCAAACACAGCGATGGTCCTAGTGAATTACATCTTCTTTAAAGGTGAGCGCCCGACTTGGGGTCCGGAAGGAAACAGGCTTTATTTCTGAGCCCTCAGGGCTATTGCTGTCCTGGCTCAACAATCTGTGTTACTGGGCACACTGCTACAGAGGAGAGGCCCTCTGCTAGTGGGGGGAGTGACGGAGGGGGGATGTGAGCGTGGACCCCAAGGCCCCACCCAGCCCATAGGCATCATCTTTTCCTGGGGTTTTCCAAATTAGTTTGTCAATCCAAGATGTAACTGCAGAGGAGCCCATCAACCCTTTGTCTGAGCCAGGGTGGCACTTTTCATTCTGACTCAAACTTGTCCAGCTCCCAGAAGGAAGACGCTCCCCTTTCAGGTCACTTCTGGGTGGTCAGAACTTGAACTCCGTCCCTGGAGAGTCGCTTTTGGCCTGCCCAGGAAAGCCCTCTGCCTATACACTGCACTGGCGTTTCTGACCTGGACTCTGTCCTGGCCCAGCAGGGGCACTCGTTCTCTGGGAGGGTGCTGGCAGGGCTGGTGGTCATCTACATGGGAAGACAGCCTCTAAGGAGCCTGGCTATCCTGGGCTTCTGTGATTGCACTGTCCTATAATCTCGAGGAAATGGTGTGGCCACTGAAGAACCCCGGGGAAGGGCGATATCCAGGACAGAACCCTTTGGGGACAGTGCCTGATCCATTTCACAGACAAGAATATGACAAATGCAAACCTCAGCCATAAGTGCTGAGGGGGCAGAGTGCAAGCAGATAGATTCTGCCTTATGGAGCCAGCAGTCCAAAAGGGGACAAACAATAGATAGGGACGCAGAGAGTGATCAATGAGTCAGTGCCTGAGACACATGAGCTGTGTGGAGACACGGAGAGAGCCCTGAATTATGGCTCCTGGCTGAGGCCCGGGCAAGCCCTGCTGTGCCTGCATTCTCATCTGCAAACTGAAACGTGGAACCGGATTCTTCTATAAAATTAATCCAGGCCTGAAATGTCATGTTTGCTCTTTAAGTCTCTTGTTTTCCCTTCCTGACAGCCTGCCGTATCCTAGGACTCTGTCCTCCAAATTTTGCTCTGGCAGAGGTGGCACACAAAGCAGTGGAGGGGGCTTCACATTTCCAAGGAAGCCCCCAGGTGTCTCATCTCCCCAGGAAGTCCCCACCACCCCGAGTGCTCCAGTCCTCCTGGGGGAGGAGACCTGTGTCCCTCTCCTCAGTTGACCTTCACCCTGCCCTCAGGTTCCCTGGTTTCTCTGTGCTTCCGCTTGTTTCACAAGCTGTGGGTCTATGTGCAAAGCCCTGCAATGCTGAACATCTGGTGACGACTTTGAAGCAGCTTTCTCCCCATTTCTCCCCAGGCCCAGCCTCCTACAGCACTGTCAGGCCCCTTCCCCCCTCTTTCTCTAGCCCCCACCTCTCTTTTGTACTTCCTATGCCCAAATTCCTGTGGGTTTCTCATTTAGCACAATTAACCAGGTCTTTGAGTCACAGCCCCCCTTTGCAATCCAGACCCATGGGGTTCATCCCACTCCCGTTGGCTTCCCCACCTGCCAAGGTGTTTTTGCAAACCAAGGCAGGGCCATCCCTGAGAGGAGCTGGGGGGTGGCTGTTGGTGTGTGGAATGTCTTCGCCGCTCAGGGAACCCGGGCAGACAGGGGTGGAGGCAGGGGAGCTCTGGCCTTCACAGACTTCTCCCACCGCTCCCTCCGCCTCTAGCCAAGTGGGAGACGCCCTTTGACCCCGACGACACTTTTGAGTCAAAGTTCTACGTGGGTAAGAGAAAGTCGGTGAAGGTGTCCATGATGGGCATTGAGGACCTCACCATGCCTTACTTCCGGGATGATGAGCTCTCCTGTACCGTGGTGGAGCTCAAGTACACCAGCAACGACAGCGCGCTCTTCATCCTCCCAGACAAGGGCAAAATGGAGGCGGTGGAAGCCATGTTGCTCCCTGAGACGTTGAGGAGGTGGAGAGATTCACTGCAGCTGAGGTGACGATCCCCGGGCCCCAGAGCTGTCAGGTGGTCCACTTTCTTTCTCAGCCATCCCCACTCTTGCCAGCCGCCCATCTCCCCCCAACTCAGGGCCTCACGAAGGTCCAGGGGTGGGCGTGTAGCAGTGGGAGAACCTGTACTGGGGCAGGGGGAGTGTGGGATTACCTTACCCTTTGCTGCCTGTGTGGCTTTGGGCTAGCAGTTTTTTCTTCTATGATGATGACGTCAGCTGGGGCAGGGGCTGAGGTGCCTCTGACTGTGACATGCGTTAAGTCATAGGAGTCGTCAACACTACACCCAACACTCAGGCCTGTTCTCTCCTTGTCTCAGACTCTTGCAGGTAGAGAGGGGCAGACAGAATTGTGATCAGTTGAGGGCTAACTGAGCACCTACTATGTGCCGGGCACTAATTTAGACCCCGAGGATATATCAGTCAATGAAACGCAAAATCCTCTGGTCTCACGGAACTTACTTTGTAATTGGGAGAGAGAGACAATAGATAAATATAATAAAGAAAGGAATTACTTGGTACGTTAAAGGGTGAGAAATGAGAGGGGGGAATAGCAGAGCAGGGTAAAAGGATTAAGAAAACGGGACGCGGAGGTAGTTTGTGGTTTTAAATAGTGTGGCCATGAAGTGACATTTGGGCATCAACATGACAGAGATAAGGGACTGAGCCATATGGATACGTTGGGGAACAGCATTCCTGGAAGAGGGAATAGCCAGTGCTAAGCCTGTAAGGTGGGAACAAGCCTCGTATGTTTGAGGATCAGTGAGACCAGACTGGCTGGAGCAGAGTGAATAAGAGGGATAGGTCAGTGTCTGCTCCCATGGGAGAAACAGCCTCCTTATATTGGGGAACTGTACAACCAGGCACACTGTGACAAGAGTCTTAAGGGAGATGTATACAAAGGGAGAGGGAAACTTGGAAGCCAGAGATATCACCTCTTGCTCCAAGAACTCTCTGCCAGCCCAGCCCTCAAGGAGCTCACTGGGGAGGCAAGATGAGGAACTTCAATTGTTTCAGGATCTTCCAGGCTCTTCAAGTACAGCCCCCAGGCCCTTCATGTCCTTCCCCTAGGCTCTGCCCGACCCCTCACTTCTTTCTCCTTTGTCCTGACGCTAAGGCTGCCCTTTTCCTCTTCCTACCTTCTTGTGAGTTCATGTATCTGCCTCATGCCCTCTTTTTACCCAGCCAGCTCCTTCCCCTCCTCTGGGACTCAGGCTTGATGCCACCTCTCACAGGAAGCCTTCCTCGTACCCAAGGAGCCAGCTGCCCCAGCTTGGTCTCCCAGCATGCTGTGACATCTCTTGGCATGAAGGCGTTTCCCATTGCACTGCAAGCTTCCAGGGGAAGGGCAGGGATGGGCCTGGGCACCGCCTCAGCCACAGCCCCAGCCCTGGCACACTGCCTGGCATATGTAGGCACTTGCTAATGTGAGTAGATAATGAATTAATTAAGAAGAGGAAGGACGAAGGCTCAAGAAAGTGAGGAAAGGAATATTTACTTCCAGAGAGAAGAAGGTGATTGGAGAGAAACCGGGGGGATCACACTGTGAGGCAGGAGATAGGCGGGCAGAGTTGAGCAGATGTTCACATTTATTTTTCTCATTTCCTAGAGAGATAGATGAGCTCTACCTGCCAAAGTTTTCCATCTCTAGCAACTATAATCTGGAAGACACACTCCCCCAGCTGGGCATGAGTGAAGTGTTCACCTCGCAGGCTGATCTGTCAGGAATCACAGGGGCCAGGAACCTGGCAGTTACTCAGGTGAGTCTTTAAACTTAGGACAATTCATCCTCCGTATGGAAACTTGAATGATGAAAGCCAGGCAGACGTTTGGGTAATCTTATATTTGCATACATACCTGCATTTCTCATTATTCAAGCACCCTCCCTGGGACTCCACCAAGTCCAGGAAATCAAGGTAACAACTATCCAGGGGGCTGGTCCCTACCTTTCTGCAATATAATGTGAGCTGGTCCCGGGGAAGAGCCTGGAGTGGAATCAATGGTGGACCCCATCCCAGGCTCCACCTTTTACTGCCAATGGGGCAAATAATTGAAGTCCTCTACCTGTCAATTATTTCGTAGGTAAAATGGGGCGATAGGTCTTGGCTAGTGTGCAGGGCCTGGCAGAGCAGGTAAGAGGTTATAGGTAATAGCAATGGTTATAGGACGCTTGTCATCAAGATCACCAAGCATATGAGAGAATACCAGGGACCCTTGCATAGCAGTCCTAGAAACAGAGTAGTTGAAAAGTGGGTGGGGCAGTCAGGTGGGCAGCTGTCCACTCTCCTCTGCACCCCACCTTGCAAAGGGTGTGGCAATGGAAGGGCATGTGCGGAAAGGGCTGCATGGTCCAAGAATATGAAGCTATGTCTTATGCAAAGTAGCCCAGGGCCCCAAGAACATTTGAGTTGGGGCAGGAGAGGTGAAGAAAGCAGTGCCAGCCCATCCTGTGCCAACCACAGAGATGTCAGCATCAGCTGCTTCAAGAGGAAGGAAAAATGCCTCGACTTGCTCTCACTGCTGCCCCCTACAATAGCGGGCATTTGGGGAGCAGCATAGTCGGTGGGCTCAGACAGAGAAGGATCCAGGTCAGGGTGACCTGGGCAGGCCACTTACAGCCTGGAGCCTCAGTGTTCACATCTGCACCTCAGGACTGCGCAAAGCCGGTGACAGATTGTTGGGAGGAACAGACAAATTGAACAAATTGACGAGCACAGTGACAGGTCAGCAGTAGATGCTTGATAAATGTCAGTCCCCTCAGAGGCAGGAGGCAGTCTGCTTCTCTCCTGCTCACCCTGTCTCTGGTGGGTAATGCTCTGGTGTCCCCACAGGTGGTCCACAAGACTCTGATTGAAGTGGCCGAGACGGGCACGGAAGCAGCTGCCGCTACGGGAAACAAAGTTATGCTCTTGTCCGGAAAACTAGGCCCAATGACTATTGTGAATTTCAACAGGCCCTTTCTGTTATCCATACTCTCCAAAGACACCCAGAGCATTATGTTTCTTGTCAAAGTTGTCAACCCCAATCAAGCCTAGAGCTCTGTGCTGAGCGGTGGGACCCCTTGTTAAGGGTGCCCAGGTCTCTGCGTGCAGTCTGGCCTCTGTGCACAGAGGAGTTGGCATGTCTGGCCCTGCCTCCTCATTTTTGGGAAAGTGACAGTGACTTTGCCTGGTGGCTCCCATATGCAGGAAGCCTGTCGACTATTCAACCGGAGGCCCTGAGACTTCCCAACACCAATAAACCATCTTCCTTGGAAAGGTGTTTCCCTTGTGTCTTTCTACCCTGATCTGCCTGATTCATGCCCTGTAGCCACCTGTGGCCGACACTAAGCCCCCGACCTCCCACTTGGGTTCAGCCCCACCCCAGGCTCTGGGCCCCTCTGCCTTCATCTTCAGTAGCTCGGCCAGGACCAAGCCCACCTAGACCTCAGGCCCAGGACCAGCAGGGGAACCTGCTGCCCTCGTCCTACTTCTGTGGGCTCTCTGGTCCCCAGTTCCAGTGTCAACCTTTCCTTCCCCCAGGTTCTGTACACATGCTGACCCTTGCAGGGGCGCCCGACCCTGACCCCTTCTGACATAGTCCCTGGACTCCTCCTGCAGCTGAGCTGGGCCCTCCCCCTTCTAGGAGATCCCAGGTCAGCGCCCCAGCACTTCCAGTTTGGGGAGAGTGGCTACTTTCCAGGTTCCCAGTTCTGAGTCTTCCCCCTGACAGACGGTCCCCTGAACAACCAGAATGAGGATCCGGGAGTAAACGAGCAATAGACACACAACGGCAATAAAAGCGATCACTCCGTCATTGATTCCGCTGATGTCATCAGAAACTGTGTGACCTTCAGAAACAGCACAGGCAGTAATGATGACGTCAACAAGTGAATGCGTAGTTGAGATCTTTCTGCCAGGCAAGCTGCTGGGACCTCTACCCAGAATAACCCACTTAGTCCTCGTGATGTGATGGCCCTATGAGGCTGATGCTATTCTGAGTACCATGATATAGATGAGGAAACCGAGGAACAGAGGCGTGGTAATTTCCCCCAAGGCCACACAGGATGAGAGGCGCTTGCGGTTTGAGGTGTGAGAGCAGCATATTATCACAACCTGCTTAATGTCAGAGAAACTTTCTAAACCACAGAGCGATTCTGCCCTGAAAGGTTTTCACAGTGATGGCCGTCACGGGACTTAGAATCTGATGGGCAAGATAGGGCATGAAAAAAGGAAGCTGAGAGGACGGCACCAAACTCAGTTGGGGAAGTCAGGGAAGGCTTCCTGGCAGAGGTAACTTCTGTGCTGCAATCAGAAGAAGAGCAGAAGGTGGTCAAGTGAACAGACAGGAGAACGTTCTGGGCAGGAGAAAGAGTGATGGAGGCATTTTCAAAAAACCAAAAGCAGATGGGCAGCTCTGGAGCAGAGGCGGATGGGCTGCAGAGAGGGACAGTCTGTGATGGAGCCATTGGATCTCTGAGGGCCTGGAGGCTTTGTAAGGATTCTCTAATGGTTCCTTAGAGCCATTGGCAGTTTCAAAGAAATTTAAACAGAGAGTTGATAGAAGCAGATTTACATACTAGAAAAATGACTCTGGCTGCTGAGTAGAAGTGATTCAGGGTTCAGGAATAAGATGGGGGCTGGGCATTGAAGGGGCTGTTGCAGCAACTAGGGCAAAAATGGATCCCAACTGGAGGTGGAGAATGGGGATGAATCGAAGGCTATGAGAACTGATGCGACTTTCTGAGCAGGTGTAGGGAAGAAGGGAGAATAAACCGAATTTGGGTTAAGCTCCTGGTGGTAATGAAGAAAGAATTCCCTGAGAGAGGACACTCACGTGCTGGGAGGGGTAGGGTGGTGACTCATTCAGATTTGGACACACCCCAAACCCTGCTGTTCCTGGGAGACTGCCAAGGGATTTGTTCAGGAGCGAAATCTGGGCTGGAGGGGAGCAGTCAGGATTTGCCCCCCTGAGATGGGCGAGTGAGGGGGATGACTTCCCCCAAAATGAGTGCCATGGAGTCTGAAGAGAAGGCGCATCCTCCATTGAAAGGGTTGGCTAAGAAAGGGCAGCTCAGCAAGGAGAGTGACCAGAAAGAGAGGAGGGAGGAAAACTGAAGAAAAGTTGTCACCCCAAGACCAAGAGAAGAGTCACCAAGGGGACAGGGAGAGGACTTAGGGGGAAAGGAGTGAATGCATGGGAATGAGTGGGTCCGTGGGGTGTGGCAGTATCTCACAGTAGAGCAGTGGCTGCATTCACCCTTATTTCACTTAATTATGGCACTCAAGCGGAAGAACAGGGATGCTGGCACTTCGGATATACCAAAGAGAAGCCGTGAAGTCCTTCCTTTAAGTGAAACGGCGAAAGTTCTCAACATTAATAAGGAAAAAAATCATATGCTGAGGTTACTAAGATCTGAATGAATCTTCTATCCATGAAATTGTGACAAAGAAAGAAGAAACACGTGCTAGTTCTGCGGTCACACCTCAAAACACAAACACCTCATCACGGAAGCACTGTATCATCTCACATCACACAAAAAGGGGAAGGGTGAGTACAGGACAATGAGAGAGAAAGAGCGAGAGAGAGAAAGAGAGAGAGAGAGACCACATTCACATAACTTTTATAATAGTATATTATGATAATGGTTCTATTTTATTATTAGGTATTGTTGTTAATCTCTTACTGTGCTTACTTTATCAATCAAGCTTTATCATAGGTGTGGAAGTATAGGAGAAAGCATAATATATGTAGGGGTCAGTGCCACCTGCGGTTTCAGGTATCCACCGAGGGTCTTGGAACATATCGCCTGTGGATAAGAGAGGACGGCTGTATGAAAAATGCCACGTGGAGACCTTGTTTGAGTCCTAACTCAAACAAATCAACTGTAAACAAACATTTGGGAGCCAATTAAAAAAACGGTGACTTGAAATTTGGTGATATAAGGAATTATGGATTTTTTAAAAGGCGTGATACATGCTTTTGTGGCTAGGACTTTTTAAAAAATGTCTTATAGATTAAATGATGTGTAGAATTTATTTCAAATCAATCCAAAGGGGAAAGGGACGGGGTGGAAAAAATGAGATTAACCTCATGTTGATAATAACTGCAGCTGCTGATGGGTATGTGGGGGTTCATTATATCATTCTCTCTATTTTGTATATGTTTGAATTCTTCCATAATCCGAATTTGAAACAACAAACATCACCGAGGGCAGGATTGTGCTTTATTCCCCAGTAGTTAGTGCATCTTAATCAATTTGGATATGCCAAAGAGAATGAATGAATGAACGAATGAATGAATGAATGAATGAATGAATGAATGAATCTCATGATAGACCCCTGCTGAATTCTTCCTTGAATGAACATCAAGAGAAGAATTGAAGGGGCCAGCCTGGTGGCTCAGGCGGTTGGAGCTCCATGCTCCTAACTCCAAAGGCTGCCGGTTTGATTCCCACATGGGCCAGTAGGCGTTCAACCACAAGGTTGCCAGTTCAACTCCTCGAGTCCCGTAAGGGATGGTGGGCTGCGTCCCCTGCAACTAAGATTGAACACGGCACCTTGAGCTGAGCTGCCTCCCGGATGGCTCAGTTGGTTGGAGCGCCTCCTCTCAACCACAAGGTTGCCGGTTCGACTCCCTCAAGGGATGGTGGTCTGTGCCCCCTGCAACTAACAGTGGCAACTGGACCTGGAGCTGAGCTGCGCCCTCCACAACTAAGACTGAAAGGACAACAACTTGAAGCTGAACGGCACCCTCCACAACTAAGATTGAAAGGACAACAACTTGACTTGGAAAAAAGTCCTGGAAGTACACACTGTTCCCCAATAAAGTCCTGTACCCCTTCCCCAATAAAATATTTGAAAAAAAAGAAGAGAAGAATTGAAGATTCTGAGATGTAAGCAAGAAGTTACTGTATGGGTGTTTGTGTCCAGACAGTGGATGAGGAGAGTAAGAATAAAGTAATAATAAACAAATCTGGGAGAAAATTAAGTCTGGGTCACATCGATTAACCCATGTAAACTCTGTCTCTGCACTCAATCGGTAGGCCACATTTGTGATTCCCTGCTGGCACTCAGGAAAGAGAAGGTATCTGAGTTGCAAAAGTTTGGCAAATACTCTTTCTGTTGAGTACATATTAACTTTTCTGTTCATGCTGCTTCAAAGTGGAGAGTTCTATTGATGTTCCTGAAGAACTAGTCATTACAATTGAAAAGCACTATATGCAAAATGAATAAGCAATCGTGACGTTTTAAAATCATAACCCAAGCTCCTTGGGGGCAAGAAACTGTGACTTGGGCTGCGTTCCTGCCATGAGCACGGTGTCTGGCAGGCAGTAGTATCCACAGATGCGTGTTGGATGAAAGAACGAAACCAGGAGAGGCTAGAGCATTGCTGCAATTAGCTCAGCCTTTTACTGGTACTAGTTTTAAAGAACGTCCATGGACGTCACTAGCTTTAATCTACATGGCCACATTGAGCCGTAATGAGGGCAAAGGAGGAAACTGAGACCCAGGAGAGTGTCAGTCTGCAAAAGTGGTGGAATTGAGACACCCCAGGACACCAGCCCCAGTGGCAGAGTCCCAGCATGCTCCAGCTCTCTTGCTTCTCCGTGCATGGATTTCACACAACCCGAATTGAGGGGGAGGGTTGTTTTCCTTGCTGTTGGTTGTGCTGAAGGTGGACGTTGGGCCAAGGGCAGCCAGTCTGTGTTAATCCCAGAAGTCCAGCCTGTCACAATCCTCCCCGCAGGGACAAACTTCTGTGCCAAGGGCCATGAATACCGGCTGAATCTCCCCAACTTCTTTGAAGGCTCATAGGAAGCATTTGATTTCAGGTGAGTGTGGGGCTGTGGCTAGGGCTAGAGTCAAGGACCCCTAGCCATCTTGGTAAACCTGCCACTAGTTATTTCATCATGAGACACACATGTGCATGCGCTCGCGCACACACACACACACACACAGGGGCATGCATACACACATATATACACACATGGACCCCTCCTGCTCTAAGAGCTGCACATACGAACAACTGTCTGGAGTGATACTGGCTCACTCTGTCTCCGTGACCTTGAGCCTGGTCTTCCCTCTGCTGAAACCCCTTTCCTGGCTCTTCCTGATCCATTTTCCAGTCTCAGCTCAGGGGCCACCTCCTCCAAGAAGCCGTCCAGGAACTCTGCCTCCTGCAGGCCCCCCATCCAACCTGTGTAAGCAATTACCTCTGACTGCCATTGCTCGGGGGAGCTATAATTAGCTCTCTGTATTTCCATTTCCCACAATGGTTGGGGAGCTCCTTTCAGACAGGGCCCAGGCTGTCAGTTTCTCATGCTCTGACTGCGGAATGTTTGTTGAATGAGTCAGCAAGTGAATGAACAAGGTTCTCTTTGGGCCTCAGTTTTCCCATCTGTACAATGCTTGAAGTGGTTCACAGCCTCTTGTCAGCTCAAGAGCTATGGTACTGGGGACTTGGCCGTGCTGCTCATACTGCTCTGCAGGACTTCTGTATGTCTGTCCCCAGTAAACCCGAAACCCCTGAGGGAGCAGTGATCTCATCCATCTTGTATCCCCAGCATGAAGCTCAAATCCTGACACAGACTTTTTGTCAATACTTGTTCAGTGAATGAATGAATGTTAAATGTAATAAGGAAATGAACTTTCATAAACTTTTCATCAAAGCCAAGATATTCACTAAAGCAAATTCCCAGTCAAATAGACAAATGAAGATGTGTCCACTTTGTGCTGATAAATAAACAATACAGAGCAAACCTTAACTGATGAGCCTTTCCTTGAGGCTGAGTTTCAGTTGCTTCTTCCCTTTACGGACAAGAGAACTCAAGTTTAGAAAGGTCTAGGACTGCCCAAGATCACAGGGAAAATCAGAGGCAGGGTGGAGTGGGCTGATGATGATTCATTCTGTCAATAATTACCGAAGCCCAGAGTAGACAAATGGGGTCCAGAGGATTGTGGCGGGGGGCTAGGAATGGTCCTATGTTAGGGGTGGAGTTCCAGAGGACAAGGGACGTGCTTGTGTTCCAGGGGGTAGGCTGAAGCCCTGGGAGCCCCTGGAGCATTTGTCCTTTCAACAAACTCGGACTGAGTGTCCAGTCTGTGCTGAGCATTAGGAATCGAGCAGGGAATAACACAGACAGAATATCTGCCCTCATGGAACTTACCTTCTAGTGGAGAAGCCAGACAAATATGTGATATCATTCCAGATGGACATAAGAAAAATAAAGCAGGGTGTGGAGTGGCAAACACAGAGGACTGGCCTCTTTGAGGAGGTGACCTTTGAGTAGAGAACTGAGTGAAGTGAGGGAGGGAGCCATGCAAAGGACTAGAGAAAGGCTGTTCTGGGCAGCCATCAGGAAGTGCAAAGGTCCTGAGGCAGGAATGAGTTTACTAAATTCTAGAATAGCAAGAAGGCCAGGGTGGTTAGAGCAGAGGGAGCGCGGGGAAGGAATGTCAGAGATGAGGTCAGAAGGTTGGCAAGGACCGGATCATGTGGGGCCTCTAAGGGGTACGGGGCCTCTAAGGGGTACGGGGTTTCTCCTAGGTGTGAAGGGAGCCACTGCAGGTCTTGAGCAGAAAGTGAACAAACCTTTAAATCTTAGCCTTGTAAAAAGATCACAGTGGCTCCCTTAGAGCCAAGGGTCAGCTTAGGCCCTTACTAAATAAATTCTAGGGTTCCACTGAGATTTGCTGAGTTGGAATCACTGGAGGGAAGGTGTCAAGTTTGCCCGGGTAATAATATCTGCTGTTTCCTGGAGGCTTGTCCTATGCCAGGCCCTGGGCAGGGTCAGCTTGGTGCAAAATCACTTTGAATTTCTACAACCCTGTGACACGGGGGTTCATCGCACCAAGCCACAGAAAGGAA
This sequence comes from Rhinolophus hipposideros, assembly GCF_964194185.1. Lineage (NCBI taxonomy): Eukaryota > Metazoa > Chordata > Mammalia > Chiroptera > Rhinolophidae > Rhinolophus > Rhinolophus hipposideros. The sequence goes on from NC_138051.1 coordinate 94,098,817, forward strand.
GCGGAGTCCCCAAGAGGTAAAGTGACTTGATAGGATTGCTAGGCTCCTATGTAGTGGCAGAGGCTGAGCTGGGCCCAGGTTGCCAGGACTCCTCCTAGCACCAGGAGGTGCTTCTTGCACCTTTCCTCCTCAGGAGCCATCTGCAAGTCCAAATGCAGGGATGAGAAACAGGCTCAGAGGGGCTAAGCGCATGTTCAAGGTCATGGCCTGGAATACGGTGGAGGCAGGATGTGAAGAAAGGTCAGCTGGAGGAGAGGCTCTGAGTTTGTCAGATGAGACCAATTCTGTATGTGTGAGCAGGAAGTAGCAGGGATGGAAAGGAGGGGACACAATGGAGCCCCCCCCCCTCAGAGGGCAGAGGGGCCCCTCCCAAGCCACAGAAGCAGGTGGAAAAGACTCAGCTGACTGGAGAGCTGTGCCACCTCCAGAACCCAGAATCACTGTCCCTGGGGGAAAGCAGAGCCCCCACATACACCGTGGGACCAGGGACCTCCCAGCAGGGGTACAGTGTATATGTCTGCTTGGGTGTTCCTCTCATCTCACCATGAATCCACCTCCTGCCCAGGCTTTGGGTTCAAGTCATGACTCCACCACCTGCCAGCTGCTTGACCTTGGGCAAGTTACTTAACCTTTCCAAGCCTCTGTTCTCTTACCTGTCAAATGGGAATGTAAAAACAGTGCCTCCCCCCACTGGGCTGTGGTGAGGGTGGAAAGGGGACATGCCTGGGGAGCATTTGCACAGTGCCTGGCGCACAGCACATGCTCCATGAATATCATCGATTACTATCGGTCATTGTTACTGTTGTTGTTTCTGCCGTGCCCTTGTTTCCAGACCCAGAACACCAGGGGATGGAGGCCTCACGGTGGTGGCTGCTGGTCCCTGCACTCATGGCTGTGATTCATTGTCTGGGCCTGGTTAACCAAGAAGATTCTGATCCCATCGACCCCAACCCCCTGGACAGCCCTGCCAGGCCTGCCCTGCCCTGCCACAAACTTTCCGTGAGCAACATCGACTTTGCCTTCAACCTCTACAGACAGTTGGCTTTGGAGGCCCCCGGAGAGAACATTCTATTCTCCCCAGCGAGCATCTCCTTGGCCTTGGCTATGCTCCTCTTTGAAGCCCCAGCAGCCAGCAGAGCCCAACTCCTGGAAGGCCTGGGGTTCAACCTCACCATGGTGTCCGAGGCTGAGATCCAGGAGGGTTTCCAAGATCTGCTGCTCAGGCTCCCTGTGCAGGAACCCTGGCTCCTCCTGACTGTGGGCCAGCGCTGGTTCAACAGCCTGGACCCAGTGGGGGCCCAGAAGTGCATCCACGAGTATATAGAGAAGCAGACTCAGGGGAAACTTGGGGCATGGGTGGAGGAGCTGAGGAATGAAGCTGCAGCAGTCCTGGTGAGTCACATGCTCCTCAGAGGTAAGAAAGACTATATCCAATGTGGAATCACCTTCTGGGAACTGGGGTTCCAATCACAGTGCAGACCTGCTGCCCACAGCATCTGGGAAGCCTCCTCTGCTGACTTAGGTATAAGAGGTACTCTTACATCTCGGGGTCTGCCCACTGATATGTCTGCTTGAATACCTCAAGTGATGGGGAACACATTACCTGTTCCATTTTAATGCTTCCTGTTGAATTTTTTCAAAGAAAGCTTTTTCCAACTTCAGTACTCCCTGGAGGGCTTGTTTAAAATGCAAGTATCTTGCACTTATCCCCAGGAGATTCTGATTTATGGGATAGGCAAGTCAGGGACCCAAGACCCTGCATTTAAGGAAGCTATGTGTCCTTCCCTCCGCCCCCCGGCAGATGATTCTGCTGCAGGACAGCTATCATCTCCACTTTGAATAACCCTGTAAGCAACACTGAATCTAGGTGCATGAGTCCCTTCTTCTCACAGGTCCCAGAAGGCAGGGATTAGAGCAGGAAGACCCCAAGGCAGGAGATCTTTTGTTTTTCCAAAAGAGCCAATAAGGTGTTTGCCACTCTTTAGCACAGTCACCTCCGTGGCATTCTCACTCCCAGGGCATTGTCATCCTCAGGATACTGTCAATCCCCCAGGGCCACTCACCCCCAGGGGGCACTACCATCCCCAAGGCACTGTCAACCCCAGGGCACTGTCACTCCAGGGAACTGCCACCCCTAGGACATTGTCACCTGTAGGGACCTCTAATCCCCCAGGGCACTGTCACCCCCAAGGCATCTCAGCAGGTAGCTCCAGTCCTCACATTTGTACAGTGCTTTCCCAGTCTCGAGGGGCATCACACTCATTCCCTCATTTGACCGTCTCACCTATATAAAGAAAATAAAGCCAAGAGTAATGTTCCCATTTTACAGATGAGAAGACAAATTTTATTTAAAAAAAGAAAAGCTGTTTTCTTGAGCCAGTAAGGCATAATTCAAATATATGTCTGTGAAGATTTATCATATGTTTTATGTAAGCGTGTTTGCACACACACACTCTCTCTCTCTAAATACAAAGTCCCTATTATCATGCCAGTCACTGTGCGTATTTAATTTTTTTGAATTCTCTTCACAACTCATTAAGGTGGATATTATTATGTCCACTTGAGAGATGGGAAAACTGAGGCACAATGTTAGCTAACTTGCCCTAGATGTCAAAGCCAGTCACTGCCTTGCCCTCAGATCCACACCAGCATTCAGAGTAGTTTGTACCATAGTCATACATTTTGTTTTTAGAATTAATCACCCTGGCAGAGGTTGAGACCAGTGAGTGAAATAGTATTGATACTATCATAACACTGTCATGTTGTTGTGATACAATTCAACCCGACTTTACAACGAGGAGACAAAAGCTCAGGGCGGTCAGAGGCTCAGCCCCCAGGGTCGCACAGGTAATAAAGGAAGGAGAGTTATGGAGCTGGGCTTGGCTTCCGGAGGGCAGACTCCCCATGCCCACAGGCCGCCTGAGCCCATTCTCCGTTCTTTCCAAGGGTGATAGCGGGATTTCTCTCCCCTTCAGCTGGGTGGGCGCAACCCTTTGACCCGGGCGCCACCAGCCCGAAGGAGTTCTTTGTGGGTGAGCACAGGGCCGTGCAGGTGCCCATGATGAAGCAGAAGGCCCGGCACCGCTTCCTGCACGACCCCGAGCTGCAGTGCACGGTGCTGCAGATGGGCCACGCCGGGAACGCCACCACCTTCTTCGTCTTCCCCAACCGGGGCAAGCTGGCGCAGCTGGAAGACGCCCTGCTGCCCGAAACACTGATCAAGTGGGACAGCTTGCTCAGGACCAGGTAGATTGCTCACGGCAGCGTCCTGGGGAGGCGGACCCCATCTCCTCGCTCCGTCACCACTCAGCCCCCTCAAGGATGGTCACCCCCAACACACTGTCACCTGCCAGGGCACTGTCACCCCCGTGGCATCATCTCCCAGGGCATTGGCATGCTCAGGTCACCCCCAGGGTACTGTCACCCATGAGGAACTGTCACCCCAGGGCCTCCCTGAAGGTTTCAGGGTGGGGCCCAGGCCAGCACACTGGACCAGGAGACTAGAGGCTGCTTTTAGTCGCAGCTTTCCTGCCCACCTGCATGGCCCCGACAGACTGGAGCTCCAGCCCTTAAACAGTGAGGGAGGCAAAGTAGCTCAGGATAGATGTTGAATGGAGGACAGCGTGCGTTTTAGAAACCTGTCTCCCCCTTGGAGAGGAGGGCCTGGAGGAGCAAAGATACCAGAGGCAGGAAAGAGGGTGAGAAGGCTGCAGGCCTGGGGCTGGCTAGAGGGTGGAGGCTGGAGCCTGCAGAGGCCCATGTGGAATGCAGGGGCCCTTTCGGGGTCTCAACAGCAAACCAATTCTGTCTCTCCACAGAGAACTCGATTTCCATTTCCCCAAATTTTCCATTTCCAGCACCTCCAGGCTGGAGCTGGTCCTCCCACGAGTGATTGTGTGGGGAGATCTCCCTGGGCAGCTGGGACTGAACATCTCTAAGGTAAGTTGGCAATCAGGTTTCGGGGTGGTGGTGGAGTCTCAGTGTCTCTTGGCAATTACTGGAAGGAGATGTCCAGTATCTCCTTAAAGACGGGCGGTGCCATCTTCTATAACTTTGCAAGCTACTATTTGCTTCTCTGCATTTCTTCCACATTATTACACACCTACTACCACAAGGCACTGGGGGTCCCAGGGGAACAAGTCCCCATTCCTGCCCTTGGATGACAGATAAGGAAAGGGAAAGTGGTGACAGATGCTCCCCCCATCAAGGTTGGAAGAGCAGAGAAAGCTCCGGGAAGGTCATTCCTGATCTCGGGCCTGAAGGACAAGCTGTGTAAAGAAGGGGCTGAGAGGGGACATGGGGACAGCCTGGGGAGGAGAGGCTGGTGTCTCAGGGAAATAAGCGACCCTCATTTGGGTGGAGCAGAGGCCCTGGAGGACCCTGGAAGCCATTCTGATGACTTGGGACTGCATCGTAAGGTGAAATGGGACGGACTCAGGGCTTTAAAGCATGATCGTATTTGTGCTCTGGTAAGATCTTTGGAGGGACACAAGTCAGACTAGGCTCTAGGTACAGAGAATGGAGGGAAATGTCACAGAAGGGGAAAATGAGGGCTGACAGCAAATTGGGGAGCACGGGGAGGAGTAGAGCTCGTAGCTCACAGGGACATCAGCCTTACCGCCCGTCCCACACTCGTTGGACATTCACTGAGCACCACTGTATGCCAGGCACCATGATAGCACCTTGCAGTACACTGATGAGGTAAGTGCTGTCATCCCCATTTCCTAGATGAAGAAACTGAGGTTTGGAGAGGCTAAGGAAATCACCCTAGGTGATGACTGTTAGTATCGAGCCAGCCCTGAAGCCAAGTCAGATCATTTGACACCGAAGGCCTGCATTGTTTTTCTCCAAAAGCACTGGGTCCCTGTGGCCTCCAGTTTCACAGACATCCTAGAAGGGACAGTGGAGGGTGGATGAGGGAGTGTGGGCTTTGAGGTCAAACAGATTGGAGTCTGAACTCACCTTGTCCCGTCCTAGCTGTGTGACCTAGGCAGGCCACACCACCTTGCTGAGCCTCTCTTGCTTCATTGGGTAATTGGGGGCCCTGGGCCCCACCTGAGAAGGGAAACCACCTGTCCAAGATCACGTCACCCAGGAACGTGTAGAACCAGATCCTCTGACCTCAGGTTAAATGATTTTCCACAGACAGCAGTGGTAATAAAAGCGATGTGATGGTAGAGTGAGGGCTTACTAGGTCCCAGACATAGCTTCAGTTCAAGGACAGAAGTGAATAGAACGCGTTATAATCTAGCGCATTGGATGGGAAAGCACAGCAATAAAGAAACAAATAGATGTGTGACATACCGGATGGTGGTTAAGTCCCACAATCCAAAGTGTAAATAGAAGGATGGGTGACCGGGTAAGTGAAGAGATGGTTAAGTATAGAATTAGGTAAAGGAACAGAAAAAAAAAATGGTACAAAATTAAGACCTAGTTGGTCCCTTCTATGCAGTCAATTAATGATTCTAGAATTTTCCTTGCAGATCACTCACATGGCTGCAATGACTCTGGATGAGGAGGGCTCAGAGGCTGCTGCTGCCACCAGCATCCAGCTCACTCCCAGGCCTCACCCCGAACTTAACCCCACACCCCGTCCCAGCACTGAGTTCAATCGGCCCTTCCTGGTGATGACTTTCCACACCGAAACAGGAAGCATGCTTTTCCTGGGGAAGATTGTAAACCCGCTGGGGTAATGCTCCCTCAGACATGCTGGGCAACCCCAAAAGAACAAAGTAGGGGACCACTCTGGGTGCCCTACTCTGGGGACTGAGTCAGCATTGTGTGGCCCTGAAGACATCCTCGGGCTACCCAGGATTACGTTTCTTCATCTAGAAATTAAATGGGAAATATTTTGAAGCGGTGATGATGGCAGCTCCTCTTGTACAAGCTTTATGCAGCCATGAAATAACCACTGAGCCATGTGCCAGGCGCTTCGGTGGCAGAATTAGGTTTCAGATATCACATATACCCTGTTTTTTGTGTGTGATTCTCATGGGGGCCTATGGGCTGAGGGTAGTAAGGGGGGAACCAAGGTTGTGCTGTGGAGTGAACATCTAGGTGCTTTATATATTTTATCTCATTTCAAAATTAATTCCCAAAACAACCCAACATGGTAAGTATTACGTTGAACCATATGAAATTGATTATGTTTGGCCTTCTTTTTTTTACCCACAAAAAAGGGCAACTTCATATGGTTCCACCTAACATTATTTCTCCCTTGTCACGGCTGAGGCTCAGAGCTTACAACACATGTGAAAGGTCACTCAGTAAGTAACATAGCTGGGATTCAGGTGTGTTTTATTTCAAAGCCTAGACTCTTTTCCTCCGCATCCATTTTGCTATACCGGTGATTCTCAGACTTGTTTGTGTGTACAAATCCGCTGGCATCTGGTGAAAAGGCAGGTTGCGATTCAGTAGTGCTGGGCCTGAAGTCCAGCTGAGGCTGCTGGTTGGGTCACCACAGTCGGAGTGGCTGGTACGAAATTCTCCTATCTCCAGGCCCCAAGGAGGGTTTGAGTTGGTGTGTTCAGCCGTGAGAGTAGTGCTGGCCCCTCAGTGCATTCGTGAGGTGGAGCGCGATTTGGGCAATATCTTTTCGAAGACCGTAGACAAACCTTGCTTTAGGGTCACCTATTAATGAGCATCCTGAGAGAAAAGAAATGTCCTCAGTGAAGGCTATTCGCCCATTCTAGGCATCTCATGGGGGCTTGTAACTGTCTGTGGCCTGTGGTCCCTGTCAGTCACTGTAATTGGGACGCTGTCCGCTGGCTCCTGTCCCTGCGTCTTCACCGGCACAGAAGGGAGTCACACAGGCTTTGGATCCAGACACTCCCGAGACCAAATCTTGCCCTCAACTCTCTCTAAATGCCCACCTGAAACAGTCACACACATGGCAGGCAGACACAAAGGTCATGCTGAACGCTAGACAAGGGGCATGTTAACGGGTGATCCCATCTAAATTCATTTTACATTTACTGCCAGAGATAAAACTTCCTGGTTTGTTTTCCTCTTCTTAAGAGAGACGATGTCCACAAGCCCCAATGTGTCAGGAAAGTTAGCTTCCAAAGAAGGGGGAGTCTTGGAGTCACAGAGTATCCCCTGAAAAAGAGGGGTGAGCAGCCCCAAAGTACTGGAACATGATGTGTTTTAACTTTTGGTTTTGAGAGTTGACCACAGGGAACCCCAACTCAAATGCCTACGGGCCAGGTGGGCAGTCAGCCAGGATTAGGGGAAAAACAACAGCACAAGTCCAGTAGCAGAAGTCGGCGGACTTTGGTATTGGGGAAGCATAAGGAATGGTGGGGACTGCGGTAAACTGGAGAGTGGGGCCTCATCTAAAGGCCCCACTCCAGCCAACAGGATGGGGGCAAGGGAAAAGGAAGGGCAAACCTACTCCTTTTAAAGGTACAACACTTGAATTGTACATGTCTTTTCAACTCATATCCTATTGGCCAGAACCTAGTCACATGGTGTGCCAACCTGCAAGAGAGGAAGAGAAATGTCGTTTCTCTTGGGTGACCATGTGCCTACCCCCAAATTGGGGGTACTTACTTTAGTAGAAAGGATGATTGGTTATGGGGGAGCCTCTGCCTAAGCTCCTGCCAACCTCGGTTGGACATTGCCTTGCAGAAAGATGTCCCAGGGTTGCTGGTATTTCAAGTTTTAAGAGAAACTAAAAAGCCAGGTTTTTATGTGAAAATGTTTCCATTTTTGCATGTTGACAACAAATTCAATTTTAAAAAAGTTCCTAGCAGCCAACAGCGTGTAGAGTAAATGAAGCATGTGATGGGTCCGGAAGGCAGCTGAGAAGAGTGAAGGGAGTTGTGCAGGTTCCCTAAGCCTGGTGCTAGGAACTCAGTTAAAACCCAGCCCCGGGGTATGACTCATTCTTTAGATTCTTTTTGTCAATAGAGCCAATTTATATGAAGATCATTATTACAATGACAACGTCAGTGATTTTGCTGAAATGAAAACAAACACAAATGTTCCAGAAAATATATAAAGATTTGTGACTTATAGATGTGTGTAGTTTATTTTTCATGTAAACATTATTGGCCCATGAACAGACACCCCGACACATGCAATGATAATTAAATTCAGTCATTTTTGCTATCTTTCTGATTTTCAGTCATTCAAAACTGTATCTGGGGCCAGCCCTGTGACTCAGGTGGTTGGAGCTCCGTGCTCCTAACTCCAAAGGCTGCCGGTTCGATTCCCACATGGGCCAGTGGGCTCTCAACCACAAGGTTGCCAGTTCAACTCCTTGAGTCCCACAGGGATGGTGGGCTCCGCCCCCTGCAACTAAGATTGAACACGGCACCTTGAGCTGAGCTACTGCTGAGCTCCCAGATGGCTCAGTTGGTTGGAGCGCATCCTCTCAATCATAAGGTTGCCGGTTCAACTCCCGCAAAGGATGGTGGGCAGCACCCCTGCAACTAACAACAGCAACTGGACCTGGAGCTGAGCTGCGCCCTCCACAACTAAGACTGAACGGACAACAACTTGACTTGGGAAAATGTCCTGGAAGTACACACTGTTCCCCAATAAAGTCCTGTTCCCCTTCCCCAATAAAATCTTTAAAAAGAAAAAAAACCAACGGTATCTGTATACAGAATTTTCAGTTTTATTGTTGTGAAGGTATTGTTTTTGAAGGAAGGCATTTTATCTAGCAGTTTGTTTCAGCTTGAGTGATCGGCCATTCCCACGTATTCCTGAGTCACCCTGAGCCCTCTGAGAGGGAGTGCAGTGCTGGTGTCTGGCCCAGTGCACCCCACCTCCTCCCTTCTGGGTTGAAGGCACTCGGTCCTGTTTGCCCCTCCGATTTGACCACCCCTCTTTCTCTATCCACAGCCTGAGGGATGATCTGGCCCAGCATGAACTCAGGCGTCCATAACACCAAAGCCGGGAGGGGACCTCTGGTGGGATGGTGATGTGAGCTCTTGGTCCTGTGACCCAAAAGTCCTGCAGCAAGGAAGCAAAGACTTGCTGGCCCTCTGGGACAAGCAAGCACACCAGCAGCACGGGTCTTTTGGGGGTAGGTCATCCTGCCCCACCCGGGAGAGCCTGACAAGTCCCTGCCTTCGAGGAGCTCACGTGGAGCTGTGCACAACCAGGCAGGATGTCAGACAGCCATGCTTATGATGGAGGGCGCATCAAAGACAGATTTAGCTTGACAAGGAGGAGGGGGAGGCAGGCTCTGCAAGCCACCAGTCCTTGGTGCTAGCTAGCCATCAGCTGTGTGACTATGAGCCAATACGAGTACACCTGTAAAATGGAGGCTATATGATGATGACCCCCTCATAGGCGCCGTTTCAGAACCTGACACCTTCATTTAGTCCTCACTACAACCCTGTGAGGGACTGTGCTGGGATGTGGGGGCGCTCCTCGTGTTTTACAATGGAGCAAACTCAGGGACACAGGCTTTAAGTTATGCCCTCCTCTGAGTTCCCCAAATGGAAGCAATGTCTGCCCTGAATCCCTCAGTGCCCCCCACGCCTCTACCGAGCCTTGACCACTCCCTGGCAGGATGTTGGTTTTAGTCTCCACCTCTCATGCCTACAGCAGACGGGACCACAGCTGAGCCACCTCTGGGTCTTTCAGGGATCTGAGGCAGTGCGTAGGCCGGGGTGGGCAATCAGGCAGTGCCATCTGGACTCCTGGCAGACCTGGGCTGTCCCCACGTAGGAACAGAAGTCAGACAGATGGAAGTCGAGAAGAGAGTGATGGAGGTATTAACACAGCCCTCTGCTGTTCTTACACACACACACACACACACACACACACACACACACACACACGACAAGCAGGCTGGGGCAAGAGGGAAAGCAGAACCCCAGGGACAGCCGCAGAGAAAGGCAGCAGGAAGACAGGAGAGAAAATTTCACAGACTCCCAAAATAGAGCAAGAAATTGTTTCCAGAGGCAGATTGGAGCTGGGCCCCTGGCCCCTATAGCCCCGTCACTTAGTGGGTCTAGAGGTCTCCATGCAGCTGCCAGGACCGGGAAGAGGTGGGGGGCAGGCAGGAGTGCATGAGGCCTGCTGGAGAAAATCTCCCCAAACCAGGCTTGGCATCCGGGCCTGTGATTGCCCTGAGCCTGGGGGAGGGGTAGCAGAGAAAAGTGGTCCAATATGGTTGGGCCACATGTACACCGTAGATGCCCATCTGCTCATTATGAGAGGCCAGGCAGGTAACCTGAGAGCCCCGAAGCTGTGGCCCTTAGAACCAGGCCGTCCCTAAGCAGGGGGGTCAGTCTGCTGGATCTGGGGTTGGCAAAGCCAAAGCACGAAAAGCTCACGTGGCACTCGCTCTAGAGGATGGCAGTGTGAAGTGAGGGGACCCAGCTGCATTCCTCCTTTTTTGTTCTCTTTTATCACAGTGGGAACATTTATCCTTTTAGCAAAATTTTAAGTGTACAATACAGTATTGTTAACCATCGGCATAATATTGTACAGCAGAAATCTAGAACTTTTCCATCTTGCATAGCTACTTTATAGCCACTGAATAACTATTCCCCTTTTTCCCCTCCCCCAGCCCCCGGCAACCACCATTCTATTCTTTGCTTCTATGAGTTCGGTTACTTTAGATACTTCACATAAACGGTATCACACAGGATTTGTCCTTCTGTGACTGGCTTATTTCACACAGTGTAATGTCCCCCAGGTCCATCCATGTTGCCACATATTCCAAATTTCCTTCTTTTTGAAGGCCAAACAATACTCCATTGTATGTATAAAGTGAAAAAGAAAACTTATAGATGGGAGAAAATATTCACAAACCATGTATCTGATAAGAGATCAGTATCCAAAATACATACAGAAGTCTTACAACTCAATAGCAAAAACCACAAATAACCCTATTTTAAAAAGGGACAAAGGACTTGGATAGACATTTCTCCAAAAAAGACACACAAATGGCCAACAGGCATATGAGAAGATACTCAATGTCACCAGCCGTCAGGGAAATGCAAATAAAACTACTACAAAATATCACCCACATCTCTTAGGATGACATTATCAAAAAAAATAATAATAAGTATTGGCAAGAATTTGGAGAAATTGGAACCCTCGTACACCATTGGTGGGAGTGTAAAATGGTGCAGCTGCTATGAAAAGCAGTCTGGAGGTTTCTCAATAAAGTAAAAATGGAATTAGCATATGATTCAGCAATCCCACCTTTGGAGAGTGTATATACATATATATATACATTCCCCAAAGGGCTGAAATTAAGATGTCAAAGAGGTTTACATGCGCATGGTCAAGGGATGAACGGTTAACAAATTCCTCATTCTTTTCCTCTTTTAGTCTTCATCGTCCAATGTTAGAGCAGGAAACGATCCCAAGAGCATTGAGTCCTGTGTTTTCCAAATAATGCTTCTGCACGGGGAGGACAACAGAGGGGGCCAGAGGGTGGGACTGGGTGGCCCCCGTCCTGCTTGAAGCTGGTGGTTCTCCTCCGTGTTCTTGAAATAAGATTTCAACTGAGATAGAGATTGCACTGCTAAAAATATTTAAAATGTAAACAATTCTAATGACATCATATCATATAACCTATTATTTCCTCAGGGAGCAGAAAGTGGCTGGTAATATCCCAAGGACTCATGGCTGGTGTGGAGCACATGGGCCTGAGTCAGGCAGCCCTGGGTGCTCTCTCTCTCTCTCTCTCTCTCTCTCTCTCTCTCTCTCTCTCTCTTGCTCTCGCTCTCGCTCTCTCTCTTGCTCTCTGTGTCTCTCTCTCTGTCTCTCTCTCTCTCTCTCCTGCCCCCTTTTAGCTGCATAACCTTGGGCAAGTTGCAGAACTGGCTTCACACACCCCCCCTTGTAAAAGGGGGTAATGCAGGGCCTCCTTCATGGAGGTGGTAACAGGGTCCATGAGCTGCTAAACCTAAAGCACTTCGGAGCATGCCTGCACAGCAGCCTCAAGAAGCATCGCTGCTGTTACCTGGCTGGGGCCCTGGTCTCAGCTCAACCACCAACACCTCACATCCTCTCACTTTCCCGCTCTCTCCTCATCTTCTCCGCAAGATCATTCGTCCAAAGCAGGAGTTCTTCACCTTGGCTGCACAACAAAATCATCTGGGAAGGTTTGAAAGGGTGTTGACCCTCAGGCCTCACTCCCATGGTTTCTGACGTCATTGGTCTGGAAGAGGCCTAGACACCAGTGCTTTTTCAAAGTTCCCTTAGTGAATCTCATATGCAACCAGAGTTGAGAACCACTCTTCTACCTAATTTTCAGCCCTGTGTCTAGCTCTAAAACTCTGTAGACTGGACTCACTTTATTCCAAAAATATTTGCTAAAACACCTAATAGGTTTCAAGCACTCTTAGGTGTTAGATCTCTGGCCCAGTGATGGCTTCATTCGTTTCACCGCCTGGTAAATTAAGCCTGATGTGGCTTATTAATCTGGGAGTTTTCAAGTAAGATACTTTTTTAACTTGACATTAACTTGTCTCCATCTTGCCAACTTTCCAAATAAACACACTTTGTAAATAACAACCATATAGCTCAAGTTTATTGCCCTGTTTGAGCTATATAAGTTAAACAAGGGAATGAAAATGTCTTTGAGCAACTCTAACGTACCCTTATGTTATGTTAACATTTTGGTCATACCTATTCCACTCTATCTTCGCCTCCAGTTTAATGATTTTAAAAGAGTTTTGAGAAATCAATGATTTTCACACATACAAAGAGGGGAAAGAGAGATCAGAAAAGGGAGAGGAAAAAAGAGAAGGAAAGAAGGAAGGAAAGAAGGAAGGAAGGAAGGAAAGAAGGAAGGAAGGAAGGAAGGAAGGAAGGAAGGAAGGAAGGAAGGAAGGAAGGAAGGAAAGAAGGGAGGGAGGGAGGCAGGGAGGAAGGACTCCTTTTCATATAATAGCAATAATTATGACAAATAAAGTAGTCAGGAACACACTTGAGAAATGTGCAAGCTCTAGATGGAGAAAAAATGTAAATTCTGTCCAAGAACACAAAGAGAGTAAATTCTCTGTGACTCTTTAGGAACTGATAGGGAAAGATCCCCAAAATATATTGCTAAGCACATGAAAAGAGGGGGTGCAAAACAATGTGATTATAATGCTGCCATCTGTATATGAATAAAATAGTTCTAGAAAAAATACTCAAGTTGGTTAAAACATGTTTGCCCCTGGGAAGGGGACGTTGGTGTCTGGGAGAGGTTTGGAAGGAGATTTTACTGTATTTCTTTAAATTCATTTTGGATTTTGAACAATGTGAATATTACCTCTTCAAAAAGACAACTTTAAATAAGGGAAGAACAAAAACTCTGAGCGTAACTGGTTCTCTAGAGTTCGCCAGCACAAGACCACAACTAGCACCCATCCAACAATGAAATTAAGTTTATGTGTTTCCGAGTATTGGAAACAATTATGTAACCCTAGATACATCTGAAATCTCATACCAAGAAGGTTCAAAGCAATTGACCATAATTTCCTGCTGCATTGAGTTTCATATATTTCAGAAATGGAAGACATTTCTTCGGAAAAGCTGAGACCAAAGTTTTTTTTTAAAGGCCAACTCTAATTCCATTTCAGCTAAGAGATTTGTTTCCAACTAAAGCCATCAAATTGCTGCAGAATGTCAAACTTATTTTTTACCTTCTTCTCTTAGAAGCTCCCGTGGAGGTTATACTCACAGCTACCCTCTTAACAGAGAAGGCCCCGAAAGGCCTTTGCCCGAATGGAGAATTTTCTATCTACCTAAACTATTAATTGTATGTGAGAACTGCCAACCCGACATTACCTGGGAAGGGTACTGATGACACATCAGGGAGCTGTGATGCTTTAGTAGGAGCTGGGAGACAATATGGGGCCTCCCATATGTACCCCAATGTACCCCAATATGTACCCCGATCCCACATCGCCCACTCTAAGAACGTTGGGCACGGGGTCAGCAAGAGAAGGAGCTTCAGAATCAGGAAGACCTAGATTTGAATCCCTCACATTCCAAAACTAGCTCTAGCAAGAGGCTGAGATGACAACGATGGATTCCCATTAGAATGAATGCTGGAGAGTCAGGTACCATGACCGTGACAATAAAGATTTGACAATGATCTTATCCCAATGAGTTCATACAATTTAATGAGCTCCACAGAAGCCTTCTCTTCAGCTACCTAGAACAGAGGGAACAAAATAGAAAATATGCAAACACCCACTCACACTCATTCCGGATAATGACTGATAATGAATTTCCAGCAAACTGGATGGGGACTCAGAGCCAGATGAATTTAAATTTTGAAAGTAAGGACATGCAACGTTTCTTGTAGATCTAAGTTGGTGAAATAAAGTCATTGTCTACTAATCATCTACTACATTTGTATTCTTGTTATTATTTTGTTGATAGTTTGTGGGGGATGCTGATTTTCTGGTGTCCCACCCTATTGATTCACATAACATGGGACATGCTTTTCCACCCATGGAACATACTCGTTCAGAACTGGTGTCTGCCTGTATCCTTTGGGTCGATGTACCTCTAGACACTTGTCCTTAGTTATGGTTCCAGGATTGCCCCCAGATGCTGTCCCTTAGCTCCACTCTCTATTCCCATATGGGTTGGTCCCACCCATTCCTATATCTGGAAGTTTTAGCCTCAGTAGATAACCAAGATCATGCAGAAGAGTCATCTGATTTGCCCACTCTCAGCACCAAATTTTCAACTAAAGGAATCATATAAGGTAGACCCAGTCCACTTCGAAAGCTTCAATAATTTGGAGTTTCATGCATATAGCAAAAAAGTTTATTGAGAATTATTGACTCCATGTTTTGGAATAAGCACTGTATTAAATTAATTGAAGTCTGGGGACTTGTCAGGGTCCTTCTAGATTCATCATCAAGGAAGCAATGAGAACCCTTAACCAGGATGGTATGAGAACCGTCTCTGTTATAGTTGACCTCACCCCTTTTCTCTCACCCTTGTGCCCTGTACCACAGATTCCCCACAAGAATCTCCATGAGATTCTTGGAATTCTCATCTTTATCTTTTTGCCCGTGGATGTCATCTTGATGGGAGCCCCTATAGCGAAGCTCTCATCAACTGCTCTTGGAAATGCTAAAGCTCCTTTCAAGTAGCATGTTACTGGAGGCTTTTCTCCCTCTCATATGTCCCTTAAAATTCTGACTGACCGCTGTAATTCATCCACTCAGTGAATATGTTATACTGGCGGCCTTCTCCTTGCCTCTTTTTAAGCTCTGGGGATAGCTTTCCCGGTTTGTGGCAAAACACACATGCTTTCATTGCCCATCCATCTGAAAGTAAGTTGCAAACATCAAGACACACATATATACACATATGCACACACATACATATATATACTTACACACACACACACACGAGGCAGGCGTCTCTGGCTCTCAGAGTTGGATGATCATCAGTTGGGTCCCAAACATCCACGCTCACCACTAACACTGTTCAAGTCCTCAGGAAACAGCACCATGTCTCCATGTCTTTTGCCCCATGTCATCAAAACAAAAGATAAGTGTGTCCAGATGCCGGGAAGGATTGTGGGCTGTGCTCCTGTTGATTTTGGAGACAGAACCTGCTTCTGGACATGGGAAGGTTTTGAGCGCTGGTGTAAGAAGGAAGGCTCGTCAACCCTTCCTCTCAGAGAGCAAGAATGCAACAGATTCTTACATAACGGTGTGTTGTTTTCCAGAAGTACACACATCCATTCTTCTGCTTCTTTTTATGTTACAATTTGTGCTTCTGGAGCTACTCAAAAATTAGCACAATATTCCCAAACAGTTGTTCATGACAGCTGGAGAATATTTTTCAATATTAAATAATTCATATTACTCCCAAATTTGCATAACATAAGTCTAGACAAGCCCACATGAAACTTAAGACGGATTTTTCACATCGCCAGTTCTGCTAGAATTGCAAAGGGTTTTGCAATGCTAGGATTGAGAGGTCTGACAACTAAATTCGCAAACTTGTTGCAACGATGACGTTAATCTTTTTTTAATATCAGAGGGATTATTCCTTATGAATTTGTACCAACTGGACAAACAGTTCACCAAGTTAACTATTTGGAAATGCTGAAAAGGCTGCATGAAAAAGTTAGACGACCTGAACTTTTCGCCAACAATTCATGGCTCTTGCATCACGAGAATGCACCAGCTCACACTGCACTGTCCGTGAGGGAGTTTTTAGTCAGTAAACAAATAACTGTATTGGAACACCCTCCCTACTCACCTGATCTGGCCCCCAGTGACTTCTTTCTTTACCTGAAGATAAAGGAAATATTGAAAGGAAGACATTTTGATGACATTCAGGACATCAAGGGTAACACGACGACAGCTTTGATGGCCATTCCAGAAAAAGAGTTCCAAAATTGCTTTGAAGGGTGGACTAGGCTCTGGCATCGGTGCATAGCTTCCCAAGGGGAGCACTTCGAAGGTGACCGTAGTGATATGTAGCAATGAGGTATGTAGCACTTTTTCTAGGATGAGTTCACGAACTTAATTGGCAAACCGCATATTTATTAAAATATTAAATAAGATTAAATAAAATTTAAAAATAAATAAATTGGACTGTATTTGAGTAATTCTGAATTAAAATTTTATACTAATGATAATCTGCATTCTGTCCTTTAATAAAATATAATTTTAAATATTTTAGAAGAAAGAAATCATGGCTAAAAACCACGAACAATTTTTAATTTTCTATCTTTCATTTTTTTCATTATATTCTTATGAAACTATATTCACATTTTGCATACTTTGAATTCAATGACATTTATTTTTTAATACTTTGATACTTTTCAGTACTGTCAATAGAAAACATTGTGTGATGATGTGGATTATAGCAACACAATCAGTGATTTTGCTAAAATGAAGGAATAAAAATGCTTTGAAATAAATACATAGCAGTTTGAGAATTTTGTCTTTATATGTCGTATTACACATCCAAGCATTGACAACCCCTATTCAGAACACCCATATATGCAACATAATAATCAAATTCAGGTTCTTTCATAAATATTTTGCCAACTTTTAATCATATAAAAATCACAGCTTCTTAGGTTATTTGTGTCATCACTGTACAAGTATATTTGAAAAAGGCAGGATAGAATATGTATTATATACCGGCTCATAAGTGTGGTTTACAACTTTTTAATGTTGAGGCTCCTATTTCTACTCGGACCACAGGGCTTCTGTTCAGAGTCTCATTCTAGGTCCTGTAAATGTTGGCTGAGAACAGAGCTACGCAGACATGCACTTATGTATCAAATGTGAATGGAAAAACAAAGAAATATTAGCAAGCCATATCTAATTAGTTTATGACAGTGTTCTCCAGGACCCAGTAGAGCAACTTGGAAAGCAAAGTGGTTTAATAGGAGGCCAACTATTAATTTCATACGATGCATGTATAAAAACAGTCTTCACAAATGCCATTTGTGAAGGGCATTGGATTACATTTGATATTTATTCTCAATCTAAATTTCCGAAACCTTTTAGAAAATTGGGAAGAATAGAACATCGGTCTTCATCTTACATTTGATGGTGAAATACCACAGACATTGCCATTAGATTTGGGCAAGAAAAGGATGCCAAGGGGTATTTTATTAGTCCATATTGTTCTTGAATTCCCATCTTGGAGGAAGAGATGAAATCAGGTTATTTTTACAGGACGCTACATCAAGAAAACCCAAGAAAATTATCTCAAAGTCTATTAAAAAATAATGAGAGTTCAGTAATGTGGCCAGATACATGATAAGTATGTCAAAGTCAATAGCCCTTTTTATTCACCAGCAATAACAGATGAGAAGACATAGCGACAAAGGCAGACAACTGTGAAAAGTGGCTTCACTATGTAGAGAGGCTAACAGAAGATAAGAATTACTCTCACCAAGTCTGCTTGTGTAGAATTTTCTCGGTCTCAACTTCTCATCCTTGACGACGAGCGTGTTCCTTTCCTCCTGGTACGGGAATGACAGCTTTCATACGGCTATTTCATTTCCTGCTTTTAAGAAAAAGAAAGAAGGCCAGAGTGTTTTCCTTGAATTGGTTGGTTTTCAAGTGCCTTTTTTTTTTTTTAAACTCAAAGTAGATACTACACCAGAGTGGCACATTTGGTGGTGGCATGTTCTGAACCCCATCACATTTACTAGAGTGACTACACTGCTGCTCAAAAGAGAGAAGCAGCCCCTCTTTCTAACACCAGGGCTGCCTCCAGCTTCAGAGCTCCGGCCAAAAAAGGGGGTCAATAGGAGGTATCTACCCCATGGCTCTTACAAAGCAGATGGCTTCCTGGCTATAGAACCTACCGGGTTGGCCCTTTTGAAGACATCAAACTCTGCTATCCAGGCCCCAAGGTTAACAAATAGGCCAGAAGATATGCAGCTGGCACGCTGCGTTGTGGACTGTATGTATGCTTAAGACTTCCCTAGGATGGGAAACGTGTCAGTTTCAAACAACAACAACAAAACCCAAAGCTCTTCTTGTTATTGGTAGTTCTGAATGTTCAATTCTTTTTCCTCCTGGGTTCAAAAATACCTAAGTATATGATTGCAAGTGGAAAACTAGGGGACAGAAATCTGGTATTGGCAGTTCTATTTTCATTTGTGTGCAAATTTTCAATACACACGTGGGGACCTGAAACATTCATGCAGGTTAGAATGTTTCAGTGAACAAGCCTCAGTGGTTATAAATAAACCTATTAACGTTGTCTGGGCAATGCTAGCCTTTGGATTTTTAATAAGAATCAGTAAATTTCTTATTGAAGGCAACTAAATGCTTTTTTTTTTTTGTAGCATTTTTATCATACAGTAGATGGCTCATTCAATATACTTCTCTGATTTGTCCACGTGCAAGCACATGGTTTTTATCTTGTCTATTTTCTGTGCTAGTCCTATAAGTTTGCTATTAAAATACATTAAACTCTCTTTTTTAAAAAGGAAGAAACAGATGTGCAAATGCTGATAAGAAATGATAAATTGCTACGTGAACAAGGTAAGACGCGGCAGAGTGTGTGTCATGTGCTTCGATATTTTCTGTAATACATATAATACCTCTAAAGGATACAAAAACGCTGGCAGTAAGTGTTAAAATGATGAGCCTCTGGGTAAGCAGCTGGGGAGGAGGTGCAGAGGGGAGGGGAATGGTTAGAAACTTCCCTTGCAGTGACATGTGCCCATGTTGAATTGCTTATTGCATTTTAACTACTGAGGTAAATGCATAGGAAAGATCTTTCCCCTCTGAAAGCTGATAATCACTTACATTTTCTTCTAGCCTCTGACATCTTTTTTTAAAACTTTTATTTATTTAAATGTGTTTTTCCAGGACCCATCAGCTCCCAGTCAAGTAGTTATTTCAATCTAGTTGTGGAGGGTGCAGCTCACAGGGGCCCATGTGGGGATTGAACCGGCAACCTTGTTGTTAAGAGCACCGCGCTCTAATCAACTGGCTAAACGGCTGCCTTCCAGCCTTTGACATTGTTTTTTTACTTGTTTTTACTTTTAGGTCCCTAATTCTGTAGGGATTTATGTTGAGAACTGGTACAAGACTTTGCTTTTCTAACTCTGAGCCCTGGGGTCCCATGAATTTATAGCCCAGGGGGACTTCGGGGCAAAATGTAGAGAGAGGAGTGTGCTTTTAAGACTTGTGACACAAAAAAGCTGAACATCTGTTGGACTTGGGATGGCTTGTTTATTCCTTCACTCTTTGGTCTTCCTTGAGCTCCTACTGTGTGCCAGGAGTATCCCAGGAGCTGGAATACCACAGGGAGCAAACAGCCATGCTAGTGGGGAGACAAACAACAATGTAAATGGGAAATATATAGTGTATTAGATGGAGGTGAGTACCATGCAGAAACCATAGCGCCGGGGCGGTGGGGAGGCTTGGGGATTGTGGGGTGTGGAGGGGGTGTTCAGAGAAGGTCTCCTTTCAAAAAAAAAAAAAAAAGCAACATTTGAGCCAAGGCCTGGGGACTGTTTCTGGAGAACCAGGGACAAACTAGTCAGACAGGGCAATCACAGGGCATGAGTCTTGTGCAAGAGTGCCTGGCGTGCTTGAGGAAAATCCAGGAGGCAAAGCAGAGTGAGAGACAGGGGATATGCTGGAGATAAATTCAGAGGAAGCATGATGGTTTCACTGGTGACGTCTCTGCTGGGGCTGGGACCGGATCCAACCAGACATATGACCTCCAGCTTTGTTTGCACTTCACATTTTGATAAGGACTAATGGGTGCCCAAGGCACTTGGGGATATCCACTAAGACAGGATGACATCGGCAAAAGGTCTGTGGAGGCAATGCCCTACTTGGGCAGTACCTCAAAGATTCCCTTCCACCCCCACCCCCAAAGCCCATCACTGCTGGAAAGATTTGCTTCCTAAAACCTTAACTCACCAGAAATGTCAGTTCCCTAAAGGAGCTGATCCTCAGATTTCAGAAAGCCCAAACTTGAAGGGCAATGCAGTATTAATTATTTGTTTTAATGCAATCGGTCAGATCTCTCCCCGAAGGGGGTTGGAGAATGTGTGTGTCCTATGGCCAGATACAAAGCTGAAGGGACAGCTGTAAAAAGAGCCATCTGGCTGTCTGGTGGTGGTTACTGTCACACAGGGAGTGAGTCTCCAGCCCCACCAGCGGACTTTTCCAGTTTGTCTCCCCCAGAGACTGAGGAGGAGATGGTGGCGCTGCTGAATTCCTCCCCTGGTGAGAGGCCACTGAAGCTTGAAGCTTTTGTTTCTCACACCCCAGGCAAGGGCTGGACCATCACTGTCAAGATGACACATGGCTCTCTGGTCTCTCTTCTCTACTAAGATGTCCTCAATATACACTGTAAATCAGGGCGGGACCATGGGACACAGTCAGCACCCAGCTGCGAGGTCCTGATGGGGAGGCAGACAGGGCTGGTTCTGCCACTTATTTGCGTTAGACCTCAATACTGAAGCTCTCTGGGCCTCTGTCCTCTCCTGTGATGTGTCCTGCTTCATGGGGTGGGGTTAGTAACCGTGTCCTTTTCAAAGACAAAGACTGGGTCTCATTCACCTGCGGTTTTTCTCCCAGTCTGGGTCTCTCCCAGTGCCTTCAGAGTAAGCATCATTCCACTGAAGTCCTCCATTGAAATGCAACTGCACGAAGAACCCTACAATTTAGTAAATGAATGCATTAATACTTTTGCATCATCCCCAAAGGGCAGCACCTGCTGACAGAGCTCAGAAAAGGTACTAGGTGGTATCAGTGATAATCCCTGCTAGGAGTCCCATTCTGGATCCACTTGGAAAACGGGGGGGTGGGGGGGTGGGGGGTGGGGGGGCATACCATCATGGTGATGATCCCTGCATGAATGGTCACTAAGGGGCACATGCAGGCAGAGGCCAGAATCCAAGGCAAGGCATTGTGCTTCCTGGTGGAAAGATTTTGAGCAAATTCCTGGAACCCTCTCAGTCTTGGTCCCCTCATCTGTAAAATGGGAACAGAATTAACTGTCCCACATATGTGTATTATTGGGAGTGTCAAGTGAGATGATGTGTAACATCCCTTGAGAATGGGGTGACAGCCGTGATATAGCCAGAGGGTGAGCAGGACAAGCCATTGTCACCCTGGCCTCTTTGCACAGGGTGTTAAAATGTGACTTTGTCTCAGATTTCCACTGAAGCCCCAGAGGCTAGTAGCAAAACAGAGGGTGTGAGATAGCCTCACATTTCAAGGTGAGGTTCTGGACCTAGTGCGATTCACAAAGAAGGTGGGTGAAAACCTGTTCTGGTAACTCTCAGCCCAGAACGCCACATCCAGGTTGACGGGACAGGAACAGAGAGAGAACTTCTTGGGGAGAGCAGTGGCATAGCTGGGGTATTGCCCTGCACCATGAAGGCACAGTCCTGCCCTCTTACCTCAAGCCTGGGAGAGGGTTTCTGGGGACCACTGGACAGCTTGTGTCCTTTGTGTCTGCGGATGCAGGGCTGGTGGGTGTCAGCTTGTGCCTGAGAAAGCCTGAAGGCAAGCGGCCCAGCCACCAGGCTGGTGTGGGAGAGAGTGAAGTTGTGGGGACCGGACTTCCACTGAAGGAGCAGCAGTGATGGGAGAGGCTGTTTCCACAAAGTAGACCCACAAGGGAGCAGGGGTGGGGCCATCTTGGAAGGGACTTTGCCCAGAGGGCTCATGGTGGAGCAGAACACGACAGGACAGGGTGGATTGATAGAGCCAAGAGGTCAAGGACAAAGGCGAGAGATGTGTCCAGAAGCAGGAGGAGAAGTGTACCTGAGGCTCCTGCTGGAGGAATTACTAAGAATTCTGCAGAGGCACCAGGCGAGAAGGACGCTCAATGAGTGTCTCAGTAAATGTTGCCAATCCTAGACCACCACTGCTCCATCCAATAGAACTTTTCCACGGCTCACCTCTCCCCACTCTTTCCTTCCTGGAGCAGCAGGAAAAACACCTGGGGAGGCCCCCCTCCAAGAGGTACTGGCGGAGGAAAGAGGGAAGAAGCTGCCTAGGCCTATCTATCTCCTCTGGGTTCCAGCTTGAGTATGCGGATGGGGAAAGGAGAAGTTTACCTTTGGGTGGAATTCAGTGTTGTCATTATTACACTGGACCAAACAAAGGAATTGCTTTTTAAGCTAAAAGTAGACAGGACATATTATTTTCCAGGAGTGACCAGAAAAGCTATGGGATAGGACTGGCCCAAGACAACATCCAGGGGTAGAAAAAGAGGTGACCGTCATTGGGAGGGGAAATCCAGAAGCTTTAGGATAGACACCTAGGGGCCCCTATCTGCTGCAAGGACACCCACCTAAATGTGTAGGGGCCAAGGGGACAGTAGGGGGAGGAATAGTGGAAGGGAGCTACAGCTTTTTTATTCTAGATGCTTTTGTATTTGGGGACACTTTTTGAAATGAATATGTAGGCAAGTATCAATTGAGGAATTACAGAACAAATTATATCATGTGTATACACACACACACACACACACACACACACACACACCATAAGTTAGTAATCACTCCCCCCCTTAAAGGCCACCCTTTGTTCTTTGGCCTTGACCCCCACTTGTAGGTATAACTGGCTTCTGGCACCATTCCATAAACATTTGCCACCATTCCACCAAATTCTGGCCTCCCTTGACCCAACCCAGCAGTGAGGGCTGAGGGAGATGGAAACTGAGACAGGAATGAAGGGGAGACAGATTGGGCTGAGGGATCCATATGCCTTCTTTTTCTCCTTTCTGTTATATAAACACTGTCATTCGCCATTAAATGTGAAGACAACATTGATTAGAGAACCTGCATGACAGCTTAGTGAAAAATACTCTCAGCTCATTACGTAAATATCCAAGGCCTCACTTTTAATTACTCAGTTAGTGCCAGATTAAGTCCTCGTCCCTGCCAGCACGGCCTTTCTCCTGGAGAGGTCACAATAAACCAAGAGGGAACCACATGAGCCAGAGCCCGTTGCCCACTCCCTGACTTGTAGCCAGAAGAGCAGGGTCACCACTTAATCAAGAGGCATTATTGAACCGGGAAACAGACCCACTTCCTGTTGGGTTCTTTTCCTTTGGTTTTAGCCCCAAGTATTATTCTAGGTGGGAAAAACCTCCTAGAATTCTGTTTTCTTTGGGGCAAAAGAAAATCTGCATGATGAACGTGAGCTCACTTAGAAGACCTCAGATCTCAGAGCAAGTAAGGGCTTCCAGATGTTTCTGCTATAGGCAGCACAAAACTCTGTGACATGGGCTTCGTCATTCATTCCATTCCTTCACACCCATGCACAAGGCACCTACTGTGTGCCAGCTCACTGCTGCATGTGTTAGAGTCAGAGATGGAAAAGATACGTCCGCTGCCCCAGAAACTCAGTCCAGGGGGAAGACAGACATGAAAATAAATACGAACAATTGCTTTGGTGGATGCTGGGACAAAGGTCTGTCCAGGCATTGCAAGGCACAAAGGAGGGAGCAGCGGGAGGAAGCGGGAAAAGCTTTGTGGAGGAAAGATAGACCAGAGATTACCAGGGAACAAGGACAAGAAGGACCCATGAGAGGGAGTGGAGCAGTGAAGAGCTATAAGAAAGCTTAAGGGACTGAACAGGAACCAATGTCGAGATGGACAAAATGCATGGTGCTCCTGAACATTGAAGAAACTTTAGGAATGTCCCACTTAGGATTCCTAACCTTCCCAAGGTAGAAGCCAGCAACTCTCTTTCCCAGCTTCCCTTGCAGCTGAAGCACCACCATGTGACCTTGAATCCACCCGTCAGACACAGCCGTGGAGGACTTCATTTGGGAAGCCAGTGGGATGGTGAGAGATAGCCTGTAGATTCGCCCTGCAGAGCCATCCGCTGAGGGTGGTAATACACTGTGGGCAGCATTGCCAGTGCCTGCTTTCATCTGTTCTGCAGTGGTGCCACTGGGCCCTCCACTGGGCGAAATGTGGCCATTGCTCCTGCCCATGAGCCTCCAAGGAGCACCCCTGGCCCTCCTGGAGCTCCTGACAGCTGCCAATGTCCTTTTACAATCCCCCTTTTTTTCTTTAAACTAACTAGAGTGAATTCTGTTGCTTATAACCAAGAATTCTGATTGGTATAATCCAGTGGCTTTCCATTGGGCCCTGCAGAGACCTTACAATTTCTAGGAGCTTCCTCAAGGCTGATATAGGGGCCCCTGTATCATCTTCACCCCCAGCTACTCTACTTTTATCTCTTTGATGCACTGAGCTTCCAAAGGCAGATTGTATTCATAAAATAGTAACAACAAAATAATAGCACCTAACATGTCACTGAGCACTTGCTATTTGTTGGGCATTGTATGGCAGATTAGATTTTCCAAGATGGCCCACGTAGATCTCCCATCTACATTCACTTCTTATAATGTGTGACACACCCAGCCTCCACCCTCCCGCCTCTCATGAAGTCTTCCCTCCCTCCCCTTGAATCTGAAAGGCTTCTGACTTGTGTAGAAGCCATGTGACTTCCAAAGCTAGGTCATGAAATCTTAGCAGCTTCCACCAGGTTCTCTTGGGCTTCTCAGTCTCAGAACCCTGCCACTTTGCCATGAGGAAGCCCAAGCCCAGTGTTGGTGTGGCAGCCTGCACCCCCAGTTGAGACCCCAGCCAGCAGCCAGCATCATCTGCCAGACAGATGGGAGAGGATTCCAACTCAGCCACCATCTGACTAAAACCTTGTGAGAGACCCAAATGAGAACCGCCCAGCTGAGCCCAGTCAATGCGCCAATCTGTGAGAGATACTAATAAAATAATTGTCATTTTAAGCCACTAGGTTTTGGGGTGTTTTTTTATTGCAGCAATAGATGATTGGAACACACTATTCCAAGCAACTTATTGACTCATCTCATAATTGCCACAATCCTGTGAGGCAAGTATTACTATTATCCATTATTATTATTCTCCTCACTTTTATCAGGGAAGTAGCTAAGGCACAGAGAGGTTGAGTAACTTGCTAAATGACACAGATGGCTAGTGGTAGAGCTAAAATTCAAACGCAGATGTCTGCCTTCAGAGTCGGTGCATGTCACCACAGGGCATGCTTGAAAAGCCCTGTTGTAAACAGTAAGGAGTCATTGAAGGGTTTGAGTGGGGAAGTGGCGAGGAGCAGCCATGGTTAGATTTATGTTGTAGGAGGATTATTGTCGTAGACGAGGGATTGAAGACAGGTGTCACGGCCAGGCTGGAGGCAGAGAGGCCACCTCACACACTGTTAGCAATGACCAGGCCTCAACCCAGGCAGTAGCCAGGATGGAGAGAAGAAAACCGATATGAGAGGCAGCTTCGGGATGGATTACTGGCTTGGGGAGGAGAGTCATCTAGAGATGGAGCATCAGACAATGTCCCCGTGGATTATCTGGGTGGCTGGAAGACGAAGACACCAGTCACCAATTATCTTATTGATTTCAGCAGTGGCCAAATGACATGAATTGATCATTCTTAACTGTCAGCCTTGGTTATTAGCTAATATCAGAGTTGTTATCAAACATCCTGCAAGGATGAATGGAACCAGGTCTTGTAACAGTGGGGATGTGCTCAGTTCTGTGGGATTACAAATCAACCCTCAAATCGCAGTGGCTTATCAGGAAAACATGCTCATTCAGCATGTCCTCTGACATCAATGAGGATGGATCCACGTCTCCCTTTTCCATAGCCCTCATCTCAAACACTGATGATGACCATGGTCGAGTGAAAGACAGCTTTGGAGAATCTCAAGAGCCCAAAGCCTGGCCCACTCTTCTCTGTAGCAGCAAATCTTCACATTGACCTGGGTGCTGGCTGCACAGGCTGAAAACTCATCCAACTGTGTGCTTTTTCTATGTGCACATTATATTTCAATAAAAAGCTAATTTGAAAAAGGTAAGAACTTCTACGCTCCTACGGGGTAAAAACCCTTTAGCCCAGAATCTCTGAACTTGGAAATGATCCCATTCACTCCTCATTTCCATCATTTAGGGGATCAGAAAGCTGGGTCTCAGGCTGACAGTCAATCAAGGAGCAGAACCGACCGACCCTCTATCCTCATCCATTCTCCACGGGGTCTCTCTGCTTTCCGGCTGAGGCCAGACGAAGGTGCCGAGTGGGTTAAATGCGTGGCTGGGCAGCGTGAGCCTCTCAGAGGTACAAAGTCCATTGGCTGGAAACTTGGGTGAGGAGACACCGTTTGTCTCCCGGCCTGTGCTCTTGGGAACTGGCAAACATCTGACCCCCTCCTGGATGACTTTTCCACGGTCAGCCTATTATGAACGAATCCTGACTAATTCGGTCACCCTCCCATTTCTCAAGTATGATTTGTGGCTTAATTGCAACAGGAAAAAAATAATGAAAAGTGCACAGCCCAGGCCATATCCATAACTCATAACCCCAATAAAACCCTTGACGTGCTGTTGTGACTTATGGCAGTCTGAGAGGTGTGCACCCTGGGGCCAGCAGAGGGCCCAGATGTTTCCGTTAGAGAACATTTTAGAGTGCACAGGCTGGAGAATCCAGGCTTCCCAACTATGACGGCAAAGTTCAGCCCTGGTTGGAGGCCAAAGGCAGAGCCTTGGCTCGGGGGTCGGGAGCCCAGGAGAGGTCGTGCTCAGGCTGCTCTGGAGAGCAGAGTGTGTCAGAGGCTCAGAGGCTGCCGCCAGCATCTCGGACACAACCTCAAAGCGTCTCAAGCCTACGGAAGCCCCTTGTCATGCAGGAGGCTGGGCTGTACAGCCCTGAAGAGAGCATCAGGGTGATATATCAGTTAGGGGGTAAGGCTGTGAGTGACAAAACACCCAGGTCAAACAGCTTAAACCATAAAGGGAATTTATTGACTCACATAACTGAAAAGTCCAAAGATTATTCGAGTTTCAGAGGAGGCTCCATCTAGGTGGCTCAGATGATGTCACCAGGGAGAAGCCATCTTTGATTGATTCTCTCTTCTTTCTATGTCAGGCTCCACAGTACCCACTGGCAGTCCCAGGATTTCTCCCTCAAGAAACAAAAGGGCTGCACCAGCTCCAGACCTCGCAGCTTCAGGGGAAGAAAGACTATGTTTTCCCCCAAGTGTTGAAGAAAGACCCCAAACTCTCACTGGCATCCATTGGGTCAGGTGCCCATTCTTGAACCAATTAGTATTTGAGGGGTAGGGAGGAAGGCGGAACAGGCTGATTCACTTGAGCCGTGTGGGTAACTGAAGGTCAACTCCACATACTCCATACATTTGAAAATGGGGGAAGGATAGATCTTAAAAGGAAGACTTGTTTTACCAAAAGAAGCAGAAACTGATATGCTGGGCAGGCAAAGGGCAGAGGTCTGCTACACAGAGTAGGGGTGGACAAGCAAGGTCCAGGGGCCAAATCCAACCCAACACTTGTTTTTGTGAATAAAGTTTTATTGGAGCACAGCCACATTCATTTGTGCATTGTCTGAGGCTTCTTTTACACTATAGTGGCAGGTAAGTAATTGCAACACAGTCCATCTGGCCTGGAACGCTTAAAAAACTTACAGTCTGGCCCTTTACAGTCTGGCTGACCCTTGACATAAAGGAAGTTTCCTTTTATTGGGGACCTTCTGAGACGATGGCAACACACAAACAGTAAATATTTCCAGGATCCAGACACCTTGAAATCATAGTTGGCACCTGCTCTTGTCTTCTGCTCACATTCTGGCAGGGGACCCAGGTAGAACCAGGATACAAGGAGGGGTGGAGTGAGGCCCGGGCCAAGTACATCCAGGTCAGGAGAAGGGCACCTGGTCCTCGGTGCACTGCCCACTAGCCGGGTGACTTTGGACAGGTCACATGCTTTTCTTGACGGGGTGGATGGGATGGCTTCCCATCTAACAGATGAGCTCACATCTAACAGTCTGTATTTTTCTGTGTCCTGCATAGAGGGAGCCACTCTCCCCTCCTCGTTTCCAAATCTGTCTGCAGTAGGCAAAACCCATCACCAGGGGGCGCTAAGAGGCACCATCCCTGCGAGACCAGAGGAAGGGAGGACGTTGCCACCTTCAACCGCTGTGATCACCCTTTTATCTGACTCTCACCCTGCTTCGGGCCTTAGTTACCTGCTGGAATATTCTCTTGCTTCATTTTCACTTAGTTCTGTTCATCCTTTACCGGCAGATCAAAAGTCTCAAATCCTCCCAACCCAAATAGTCTGAAATGCCAGCCTCTGGTAGGAAGGAATGGCTGGTTCCCACTTACCTCGGTTGGTTGTCTTCGTGTTCACGATTACGTACACGCTCACTCATCTCTGTGTTTGGACTAGTGCATGAGTGAGGCTGCCGTCAAAGGAAGAGGCGTGCAAGCCTGAGCCGTGAAGTGTGAAGGAATACACGTAGCTTTAGAATCTTGCATTCTAGGGAATTTCCATCTGGCCTTTCACACTTGAAGTTAAGAGATGGTGGCTGAGTTACAGAAGGTTTCTTCTCTGTGGGCAGAAAAGCATGCACCCACCAGCACATACACCCACAAAAAACCACTAGCACCCTTGTGCGTGCCCAGGATACACAGCAATTCCTAGGAGCCCTTGCATTTTTGCCCGCACCCACCTGTACACGTACACAGGCACACTCTGTGAGTACGTGGACGGATTCGTGCAGACAGGAGCTCCCAGGCAGCCCCTCGACTCTGCATCACGGACATCCACTGCGTGCTCAGACGTGCTTGAACGAGCACTTGTGTGTGCCAGGGTCACATGGCACCTGTAAGAGGCCCTAAGCATGGAGCAGTTCATGGAGACTCCCTGCTCACTACATGAAGTTTAAAAGAAAAGATTATTAGTTTTTGAAATGTCCAGTGTCAGAAAACGTACATGTGTGCTAAAAATAAAGTAACTGCTTTCGGAGATTTTCTGATTGCAACTTCAAATTATTGATTTTCCATGCATGTACTAATGTGTTTGTCTGTTTATTCACTCACCCATTTGTTCATTCATTTCAGTGCCCCTGGTTTGCCAGAGCCCTGGACATATATGTGTTTAAACGTGCCTTCTGGGGGACGTAGCAGTGATGTGCACACATGTTCACACAGCTGCACACCCTGATGGTACGTGAGTACTGACCATGGTCACACCAGTGCTCCCCACGTGCACGCAGATACACACACACACACACACACACACACACACACACACACACACAGCTGAATGGAGCTCCCAGGAAGAAATCCGTTGCTGGCACCCTGCCGGTTGGATGCAGCTAAGACTCCTATGGGACGCCTCGCTTCCACCTTGGAGTTCTGGTCACTGCAGCTCCAAGCTTAGCAGGGCACCTCAGAGTGCTCACCCCCCAGGGAGCCCTGCAGACCCCAAAGCGGGAGGGAGTCTGCTTCGTAGGTGAGACAAAAGGCGACGGGGAGGGGCTGCAGAGACAGGGAGGGAAGGAGGAGACACTGCACTAGGGGACTGGCTGGCGGATAACAGGGGATGGCCCTGAGGGATGGCCCAGAGTAGCCAGTGTGCCCCAGACAGGCACCAACACTGTGTTCTGAACGTCCTAAGAATGACCAACATATGCCAGTCCTGACCCCCCTCAAATTACGCAATCGCCAACCCCAGACTCAGACCCTAGTCCAAGTCAGGAATTCATTCATCGCTTTAAAAACTGCTGGGACCCGGGTCCCACACACTATGTTCTGATTTAATGTGTCTGGGGTGGGGCCTGGACATCTGGATTTATAAAATCCTTCCCAGGTGATTCCAAGGTGATGTGCAGCCACGGTTGGGGACCTCTGAGCCACGGGACCCCCGGTAAGCAAATGTCCCATGACTGGGAACTCACTACCTGTCTTGGCAGCTACTTTGCTTTGAGGACAAGTTCAGAGTTAAGAGCCTTTTGTTCCAAATTCCCAGAATGGTAACAGCAAGCTCGGGAAGTGCCTTATCATCATCACTGTGGTTCTTGCTGCCCACCTCTCTGGATATAAGTATTAGGTTATATACTGTGCATTATATACTATATTTCCATAATATTTCATCTAAATAATAAGTGCATTCAATGTGTAATGAAAACTAATATAATTTCCATCATGTTAGATAAAATGTGGCCTTTGTATTCCACATTCTCACCTAACGTTTCAACGTGAGCATTTCCCCACATCATGAAGATCCCCCATAGTCGTTCCTATTTAATAGATGAGAAAACTGAGGCTCAGAGAGAGTGTCAACAAAGCCACACTCACACACTGGCTCCCGCGCTCTGTTCTCTCACTGGAGTTTCAGTGTGAGGAAGAAAACAGCATAAAATATAAACACCCAACCAACCAGGAAAAAGGACGCTTGACGCGCAATAGAGAAACGAAACGTTTGAGGAAGATGAAAGGCGTTTTGTTGGCTGGCTTATGTAAATATGAAGCAGAAAGAGCTGAGAGGGCATGGGACCTCCCCTGTGGGTCTTGGGTGAGACGAACAAGGCGCCTCCGCCGCCAGATTTAAGGGGCGCCCGCGCTCGCCGCACCCACCACCAGGCGGTGCTAGAGCTGCGCCTATGGCTGGGTCAGCCAGGCCCGGCTGGGAGCTGCAGGAAGGGCCCATGGAATCAATTCAGGACGTCTAACCAAATTCTGGAAAAGATCAGGTAGGAGAAGGCTCTGGCAGAGGATTAGAAGCTTTTCAAGGACACCCTCCACCCTGCCTGCGCATCCTAAAGGACCCTAAGTTTCTAGAGTTCCAGGAGCTGCCCTCACCGACCTCATTTGCAAGCCAGGAAGGAGAAGAATGCAATGAGCCTGTGGAGGGCGCTATCAGACTCAAAGCAGGAAAAAGGGTGATGCCTCACTGTCCCTCCCCACCCTTTCACAGGGACCCTCATCCTTTCAGTCCACAGATGTAGAACTTTCCAGCCAGATGGGACCTGGAACCCAGCCCCTCACACTTGCAGCCCAGTTCAGAGAAGGCCATCAGCGAACCTGAGGCCGCCCAGCCATAATGGGTCTGTGAGCCTCTCTCCAGGCTCCTCTGCATCTTGCTGCCTCCCCAGGGGGCCAGACAGACAGGCAGCCAATTTCCCGGAGGTCTCCCATCGGCACCTACCCCGCCTCTCTTACTGTGAAACGTTTTTCAGGATAACTGGAGTCTCCTGCAATATATAAGAAGGAACTTTTCAAGTTGCTCTTCTAGACACATTTATGCTTTGGGTTGAAAAAAGCTTTAAGACAAAAGCCACATGGATGTCAGAAGTGCATGTGGGACTTCGCAAAGCAAGCTGTGAAATCATCCATTCAGAGGAAACTCGGAGGCATCTGGTCCCACAATTCATTCCACGGACTGGGGACCTGAGAGGTATAACTGCCCAGGGCCACACAGCAAATGTGAGGTCACTTACCTCCAACCAACTGAAACTCCTGCAGGGGGGTACGGGGTAGGGGGGAGGGGGGTTCCTCTGTCTCTATGCTTTGGGGGCAGTAGAAATGGCTTTAACCATCCTTCACCTACAGGAAGTCCAAGGAACAAAATGGTGGGAAACAGAGGCAGGAAGCCAATGAGCCAGAGAGGCAGGATCCCCCTTCCCCAGACAGAGGAAGCCACATTTCAGATGGGAGGGCCACCATGTGGCACCTCCCTCCACCTCGTGTCAGACCCCTTCTCATATGGGAATGGTGAACCAGTGGCTGACACAAACACCTGCGTGTGCAGACCACTGATGACACAATAATAATTATTATCGGCATCATTACTGTCACTGTTGTTAGCTCTCAGGCACCCAGCCCCCTGCCAGGCATTTGACACTTATCACTCCTAGCCCCACAATAATTCTGCCAAAGTATATATTGTCCTCTCCATGCAACAGAAGCGAAAATAGCTGGGGAGACAAAGTGATTTGCCCAGCCCCCCACAGCTAAGAACCAAGGAGGCCAGAGTCACACACCAATTGCTTTGAGCACAAGGGGGCTTCCTGAGCCAGGGGTATCCTGGATGTTCAACCTGGAAGAAAACGTTGTGATTGCCTCTCAGGGAAGCTTCTGGATGGGGTTGGCAAGGAACACTGTACACACGTGCACAAAATATAGTGGAAATCCTATATGTCATACTTCTGGTTCTAGCCTCTAGTCCCTTCCCACTACGGTCCTGGTGGAACCTTCATCGGATGGAGAGAAATGTCTCGGTTGGAGTTTGGGCCCAAATTCCTTCTCCATCCTCTTGTTTGGATTCTGCACACCCACGTTTCTCTGGCTCCTGCTGTCTGCATCCCTTTCCGGTATACACCTGAGTGGCACATCTTCCAGGGCTGAAAGTTCTCAGTCTCTCCGGGTGCAATTGCTCAAGACATGCCAACATGGCCCCGGGCTAGCCTTCTCTCAGTAGCTCACCTCGCTGTGTCTATTGTTGGTCTGTCTGTCTGTCTGTCTGTCTGTCTGTCTTTCCATGGAGCTGCACAATCCTTCAGAGCAGGACCCTTATTCATCTCCTGATTCTCAGCATCAGTCCCAGGCTTGGCACAAGAGGTCCTAAATTTCTGTTGCTATTGAGTGGCAAAGGGTGTGGGAAACAGGGCAAGCCTCAGCTTAGTCACAATTGCAAGTTTGGACAACATCCGATTCCCATTTTTCTAGAGTCCCCAGTACCTCCAATTGCTAGATATTCATAGGTACCCCTACACTCTGAGCTGTAGCTCTCCTACTGGAGGAGATTATGACACAGCTGACTAAAGTGAGAATCACCCTCATACGACACGTCAAAAGAATTCCAAATGGAACAAATATTTATATACAAAAAATAAAAAAATAAAAACTCTCAACACATTAGAAGAAAGTACGATATTTTTTATATATAATTCCAGAATGGGGGAAGTCCTTTCTTTAAGCATGACATAGAACTCCAATGCTATAAGAGAAAAGGCTGTTAAATTCTCATAAATATTATTTTAAAACTGCAAGAGGAAAAATTAAAGTCAACAGGCAAGCAGCAAACAGGTAGGAATATTTGCAACTCATTTCACAGATAGAGATAATTTCCTTGCTGTTGAAAGATCTCCTGCAAATCAACAAGACCAAAATCAATAGAAAAAAAGTTCCCAGGACATGGACTGCACGGGTTCAAACCCCAGCTCTGCCAGTTTCTAGCTGTGTGTCCTTACGCAAGTTATTAGACTTTGATTTTTTACCTGTAAAGGGATCCTGGCCTCATAGGGGTTGTTGTGAAGAATAAATAGCATGAATATTCACCAGAATTACCACTGTCTACTCTACGACTTGAGTATCTTGGAGCCAGGGGATAGACCCATCACGGACTCTTCTGTCATGCAGCTGTTTTTGGTGAACGAACCTGTCTGCCTTGAACTTGGCAGGAATGGCAAGGTGGGTCACGGTAAAGGATCCAATCCCAGTTCTTTTGGCCAAAGACTCAGCGTTTCCTGGGACACAGGATAATCCTGTTAGGTCCCCATGTTCGACCAGGTCAGGGGGAAGGGAAAAAACACAGTAAGGACTTGGAGGGGCAAATGCAGGCCTCCGTGATGGAACATTAGAGCTACACGGGTCTGGGTGGAAGTCAAAATTCATAGACTGTTAATTAGCATGTGGTACAGGAAGTTTCTAAATAGCTTTGCAGGGAGGCAATCAGCAGGCTGCAGGCCAGCGGTTAAAAGCCTGGTTTAAAAGAGGGAGAGGGGAAAAAGGGAAGGCAAAACAACCAAGACATTCCTGCTTCTTTTTACATCACAGCAACCCAAATGCTCGTTTCTGCTGTGGACCTCCTCTGGTAATAACACCGCCTGCCCTCCTGGTGGGCTTTGAAAGGACATGGGGCTACAGCAACTAGGGGCTGGGAGAGAGTATAGGAGGGTGGGGTGTGTGTGTGTGTGTGTGTGTGTGTGTGTGTGTGTCCACCTTCACAGGTCACAAAATGCTTTTCCTGCCTACTTTTAAAGCCACACCTGCTTTCTAGATGAGCCAGGATTCACTGTAAACTGTTGTGGTGAGATGGCAGTCCTGGTATGATGTCACGGTGAGATAAGGAGATGATGGTGGCCTTGATACAGTGAAATGATGCCTTTGGCATGAATCCAATATTTCTGAGGACCTTGAATCCCACATTTGCAACCCAGTGACCCCCCCTTTCATCCCTGGGCCTCAGTTTCTTCCTTGACAGAGGGAGGCCCAGGTTTTCTAGCCGGCTGAGGCTCTGGGGCTTTCCATGGGGCTCACTGTTGTCCAATAGACTCTAGTCTGAGGGCAGAGGTTCCCAGGCGTGCCTGCCCAAGAAGGTCATGGTCAGTGAGTGTTTCTCCCTGATGTTTCTACAGAGCCCAGAGGATGTTTAGGGCAGTGAAACTACTCTGCCAGCTACTGTTCTCTTTGTGCTCCAGACATCGCCACAGCTTTCTCATGGACCAGGCCAGCCCACTGCCCAGGACTCCCCTCGGGTTAACTGCTCTCAATGTCTGCAACAGGAAGTCTGGACATCATGCCTTCTCTTAATGATGAACACATGCAGAGCACACAAGGCACACACATTCCATATTTCAGCCTGTGGGATGGGATCTTGCCACCATGGGTCCAAGAAGTGACCTTTTGTAGAGTCTAAGAGATTCTAGTAAGGGAACCTGTCTTCTGGCCATGAAGCAGTTCCTATTCCCTTCTAGCCCCTCAAGGCCCAGCCAGTGGACACGGCCCCCAGGAAGCCTTCCCTGACTTTATCAGCTGATCATCTCCACCACGCCAGGCACTTTAGAGAGCGAGCAGACCTGTGAAGTTTCCCTCTCCTCTGAGCTCCCTGGCTCTTTCTGGTCCCCCAATTACTGGTTCTGTTGCCCTGTGGTTTCTCTTTGATTATTACCTACCCTTTCTTGTCTTTGTCTCTCTGCCCACCACCCCTAGAATATGCACAGCTTAGTGCTTAAGAGCAAGGTGGCCTGGGTTCAAATCCTGGCCCTGATGCTTCTGGTTGTGTGGCCTTGGACAATTTATTTAACGTCTCTATGCTTCAGTTTCCTCACACATATAAAGATCGTAATAGTACTGGCCTCATTGGATTGCCATGAAGACTGAAAGCGTTAAATTTTGTAAAGCTCTTAGAGCAGTGCCTGGCCCCAAATAGGTATTCTGTAAGGGTTTCATTTAAAGTGAATGAGACATTGATAAGATAAGGCACATATCATCCACACCCACCCCACGATCTCAAACTCACGTGTCTAGAGACATCAGACAAGAGACAAATGAGCAGGGAGAGCTGGGCGAGATCACAGCACACCAGAGAGGCCCAGCCTGGAGGAGGGCAGCGGCTCCGTGCTCACAGAGCTGCTGGAATGAGATACTAGATCTTTCTATTTTCGAGAGAAGCTAGAAGTCCTGTTTGAGTGTTTGTTTTTAACATGAAATGTCTCAACTTTTACATATTGGCAAGTAATTGAGAAAAAAGTCAACACCTTGAAAACTTCTGTCCGCACAAAACCTGCACATGGGTGTTTATGCAGCTTTTTTCATAATTGCCCAAACCTAGAAGCAACCAAGGTGACTTTCAGTAGGTAAATGGATAAACCATGGTCCATCCAGACAATAGAATGTTATTCAGGGCTAAAAAGAAATGAGTTCTCAAGCCACGAAAAGACATGGAGGAACCTTAAATATATATTATGACATGAAAGAAGCCAATGAAAAGGCTACATACTGTAGAATACCAACTGTATGACATTCTGGCAAAGGCAAAACTGTAAAGGCAAGAACGAAGACCAAGGGTTGCCAGAACTGGGGAGAGGGAGGGATGAATACAGAGCCCAGAGGATGTTTAGGGCATGAAACTACCGTGTGTGATACTGTAATGACGGACACGTGTCATTATACGTTTGTCCAACCCATAGAAACCAACAGTGAACCCCAATGTAAACAGTGGACTTTGGGTGATGATGGTGTGTCAATGTCGGTTCACCAACTGTAATAAATGCACCACTCTGGGGGGCTGGGATGTTGATAATCGGGGAGGCTCTGGGTGTCGTGGGTATGTGCGAACTCTGGACTTCCGGATCACTTTTGCTGGGAACCTAAAACTGCTGTAAAAAAATAGTCTATTAAAAAAAAAAAAAAAAGCACATTGCTGGCCAAGCAAAACACACACAAGGGTGGATCTGGATGGCCTGTCTGTAATCTCTGTCGTGCACTGGTTTTTGTTCAATAATCCGATTGTCAACTCCATGAAGGCAGAAGCCCCGCTGTTCATGTTCAGGGCGACAGTTAATGGCGAAATTGAAAGAATGAAGGAAAGAACAAATGAGCCGCACATCCTTGACAAGGTGATGGAAACCAACATTTTCTGAATGCCAGCTGTGGAACAAGCACCATACCGAGCACTCAGTGAGCCTCGTCACAGGAATGCCACTTCACACTCTCCTGATGGAGGTATTATCTACACTTTGCAGGCATAGAAACAGAGGCTCAGAAGGTTTGCTTTGGTTGCCCAGCATTGCACAGCAGGTAAGTGCAGAGCCTGGGATAGCTGCCAGGATTTCCAGACTTCGCTGATGGAAGCTCCCACTCCAGCCAGCCTTGGGAAGGATGGATGATTCATGGACAGATGGTGGAGGGATAATAGGTGGATAAATGGATGAATGGATAGATGGTGGATTTTGGATGGATGGATGGTGAATGGGGGGGGGGGGGATAAATGACTGGCTAGAAGGCTGAAAGATAATAAATGGTTGGATGAATGGATGGACAGATAGATAGATGATGAATGAATTTGGAGAGCCCTTTCCCTAATGAAATTTCCAGCAAAATCTTTCTTCCTTTTTCATTTCCCATCAGTGCACAGACTCAACTTTTTCCATTAGGCAGCTAACAACAAGCCAGTTTAAATTGGGCTGGGGTGAGGGTGGGGGTTAGAACACTTGTCGTTTCCCTTCACACCTGGCCAGATACAAACAATGTAATTAGGTTAACACAGAGCCATCCTAGAATCCACATTTCCTAAAACCCCCACTGAGGATCAGGAAGAGCCCCTTCCATCCCTCCTATACTACCTCCCTTGATAATAGGACTCTTCGGGGGGAGGGGCGAGACTCACACGACTTCCCAAACATTTCCCAATACCCACTCCCTTCCTAGCTGTGAGATTGGGACAGAGAATTTATCCTAGCTGAACCTCTGTTTCCTCATCTGTTCAAAGGGGGTAAATCATGCTTTCCTGACAACAAAGAGAAGAAATGGTACATGTACAGTGCCAAGCACAGAGTATGTGCTCAGGAAATGTTAGTTAGGGGAAATGGATAAACTGATAAATTGCACATTCATGCGCTCTCCTTGCTAGTAAGCTAGTAAGTACTTCATCTGGGTCCCAGATACTTCTGAACTCAAGGAGTGGGCAGTGGAGAGCTAGACTTCCCCTTTCAGGCTTAGCCACGCCTGTGCTTAAATCTCTTTCGGCTTCCCCGGGTGCCTGACTCCCCACAAGCACTGGTTCTAACCTCAGATGTTCAGGATAAGTATTGACCCTTCGCTTAGGTGCCTGAATCAAGAGCTTGGTTGCTCCCCAAGAGAAAAGGGCATTTTGTTTGTCCCCAGGCCCTCACTGCCAGGGTCTGCCTCTGCTTTTTATGTGCCCCAGTAAAAACCAAAGTTCTTCTCCAGTTAATACGGTAATTATGGCTCCCAAGTCAGTGGAAAGACTAAGCCTTTCCCAGAGTCTCCAAAAGGAAAATTCTAAGCCTGGGCCATAAAAATGAGACCCAAGCACAGCAAACTGAGTCCTAGAAGCAATGTGACATCATGGAAAGAAGAGGGAGGCCAAGGTCCTAGGAGAGCTCCAGCTAGCTCCTGCCCTTGGCCTGACCCTGGTGAAACACCCTAACTCTTTGGTCTCAGTTTCCGCATCTGTATAATGGAGTCCACCCATGGCACAGACTGCTGAGGTCTACCGAGCTGGAGTACCAGCAGGCGTTAGTGTTCATGCACACCTCCATTCACTAGGAACTCAGTAGTGCTCTGCTGTGTGCTAAGTGGCCAGAATAATTTATGTCTTCTGAAGTAGGTACTAGTACTCCATTTGAGGACGTGAGTCTCAAAGAGTTTCTGCCACTAAGCTATAGATGCCCCCATTGGAATGCTCGGGTCAGAGCTGGAGTCACCTCAAGTGTGTCCAGGTAAGAAAACTAAGGTTCAGAGGGACGGTGACTCACTCAGGACCATAACTGGTTGTGACCACTCTAGAGTTGGAGCTGGCCATTGTCACAGATGACGTCCATGGTTTTGTGTAAAACTCTCCCCTTTGCAAAAAAAATGCCCAAGATACGTACGTAGTTGTCTCTGTCTGTCTAGAGCAGAGTTTCCCAAAGGCAGGAAGGTGCCAGCAGTGGAGGGAGCCCCAACTCCACCTTGAGAGCTGTCACCCAGTGGGAAAGTTGTCCCCTTTAAATTCTTTTCCAGTCTTGCTGACCATGTCAAGGAGAAGAAAATTCAGCTGGTACTACTATTTTTAATGCCTCTCTAACACCCATTCATCCCTGTTTTCCACCTGGGAGAAAGCCTGTCTCACAGTCACACCCTACAGCAGACAAAAGATGAAAGTATACAGCTAGAGTAATACATCTTGCTTTTCATTCTGTTTATTTTTAAGACTAATTTCTGTTTATGGCAAAGGGTACGGTTTTCGGGTTTTGTATATATATAGTTTCTTCTTTAAGGAAATGTATTCAAGTAAAATGAGGATCCAGTTAAGAAAGTGTATTAGTAACTAAGGGGAATTTAAATTTTTAGTTTAATTTAAATTTAATTTTTAATTGTTAAATAAACAATAGTTCAGGCGCTTTGCAGCTATGGCCCAGGCCTGAGCACGACTCCTGCAGGCATTGGGGTGGGTGAGTCCCGTTCAGTCCCCGGCTTTGGTTTAGACTCTACTTGACCCAGACAAGGATGGTGCACAAAGCCAGGTCCGTGGCTGCATGTCCTGCTGTGGCTACGCCAGACGCTGTGTGACTCTGAGTGACTAGCCTTCCAGTTCTGGATCTGGTCTCTCCTCCAGCTGGGGCTACCTACCATTCGTTTTATTTAATAAGTAGTGATAGAATCCTTCTTACATATCCTTGGGCTCTTCATGAGTAGTCACTCAG
Source organism: Rhinolophus hipposideros (assembly GCF_964194185.1). Taxonomy (NCBI): domain Eukaryota; kingdom Metazoa; phylum Chordata; class Mammalia; order Chiroptera; family Rhinolophidae; genus Rhinolophus; species Rhinolophus hipposideros. Next base: position 94,138,274 of record NC_138051.1, read on the forward strand.
TCAATCCTTACACGCTATGGGAAAGGGTCTACCCAATTTACAGGTGAGGAAACTGAGGCCAGGTGATTCAGGTCGGACAACTAGAAGCAGCGGAACAAGACCTGATGTCAGTCAATTTGGCCATGAATGACTGACATTGGAGAAGCACTGCCCCACCCTCTCAGCTGACAGAGGGCCCAGTTGGTCCCGCCCCATAACCCAGGGAGTTGGTATGAGTGTAAGTCCCACTCCAGCCAGAGTGTCCCCCTCTATTAATGGGGTAATGATGCCTGCCCCACAGGGCAGATGGCAGGATCACATGAAATAGCATATGGGCAGGGCCTGGCATGGAGTATTACCCTATCTCCCTTCTTTCTTCCCTCACTGTCCTCTTACCCCTCTCCTAAAGGCATCTCCCTCATTCTTGTTTCACTTGTTCACCAGAAACATGCTAAAAAGAAACATAAGTAACAGAAACAGTACTGGGATGAGAGTCAAGCCTTCTAACATCTTGCCCTCACTCCCCCACTACCCACTGTGTGACCGTGGTCTAGTCCCTACCCTCTCTGAGCCTCAGTCTTTTCATCTGGAAATGGGCAGATGTTATCCCAGATCAGGGGTCAGAAAATGATAGCCTACTGGCCAAATCAGGCCTATCTTTTTAAATAAAGTCTTACGAGGACAGAGCCACGTCTATTTACGTACATACCATATAGGACTCATGACTGCTCTAGCCCTGCAGTCTGTCCCCTGTCTGAGCAGATCTGGCCAGAGGTTTGGTTTAGCTCGCTCCTCTTTTCCCATAGCCTACAACAGTGCATGGCACACAAGAGGCTTCCACTAGACACTTGTTGACACTCTCAGACTACGGTCATGGCTGGTGTACTGGGTCCCCTCAAAGGCCTGCAACCTACATGCCTCCTTCAGCTGTCATTAAGCAGATGACTCAGAGATGATGGCAGTCATGGAGAGGTGCCACTCAGGTCTCTCTTCAAGAGAGAATTTGCAGGTCAGCTGGAAGGAGGCCAGTGTGCTGACGTCCTTTAGCTCTTGGTGCTATCCATTTCCGCTGAGGTCAGACATTTCTGGGGCAGTCCCTGGCCAATAACTGGTCTCGACAGGGATACTAGGGCCTAGCCACATGTGCCCAACATGGGACTCCTTAACATGCAGTCTTTGTTCCAGAGCTCCCCACTGCCATTTGTAGAGAAAGAGACAAGTCTCTGAGAGCCATGGAAGACTGAAGGGGCCAGTGACTACAGCCCACCTGAGTTGGGAAGCAGCAGGAAGTAGGCACAAGAATCACGTAAGCGTAGATTGCTACCTCAGCTTCATAGGAACAGCTGATTGGAGAGGGAGGCTTAATTCTGTGGCCACATCTGAATTCCTAAGACTTCCCACAGAGTTCAATTCAACCACACAACTCAGGCCTTTTTCCTCCCAAAAGGAGGGGCTGGGTTGCACCCCTTCATTCCCCACCCCAAAGTCACCATGAGTTCAGCTACTCTTCCCAAAGAAAAGACTGAGTCAGGGGCTGGCGAGAGGCCCGTACTGTTCACCTCTCACTTTCTTGTCCTGCAGAGGGGAGAGCAAACAGTGTCCGCTCTCTGGGCATTTAAGGAGTGCGAAATTAACAGAAGGGACTTGTCTCAGCTCACATGTCGGCTGCTGACGCCAGCGTTGGAACTAGAAGGAAAAGAAAAACTGACAATTTTGGACACGATATACTGAGAGGCCATGCAGGAAATAGCACACTCCACATCTGGCATCTGGGAAGAGGGTAATGAAGGAACTAGTCACGGAGTATGGACACGGCAAGGGGACCAGCAAAAGAGATGTGTTACCCCTCCTTAGGGTGCAATTGGACATGGAGAAAACTGTGTCACTGGAGCCCAATGAGAACTGGAGCCTCGTGGAGCAGCTGACTGGTGGGAGCCATAGTTCTAAAAGGACTCCACTGCCTCCATGCCAGCACTGAAACAAGGAAGGAGTAGAGAAGAAATAGCCCAGCCTCTCTCCACGGCCACCTTCTGAGCTCCTATGGGCCATCCCATTGGCTGATGCCATAGTGCAAGGGATTCTGGGTAATGGAGTCCACAGGGGCCACCTTCCCAGGGACAGGGCAAGAGGGAATGGATCTGGAGGGTGGCCGGGGCATGGAAAAGATGCAGGGGGCAAAAAACCAGAAAATTAAAAGCATAAAAGCTGACTATGTCGTGTCCTTTACGTATTTCATTTAATCCTCCTAGGAGCTTTGCGATAGGAGACATCTCTCCCTTATACTGGTGAAGAACCTGAGGCTCAGACAGGTTTGGAAACTTGGCCAAAGGATCACAAGTGAAGAGTCGCTGAGGCCAACACTGGAGTCTCCGTCTTCAGTCTTTCCACTCCCCCACAGCAGAGGGGTCACCAAGCTTCCCGGGGCTCTGTCTGGGTCCCTACTAGTCTGGAGAAAGGCTGGCTTTTCCTCACTGAATGTTCCAAAGTTTTATAGATTCATCCTGCATTAGTTCCAGGCACCATTTTATTTGCCAATTCTGCAGCAAAGTGTGAGTCTCCACTAATCAAGCCCCAAAGGCCACTGACTCTGAGAGCTTTCAGCTTCATTACCCAAGTGCACCCCTCATTGCGTTTCTCCAGACGTTTAGAAGCATCTGTTCAGCATTTGGCTTGTGAAACAGTCTGACCAGAAGAACTTGGATGAATGTATCAACAGACAATGAGGAAAAAAAAAAGCAGAGTGGGAAGGGTGTGAGAAGAGGCCACCCCATCCCTGAGTAAGAGGCAGGAAAGTCCTGTGGAGTTGGGGTGCAGTGAGGAGGGCATGGGAGGGACGCTGCTGTCAGCTTCCACACAAAGTGGGAGCTTCATAAATTGTCCTGAAATGAATGTGCACGTGCCTTGTGCCTGTAAGTATAATGTTCCAGGGAACGTGCCCCGCACAGAGCCGGAAGCTCAAACACGGTGGCTGAGGGCAGCAGGACATGGGTTCCAATGCTGACTTCCCTGCTCATTGGCTGTGATAGTGAGTGAGTACTGGCCTTTTCAGTCTCACCGCCCCAGTTTGTAAACTAAGAATCATAAACATGAACCAAATGACCAGGACCTACCTCAAAAGACTGGTAAAAAGAAGTCTTAAATGATGGAAGAGTTGGGAAATAGTTAACCCTGTGATTGGTGTATAAAAAGCATACAATAAATGATACCTGTGGTTATTTTAATGAGCTATGTGAGTCTGGGCAAGTTACTGACCCTCTCTGTGCCTTAGTTTCCTCATCTATAAATGGGGATAAAATGGTGTCTACCTCATTGGGTTGTTGGGAAGATTACATAAATAAGCACGTGGTGCCTGATGCATGGTATGAACTCCCTAAATGCTAACTCTCTTATCTGCAACCGTCATCATCAACAAGACTAGTCTCTCTTCCCTTGCCTCTTACTCGTCCTGCAAAGGCCACCTCCTCCAGGAAGTCCTCCTGGACCTTGCTCTGGGATCTCCAAGCTGCACAGCTTTAACCCTCCCACTATTATTGCATTGAAATGATAACCTCCTAGTCTGGCCTCCTTCACCTATCTGTTTCCTCCCTGGGGCCAGGAACTGCTTCCTCTGTTTTTTATCCTTCCAGTTCCTCTGCCAGGGCTCATCCCACAATAGGTTTTCCAGCTGGACGAATAGAATGGAACTGAACTGGAACTGACACTGAGTCTGAATATAGGTGGTAAGAGAAACAAAGAGAAATACAAGAAAGTTATAATCCCTGTTCTCTGGGAGGCAATATTCTGTGTGGGGAGAGAGGTAAGATAGGTAGGCATGAGATGGACTTTGTGAAAAGCAGAATCCAATGCAGTGGGCCTGAGATTCTGCATTTGTCACAAACTCCTGGATAAAGTTGCTCTACTGGTTCACAAACCCCATGTGTATTGGGGTGCTGGGATCCTTCCACAGGGCTCTTTTCCCCGAAGTCTTCCCTTTTAGCCTACCCACCCCCATAGCTTCCCTTCCTCTAGACCCTCCACTAGCATTTACACCTGGTGGAAAAAGTGGCTAGGGTCCCCCTTCAACACCCTGCATCCCTCCTTTCTTTGATATGAACATTTTTTTCAGTCTTATCTTAAGTTATGTAAAAAAAAGGTCCAAGTCCCTGCAAACTACCTTCCCTGCCCACAGACACCCCAACTGCCCCCTAAACTCCTGCCATACAGAAATGTTGGGCTCCTGTTTTCCTTGCACATTATCATGGTCAAGAGCAGAGCTCTGGAGTTAAGTGGCCTGGCTTGGAATGCTGGCTCAGCCCTGTACTGGTCTGCACTGGTTGTGCAACCTTGTACATGTTACATAGCCTCACTTTCCCTCATCTGTAAAATGGGCATACCAGCAGTACATCTATAATACTTCCCAGGGTTGTTAAGAGGGTTAAATAAGTTGATATTGAGAGAGCACCTAGAACAGTACAGCATACGTAAGTGCTATGCTAGGCTGGTTAGATGATTAATTACATCTCCCCTCAGACTGCAGAAACCCACAGCCATTCATGGTCACTGCCCTTGCGGGCTGTGCGTATCACTCATCTCAGTAGCTTTCTTCACAACAAACTTGACACCTGTTGTTATTATTCCTGTTTCACAGGGAGTAACTTCAGGCTCAGAGACATTAAGTAAGTTACACAGCCAATGTCAAATGAAGTGGCTATGAAGTAAATAAGGGCATGAATCAATTTAGCCCCAATCCTGAACAAAGCACTGCACGTATAACCTAACTCAATAGTTGCTGGATGGATGAAAGCAAGAAAGAATTAATTATCCAAAGAGAACACCAGCAGTTTGTGGTGGGGCTAGAATCTGAACCCAGATGGCCCATTGCTCCAAAAGAATTACACCCAGCCTGAGGGCGAGGGGCTGCCAAGTGATGAGATGATTGGTAACTAAAAGTTAACTTGTCCACAGTTTCCAGTGCTTTAAATGACACCTAGAACAGAGTAGTCATTGTAACTATGCTACCGTGTTTCCCCGAAAATAGGACCAGGTCTTATATTAAGTTTTGCTCCAAAAGACACATTAGGGCTTATGTTCAGGGAATGCCATCCTGAAAAATCATGCTAGGGCTTATTTTCCAGTTAGGTTTTACTTTCGGGAAAACACGGTAGGAAAGAGAGAAGGAGGGAGGGAAGGAAAGAAGGAAGGAAACGATTGAATTCATTCTGATCAGAAGTTCTGCTGTTTCATTCATTCAACCCAATAGCTATTAAGCACAACCAGACATTAGGCCTCATTCTTGGTCCTGGGACGACAAAGCAGATATAATCCCTGCCCTTCTATGGCTCACATTCTAGTGGGGAGAGACGGACAATAAATAAAGAAGGAGTTTTCAAAAGTAAATGACACTGTAATTTGGCAGGTGATGTGCCATTGAGAAAAATAAAAGCAGAAAACTTGTTTAGGGAGTGGGAACGTTGTTGCCCTTTTACAACTACAAAAATCCTGGAGCAAGGAACTTTACTTGGGTCCTTTTCAATTAAAAAAAAAAAAGAGACGAAGAATGCTAGCTGTCATTCAGTGAGTGCCTCAGGCAGTCCCCATAGCAACCACGTGACCAGTAGAAGCCCCTTTCATAGATTGGGTTCAGAGATGCTAAGGAAACTTCCAGAAGTCAGACAATTAGTAAGTGGCAGCCTCAGTAATTTTCTCTCAGCTTTATATCCACCCATCCACACTGTGTTCGGGAAGCTGGGCCCGGGGTGTGCAAATGCCATTTCTCAGACCCATCAAACAGTTGGCTTCCGGTTGGCTCTGCCAAGCAGGCACGAGAGGGGACTGATGGCAGGAGGCAGTGAGAGGCACAGCCCGATGTCCCTACTGCTCTGCCCAGCAACATCAGCCTGCTCTGCAGTCCATCACAGCCCCGTTTGTTTCCCCATCTCAGGGGCCTGATCCAAAACTTCACAGACCCCTCCTCCAACTCCCCCTCCTCAGTCCTCATGTCTCCCTTCCCCGTGGGTGGCAGCTGCTCCCTGCGTTGACCTCTGGTCAGCTGCATGCTCCTTTTTTGCTCTTTCAGTCTCCCATCACCTGTGAAGTCAATTCCCATATGAACCGTCTTCCCTGCAATGTCTCCTGTGGCCTGTTTTCCTGGAGGCACCCCAGCTGATTCAGTCCTTGCCCGGCGCAGTCGCAGGAGAGAGAGCCACCAAGACGGGTTGAGTCAGCATGGCTATGCCCTTGGTCTTGGAGGGCATATGCAGCCTTGTCTTTGCAAAGAGGCACACGGGATCCTTGGCACATAGAGCGGCAAGCCTAGTCATCAAGTCATCGCTCGGGTGACTTGGGACGAAGGGCCGTCATGGCACTTACAGCTATTTGCAGTGATCTTGTTCGTGTATTTGTTCAGTCATTCATCATCTGTAAGCTCCGTGGGTACCAGGCCAAGGACATTGCCCCAGTGCCAAGCACAGGCCTGGCACATAGTAGTTTGCAGGTGGATTGCCTGAATGGCACCGTGGCCCCAGTGGGGATTTGAACCCACATTTACTTGGATTCCAATTCCAGGGAAAGGATCATGTGACCTGCCAAGACCAAGCTGGGACTTCTACACTTGTCCTTGGCTGGAGTCACCATATTTGAAGAGAGAAATAAAAGCCATGGTGGGGGCCGGGGCCGGCCCGGTGGCTCAGGCGGTAACTCTGAAACGGAAGCTTAGAAGCTCCTAACTCCGAAAGCTGCCGGTTCGATTCCCACATGGGCCAGTGGGCTCTCAACCACAAGGTTGCCAGTTCAATTCCTCGATTCCCGCAAGGGATGGTGGGCTGCGCCCCCTGCAACTAAGATTGAACAGGGCACCTTGAGCTCAGCTGCCACTGCGCTCCCGGATGGCAGTTGTTTGGAGCGTCTTCTCAACCACAAGGCTGCCGGTTCTTCCACAACTAAGATTGAAAGGACAACAACTTGACTTGGAAAAAAGTCCTGGAAGTACACACTGTTCCCCAATAAAGTCCTGTTTCCCTTCCCCAATAAAATCTTTAAAAAAAAAAAAAAAAAGCCATGGTGGCCAGTTGCAAGCACACAGGCTGGGAGTCAGACACCTCAGATGCAAATCCTGGCTCAAACATCTATAGTTATTTGGGAACCTAGTAACTCTTCTAAGCTTCCGTTTTTTCCATCTTAAATGGAATAATAATAATATCTACCTCTTCGGGTGTTTATGAGGATAAAATCTCATCGAGCTGTTATCAGGCTATAACCAGGGAAATGACACATCAAGTTCAAGGATTCCAGGAATCCTAACCTTAGAAGATAAGTAGACATTTGCTCACAAAGACAATAATAAAGTTGAAATTAACATTTACTCCTGCAATCAGCAAGCTTTTCCTGAGCACCAACCTGCTAACTGTCCTTTTCTTCTGCTTCCGACACACCTAACCCAGAGTTTCAATCTCTCCCCACCTTTTTCCCCAACCCCAGGTTCCTGGATCCTGACAAAAGGTGACTTTGGGCAAAGGACTTCACCTCTCTGTGTCTCCATTTCAACATCTGTAAAATGGAAATGGGGGGATTGAATGAGATTAACATCTAGGGAGGGCAGTACACAGCAGGCCTAGATAAATGGCAGTATGCTTCCTCCTGGAATTGCTTTATTTCTGCCACCCAAAGTTCCCATGATGTTTTCTCCTGGGGTGGGGAGGATGGAAGGGGTATCTTGGGGAGACCCCATCTCATTCATTCATTCATTCATTCATTCATTCATTCATTCATTCAATAAAGTGAATACTATGTGCTGTGTGAAAAGGAGAAGCCTGTGGGGGATCCTCTTCACTGAACTAAATGACCCTCTAGACAAGAGCTGAAATAACTGCAGCCCCAGCCTCCAAGGGGCTTGGGTCTGGGGAGACAGGCTTGAACAGTAAAGGAAAGATGGTGCAGGAAGTGACGGAAAAGAGGTGTCCCTTGGGATGGGGGGAGCCCATAAGAGAGGGTGACTTTCTCTTGAGGGTCAAAGGTTGCAAGGGGTTTTTAAAGACTATGAGAACATTCCAGACAGGGGTAACAACATAAAGGTATGATGGATTCAGATAGGGGCCTGCGTGTAACTCAGTGTGAAGGAGAACATGATGGGGGTGAGGGGCCCAACATGCAGGGCCTTAAATGCTGGGCTGACATGGAGGGGAATCTAGATGGTGTCAAAACTGATGGTGTCCAGAGGCCCTGTGGACAGAACTTTATTTATTGGCCACCTACTATGTGTCGGCCACTGTAGTCGAGCATTTTCTATACTCTCCTAGTGTATTTCTGTTAGCAAACTGGAACGTTTTTTGTTCTGATTATAAAATTAATGCAGACACATTTTGAAAAAAAATCAAGTAATATGAAATGGAGGGGCAAAGATGGGAATGTCAGAGAGTGAGGGGACCAAGGATGGGTATGCTAAAGTGGGGTGATGATGAAGCGTGGCTATGCTAGAGAGTTGAGGGGATCAAAGGTGGGTGTGCTAGAGAGTGGGGGGCAGTCAAAGATGATCGCGCTGGAGAGAGGGAGACCTCAAGAGTGCAGGGGAGTGGGGGGTCAAGGTCTCACAGGTAGATTCCTGCCAGATCCTGAAGGGCTTTGGATGCTTGGCTCAAACCCATCACCTTATCAAGCTAAGTCCACATCACTGTCTTCTGCTGACTGCTTGGGGATCTGGAAGCCAATTTGCAAGTACTACAGTGAAAAAAAAAATTATGCGTTAATGGAAAGCTTTGCGCTCATCGTAGGTCCTAATTTCCACTGGTTTTTGGTTTTCAGCTCTATAAATCCTAAATGTGCCTTTCATTTCATTTTTCCAGCCTTTGAGGACATCTGTTTGGCATTTGCCTTGTATGATTGGGAAGGTGGAAAGGGGGTGCCAAGTTAAGTTCCTTTTTAACTTCTTTGCATTGAAGTAAAAGACCACAAATGTGCCCCAGAGCACCCGGGCAGCAGCCGCTCTCTCCCAGCTCCCGAGGCCGCCGCGCACCTTCCCATCCTCAGGTGCTTTATGCAGATGGCTCAATTTCAAGTTAACGTACTAAAAACACAATCTACAGGCCAATACAGGGCCACTTCACATGTTTCCAATTTATGGTTTCTAGCGTGTTGTAATATGGATTTTATATACATGTATAGTCAGGTTTTTCTCTTTTTTCTTTCGATGTGCCTTACTCTGCCTATATATTTCCATTTTAATTTGGCCAAATATTGCTGAACTGGATCTGTGGGCTTTCAAGAGGGGACAAATGCTTACATAAAGTCTGCATTTGCTACTTGGGACCGCTGGTGTCAAGAGGCCCTGAGGACAGAACTTCATTTACTGAATATCTACTGTGCGTCATTGGCCCCTGTTTTCACACGTTATCTATGCTCTCATGGGTGTTTTTCTTTTAGCAAACTGGAACACCTTTTGCTCTGATTATAAAATTAATGGAGACTACATTTTGAAAACGATCAAGCACTATAAAATGGATTTAGTAGATTGCAAACACTTCTCCTGTGCTTGTCCCAGAGGGATAAACCCTGTTGACAAGATGCTTGGTTTATACTTCCAGATTATCTATGTAAAGTAGTCAGAAAATACATAAATCAATGCATAGTGTACAGATTTTTCAAAAACCGAGTAATGCCCTTCGCAGTGTTCCACAGTCTGGTGTGTGTGTGTGTGTGTGTGTGTGTGTGTGTGTGTGTGTTTTAATTTAGGTTTCACTCCAAATCACTGAATACAGATTTTCTTCAATGGATGCAGCACAATTTATTGGGGGGCTGGCACCCTCTTGTTGAACCTACTCTCTATCAATGGGTGGATATATGTGTTTTCAGTCCTATACACTGGGTGGTCCCGAACCTCTTCCTCCCAACATCTTTGCCTTTGCTCAAATTACTCACCAGGATCAATTCCACTGAGTGGAATTCCTGGGTCAGAAGATATAAATGTTGATTGGAATCACCGAGTTGATATGGTTGAGCCAATTTCCACGCCACCAACTGTGCTGCCGAGGACCTGGTCCTCAGACCCTCACCTCATCACCTCATAAACCTTAGCTAACTCTGCAAGGGAAAGTTTCATTTCCCTCATGCCCTGAGGAAACTGAGGCTGCTGCCAGAGGCTAAATTCTTGGAGTTAGAGATTCGGCCCCACCCACAACCCACCAGCGCCATCTGACTGCAGGATAAAGTATGCAAGCGTTAGAAACAAATGTGCTCTGGGCTGTCCTTGCTCCCGACATGGGGACTCCATAGAAACCCTGCAGAAATACTTGCTGCCCAAGAAGGGGAGGCCAGGTGGGCACCCACGGGTTGCCAGTACGAGAAGAGGAGCAGGGCTCCCCCTCCAGGCAGAGGCAGCCCCACACCAGAGGCATAGTTAGGGGAGTGGATCAAAATCCAGGTGCCCAGCCCCCACCCCCTGCAGGAAACCAGCAAAATGGCTGCAGGTGCGATAGCCCTGTCTGGCACTTGCTCCCCTCTGTCAGATAGACAGAAGGGTGACCTGCCCTTCGGGCCTGTCACGCGGGTAAATCCCGCATGCCATGGAAGCAGACGTTTCTGGCTGTTTTTCTCCCCCAAATAAGGACTCTGGGCCTAGAGCCTGCCCCGCCCCTTGCCTGGCTGGCAGTCGCCCCCACACCTCCCCAATGGGGGGGACTGATCATTTCTCCAATTTGCCCCTCGGCCTGTATGCTCTGCCTGCTCTGTGCTCGCATGAAAGCCTGAGTCCTTTTTATTGAGTTATAAAACCAGGATTGTTTTTGGATTGAGTTGGTAAAAAGGCCTGGAAACTTGGTAATTTGAACTTCTCAGGTTTGGAGACAGATCTTGTTGCTCAGAGAGATAATGAGGGCTGCGTTTGCAAGTATTAAATTATTTTCATTTTTTTAGACGGTGCTGGAGGCGACTGGGCTCTGCCCCCTCGGAGGCGGCAGCACGACGCTGGATGGGGCTGCGGGTGCACCCAGAGGAGGGGACCTGGCAAGGCTGGGGCTGGGCCCTCCAGGGACAATCATCGGACCGCAGCCAGGGAGGGGATGCAAGGGACATCTGTCTCAATCTCCTTTGTAGGATGTGGGGGGCAGAGGCTTGTGGAGGGGCCATGGCTGTGAACCCAAGGAAACCTTCTCCGCTATTCAGTCCCACCTAGGACAGGGGCAGATGACCCCCAAGTTTGCTCTTATTCTGCTGCAATCCACTGTGTGACCTTGGGCAAGTCACACACCGACACAAAGCCGCAGTCTCCACATCTGTAAAATGGGAACCTGGAGCACCCCCTCCGTCCTTATAGGCTGGACTTCTCACTCTGCAAAATGACGGCCTACGTTCTCTATGTGTCCAGATCCCTCCAGCCATAATCCCAGTGGTAATGCAGGAGCTAATAACAGCTCAATAAATCCTAATACCAACTCTTATTTCATGAACACCTCTGAGGGCATCAGCTTTCAGGCTCAGGAACTTAATGCATGTTACCTCTCATACCTGCAGAAATGATTATTCAAAATAACGATGATACCAATAGCGAATGCTTTCCCAGTGCTCACCTCCTAGGTGGGTGCCATGGCCAGTGGGTGAAGACGTGAAAGGCACACACAACAGTGCCTGGTTCCACCATTATCTTACAGAGTCGAGCAGTTTTCCCAAGGCCGTGGACTTGAATGACAGAAAGGGGATTCAGCTGCACAGCCCTGCCTCTCAGGTGACGACGAGGGACTCTATCCCCAAACGCTTAGCCTTCTGCGTTGCAAAGTTCATGGAAGAAGTAGGGAGTGGGGGAAAAGAGATACCATGCTCTTAATAGTTACCAAAGGGAGGCTGAGATGGGATCCAACCTCCCAAAGAAGCAGGGGGCTCTAGGTCACCCCAACGGCCCCCAGTTCTAATGTTTCCAGGTCTGTCTTCATGTGAGCACTGAGAAGGCAAGCCCTATTCCTCTTACGCAAAGTGCAAACTGTGGCTAATCTGAAGTTCCATAAGCACCATCCCTCCCAGCCCCCAGATGCCCGTTGAAAAGCACACACTGTGCCAAAGATCATTTAGCCCTGCAGCCCGCAGATCCTCTTGCCCTGGAAAAGCCAGTGTTGGCCCCGTGACTGCATTCTCTCTTACATCTCTGGCATGACCGGCCCAGAAACTAAACATCATCCACAGGGCCGGACTATTTTCTAGACAGCAGCTCCCTTATAAAATAGGGCGCCTCTCTCGGAGCTGGGCTCTGGATCCCGTCAAAACGACGTGTGTCTTTCCTTTCCTTCCGCGAGAAGGTGAAATACAAGCCTGTAATAACACCGTGCCCCTGTTCTCCTCTGGACAAAAGTCAAAACTTGAATCTGATAAATCTGAAATCAACGTTAATTTTCTAATTGGACTTCATGGAGCTGGACGTGGTGTCACAGCCAGTGGTGTTTCACATCGTATGTTATTGTTGGTGCTGACAGAAGAAATGTATCTTTCAGGAGATTCAAAAAGAAATTAATATTTCCATGATTCCAGGGAACTAAATATGCCCCATTCTGCGTATTACAAAGGGGCTTATGTCCGGCCCCAAAGGCACACCTGAGGGTGACCTTTCACCCTCCACACTTATTCGCAGACCAACGACCCTCTCCTCATTTTCATTCCAATCTGAAAAACTCCTATTCGCCTTCCAAGACCCAGGTCCGAATGCTCACCTCTGAGAATCCTTCCCTACTCCTCTAATCAATTAGTCTCAGCTTCTCCTGTGGTAACTGAGCGTCTGGTGTACCCCTGCACCTTCCTAGCCCATTTAGAGACTTCACCTGGCTCCTTTGCCGTTCCAGAAGCAAATCTAAGGCAGGAAAAATACCTCTTCTATTCTTCTGACAGTCCCAGAGCAAGCCCGCAGCATCCAGGAGATGCCACTTGAATGTTTGTTGACTGAATAAATAATTATTACTTTTATTATTAGTGAAAAGCAGTGATTCTCAACTGGCTGATTTTGCACACCTGTGCTGGCCCCTGGGGGGGGTCACCTGGCAATGTCTAGAGACATTTTGGGTTGTCACAATTTTGGAGAGGAATGCTCTGGCATCTAGTGGGCAGAGGCAGAGCTATATACTACGGCTTTTGTGGGCCCTACACACTTTCACCATCATGAGCCCCTTCTTCTGTCAAAAAAAAAAAAAATTAAATTATATTTTAAAACTAAATTGGTATGAAGAGGAATATAATCCCAGCTGGCTTCATTATTATATGTTCTTTATTATTATATTCTTTTTTATCTAGCGCATGCACATTTTGCACACATCGATTTTAAAGTTAAATTAAAATTAAAACGTTTTTGTAAGCCCATAAAAGAATCATGAGCCTTAGGCACTGGGTCTACTGTGGTTGATGGGTAAGTGGTCCTGGGTAGAGGCCAGGGAGCCTGTTAAACGTCCTACAGTGCATAAAAACCCCCCAAAACACAGAATTATTCGGCCCCAAATGTCAATAGCGCCTAGGCTGAGAAACCTCTTATGAAGGAAAAGTCCAGAATATTAAAGCCTGGAAACTGAATGTGGGAGCTCCCACAGCAACCGTAATGCAACACTGGGAGAACATAAACTTTTGGTAATTAGCAAGACTTTGGGGTAGGGAAGAAGTCGATGAACATAGCACACACTTTCATTAGAGCATTCATAAAAAATCCAAATGTGTTTTTTCTTTTTTTCTCCAAATGGTGGATAGAGCACGGAACACATATTTTGTTCCTAGTCAGCTATGCAGGCAATGGGCAACACTTCATTATTCAGACAAATTGGGGAAGTCCCATGATGCCTCCTGCCTCGTGGTCAGCTTCTCATTATCATGAAACAGAGCTTGTTGCTCAGCAAAGCAGCTCAGAGGTACTGATGCTGAGCCCTTCACCTGCCTGCTAAGGTGTCCAGGCAAACCTGCCCCCGGATCAGATCAGTTTCCAGGCTGACTCTTCTAAGAGACGAGTCGGGTAACACAGAGCTCTGAGTTGGGGGAGGGGGGGTCTGTGTTAGTCAAGGTTCTCCAGAGAAACAGAACCAACAGGGTGTGTTGGGGAGGGCGGTAGGAGAGAGAGAGTTATTGTAAGGAATTTGCTCATGCAATTTTGGAAGCTGATGAGTCCAAAATCTGCAGAGTAGGCTGGCAGGCTGGAGAGCTGGAGAGAGTTGCAGTTTGAGTCCATCTGCTAGCAGAATTCCTTCCTACTGGGGGAGGTCAGCCTTTGTGCTATACAGGCCTTCGACTGATTGGGTGGGGCCCACCCACATTAGGGAGGGTAATCTGCTTTACTCAAAGTCCAACAATTTATATGCCAATTTCATCCAAAAACAAACACCTCCACAGCAACATCCAAATGTCTGGGAACTGTGGTCCAGCCAAGTTGACACAGTAAATTAACCGCCACAGGATCTAAATTGTTTTTATTCTCTGTTGCCCCTCTCTTTCTCTCTGAATGACCAACGAACGACCATGCTGGAAAGGGAAATACACAAGGTTTCACATCAAAAGGAGGCAGTTCGCAATCATTGAGTGCTTACTGTGCACCAGGTATTTGCAAACATGATTTCCTGTGGTTCTCACAGGAGCCCTTGGGGGGCAATACCAACCTCATCTGATAGTTTTGTTTCTTGCCCAGGGTCTCACAGCTGGTCATCAGCAGAGCCAGCACTCAAACCCAGGTCTCTCCTGAACCGAAAGCCGTGCTTTATCGACTCCCACTTGGGCAACAGCTACCTTAGTGACACCAGGGGAAGGACAGAGGCAACCCAGATGGAGGAAAGAACACTGGATCAGAGTCATGAATGAGTGGGAACCCTGTGCAAATCTGTCACCGCTCATTTACTGCGACCTCTGTCCCTGCTTGTCCCCAACACTCTCACACCAGGCTCTCTCTCTGTCTCCTGTACACACACACACAAACACACACAGAATATTTAGATAATGCATATAAGGTGCCCAATAGTGCATGCACCTTTTTTTGCATATTGAAATAATGGTAGTTGTTATGATAATAGCTATAGATAATGTATATGTGCTAGTGAAATGGTCCCATGTCAAAGGTGAGGGAGGAGGGGCATAGGAAACAAAAGGGTAGGGGGAAGTAACTTAAAATTAATGGAACTTTGGAGTTTAACCCATGTGATACCACAAAGTCCCTAAATAAATGATCAACAGCTTCCTTTTTTCAAAGAACACATTGTTCTCACCCCTTTGGTGACCCTCCTAACAGCCTGGTTAAGGGGGAAGGGCAGGGACCCTCTGCCCTTCTGATAGGTGAGAAATCTATGGCTCAGAGAGGCTAAGTGCCTTGTCCAAGGACACACAGCATTGTGCTCTGAGAATTTGAGCCAGGCCTCCTTCCATTGCTATACACAGAGAGTAGACAGCCCAGGGAAGGGAGAGTCTGGAGGGTCTTTAAAGCATTCGAGTATCTGCTTTCTCTGTCTCTCAGGTCAAATTGGGATCCAAACTCCTTCCCCACAAAGGGGGAGCCAGGAGAATTAGCAACAACCTCTGCAGTGGTCCCCTCCTGGTACTTGGCACAAAGTGTGTAATAAATAAATAGTGGGTAATAAGTAATCATATAGCAGTTGCTATTATTATCATCGTCATTCTACCTTCCAGGTTCAGCAGTTTGCACTGCAGCACACAAAATCCAGAGGCCCTCGATGGAGAGGGGGGGATAAAAAAAGCCGGTACAAGTTATGTCTTACCGTCCTTTGTTCTACCCCATTCTTCCAAATGTCTCCCAGGCCAGAGATTTCCATGGCGGCTACACAGCGATTCCCTATTTTTCACCTCAAATGTTCCTATTTACGGTCTGCAAATGTTGGCTGGGATGTGAGGTGAGGACTTTTTTTCATTTGCACCCAGAAGGCCCATAGCCATTACATCATTCTGAATTTCCCGGGTTTGTTCATGACGGTACACCCACCCTCCCTGGGCAGACACCCGCTTTATTTTCTGCATGACATGCGAGGCCAGGAAAATTCAGCACAATAGCCGTGATGCTGGAAGGAGCTACAGAAGGAAGACCCAAAATCAGGATCAGACCTTCAGCTGGGATGGAGAAAGGCAGGCTTCTAAATGATGTGTGGGCTGGGGAACCTGGCCATTCCCCAGCAGCATAAGGGCAGAGGGCTTTATTTTCTTTGGAAATATATATTTTTTACTTTGGGGAAAGGCGTTGGTTGAGTTCATCACACCCCTCGTTTCATGGCTCACTCTCACTCTAGGTCCATTCAAGGCATCTATCTTGGTTCATTTACTTACTTCTTCCCTTTTAGTCTCAGCCCCTGCCCATCCCCCTCTCCCATGGGCGATCATTCTAATGCCTGTGACTTGTGTGCATCGTATCTGTGTGAAAGGATTGAATTTACGTAAGCAGTAGGGCCTTACGGGTCTCCTGCTTCTTATTCTTTCTATTAAGCACTATGTTTTTAAAGATCTATCATTACACGGCTAACTCCTGCGGAGTAAGTATTCCGCGGTGTTTGTCCACCACATTTTATGTACCCATTCCGCCAGGACAAGCACCCAGGGCCCTGCGTTCAATGCCCAACTTGCAACCCTATGATGAACAGCCTGTATATGCCACCTTATGGAGATGGTGAGAATTTCTTTGAGAAATAATATCCCAGGTGGGATTCTGGGTTATGGGGTGTACATATACACCCCATAATCAGGTGACTCTCTAGGAGGCTTCATCCCTCTAAATGTTCCCATCAGCCGTGCACAAGGTTTTTCCTATATCCCTGCATCCCCACCAACGTTTTGCATTATCCTGCCTTCTTTTGTTTTGCCAGTCCAATGATATAAGTGACATCTCATTGCTGTTTTAATTTTCATTTCTCTGTTTGCTGCTGAGTTGGAGATATCTCTTCATTCGCTTGGTAGCCTTTTGGGGTTTCCTCCCCCAGGAACTGCCTCTTCATCTCTCTTACCCAGTTTTCCCTTGCAGTTCCTATTTCTCCTTGTTTTGCAGGGATTCCTTGGGATAGTTTCAATATTGGGCCCTTGTCCATTTCGAACATTGCAAACACCCTCTCTCGGTTTTTTATCTGTCTGTGAACTTGCTCCAATGTGTCCTTCACTGAACAGAAATCTCAAATTATATTATAATCAAGTCCATCCTTTTTTTTTCTTATGGCTTGTACTTTTGAGACATACACTTCCACACACACACACACACACACACACACACACACACACACACACACAGTAGTTTCCCACAAAAAATTATTTCCTATGTTATCTCCTATTGATAGTCAAGTCTTACTTTCGAGTTTAAGTCTCACTAGTTAGGGAACCTACGGCTCTATTGGCCCCCATTTGATGGCTCAGTCTTTCCCACCCCAGTGACTATCCATTCTTTCCCCCACTGATTTGTGCGAGCACCTTCGTTGTATCTTGAGTTTCCATATGCACACATGGCTCAGTCTCTGAGCTCTCGATTCTGTTCCATTGGTCCAATAGAATGTTCCTTTTCCATAGTATTTCTATTACATGCCCAGGGACAGGAGGCTCACTACCGAAGAAGAGAGCTAACAGTAATGAAAGAAACACAGGCATTAGAGTCAAGCACTTTTGTACACTGGCCCACCCTGTATGCTGACTTATCACCCATAAACCTCAGTTTCCTCATCTGTAAAGTGGACAAAATACTTAGCTGTCATGACCATGTGAGATAAACCCCCACACAGGGCCTAATGCAGCAAGTGGTCCATAAATGTGAACTTTTGCAGTTAGTTTTATTGCATCCAAACATGTGTCCTAGTAAATTCCACACTTTGATAATGTAACTTCTTCTATCTGAAGGCTCCTAAAAGTTGATAGGAAATGGACATTCCCTCCCTCTGGGTCTCAGCTCCCACATCTGTACAATAGATGGTGCCACTAGATCAAAGCTTACAAACTGCTTGCCCTCAGCCAGTTTGTGACATGTTTGATGTTGTTCCTGCATTTTTTTCCCCTCTTAGAATCCAAATCTATTCTCATTTATAAAAGGGCAGATTTCACCTAAAAATCTGGAGTTCTGGCATCTCTTGAAAAATAAAAGGTTTAGCAATACTGGGTCTATTTCACTCATGGCAAGAGTCTGGGGTAACTGAGCCATGCGACCCCCACATGGGACATGAACTTTCAGGCCACCACAGCCCCACCCCTCCCCATTGTCCTGCTTCCCTCATTGTCTGACATCTGACTTCACCGTTCTTAAGATATAAGGGTTCCCTGGCTCCTTGCACATCTCCTAGTCTGTGAATTCTGGAAACCAGGAGTTGCTACTCAAAGCAGAAACATCCTTGATAAACTACCAGAGGAGATTCTAACTACTGATGATTTGCTATGGTCTTTACTTAAAACAGAGCGCCTGGACTCTGAAGGAGACCATAGCCAGCTTATTAAAGTTAGTGGAAAGGCTACTTTGATTTGCAAACCCCGTGAAGACAGTGGCCAGGTGCAGGGCTGAAGAGGACGGAAGCTGGGAGGCCCTCAGAGGGACCTGGTGGGCTAGGGGTGCCCCCAGGACACAACCACATCACATAGTGGTACCAATCTATGTTTGCTGGGGATCTCCTGATGTATTTCACCAGGCATCTGAAGCAGACCTTCAGGAAGTAGGTAGTCTGGAGAGGTAAGGCAGGGGAGCCATGTAGACACAAAAACTAAAAAAAAGAAGAAACAATCACACTATGGCCCATTCTGGTGATGGAGTTGGCCCTTCCCAGTTAATTTCTGCAGGACTTCTGCGTGTGCCAACAAAATTCTCTCACCAAGTGTCTCTCAGTATAAACCATGCAGCAGAATGAAGAACCCACAATTTAGACAGAGCTGGCATTTAACTGCTTCTGCAACCTCGGACAAGTCACCCTATGTCATTGAGCCTCAGTTTCCTCATCAGAAAAATGGGAATAACCAGAATACCACCTTCCCAGGGTAGCTGCGCTTCAGTTAATGGGCTTCTATTGCAACCCCCTTCATTCTATGGACAAAACTGAAGCGTGGGTAGGAAAACTGACTTACAACACGTCTGTGCTTTTGAAAGTCCACATGGCTGGCTAAGATGTAAACCAATTAATCAAATCCAAGGGAAAATTTATTAAAAAGAGATCTCCAATACAAACAAGAGGGTACTATTTAACCAGGAAAAAAGACAAACACAATAATACTCAGTGCTGGCCTCGTTGTAGTATGAAGGAGACACGCTCATTGCTGTGATGGGTCTGTCTTGTCACCACAGATGAGAAACCATACCACACAGTGGGCTCTCATTATATGTTTGCTGGACTGTTGACCTTAAAGTAATTTGGCAATTGTCTGGAGGGCTGTTAAAAGTGTTCTTTGGGGCGGCCGGATGGCTCAGTTGGTTAGAGCGCGAGCTCAACAACAAGGTTGCCAGTTCAATCCCCACATGAGATGGTGGGCTGCGCCCCCTGCAACTAAAGACTGAAAACGGCAACTGGACTTGGAGCTGAGCTGCGCCTTCCACAACTAGATTGAAGGACAACGACCTGGAGCTGATGGGCCCTGGAGAAACACACTGTTCCCCAATATTCCCCAATACAATTAAAAAAACAAATGTTCGCTACCTTTGTTCATTTTGGCTTCTCTGGGAATTTTCCAAGGACTCAATCTTATAGAAAAAAGAATGTGTGTGAACTCACTATGTGCGTCAGGAAATGCTTTACAACGTTTTCGAGAATGATGCGGAGTAATGGGTTGAAGAGTGAGGGCCGGGGTCAGGCTGCTGCTGCTGCCCACGGGAGCGCTCGATTGGCTGTGAAGAGCTGAAGGTAATCTACAAGCCTGGTAATGGGGACACGTACAGAAACGAGGTACCTTCACTCAGTGGTGTTTGAGAGAGACTGGGTAGCAGAAGAGAAAATATTCACATAATAACGTTAAGTCCAAAACACAAAATAAAAAAATATACGGAGGCGTTGATGAAACAGAAGGAGAATGAAAATGGCTGTCAGAATAGTAAGAGGAGGGCAGACTTTAAAGTTTCCTTTCTATGATTTTTATAATACGTACACCTCGAGATGAAACACTGCTTTCTGCAAACCCCTGAAACTCAGACTGGGGTCTCACCAGGGACTTGCTGATCTTTTTATACTCAAAGCCACCACTAAGCACCCACTATGTGCTAGGTACGTACAGAGCAAGGCACACTCTGACAGGTCAACGGGGAGCTCCAGTCCCCACTGGTGAGGCTTCAAAGGGGACTCAGTGTCACAGTATCTAGAGTGGAAAACAGAGCGCAAGGAACTTGCCCAAGGTCCCACGGCTGAGAAGGAAAAAGTGGGGGTTGATGCCCCATATGACCTGTGGACAAATTCTGGTCTCTTTCCAGCACCCAGCGTCCCCCAAAGAGATGGACCATGGAAGAGGGCATTAAACAGCCTTGAATGACAATACCCAAGGTCCTCCTGTTCAAGGCTTTACAGTACTTGCAATGACCTCTGGAAGAAAGATACTCTTTTAGAACAACGAGAAAGCAGGCCTGGGGCTGAGAACCCACCCCAGACAAAAAGAAGGAGCTGGAACTGAATATCTCCGCTGTGCTTTCAGTAGTCACATCATCTTTATGGGTAGGCCACACTTATGTCCCTTTAACTGTAGTGACAGAAAGGTTCCTTTGCATTTCCTCTTCCTCCATCATGAATTTCGGAATGTGCCCTTTAAACATCTATTTCTGGATTTCGGGCTTCTGAGACTTTAGGTTTAACCACACCTCTATCACAGTGTTTTCTATTATAGAACACCTGAAAATCCTGCCATCATGGGGCAAGCAGGGTCCACACATTCAATCTCAAAAAATGTGTTGCATTATTATGAAGTTAATGAAAACAGACCAGCTGATTGGGCCTAGGCTGTTTCGTTTTCAAACAAATGCATTTAACTTAAATGTTTTAAAACATGAAACGATTTTTTAAAATAGCAAGTCAACCATCACACAGGTGTCAGTCTGATGTGCAATGTGCACAGCGAGCTGGTTGACATTTTGGCCACGTCGCCTTAGCTCAGGCCTCTGAACTTTTCAGACAAATTGTTCCTCACTGGCCTGGATTCAGGGTGCTATTTGGGGTTTCTTCTGAGCCACCAGCTTCTCTGAGGACTGGAATTCGTGTGCTCTACTGGAGCTGCTTGACTTGGAGCCTTTCGCCTAGACTAATCTGTCCCACTTTAAATTACAGCACTGCAGAAACTCAATGACAAAAGAGAGAGCTGGCCAGTGGCAGGAAAATACCATTGGAAGTCAGAAAAGCAGCCAAACCCTTGGTAAGCGGATTAACGCACTTAGCCGCTGGAAGGTGAGCCTTTCTGGAGATGGCATCCAAGTCAGGAGGTGGGCCAGCCGGCTTGTCAGGTGGGCTCCTTAATGCAAATGGAATGTGGGTTTGGAGCTGTGATGCAAATCCAGAGAGGCCAGGGATGGAATGCTCAGCAGTCACTGTTTCAGCCTGCGAATGCCACGGTGAAGCAAATTTGAAATTACAAGGAAGGGAAAAAGCAACAAGAACAGAAGCAGGTATCTGGAGGGGATCTTTCTTGGGCTCACTTCCCCTTGCTTTCCAAACCTATTATCTTTAGTGTGTGTAAAGGAACACTTTCTTCAGAAGGAGTCCCGTGACACTCTGAGGAAAAATTAGAAGCAGTGTGCTGGGCTGATAGAAAATAGACAACATCCATTAACATCATGGAAATTGCACAGTTAAATCTCCAGATCAAACACTAGAGTTGGAATCCTGACTTAATAGATCACTGCCCTTCCAGTAATATGTGTGTGCTCAGTGTGTGTATTATTTTTTAAAGAAATAGTTTGGCTACTATCCTTCAAGTATCCAAGGATACCTGAAAAAGATAGTCTAAGCAGACTACCCATCCATTCCTCTGATTGCCTAAGCTCTCAGTCTGTATCAGGTCAAAGCATGAAAAAGCTGTTTCCTAGACCACAAGAACTTAAATTCTTACAGAAATTCTTTTACTAAATTGCACTGAAGTAATAACATCCTTTGCTTGTATATTGGAATGTCATGGCATCTTTAGAAAATCCTATGCTGCTTAATATTTTCACGAGTAAGAATCCTCATGAGAAAATACTATTTGCAACATTTGAAACAAGGATTACTTTATATCACTTAAAAGCTTGGTATGTTTCCCTTAATCGGACCAGTGTTACATATTTCATCCTATTTCTATTTTTGCTTTGGCTACCAGGAAGCTCAAAGTTAAATTATCTGTTTAAAGACCAGTAATTATATTGGCCTAAATTTTGAGTATGATCATTTTTCTACTTACTTCAATATTTTTTTAACAATCCTCAATAACAATTTTAATAGTCCTATTATATCTGAGTCTGGTATATATCATAGCTGTTATTTATCAAATATATTATACATGCTGTATATTACATCAGATCTCTTTGCTGGCAACCGACAGATATCCAACTTCAGCAATAAATAGGGGAGGGGAATCTAATTGGTTCATATATCTGAAAAGTTGAAAAGTTCAGGGTAGATTCAATCATAAAACCTAGAGACAAGCCGAATAGACACAAAAGCCAGCCTTAAAGAGCTCCCAATGACCAAAGCTAGAACAACAAACTGTATAACATAGTATTGAATTATAACCCAAAGGATAAAATAAAAAGACATGAGTCCATACTTATATAAATGAATAAATAAATAGGGACAAGAAACAAATCTTTCTTATAAAAGCATTTCAAATTATAAATGTAGATACTCCCTTTCTAGGAGGTGGACCTTAATTCCTTCTAGTTCCCCACCTTGAGGATGGGCTGGAGTTAGCGACGTGCTTCTGAAGAGCAGGGTATGAAAAGGGGAAAACAGTACCTGTACAGTGGAGAGCCCTGGCAAACAGCACCTTACCCACATGACGAAGGTCGATGTCACCAATGCTGAGTCATGCTGATTGATGTCATGAGCCCTGACATGATGTGATGAGAAGGGCACTTCATCTCCATGGTACTGTATTCTTTCCAAAACTCTGTAACCCCAGTCTAATCATGAGAAAAACATCAGACAAACCCAAGCTGAGGAATATTCTACAGGATACCTGGCCAGGACTCCTCAGAACTGTCAAGGTCAGGAAAACAAGGACAGTCTGAGAAACTGTCACAGACCAAAGGAGACTAAGAGGGCATAATGACTAAGTGTAATGTGGTACCTGGAGTGGAAAGAGGACATTAATGGAAAAACTGGTGAAATTCAAATAACGTCTGGAGTTTAGTTAAGAGCAATGTGCCAAGGTTGGTTTACTTGTGACAAATGTACCACATTAAGCTATCATGTACGATGTCAACAACGGGGGGAAGCTGGGTGAGGGACACATGGCACTCTCTGTACTATTGTCTCTGTCTGTTCCAGCTGCTGTTACAGAATGCCACAGACTGGATGGCTCATAAACAACAGATATGTATTTCTCACAGTTCTGGAAGCTGGAAGTCTGAGATCAGAATGCCAGCTTGATCAGTTCTTGTGAGGGTGTCTTCCTGGTTTGCAGAGAGCCGTTTTCTCATTGCGTCCTCACAAGGTAGAGAGAAAAAGAGGGATCCTGTGTGTCCTTCTTTCATCAGGACACAAGTTCCATTCACAAGGTCTTTGCGCTTGCAAACTAATCTCCTCGCAAAGGCCCCATCTCCTAACACCATCACATTGGGTTTAGGATTTCAACTTACAAATTATGGAGGAACATAAACAGTCCATCGCTATCTTTGTACCTGCTCTGTAAACTTAAAATTATTCTACAAAGCAGTTTAAAAATCTTGGGGGGATCACGTCATAAGTTATATAAATGTCTAACCATGATGCTGTACACTGAAACTAATTTAGTATTGAATGTCAACCATAATTGAAAAATTAAAAACAATTTAAAAAAAAGGGACAAACTGAAAATAAATAATAAAATGGTAGGGGGTGGCCGGATGGCTCTGTTGGTTAGAGCACGGGCTCTTAACAGGTTGTCAGTTTAATTCCCACATGGGAGAGTGGGCTGTGTCCCGCCGCAACTAAGATTGAAAACGGCGACTGGACTTGGAGCTGAGCTGTGTCCTCCATAATTAGATTGAAGGACAATGACTTGGAGCTGATGGGCCCTGGAAAAACACACTGTTCCCCAATATGCCCCAATAAAAATAAATAAATAGTAATAGTAATAAAATGGTAGGCCTAAATCCAACTGTGTCAATAATCCCATTAAATCTTAATAGCTTAAACACTCCGATTAAAAGGTAGAATGATCAGAATGCATAAAAGAGACCCAAGTATACATTGTCTAAAACTGATGTACTTTAATTATAAAGACAGATAGATCGAAAACAAGTGGATGGAAAATAGTTTACCATACAAAATTAAGCCTTCAAAGGATGGAGTGACAATATTAATATCAGGCAAAATACACATCGCAAAGGGTATTATTTGAGATAAATTACATATAAACACACATGTGTAATCTTGAATAACAGCCTACAGGAGGTCATCTTCATCAAAAGGTATTGGGTCTGTGTTTGTCCAGTCTTGTATTTCCCTTTTACGCTTTTATGTGGCTTCCCATCCGCTTCCTCTCCACCCCCCCACTTAAGCAATGCTAACACCCTACTATTTATCTTTTCCACATTTTCCCCATGCTTGTAAAATTATTTCTGAGCATATAATCAGTACACACACACATGTATATAGACATATATAAAAGGGTTGTCAATACTGTGGGAAAACATGGGTTCATGCCATCATACCAGGCACACTTTACTTCAGCTCGTCTTTTCTTTCAACACCTCCTGTCGGTCACTTCAGATCCCCAGATACAGTGTAATTTATTATTCTCCATGAATTAGTATTAAGAATTATCCATCACTACAATGGTAATGAATTATTACAAATTATCCGCCATTTATTCGGCACTGAATACACAGCCTTGTTATTTGTAAGTATTCCCAGGTGTGGGATTCTGGGCCACAGGGGCTGTGTTTGTGATTTTAATACAGTTTGCCAGATTAGTGTCCGAAAAGGTCGTGACGATCGCACGTGCACCAACAACAGAGGCATGTTTGCCTTCTCCCCAGCACGGGAATCAGATGATACCTGTTCAGCCTGAACTTCTGCACTGGCCCTTGTGGTTGGTGTAGGGGCAGACGCCGTTCTCCACTGGAGCTCACACATGTTGTCATGGGGCTCCAGGCCCACGGCTCCTCCAGCTCCTGCCCTGTCTCTTCCTTCTGGTTCCCAAATCCTAGGTCAGGCTGTGCATGAATCTGTTCATGTCCACCTGCGCCAGGGGCTTCTGTGAGGACACACCCAGCTCTTCTGCAGTTCACCTAACATCAAGGGTTGGAGGAAATGAAAGACCCACGTAGGATCCCATGAGACGCAGTCTCCTGGTGGGTTCCAGCTTAGCCTTCCAGGTTCCAACTTGACCTTGCATTCGTCTTCTCTTCCATCCTCCAGCCCTGCTGTCCTCAGACCCACAGCCGACTTGGGGACAACACACTGGCATAGACTGTTTAACTGATTCCCATTCACATGTGAGGTCTATGGTAAAACCATGACTAATATACCACTGTCGCTCTCAACACAGCTCCACCGTAAAGCAGAACTTTGAGCCTTGGTTGTATGTGCTAATACCAGCTGTTACTACCACCGGCCATCATTTAATCTACAGATTGGAATTCACCAATGCCATTGTGCAGCAAGTCAATTCAGCAAACATATACTGAGCACCTACTGTGCGCTCTCTGTGAGGTCTTTCCTCCCACCAGTAATCTTCCTCTTTTATAAAGACAAAGAAAAGGGGAAAATCTTGAGAGAAGGATGTTGAAAAAGTTTATGCTTGTAGTTTTAGCAATTTCACATTAGATTCACACTCCAATTATTTTTAAGGAAAATAGACCTTTCATTGGGTGAATAATAAAATGACCCAGTGAACTGCCAGCTGCCATACATAACTCTTTTTGTGTGTGTGTTTCCCTGAGAGGCTAAGATCTAACTAATTGCCTGATGTTGACTTTCTTTAGAAAAAGAAAAATAAGACTATAACACACTAACATGAATCAATATCTTCAGAATTTCAACAATAGTTTAATTTACACCTAATGCTTGGATATGCAAACGTTTGAGACACATTCTTGTCACCTATTTTTAATACACAATAAATAAGACAACAAACCCTGTTCATCCCATGGAGGTCTCAAAGCATCTCTGTAAATTTTTGACGCTCCCCCCATCAAAAGGCGGGGTCTAATGGCCCAGAACTTGAAAATGGGCTGGACTTCGTTACTCTCCTGGAAGTGACTGTGCTTGATTTCTGAGGCTCATTCCTAAAGGGCCGCCCAGGCTCTGTGTGGCTCTCTCTCTTTGCGGACATGCACTTTTGAAGCTCTGAGCCACCATATGGACTCCAGCTCCCCTGAAGGCATCATGGTGGAGAAATTGAGAAAAGAGTCCACACAAAGACTGACCTGCCCACGGAGCCCCAGCTGCCCACGGAGCCCCAGCTGACCACGGAGCTGCCCACGGAGCCCCAGCGAGCCTTCCCAGTCAGACACACGAGCAAGTAAGCACCTTCAGATGGTCCCAGCCCCAGCCTCCATCCCATCATACCCGTATGTGCGACACTGCATGAAAACCACCCAACTGAGCCTAGTCGACTGCACGAACCATGAGAGACAATAACATGTTATTTTAAACCACTAAATGTTGGAGTGGTTTTTTATGCAGCAATAAATAAGTGGAACATTCTGGGTAGAGAAATAAATAGCATAGTCACACTGTTCCCGGGACTCATAGTCTATAGGGAGACAGAGTTACAAACACTTTCAACACACAGACACACAGACACATACATAGAAACAGCCAGGCTTAAAGGTCACCCAAGAGATGTGAATTTAAACCTTAGCACTCTATGGAATGTACTCAAGGTTCAGAGGAAGCACAGAGACAAGACTGGTCTGACTTCCCGATTTGAATCATGAGACATCTCACATCTTGTATCTAAAAGCAACAATGAAGAAAGCTTTTATTTAAATAACAGCCCTATGTGCAAAAATATTAGGAGACCGAACCACTGCTGAAGCACACCGCATCCAATTGGCTCCCGTGTTACATTTGTGCAATGACCAGCACAAATGAGCTGACGACTATCAGCATAGGATGGTGCTTAAAGACTGCCTCTCCTTACCATTCAACATATGTGCTGCTGTACGTTCTGAAAATTTTAGCATGGATTTCACAGACACCCTTCCAGATACTGCAAACTTTTCTAATTGGAAGCTCAGATGGCAAATATTCCTATTGCGCACATTGGTCTACGGGAAGGAGGCAGAATGAACACGATGGAAAACCTGCTCTATAATGAATAATTTGTATCATCTCACTTGATCACAGGTCAGTCCTGCCGGGTAGAGTCTGTGACAGTCACCCTACAGAGATAAGCATAAAGTCTCAGGGAGAATGCGGTTTACCCACGGTCAGCAAAAGGCAGGGCTGGGATGTACAATCGAATGTTCCTACCCCAAACCTCTTTCTGTTCTGGGTTGAATTGTATCCCCCAAAATGATATATTGAAGTCCTAACCCCCAGGATCTCAGAATGTGACCTGATTTGGAAAGAGGGTCATTGTAGATGTAATTAGTGAAGACGTGGTCATACCAGAAGAAGATAGGTCCCTAATCCAATATGACTTCTGTCCTTATAAAAAAAGGAGAAGACACAGAAAGAGTCACATACTGAAGAAAAAGCTTTGTGACGACGGAGGCAGAGACTGGGGCGATAAGGCCACAAGCCCAGGAACACCCAGGATTGCCAACCACCACCAGAAGCTGAAAGAGGCAAGGAGGAACCCTCCCCTAGAGCCTTCAGAGGGAGCAGGGCCCTGCCAACACCTTGATTTTGGACTTCCGGCCTCCGGAACTATGAGAGAATAAATTGCTGTTCTGTAAAGCCACCCAGCTTGTGGCACTTTGTTACAGTGGCCCCAGGAAGCTAACACATACCATGGTCCTCCGGAGTTGTGAGCTGCAAAGGGCACTCACGCAGCCCTGATTCTGATGGCTTATCTGGACCTTGACAGTTGGAGGTAGAAGCAGTGGGTTCCACAGAAATTCAGGATTCAGTGAAGGATTCAGTCTGTGCTCACATCAGGCCAAGTGTACACTGATCCCATTTGGCCGGACTGAAATGGTCTGGGATGGCCTGGGTGTCTGTGTGTCAGGAAACTTGTTTTACAGAAGGAGCTGGGAATTTTTTGTTCCAGTGTGTACTATATCACAGAAGTTCTTGTTTATCCAAAGGATTTTCCATGTAAATAAAGACATTTGCAAATTGATTTAGATTAATCAGGTGTGACTGCTGGATAAACAGAGGGAAAAACGCTGTCACTGAGATCCGGGAGCTGGAACAACCAGAACCCTGTGCACAGGCAGGCCTGCGACATTGGCAGTCACAGTAGCAGAACTTCTGTGGTCCAGGAGAGAAGATGAAAACCAGAAAGGGAAAGAAACCCAAAAACATGAAAAACATCTTGGGGTGTAATCCCAAAAGAGGCAGCCAGGCTTAAAGGTCACCCAAGAGATGTGAGTTTAAAGGATGGGTCCCCCACAACCTAAATCTTACAGATTCATGCCTTCTGGCCTTCTCCCACTCCTCCCCCCACCAAACACATGCATAGAAACAGACACACACAGACAGAAACATACACAGAGACACGTAGATACGCAGACACACACATACATTCACCCTTGGGCACAGGGATAACTGCACATTTAAAGTATTTTTTAGAGAATAGAATTCATGTATTTGGCATCCAGTTAAGTGAAATATTAAATGAATATGTAATGAATAATAATTGTTAACTGACATAAGCAGAGCACTCAACACTGTGCTCAGATCAGCCAGTCTCCAGCCAACTCACGGACTTGAGAGCAATAAGAAATAGATGTGCTTGCAGCCACTGAGTTTGGGGATGGTATTTTGCACAGCAAGAGCTGACTGACAGACATTGTATTCCTGACTAGTGAGACTCAATATTGTAAACACGCACCTTCTCTACAAAGAAAGTGTGTGTGTGGCTCCACTCAAAATACCAACAGATATTTATTTCTCTGGGACTTTTAAAATAAATTGTAAAACAAAATTAGCCACTAAAAATTTGGGAAAGAAACTAATGGAGGAGGATAAGATTTTACCCCATCGGGTATTTAGAGGTACCATAAAATTGGGATAGTTACATCACATAGCAACAAATAAATGAACCAATGGAACACAACCAAGGGGGCAGAAAAAATGATAGATAGATGATAGATAGATAGATAGATAGATAGATAGATAGATAGATAGATAGATACAGGATATTACAGACAAATATAGATAATGTTACATTACAAATCAATGGTCGGGGGGTGATAGGTTGTATAGGAAATAGCATTGGAATAACTGGTTATCACTTTGGAAAACATAAAATTAAACTCTTACATCACCCTAGATACTAAAATAAATTCCAGATGGATTAAAGCCCTAAATGTAATAAATCAAACTATAAAAGTACTAGAAAAAAGTACAGACGACTATTATCATAATCTTGGGATAAAGCAGGCCCTTCTAAGCAAGACATAATCCAGAAGCCATTAAGAAATAGACTCACAAATTTTACTCCATAAACATTAAATTCTCTATACAGCAAAAGACCACAGACAACGTTGAAATACAAATGACAGTTTGAGAGAAAAGTATTTGCAATACATATAAGGGACGAAGGACTAGTTGCCCTGACTTGCTCAAAGCTCTGACAATAAGAAAACCATCACCGTTCCATCGAACATAGGGACAGGTATGAACAGACAATGTATGCAATAGGGAGAAATGCCAACAAGCAGTTAGAAACACAAAGGCAAAAAGCCCAGCCTTTCTGTTGTGCCCCTCAGCCTGGCACAAATTGACGACTGACACCTGCAGTGTAGAGAAGCATGACTGGCCAGAACTTCTGCAAGTTTCTGTCCTTCCAGACCTCCCCTGCTGGGGACGAATAGGATCCCTGCACAGTGGTCTCCGGGTATTAACTATGTCAGTTAAACAACGGGAATGGCTTCCTAAACAGCAATAAAGAAATGGGCCAATAAATTAAGGTATATCGGTACCCACTGCAGACACGGATGGAGAGAGAAGTTCATGAGTTGTTCCTGATGGGTTGTTTAATGAAACACACGGGAAAAGCATTGCAGAGGAAGAGAGGATTTTCACCCCTTACTACATCCACTTCTGAATAGTTTAAATTTTTACATAGGCATGTATGATTTATGTAATCCTAAAAGAAAGAAAGAAAATAATACACGTGGAAGTGAAGGAATACTTGTGTTTTGGCTCTGAGATAGAGTTGGATATCGATATAGGGACAGGTATAAGTATAGCTATGACATAGAAGCAGAGGTAGATTTTAACCCCCTCACCACTTTCTGTTTTAAGAATTCACCGTCTTTGAAACCTAGGAGCCCTCCCTAAGGGAGACGCAGAGCTGTGCATGTCCCAAGTCATGAATGCAGCTGTCACCAATTAAAGGCACAATCAACCTCATCTGCCTGATCCGGAGACACCTTTGTCTCAGTGAGGACACCGGGAACTTCACTCCAAGTGGAAAAGTCAGGGATCCATCCCTGTCAATAAGCACAGTCCCACTAAAGCCCCACTGATCCAGCCCTGCGGCCCCATCCTGGGAGGCTGTCCCTCTGCGTCCAGTCTACCAGGGCCTCTCTTCCCCTGCCCCTCCCCAGCCTCTTTAAACTCCACCTGGACACTCTTTGTGTGGCCCCCTTGGAAAAGGCTTTAGGGCATGAATCATTAAAACCTTTATTAATTCTGAAGTCTTTCCTGACTCCACCTCTTTGTCTTCCTTCCCAGGTAGAATAACAATGCCGACAGTGACAGAACAGGGAGCACTGAGGCAGGGCCAGGCTCTGCACCCTCCCTGGCGCTCCCCTGGGCCCTGCACCAACCGGCTCTCCTCATTGTCACTGCCTCCAGGGAATTCATTTGTCAGCATCTGTCTCCTACCCTGGCTGGGGCCCTGCCCTTCTTGTCTTTGTATCCCAGCTGCTAGCAAAGCACAAAGGTGTTGGAGAACAGAAGGGGAAAAAAGGAAATGAAGGACTAAAGTAAAGGAAAGGAGGAAAAGGAGGAAAATGCAAACAGGACAAAGAAAGGGAGGGCACACTGTCAGGTCCTGAGAACGAGGTGATGGGGGCAGAGATAGGCAGCCCTGGAGGTCAAGAAAGGAAGTGATCACGTTTCGTAATGGACCTTCGTCCTAGTGTTAGCTAAAAGCAGTTCTGTTCCCACGGGGACTCCGTATTCACACGGTCCCCAGGGTAGAGTCCTATGTGGACCTGGACACAGGCTCTACCGTGTGCTGCCTCAGTGTCTCCCAGCCTGGAATCTTCCATCCTGCAAGTCTGCCCCCTGCCCTCATGGCCGGCACCCACTCACCTAGCTCACAGCGCCATTCTGAACCACTCGTTCCAGTGCACACCATGCCCAATTCCCAAAGTTGTTCTGGTCAGCTTGGCCCTCGACTGAAGGCCTAGGGCCCCACCCCAGCCTCACCTTACCCTCTTGACCTGAGGCTTAGGATCTCTTCTCAGGAACGAGAAGAGATGTGCTCAGCCCCTTCTCCCAGTACACCAGGTATCCTGGGACACCTCTGCCCTGGACTCTGTGCTCCGCTGGTCCTCACCTCACAGATGCGGCCAGTTATAGTGAGACCCTGGACGTGTCCCACACCTCTTCCTCCCTGAGCCTTCATCTGGAACATTCCTCGCTCTACCTCACCCATTATCACAAGCATTCACTGGGAAAATGACTCACTTGTACTTGCCGTCACTCCAGGGTGGGTGTCTTTTTTTCAAGCACGCAGACCAGTTTCACATAGCTTGCATTGCGCCTCCCAGATGCTCTATCATGGGTCTATAAAAAGAATACTTAGATGCAGGCAAAAATATGGACTGTTATCAACGTCATATTCTGCCATTTCACATCCAATTCATTTGAAGAGTTCACTCATCTCTCCCTCGCTGACGGAAAAGGGAAAAAAAAAGAGTTGCTTTCATGCTTCCAAGCTTGCCGTAATTTGCGCCAGAGAGAACAAAGGGGCATGAGTTATTAGCTCTGTTTTATACTGGAGGCAACCATGTCTCTGAGAGAGTAAACGGTTCGCCCGTGTCACCAGGCTCTAGGGGCCTTGGGAAGCAGAGCCAAGCTGCCTGGCTCTCCATCCGCAGACGACAGCTATTCCCACCACCCCATCCTGCTAAAGCACTTTTACTGCCGTCTGTCGGCAGTCACATAATTTGGACCAAATGCAGACCAACCCCGCAGGACAGTAAAAATAGAGACAGCCTCAACGACGCAATTGAATGGGATCGAGATTATTGAAAATTGCTCATTTCCAGTGAGGATCCGAACAAAAACAAGAGCAAACCAGAGAGTATGCTATCATTCTGGAGGCTTCTGGGGACGAGTGTGTGCAAGAGGCCACTGCACGCTCAGTCCCCTTCACCTTTGCTCTGAAAACAAGCCGCTCTTCGTACAAGGCAAATGCATCCAGATTTCCAGGGGCAATGACGCGAACACCCCATGCGCTGGAAAGAATGAGCAGCCTTGAGGTCAAACACCCTTCACTGCAAAGAGACACACCCACCTTTCGTGGCTGGCTAGCTGGCGGTCACCTCCATCCCGTGAAGATGCTGGTCTGTATCCAAATGACCCCTCTACTTGGAAGCCCTCGGCTCCGCTCTGCCTGGAAACCGTTGCTATGTGTGGGGAAGATTTTTCCCCCAAGTGCTGAACGTAATCGCAGGCAGTGAGAAGGCTGCATGTGCCAGTGACATCCCCATGGGGCTGGCTTTTGGATTATTAAAAAGAACACAACAGTTTATCTGGCCAGGCTTGTAACCTTCCAAAGAGAGACAGAAGTTGATGAATGGGAAAGAGCAGTGCTGTTTGGGAACAAAAGGACGGTGGCAGTCCCGAGCTGGGTGTTCAAACGTTCTCCTCTGAACCAACAGAGGTAAGAAAGGATGGTAGGGGGTAAAAACACAGCCTCCAGTCAGATAGATGTGGTTTCACGGCACCTCCCTCACACTTCCTAGCTGGGAGATCTCCCCCTCTCTGAGGTTCAGGCTCCTCATCAATCAATTGGAACAAATGATTGTCCCTACGTGTAGGGTGAGGCTGAAGTGAGGCCTGGACACGTAGTGTGTAAATGTCCACACTGTGCCTGCATTGCATTCAGTGCTCAATGTGTGGTAGCTGTTACTAGCAGCATTCTTAGGGAGAGGCCCAGGAAAACCACAATGAAATCTCTGTAGATGGCTGACGCTCTGATGGGCAGTGTTAATTAATAAAACTGGGAAAAATCATGTATGACTTAAGAAATACAGCATCTGGTTGGCCAGATCTGTCAAAATGTGGGTTCCCTTGGTGAAGCTAATCAAAGGGGGTGTCTGTGGAGTGAACTGTGTCCCCTCCAAATGTGTATGTTGAAGCCCTAATGCCCAGTGTATTTAGAGATAAGGCCTTTAATGAAGGTTAAGTGAGGTCAGATGGGTGGGACCCTGTTCTAATAGGATTAGGGTCCCTGTAAGCAGAGGAAGGGATACTAGGAGTGTGTGCGCAGAGGAAAGGCCACTGAGGACAAGAAGATGGGGTGGCTCTCTGCAAGTCAGGAAACCAAACTTGTTGGCACCTTGATCATGCACTTTCAGAACTGTGAAAAAATAAAGTTCTGTTCTTTAAGCCACCTCATCCAAGGCATTCTGTTATGGCAGCCAGAGATGACTACAACAGGAGGTCTTCAGTCCCAGGTGTCATTTGCTCTTTCCAGGGTTTTCATCTCCCTGGCACTTGCAGCCTACCCCTTGGGTGCCAAGGGACGGCACTCAGGCCTCAGAGCATCATAGGTACATGGAGGTCACCTTCGCCTGACTGCGTGGTGAGTGCCACGGGGGACGTCTGCACAGACCTTCTTAGAAGGGTAAGCAAGAGAAGCATTTCCTACTTTGCTGAGACATGGGGTCACAGCAAGTCCTCCCTTTTCCTTACCTCCTGGCATGGGTACCGTGGTGGCCCCCCAAAATATAGGCCACATCCTAACACCAGGAACCTATGATGTGCCCTTATTTGGGAAAAGGACCTTTGCAGATGACGTTAAGGACGTCGAGATGAGATCATCCTGGACTTAGGGTGGGCCCTGAATCCTATGACCGGTGTTCCCACAAGAGAGAAGCAGGAGACCTGACATAGGGCAGATGGTCATGGGAAAGTGGAGACAGAAATCGGGTCGATAGAGCCACAGCCAGACGCCTGGAGCTATGGGAAGCTGGAAGCGGCAAGCTACAGAGTGTCCCCTGGGCCTTCAGAGGGAGCAGGGCCCTGCCAACACCTTGACTTCGAACTTCTCGCCTCCAGAACTGTGAGAGAATACGTTTCTGTTGTTTTAAGTCGCCAAGTATATGGTAGCTTGTCACAGGGCCCACAAGAAACTGATACACCTTCTCACCCCCTCCTCTGTAGTTCAATCCCTAATCTTAGATTAATGAACCAAAAAAAAATCGTAAGGAGCAAATAATGTCATAACACAAAGTTCCGAACGACAACAGCTGCCATTTCCTGAGGATTTGATCCCTGTAGGCACTGGGGGCAGTGAGTTACGTCCATTCTCTCTTTGCAGAGGAGGAATGTGGAGCTCAGAAAGGTTAGATGACTCGCCCAAGGTCACAAAGCTCACACCTAGCAGTGCTGGAATGAGAACAGAGCTTGTCCAGCTCCGCCAGTGCGATGCTGAATCAGACCTCCAGGGAACAGTGCAAAACACTCTGTGAACCCCAACCCAGTGCTTAATGACCACAACTGGGGTGGAGGTAGCAAACCCCAGCACAGCCAAGGAAGTGGTAGTTCTCTGGGGTTCGTAGCAATAGGATTTTATCTCAGTGAACATTCATGGCTCTGGGCAGGGGGATCAAAATGTGTGTAGGTTCCCTGGTGACCTAAACACCTGGTCATATTGCATGAGCCCAATCCTTCAGCAACAATCCAAATTCTTTAGCATTCGTGCCCCACCCAGTAAGGGAGCCACCACACACATGGCAGAGGCCATACGTCTCTGGTTAGACCAGTGACAAGGCCAGTGAAAAACAGACACTTCCCCGAAGCAACCTAAATGTGGGAGAGGCCAGAAAACAGAGGTAAAGAACGTCAGAGCTGAAAGGGTCTTCATGCTGAGGGGACACCAACATGTGATTCTAATACTGTCACAGCATGTTCACACTCATCAGACTGTGTGAGCCTCTCAACATCCCAGGCAGGTAGATAAGGCAGGACTATGGGGAAACAGATGGGGACACTGAGGCCCAGAAGTTGCATGGGGCTGCCAAGGGTCACCAGTCAGGAAGTGGAAGAGGCCCGACTTCTGACTGCTAATCCAGTTCTCCCTCCTGCCTCCCCACCCCATCCTCGGTCTGAATGTGAAGCCTAACTTTGTAATAATCAGCAATGAAAGGGATGAAGAGGGGTGAGTGGAGCTGACCTACCAGGACGCAGGTTGCAGGACACGTCAGAAGTTATGCTCTTGACCTCCCTCACCCGGGGCCCAGTCCTGTATCTCAGGCCACAGTTGCCCTCAAAGGCCCCTGGAAGAGCAGCCGGACAGGTGGAGGGAAATCCTTCCTGTCCGGGGCTGTCTGCTCAGAGGCAGCCCCACCTCCCCACTGCTGAGCTCAGAGAAGAGTTTGTTTGGCTCCTACCCGCCCACAAGAGCACTTCCCCTGGGCCTGCAGAGCTCGGCAGAGGCAAGCAGAATTAAGTAGCTGTTCTTGGGCTGCCTTTTCCAGAAGAAAGGTCAGTCTTCTCAGCAAGAGCAGAGGGAGGGCCGAGAGACCACTACTTCCAGCCTACCACAGGCCCCACCACGGCCTTCCAATGCTAGAGGCTCACAGGGGACCCAGCTCATGGACCCCTGCCTGCCCCTCACTGTTCTCACTCAGAGCCTGTAGCCTTGAGGGCCACACAACCTCCCACATGTGCTCGGGGAAGGAACACTTGCCCCAAAGGGAGGTAGTGGGGACACAGTGACAAGTTGCATGCAAAAATCACTCTAGACTGCCAAGGGCTTTACAAACACTCACTGCCTTCATTATCAAAACTGACCTGTGTCCCATTCTATGAGACAAAACAGCTTAAAAATAAATCCATGCCACTGAGTTAATATAATTCCTCCAGGTTTACCTTTTGCCAGAGTTTTTGAGTAGAGATAACCCCTCTGTCAAGGGATTATGAAAGGAGCGAGATTCTAGGAGAATGCCATGGAAATCAGTACAGAGGTGGGGAGGGTGGTGGCAACAGGTATTTGGAGCAGCTCTGCTTTCTCGAAGCCTTAGAAGCTCATGGTCACTGGCAGACATGAAGTGTGACTTAATTTGGCAGGGGGACATCATGGCAGTAGGGCTTGTAGGAGTCCTAAGCATGTCCAAACATCATTACAAACTCTTAGAATCTCCACAAGACCAGGCCAAAGTCCCTGAGGCCTAAGAAAGGCTGGAGTGAGCCAAGAAGACTGCCTGGAGGACGTGACATTTGGAGAATTTGGTTCCCAGGAAGAGTATGAGTTTGGGCCTCACCTAATGCTGAAACAAACATGCTGTCATACCCAGAAGAGCAGTGATACGCCTGAGCGCAGACAAAGCCGGATACCAATGGAAAGTTGCAGGGTTTGGAAGACTTCTGCTCTTCCTTTGTGACTCTGTGATCGTAGGAAAGCAGCTTGATCCTCTGTAAAATGGAAAGAACAATCCCTGCCATGCCACATGCCATGTTTATTTTAGGGACAGGTTCTATAAGCTGTAAGATACTGCACGCATGCCTTGGCCAGTTTTGTGAGGAAGGATTGGTGCTTAAGGCTGGAGAGAAACTTAGAACATGGGGTGAGGGGGTAGGGGGAGCCTTGATGTGTCAGCGGCCCAAGAAATACAGCATCTGGAAAAATCACTTTGATGAACTCGACTACCAGCCACAAATCACTGTATTTTAAAACCCATTCCAAATTAAAAAAAAAAAAAAAATCTTCTCTGCAGAAGGCTCTGAGTGAGACGTTTTTCTCTCCTCCTGTAATAGCAGATGGAGAAGACGCCAAGCAGATGCTGACAAGATACGGCCCTGCAGGCCTCTCCTGGCCAGAAAGGCCTGTGGTTGACAGTGGACGCGAGTGCTGTGTTAGCAGGACGCTGGTCACCTCCGTGGCTATCTTCTGACATCTGGGCAGGAAGGGAAGCCTGCTTTGTAGGCTGGTTTTAAAATCGTGAACTGAGCCATACACAGTGCCAGGCTGCGCATACACACCAAGCTCCTGCCTTCAATCCTTCCAGTCTCTGCCCAGCCAAACCCCATCACTGGTGGTTCTTTTTCACACACTGCCTTCCCACCTCCAAGCCTTGGCTCAAGCTGTTCCCTCTTCCCACTCCCCCCCTGTTATCACCAGGTGCCTCAAACCACCTGGCTCCACTGATCCACTGCCTAAAGCCTAAGACCCTTCCTCTGCCCAACCACAGCATGTCGTGGGGTCTCCCACCCTCCACCTCAGCACTGGTCAGTTAGTATTGGACCAGCCTAATTCACGTGCCTGAGGATGGACACTGCTCTATTCATGTTTGTGACCCAACTCAGCACAGGGCCTGGCATTCAGTAGGTACTTGGCAAGTATTGGATGGAGGGAGCTAACTGGTGTACAGAAATGATGGGGTGTGACAACCAGGCAGCCTCCTCTGTCATGTAATTAAGGGGGCCTCCTTGCTAGCCAAATACTAACCCACCTGCAACTCTCACCTCCTCCAGGAAGCCTTCTGGGGTTGTGGCTGTCTTCCCTCTTCATCTCCTAGAC
Organism: Rhinolophus hipposideros; assembly: GCF_964194185.1. NCBI lineage: Eukaryota > Metazoa > Chordata > Mammalia > Chiroptera > Rhinolophidae > Rhinolophus > Rhinolophus hipposideros. The sequence goes on from NC_138051.1 coordinate 94,176,155, forward strand.
AGTGTCACATCACTGAGCATTTCTTGACGTCCCATTTTCTATTGTTCAGAAACTGTTTCTTGCACAAGCAGACTACATCACCAAAAGAGCAGCTCCCAGGCATCAGGTGCCATATTACATATATTGGGCTTCCATATCCAGTCTTATATCCCACTCCCCACACCCCTTAACAAGGAGCCTAACACTGTGAAAGGAGATGACGCATCAGGCAAATGGGTGTAAATCTTGGCTCTATCCCTGATTTGCACCAGCCTCCATTTCTGGTTTAAACTCTAAACTTTAGACAGGGGTCCACAAACTTTTTCTGTGAAAGACCAGATAGTAAATATTTTCAGTGTTATGGGTCCTACAGTCTCTATTGCAACAATTCAACTCTGCCATTATAGGGGGAAAGCAACGATAGATAATACATAAATAAATAGTCACGGCTGTGTTCCAATAAAACTTTATTGACAAAACAGGCAGTGGAACAGATTGGCCCACCGGCTATAGTCTGCCCATCTCTGCTCTGGAGGATTACTTGAGATGACATTTAATCCCCTCGTCACACAGACCTTAGACCACATTGTAAAACAACCCAAATAATCCCCTAATACCCTCTATCACCTCAGCAGACTTGGTTTTCACCCTAGCACTTAACACTGTCTGAAATTACAGCCTGTCTCTTTGGTGACTGGTTGTCTCCTGCAACAGAACATAAAACTCCAGGAGGGCAAAGGCTGTACCCCCAGCACCTAGAACAGTACCTTTTAATATTTGTGAACTGAATGAAAGCCATTATTATTATTGTTGTTGAAAGTCTTCAATAAATAGTTTGTTTATATGCTTCTGATTATTTTTAATGTGTTGATATATTTATTGTGATTAATCATTTACGTTTGCAAAACCCATGTAATCGTCACGCGTGGCAGGAAATTATAATCCTCCCATGTTGGAAATGAGGAAACAGCTCAAAGGTGCCACTGCCGGCTGGTGACTGGGCAGAGATTCGAACGCAGACCTCCTGGCTGGGCGTTATTAAGGGAGGTGGTGTGGCAGTGTAGAAAGAGCACTGGACTTGGATTCTAAGATTTAACCTTACTTAAATGGACATATCCTTTCACCTTCTGCACAACGGCAACAATAATAGCAACTTCACAGGGGCATGAACAGGATTAAATAAAATACAGAAGATAAAGCATTCAGAACAGTACCTGACACAGGACAAAAGCTGTAGTCCCTATTGTTATGAAACAAGGTGACAGTAACCACCTCCACCCTGCCTCATAAGGCTTAGAAGGGCTTAGAGGAGGACATGCCCAGGAAAATGATGAAACTGTCAATCCCCCAAAAACATAGCTTTTTTTTTTTTTTACAACATCATCCAGGCAATGCAGAAAATATTTCCCCTCTTTTCAAAAAAGAAAACTATACACGAACATCTGCCATAAAGACAGAAATAAATCAAAGATCTACGATCTTTCCAGAGCTTTAACTGCAGTCGAGAAAAGGGTTAAGTTTTCTTCCATTCACATTAGTATAAGAGTCTAGTTACCACACAGGCCAAAATCGAAACAAAACCAAGAGGGTTTCATCAAGCGAAGGACAAGGGGACCAAGTCTCTGTTTCGGCCCCTGCACGTCTGGAGTGTTCTTGCAGCAAAAGCAGCCGCGAAACAAAAACAACCCTAACACAAAGAACGCGCCACCGCGCTCCTGGTGTCCTACCCCAGAGGTGAGGGGACAACCTCTCGAAAGGCTCTGAGTGTAGCAGAAATTGTGCACGCTGGGGTTACGTTTAGGACATGAGGGGGACATCAACACACACACACACAACTTTCCATCCCTGCCTACTTCAGTAGAAAGTGATTCACTTGGTTCCAGATTTAAATATTTATTCCTCAAACACAAAACCACGTCGAACACACACATCCCCCGTGATGTCCCAACCATCTGGCCTTCGTAGGAACATCTTCAGATGAAACGACCAGCTGGGATTCCGACTTCACAGAGTTCTGAGTCTTCCTCGCAGAGGGGGACTTTCCAAATGCTTTGGGCCTCCCTGGTTCTTGGAGCAGGGCAGTTTGATTTTTCTGGTCCCAGAGTTAGCACTTTGAGCATTTACAAAGGAGGATTAGCCCTACTCCATCTGGAAAGAAACATCTCTTGGCCTTGCCGGGTGATGTCAATAATTGGTTTGGGACATGATTAAAGTGGGCAATGTCACCATGAAGCTGGCTGGCCAAACACCGTCCAGGGTGATTCAGATCACGCTGGCCCCCAGGTGGCTTTGCAGTGAGCCCCTACCTGGCTGAGGTGCCCGTCCTCCCCACCCCAACCCTGCAGGAGGAATGCCCTTGCCAGCATGTCGATCCTCCTTGTGGCTCTGCGGTGGGGTGGGACCCCAGCCACTGTGCTGTGTGCAACCTGTTTGGGACACAGCACCTGTGTGTGACACATGTTTCTCACCACAGGCTGCTGGAAACACTGGTCTTTTCTCGGAAACATTCTGATTTTTAAGATATTTCTGTCCCACCCCACCCTTCCCCCAAAGAAGTTTTAACAAGTTACCATGTGAGAGCTCTGAGTGTTGGGTCACGGCAATAGTGGGGGGTGAGAGGGATGATATTCATGCCGCAAACGCTCACCCCTTCTCAGTTCAGCAAGGGCCTCCTTAACCTGCAGTGGCCTCTCCCGGGGGCAGCCTTGCCCATAACACACACAACAGGGTTGAAGCGTTTCATGGGCTCGGCATGATCCAACTAGTAAATCAGTGAGGAAAGGATATGGACACTTTTAAGCTCGGTCCATCTCGGCTACAATGATCTCACTAATTACAGCTTCCATAAATCAGCTCAGGTTAAGGGAAGGGGTACCCTCACTTGGGGAAATGTAATTCGGTGGACTAAATAAACCCAGCCGCTTGATTTGGTCAGCAGACTCGGGAAGACTGCAAAATTAGGAAAACAGAAGGTATAAGTGGAACGAACTCCTAAGGAAAGGAGGGGGGTTGGGAGAGGAATTCTTAAGATGTACTGACGCTTCCCAGGGCGAGACATGTGAGAACAAACCAGGGCTGCTGGAATCCAAAAATTACAGGCCCACTTGAAAAACCGCAATACCATAATTCATCCTGTTTGGTCCGTAGGCCATTTGGACTGCAAAGACAATGGCTTCTTATTTTTCCCAGATTTAACACCAAGCCATGACAAGCAGAGGTCCCCCATATTGTCACACGGCTCTATGACAGGCCTCCAAGAGGCTCCATGTTCCCCCAACAAGTAGCCCCAACTGTCAAAAACCCAGCCAATTCATTTCTTCCAGAACTTTCAAGGAGCTCTGCACTGGCTGCTGCATTTTGTTTTTGTTTTACTTTGAAGAAGAGAAAAAAAAGAAAACTGCAAGTTCATTTCACCAAACTTGGAAATTGAATTGGAATCCACTCCAAATTCTCTCCTCCTTCACTCTAAATCTCCTTGTCCTAAGCCTCTTAGGGAGAATGCAACCTATTATACCTTATCAGATGCTTCCTTGTCTTAAATCCATGGCAATCACATTTAATTTTGTTAGAGCTTATGTCCTGTGGTCATGCATAGACTCTTAAACCAACAACAATTAAAAACGCGGTACATTCCTTAATTCCTTATTTCAATCTACTTATGCGATTTGAGGGTGTCTTTCAAAGCACACAATAATCAATGTGTCAGACACTCTGCTGGGTTCTTTATTATCTCTAATCCTGTCTTCCCAAGCCCATTTCACAGGTGAGGAAAGAACCGGACAGACAGAGAGAGGTTAAGGAACCTTTCCCAGGTCACTGGGCGAACACATGGTCCCATCTGGACGGAGGCTTGAACCAGTGTGGCAGTTGTCCATCTGCCACATCACGTTACTCGGACCTCCTCAGGCTGAAATTCCAGCCTCTTAAAGGTGTGCAATGAACAAAGTGAATTTGGGGGACCTGAGATAGGGACCTAAAGATCTTTGGGTGGGGGGACCTTGGTGCCTAAACTATTCTACTTGAGTCACTTAAAACCTCATCCAGTTCAGATAATGAGCTCCCTGTCACCTCTACCTCCTGGCCCCCTTACCCCCACACGCAAAGGAAAGAGGAATCTGCCAGCTTCACTCTCACACATAGCCATTAAAATGACATCCGTCACACAGGCTTAGAACATTAGCTCAAAGTTCAAAAGCTGGTGAAAGGCGACTTGATTGAAGAACTGTCATTGAGATATACTCTCCATGGGTGCGGTTTGTAAAGCAATTGTTTTCAAGCCCTTTGCCCTCCCACCCAGGCCCAGCCCACTGCTAAGAATAGAGAGAACACACCCTCCACTCAGTGGAGCATATTTAGAATCTGAGAACCCCCATTTCTTCCCCCACACACTCCACTTCTCCTTGTCAGCTCCTTGCTGCCAGGGCCCTCCTTGGCCCAGATGACCTGGAGTACCTGTAAGCCATTACTCCATCCATACCTTGCCACCACTCCAACAGGTATGTGGGAAGAGTCTGCTCAGGTCTGGGGGTTCAGAGACTGCTCTGCCATTTACTATTGTCCCGGGCAAATAATTTAGTCTGAGCCTCCATTTTCCATCTGCATAATGGCTGCGGTTCCCACCTCCTGAGGGCCTGAGATGTGTATGGAAGGACTCTGCCTTGGAAAGTGCTAGACTAATAATGTAAGGGGTTAGAATTGCTATTTTTCTTTGCCAGTCTGTCTGGCACTTTGCAGATTAATTCCTGTGTCCCCAGGGGCAACCGCAGTCATTTGCTGTTGAACTTTCATACACAGCTAGTATCACCACCAAAACGAACAGTCTGGGTACTGTGAGGCAGCCTGATCTACAGAAATCACAAGAGCTTTGTCCCTTGCAGATGACAGCTCTCATTTTGTCCCTTTGTGTTAACTTTGTGCCTCAGTTTGCTCAACTGTGAAATGGGGAGAACACCTTTCAGTTTCAGGGGAGGTGTACAGATTGGAAATCACTCAGGCAGTGACCTGGCTTATGCCTTGCCCATTTGAATATGTATGCACACCATTTTCCAACATCATGATCCAAATTCCCACTGAAGACAATTACAAGGCCCAATGATAACTCTTGAAGGCCAAGAACCTTCTGCTCTGTGACACCAATGCCAGGCTAAGACAATGGTTTGAGCCCTACAGCTGACTGGGGAATGCAGAAGGAAGATGGGTAGACTATAATTAGACAGACCATCCTGACATTTCCCTCTTCATTCCAGATGTTTATTATGTTTATTTCCTGTGAGCTGGGCTGATCACTTCACAGGGACCTCCAGCGTGGAGACATGGACAGGGAAAAAGCTTTGGCTCGCCACCTCTGGCCTGCCTGGGGCCAAGCAGGGAGCAGCTCTCCAGTTCTGCATACCCTCTCATCTTGGCTTTTCACTAGGTGGTCTTGGGGAAAGTGTCTTAGAACCACTCCTCCCTCAATCCTCCTCTCCATCATTTGCCGTGGACCCCCTCTCCAGACTAAACAAATGCAGATTTAAAAAAAAATAGATTAAAAAAATCTAGATAAATTTATTTTCCCTTATATAGGGAGTCTGAGAACAAGTTATGAATTAAGAGACACAAAGGAATTAATAGAGTTCTGGAGATGTCAAGTCTCTCAGGGTGGAATGATACTGCCCACTTCCTTCTTAGGTTAGAATGTTCCAGACTAATGGAGTACTGAAGGAGGGGTGGAAGTCATGGCTCATTCTGGACTCCCAAGTCATGGCTCTGTCTCTCCAGTGAGACAGGGGAGACAGCATCCAGGAACAGTGATCAGGGGGCAGAAGAGCAGGGCAGGCAAGAGTCTCACCCTGGAAGTTTGATTTCTAAGGAGGAGGCGGCATAAAAACCATTGCAAGATTCATTTGAAATTAATGTATCAGCCTCTTTGAGTATGTCTCACCAGAACTGGTATTACTGGAAACATGTCCAATTATGGTAAAAGCCTTATTTGGGCAAAGATGGTGTGCCCTCTTTACTTCTTACAAACTACATGTTGTTAAAGTATTCCACCTTTCTGAACGTGAACTTCCTCATCTATAAAAATGGTGAAAACATTCCCCATTTCCAAGTTCTTGAAAAGTAAAATGAGATCATGTACACAAATCTTGACGTGCTGGGTCTGACACAAAATAAATCCTAACACTTAAAAGAAAATAAGTAGCCACATTGAAGGATTCCCCTATGCCGGGCACCACTCTGCATGCGTTGGTGTCGTTAATATACACGACAACCCTGAGAAGCAGAAACTACTTCTTACTGTGCCCATTTTACAGTCAGACAAAGCGAGGGGCAAAAGGGGTTAAGTAATTTGCCCAAGGTCACAAATGATGGGGTCTCCGTGTGAAGAGGCCATCTTGCCCCTCCAGGCGGACCTGCCCTCCTAACTGCGCCTCCTCTTTTCGTCTAGGAATACTCCTTATTAAAAAGGCATGACTAGGAATCACTTCATATTTCACGTGTCACTTCACCTGCTCCAGGAGTACCTTTTAAATGTACAAGAAGCTGTGAAAAAAAACACTGCTTCTTGTAAAAATCTGTTACCTTGCAAGTGCTCTGTTCCACAGCCAGGACGCACAGCCTGCCCCTGGGGAGCCCTTACAACAAATGCAGGCAGCAGCACTGGAGGAAGCCCGAGCTCACCTACTCCCCGGCAGCAGATACAGTGGGCTTAGCCCGGCAGTTCTCAGCCTTAGCTTCCCGGTCTAGAAAATGGATTTAATACAAAACCGATGCAGTTTAACACAGTGGAAGCCATTCCTGCTGGTCCTTGGCCTCCACCCCAGCCCCGATGGTCCGATGGTCCCGGGAACCACACAGAAGGCACGCTCTTGCTGCGTCCCTGTCTCAAAGGCTTGACAGGTACCCGGAAGCTTCTCTGGACTTTTCGGGTAAGGCCTGCCGAGTGCACGGAGCGCTCCCGCCACTCCTGGGCCCCAGCTAGTGCAGAGGGGAGATGGCTCCAGGGACAAAGCTGGAGGCATGGGCACTCCCACCTCGCGGTGGCTCCACTGCCAACTTGCTCTTAGACCTGGTTGGCCAACACATCGCTGGGGCCAAAATACCTGGGGAGAAGCATGATGGACCCAGCACGGTTGGGGTCTCCAGTGGGTCCGGGGGCTCGCAGCTCGTAGCCACCCGGCAGGAGGGAGACGTGCCCATCAGCGTTGTGGATTGGAAACACAAGCCCTGGAGAAGGAGGCAGCGGAGCGACCATGAAACATCCAGGGAAGCCTCCGGAGAGAGGGCAAGTTTACTGCCTAATTTCACCCAAGCACCCTTCACCTCAGGTCTGGGGATTTCGCAAGAGCAGGGCCTCGTGAGCCGTCCGAGCAGCTGGGAGGGTAGCTCCCAGCTTCCCCGAGCTCCCGAGTAGATCCTGCTTTCCGGCTAAGGCGGAATTCCCGTCAGGGGCCAGGAGGGAGTCCTGGTTCTCCCCCCGGCCGGGGGAACTGGAACCCGGGCTGTCCCTCTCCTGGAAACGTTACACCCATCTTCTCCCGCCCCCCACCGCCGCCCCAACAGACCTCGGCACTGTCACTCTCCACCCCTTCCTGGAGACCTAGAGACGAAGTGTACTTTTAAACCAGGACACCCGTCCTGTGACTGGTTCGTACCCAGTTTCTTTCTTTCTTTCTTTTTTTGGACAAGTCAGAGCTGCCCAATGTTTCTTTGGAAGCTACAGGCTAGCTAGATTTGTTTTCTGGGCCACTGATGGTGGTGGTGGCGGAAGGGTACGAAATACGGAATGTGGCCCGTCTATGTCGCCATCACTTTATTGTATTGTCACCGTTAACTTAACTATAAATACTACGGTGGGGAGCCAGGCACCCGCGGCCTCGGACTGCGGGGCTGAGGGCCCCGCGCGCCCCGACCCAGGCGCCGGCCCTCCCGGCTCTGTACACTATTTACAGCTCCTCGTTCCTCTTTCTCGACCCCCTCCCGCAAGGCAGCGCGTGTGCAAGGAAACAGCATCGTCTGTCTGTGCAAGTCCTTCGAGTTAGGCAAGGGCCACGGCCGGCCGGCGGCCGTCAGCTGTCCGAGTCCAAATCGCTTTTACCTTCCTCTTCCCTCTTCTCGGGCGACGCCTTCGACGACGGCTTGTTCCACTTCTCGGCGTTTTCCGACTCTTCAGACGAGGACCGCTTCTGCCGCCTCCATTTGGCCCGGCGGTTTTTAAACCAGACCTGTTGCACAAGGGAGGGGACACAACCACAGTGTGGATCAAAGGCGCGGTCCCCAAAGCCTGCGCACCCCCGGGCGTGGCGTGGCGTGGCGTGGCGTGGCAGCCCGGCGCACTCCGGGTGGAATCCGAATCTAGACACCCGCGAGCGCGCGCGCGCGCCAACAAAACGAGAGGAGACTTGCTCCGGCTTCCGCATTTCCCTCCAACTTCCTGGGCCTAAAGCGCCCTCCAGCCGCCTCCGGGCCGCCACTGGGGTGTTTCTCAAGCGCAGGGAGATGGAAGGGGAACCGGGCAAACCCAGGCAGGGCCCCGCGCCTACCTCCACTTTCTCCTCGCGGAGATGCACCTTCCGGGCCAGCTGCTCTCGGGTACCCACGTCTGGGTACTTGGTCTCCTGGAAGAGGTTCTCCAGCGCTTCCAGCTGCTCGTCGGTGAAGATGGTGCGGTGCCGCCGCTTCCGCCGGCAGTGCAGCTGGTTGAGGAGCTGCAGCTCGGTGCGCGACAGCGTGCCCACGTTCATGTAGGGCAGCATCTGGTGCGGTACCGGGGACACCAGCACCGAGCCGGGGCCCTCGTAGCCTGCGACAGAGCAGAGCGCACGGTCAGCCGCTCCCCTGGCCCCCGCGCACACGCCCGCCCGCGACCACTCCAACTTTAAAACCGTCTACGAGGGAGTGCTGGGAGCTGTGCGCGGAAAGCGAGGGTGCAGGGAAAGGCAGGAGCGCGTCAGAGCGTCCACGCGTTAAAGAATCTCTACGCCCCCGTCTCCCTACGCGGGCACTGAGTTCCATTTTCCGCTAACTCGCATCAAGTTTGCAGCAAGTGTGCACACCCCAGCGCCCGACCCGCAAAAAAATAAGGGGGTGGGGTGGGGTGGGGTGCAGATTTGCAAGAGGAGACAACTTTGTGCAAAGTGAAAAAGCAAGCGCCACCACCCGCCGACGCCCCGGGAGCTTGCGAGCGCGGCCGGCGGCGAAGGCCAGCGCGAGCGCGACCCTACCTGGGGCAGGCGGGACGCAGGAGCACTGCTGGGCGCCCAGCGGCGGCACGGCCCCGCAGCAGGCCGGGCCCACGGGCGCCGCCTGCACGTGCAGCTGCCCGTAGAAGTAGTTGTTGTAGCCGAGTCGGGAGCCACCCACCGCGGCCGAGAGGCCTGCGCCGCCGGGGGCCACGGGGCGCGGGTAGAAGGCCCCATAGTCCGAGGAGGCGCCGCCGCCGGCGCCGTAGAGCGAGTCCCCGTGCAAGGCCGGGAAGACGACCGGAGCCGCGGCGCTGGGAGCCACCGGCAGCACCGAGTCCTTGCAGCGCGGCCGGGCGGCCAGGATGTTGTCGATGCTGAACATGCTGGCGGGCATCCCCGATCCCCGCGCCGGGATGGGGGGCAGCGGGGACGCGCCGAGGAAAGAGCCTCAAAGTGGGGGGGTCCACTCTCCTGAGCCGGACCAAACCGAAAGAGAGCGCCGGCGAGCGCGCGGCCCTGCACCCCTCCCCGCCCCCTGCGTCCGCTCTCCCTCCTCCCACCCTCCCCTCGCCGCAGCGTTCGCTGAACTCAACCCGCGGGTAGGATGGAGTTTAGCCCAGCTGAACCTCTAGTTGGTTTTATACTGAGTCGACGTCATCCTGGATTTAGTTCCTGGTAATATGCAGATGACAAACAGAACCAGATTTGGCCCTTTCTGTTCCTTTGGGTGGTGGGGCTTTCTGGAAGGGGGAAGGGGGAGAGGTGCCAAGGGGAGGGGGTTACGGGGCCTGAAAAGAGATTGTGGATTGAGAATTAATGAAATTAACCTAATCTTTTCCATTCAGCCTCCCTGCCGCAGGCCGGGGGAGCTAGGAGGGCGTCCTAATTGCCCCGGTTAATCTCATTAATTCCATTGTGCGGCCGCAGTTAACAACTCCCTCCTCACGACCTCTCCGCCCCCACCCTTTCCCCTCAGATTCGGTCCTATTATTGGGTGCGATTTCCTCTGCGCGAAGCTCGGATTCATTGTGGCCGATTTTATTTTGGGGTTACTTTTCTGTTTTCTCCTTTCCGAATTTGTTTTGTTTTAGAAAATGTGAGGGGCTGCGTCCTACCTCAAGCAGGATTGAAAATCCCGCTCTTCTTCCGGGCCCCAATGCACCCACCGCCTAATTTCACCTCTATTTTCTTTTATCTTGAGATTCTCTCCCTGACGGCGTTGGTTAACCCCCTCCAACCCTTTTGTTTTGCAAAGGCCAACGTTTGTAAAGGTAAAAAAAAAAACGATGGAAGTGGTGCATCGTATTTCTTTAAAATGTACATAGTTTTGCAGTCACTTTGGGTCCGAAAACTATCATAGCAGTCGCCTTACACAGCGGAAACCAAATTCAGCCACTATTTAAAACTGGTCACCAAAAGTAGCACTCTGAAGCGATGCTTCCAGCGGCTTCCTGCGTGGATGTCGGTAGGTTTTGTGTTTTTTTTTTCTTTTCTTTAATTATTATTTTTGGATATGGGGTGTCTCCTCCCCCAAACTATTTGTTTCAATAAAAAAAAAAGTGGCTTTAGGGATTTCCTACCACCCTCCCCAACAATTGATCGCATTTTTCCCTTCCGACTTGCCGGGTCCCTAAGAGGGACGAGCCCTCAGTTGTCCTTCGTCCGCAGGCCCGGGCTGGGCTCCGCCGGCACCGGCGGCCTGGCCGAAGCCCGGCTCTGCTCGCGGCAAGCGGCTGCCTTGCTTAGCAGGATCCTCGGCGCGGCGCGGCCCTCCCGCCCGCGGGAGCCCCTGGAGCCGCATCCAGCGCCGGCGACCGAGCGCCCTGCGAGAAGGTAGGCGACGCTGCGCGCGGAACGAAAACTGGCCCCGAGGTCCTACGGATCCGCCGCAAACCCCAGTCCGGCAGCGCCGTCTTTGCTCGGTCCTTCGCACAGGTAACTCTGGCCACTTCGGGGGAAGGAGAAGTGCCGGGCCCAGGCGAGACCTCCGAGTGCCGAGCGGTGGGGGGCACTTCGGAAGGAGGGCCGCCTTTGACGCACTGTTTTTCGCTGTTTTTCTCTCCAGTTAACGAACAGCCGTCCCCGCAGGGTTGTCTGAAGTCGCCGCACAAAGGCTAAGTACGTGGGCTGCCTCCTCCCCGATGCTGGGGCAAAGGGGAAAGGGCACTTGTCAACTGTTGTGCCCGGCTCGGAGGAGCGCTTGCGCGGAGGTCTGGTCCTCCCCGGGCGCGGAAACCCTGCGGCGCGTAGGAGTGGCGGGGGGAAGCTGGGCGGTGGCGCGGCTCCTGCTAGGCCTCCCGGCTGGGACCGCGGCGCCCTCCGCCCAAACGCCCACCCGCTAGTGGCCCAAGAGCCTTGCTTCTTTGAGTGCTGAGCAACCTAGAAAGTGGTTGTAGGTGGAGGTTAGGGCAGGACAGAGATGGGTCTCAATTTAGGGAGGCGATGGATTTTTTTAAAAAACAAAACCCGCTCCCAGAAGAAGGAGTGTGATCCTCCCCTTCAGAGAGGTCAGGTCTAGGGAAAGAAGTGTAGCGCCTTCCCTCTCCTACCAACTAGGGATAGAGGCATTTCCCTCCCCCCCCCCGGTTCTCAGGGACTTAAAAATCACATATCCGGGCACACACATTCCTCCCAACCTTTCCCGGATTTAATTCTACAGGGCAATTGATGGCGGACAATTAGAGGCTACAACTTCATCAGGAACTCGGGCTGCATTTGTGTTTGTGGCTGGGCGCGCGCGGCGGTGGCGCGTGAATGGCTCTTTGGAGACCTTTCCTGAGCCTGGCAGAGGCAGAAGCGCCGCGGGAAACCGGAGCAGGGTTCTTGTCGGTTTCTGCAAAGTTGCTCAGACCCGCGCGCAGCGGAGACTTCACCGCAGATCCAAAAAGGGCGCCTCGGAGTTTTAAAATCAGGCAGCCTTCCTCACTCACGCCACGCTGCCTCTTTCCACTTGGTACATTTTTAAAAAGAGAGATTTAGCAAACCCCTAGACTTCTCCCCATGTTTTCCTGTAGTCCTCCCACTGAACCAGCGACTCCTGGAAGGACGAGCACGGTACGTCGAGTCAGAGTTCTAGACCAAACTTTGCCATTTTGCAAATCATCCCTCCTCTTTAGGCCTTAGTTGATTAAATCAACGCCAACGTTCATTGTGTCCCTTACAACCCTAACATTTAATGAGGCTGCGTTAATTGTCATCCGTTCGTCAAGGAGAGTGTGGGTGGACTTAGGGGCATTTTTCAGCTCTTTCATTTGGGACGAAGGAGTGTGCTGTCCCCGACCCCACCCGAGGGCAGGGTCTGCGTATCAGCTGGACCCAAGATAAGGAAAAGGGATTGGAAAGTTCTGTTCTCCTGCAGAGGGGACTTTCCGGGAAGAGGTCACGGGAACCTGGAGACCACCCTACTCCAATTATTCGACCAGCTCTCTGGGAGCTCGCCCCGGCGCGGTAGGGCCTCCCCCTCCATCTTGCCCTTCAATCTGCTGGAGCTCCACTGCGTCCGCGGGGAGGCAGGAGCCAGGAAGGCAAGTCAGGGGCGCCACCACCTCTTCCCCTGGCCGAAACCCACAAGTGTCCGCAGTGCGCTAAACAAACAATCAGCGGCCTCGCGTCGCCCGGTGCAATTGGAATAACAAATGCGACGCACGTAAATTGCCCACCTCGTGTTGCTACGCGATTGTTTGTCTGCCCCGCATGCACCGCTCAGCATGGGAGGACCGCAACCGGCAGATGCGGCCGGTGAGCGCTTAGGTCGGAGATGCAGTAAACACGCCGCTGATTTTCCCTATTATCACCCAAACACGATTTCACACAAAGCAATCACCACGCAGAAGTCTATGAAAATGTGTTTGTGGAAGAGTCAGTCGCCCTGGTAATAGCCCTCATTTTTAAGATATTAAAGACTAGATCAGCGGATTCTGCACGCGTAAGGTATATCCGCGGTTCCGCATCTATCAAGGCGCTTTTGCGCAGCAGTCGTTGCTAAATTGATTCATAGAGCGTCGATTAAATTGCTTCTCTGATTTAAAACAGAATGTCCAAATTTGGAGTGTGCGCCTGGATATCTCATCCCGCCCCAAGATACCTTCATCATGGAGAAAACTGTCGCCCACTACACACACACACACACACACATAGACACACACACACACTCGCACCCTTGGCTGTTACAAATAAATGCATATGCGGCCCCAACTTCTTACGGTTTCAGGAACTTTCTTTTCTTAATTCTTTCAGCCTCTTGCCCGGGCAGAGCAGAGTTCCTAATCAGATGAGTTAAAGTAAGGTTTTTCGTGGCATGCAAAAAGTTGGCCTGCCCTCTTCGAAGGTACGGAGCCCCCGAGCAGGGCGAGTTAGCGGGTCAGAGGAATTAGGGACAATGCACAGAGCCGGCTGCAGCCTCTGCAAAGCGTCCAGACCGCGCACGGTTTTCACAGAGCAGGTCGGCGTTATTGTTTGTATTTGGGCTTAAAAAGAAATCCAGTGCCTCAAAGCTAGTGCTCAATACCTGATCCATGGCCCTGCTGCTTCCTCGAGGACACCTTCAGTAGCCTCGGGGTGTTTCCCGTGTGAGATTAGGTGGGTGGAGTAGAGCACCCGGCACAAATGCCACCCCAATAAGGCGCAGCACGCCCAAGGGCGCCCGCCTTCAGCGGGACGTGGGGACAATTACTACGAGCTGAGTTTTGCTCAAAGTTTTGCAACATTCCAAATAAACACACTGAGCCCCTGAGGACGAAATAATCAAGGTGTTAGGAAAAAGCAGCATAACACTGGGGGAAAAGAAGAGGGTGTCGAAAAATGACGTGTTTCCCAAAGCATCAGAAAAAAACAGCTCCGGGTTTCCAGGGTTGCAGGAATCGGCTTTCCGCTGAGGTATTTACAAAAGTTTGTTTCAAAGCGATTGCACCGTTGCTTTTGCAAATCACAGAATGCAAATGACGATAATTTGTTCTCAGTGGAACTTTCTCTTGAAATGATTAGCGAAGTCAGTCATTTGAAAATTAGAGCAAATGCACAGACGGTTCCGAAACCCCTCGCTAACCGATATCAGCTTCTAAAGTTTTCATTCATGTAAACCTCATTAATGAAGATCTTTTATTTAAACGTCAAGGGGATTTGAAATTTAGAGTAAATTATGAAGCTTGTATGTCTAGCCAAGTCATGGGTCAAATGCATTTGTGAAAAACTGCTAAAAGAGCATATGGTTTTGAATTTTTCTACAATGACTAGTGTTTAAATAAATTGCTTGTACTGCTTAACTTCATGTGTAATTTTGACAGAAATTGGCCTATAGCCTTTTGATATGTAAACATTTCAGCCTTTTATGCGGTATAAAAAAGACACTTGCTTTTTAGGATCAGCTCAGGCAGTCACCCTGTAATTCAGAAAGCTGGCACCTACCATTACATTCTTGCTAGATTTCAACTTTTCAAGTGGCAGCCTCAGGGAGGAAAAAAGAAAGAAAGAAGCAAAGAAAGAAAAGGGATATTTCAAAAGCAGTGTCCATTTGGGATTAAAAGCTGCAAATAAGGTGAGAACGTGCCACTTACTATCTGAAAGAAATGGATAAACCATAGTTATTAAAGAACATTTTCTGTCATTTTTCTTTAAGCCAGCCAGTCTGAGGGGACACTTAAGCAGGGCTGGGACTGACTGGCATGTCATTAAATGCTTGTCTTAGAGCCGAGCCAATCAGTCCAACATACAAAGTGGTGTTAAAAAAATCTAGGTATCACTTCAGGATGTTACCAGCGAAATAGCTCTGTGGCACGGAACCCATTAAGGTGCAAAAATCACTCATTCTCGGAAGAGAGTCATCCTGGCATGGAATCACTAGACACAAATGGCATATCTGAGCCATGCACGGGGCTGTTGCTGGGAGATGCAAAGTCGGTGCAGGACACAGTTCAGACTGCTCTGAGCCTCTAGAGTTTCTGAAACACGTATAAATCTGCATAAACCCATTTGTTGCTAATATATCCGCCTCCCATAAATAAGCATTGGAATGTGGATTGGACGGCAGGTCGCCCAGGAGGAAACAGAGCAAGTGCCCCTCAGGTTGCCGAGTGCTAGACGGCGGGGGAGGGGGGCCCACATGTGGAGTTGGTGAGCTAGGGCAGGGCAGACACCGCCTGCCTTCCCCTCTGTTCTCCTGGTCCTGCCCGTATTTATGCTATATGTCAGCTTTGTTATATACAGACTTTCTGAGAGACATCGCCCCTTTTGTGAAGTTTTAGAGGAATTGGGGGTTGAGAGGAGGACTCTCATGAAGCAACAGAGACCCGTTTCTTTGTACACAGTTTAACCTTCCTAACAAACTGAGATCTCTTTATAAAAACTGAGCCGGGTGAAATGTAATTAAGAAAAAAGACCCACAGAGAAAGACAGGAGGAGGTGTTTTATTTACATTTCTTATGCATTCCAACACATCATATTGTGGGCGGCAAACCGGAAAGAAAAGGACACATTTCATGACATAAAGAAGACACCAGGCATTTTTCTTTCCCCCCTAAGCGTTCTACATTCCGGTCTAAACTTTCTGTCCATTTTGAAATGAATAAGGGTAATTTTTTTTCATTGGCTGTAATTTTAAAATTCTTGGAAAAACAATTGATTTGCTAGTAAAATAGTTCCAAAGCTTTCAGCTGCTTAACTTTCAGAAACTTACCCCAAAAATGTGTTTGTGACCAAAGTTAGCTAGGCAAGATATATACGTTGGGTAAAAGAGGGACACTTAGTACTTAAAAGATAATTTGGGAGGGTGAAGGTTTTCGTTTTTTGATTTTTTAAAAGAAAGAATATTATAAAATCAAACTGGAAATTACAGAAAAACATACCCATACTTGGGGGGCTGTTACATGTATACAATTTGGGGTGTAGACAAAGTTACACAGTGGAGAGAGGTGCAATAGGCAACTTTATTAGTGTATTTGTCTTTGAAAGAGGATTTGCTAAAATGGTTCTTTGCTAAAATGGTCATCTTAAGATCGGGATGTGAAATGTATATGAGGTAGCATTGTCGATCCTTTTTAATCATCGAAGTGAGGAAACTCACAAGCATATCCCTAAATGTGTCTTGTCCTCCGAGTAGCTGCTGAGGGAGACTCCAGCTTCCTTCAACAGCACTATCCGGTTTTGAATAGGTTTCTGAACTCCGAGAAGGGCACTCACTTGGGCCCATTAATTCCTGACTGTCTTTTAAAGAAGCAGCCGATATCCTCAAAAATCAAGACTTTTGAAGCCTAAAGAGTCAAGCAGAGTAATAGGAAATGCGGAAGGGTGGGGGAAGCCACTGTTAGAGGTCACAGGTCATGTCCCTGGCTTCATGCTACCATCGGAAGGATCTGAGGCTGTGACTCAACTATAGCTTGGCCTTGCTGTGAGCACACGCGGCTGAGTCCTTACCAACCTGTCTGGAGAATTCAGGCCAGTTCTCTGCTTGCTCCTTATGGGAAAAAAGAGAATTCCCAGGAACAACCTCAACTTTCAGTTTGTTTGATTTGTGTTGGGAGCTTTCATTGGTTTTTCTTAGCCAGGAATACACACACTGTCCTACACACACACACACACACACACACACACACACACACACACACTCCTCCTTTCCTAACCTCTGACTCCTTTGTTTTGCACGTTTGACCATCACTGGGCCAGTCAATACCAATACCAGCTCCCTGGTCTCTCCATTTCTGGAGTGTGTTTATGTTCTTATTTTGGGTATCTACCCGCAGCAGCCAGGGACAAAAACTGAATGATGCTTGAACCACGACGTGGATTTGGTTTCACTTAGCAGTAAAATTTTTTCTGCAGACCAGAAGGTCTTAGTTTTAAAATCACAAGAGTCCATCTCCTATGTCGTTGGGTTGTTTGTAATTTATGTATCATGGGGGAAAGTAGTCTGTTCGTAGTAATGACAGCTTGGGGAATTCAGTATATGAGCCAAACGTAGGACAGTTGAACTGAAAAGAACCCCTCTTGTCTACATGATCCCTCGCAGGGTTTTTTGTTTTGTTTTTTTTTTTTAAACAGGTCCCTAAAGAATATTTTATTCTCCTCTCACAAGGTTTGTAGATACAGTCATTTTCAGCTCTGCCTGGTAGGTCAACACAATATCTGCAAGAGAAACGGTGACGTCAAAACACATTCATGCCCAACTAATGACAATACTTTCTCTGAAACTCTAGAATTCTGGAGTTATTTGGACCTTAAAGTATCTCCAGTTGACGCTGAGACAGGAACATAAGTTTTTGATAATGCTGTCCACATTCTGATTTAAGCCTTGGCCATTCTCTTTTTATCCCCCCCAAACCCTCAGAAAGTAGCTTTCCAAGTTAAACTCGACCAGGGTGATCAAATGAATGTTTGACTTGAAATAATTTTTAAAATAACTTGTTCACTGTTCGAGTCCTTCAGTGAAGTGGAGCAGAAGCAGAGCAAGTTGCTTTTCAAAGCTCTCCGGTTGGCAGAGGAATTCGGCACTTCCGATGAAAGATGGATATTGAATATGTGTGGCGAATGTGCACCGCTCCATATTTCAGGGAAATTCTTTATTGAATACTTCTCGCTCACAAGCTGGAGTCACTGTGAAATCTCGCTTCTCGGATCTCTGTCAGGGCGGACCTCGTCTCCCAACCTGGTAACGAATTGCCTTTTTATGGGCTCGTGTTCTAAACGAGAGCAAACGTCTGCATCCTAGGGCATAGAGCAGTTGAAACTTGTACTGAGGGCTAGAGTAACCATGTTCTAAATTAGTGCAAACTACTACTCTGGTTGTTCTGGAAAATGGAGCAAATGGACCTGGCATAAAATCTTGATGCTCTGGCCCAAAAGAGAAAGAGAAGAAGAGGACCATATCTGTATGCACCTCTGGGAGGTGGGCCCTGTTACAGCTGAGGACACCAAGACCAGACAGGGGTCATTATCTGCTCAAAGTCTCCCTGCTGAGGCCTGGCATTGAACTCAGCTCTGTTTAGCTCCCAAAGCCACCCTCTTGCTGTCTTACCATGCCAACTCTTGTAAAACAAGTGAAATGCCCAGCTTCTCAGCCTAGCAAGCAAAACCTTTGTTCCCTGGCACCAAGTACCCTTCCTGCCCTTCCTTCCCCTATCGTCCCTCAGTACTGTCACCACCTACAGGGATGGCTGCTGCTCTGTTCTGCTAAGACTCTGTGCCTTCGCTGGCTCTGTTCTCTCCTCCTACATAGCTGTTCCCTGCCAGTTCTGCATGTCCACATCTGGCTTCCCTGAGCTGTGTGGATGGAGGTAATTTTGGGGGTCTTCCTGCGCTCCAGAACAAGTTCTCCTGGAGTCAGAGGTGTCCACCCTGGGACCACACTGGCTAAATCAGCATCAGTTCAGCTGCATATCTCCCACCAGCTGACTGCAGGCCATAGCACAATGGGTATGCTAACTAACTCTTTGTTTAAGGAAAGAATACATTTTCACCCTTGCCCCCCACCTTTTTGCTTCTAGATCTCCCCAAATTCCAGGCCAAAGACCATTAGCAGGAGAGTGTTAATTAAACACAGTGGGTGCCCTCCTGAAATAAAGAACAGAGGAGCAGAGCGAGAAGGCAGTTCCCCAGAATCTGGCTTGGGTCATGGCGCAGCTAGCATTGGCCTGTAGGTAACATCTGTGTCTCTTCAGCCACACCTGTGTACACAGGCAGGCTGACTGTCACCTTGGAACCTGAGGGCTGACACATCTAAATGGCATGTCCCGTAGTCACCTGAGTGGGTCCTGAACGAAAAAAGCATGAAGACTTCCCAGAACTGCCTGGGTTATGTCCCCATTGGAGCGTTCCTTTTCCCATCTGTGAAATGGGAGAGCAATCAGGAAACAAAACACAAGTTTCCTCTTAGCTCAGACACCTACCACTGTTTGGCATTAATTTGAACCTTGGCTGTGTGCAGGAAAGACACATCTGTGTTTCCCAGTGGTGAAGCCAGAGAGGCAGAAAGCTCAGTATCTAGCTCAAGGCTACATGGGGTGTGGGAGCAGAGCTGCCTGGACACAACTGGCCTCCCATAATGCTTTCCTCTGGCCTTGGATAGTTTAAAAAGGCTGCCTCTTAGAGACTAAGCAGTGACATATGTTGGTGGTGGGCCCTCCTCCACCTTTGAGGGCCCTATTAAGATCATGGTTACCACTCCCTGCCCATCCATGTTGACAAAGCAAGTCAAGGAGAGATCATTGCGTGGCCCAGCCAAAAGAATGATTGCAATGGGGGAATTCCATGCACTGGCAGTTCATCTCGTGAGAGAATAAGGCTGAGCACCGGCTATCTCATTCCAGAGCTTCTGATTCCCACAGCGTCAGCCCAGGAGAGTAACCTGAGCTGCTTCCCCCGTGGGTGGTGTGGTGGCTAAGAGTCCAGACCTTGTCACGTTGCCTTCTAGCTCTGGAGCTTATGAGCTGTGTGAGCTGGAACAAGCCCTGTAAACAATCTGAGGCTCAGTCTTCACCTCTGTAAAATGGGGATGGTAGGACCCCCTTCTCAGGGCAAGGAAGTAAAGGTGTGTAGTAGGCACTCATCAAGCAGCTGCAGTCATTTTTTATAAGCATCAAGTCCTTAGCACATTCAGGGACTTTGACCATTAAGGCCCCAAGCTCTCTCACATGGAAGAGTTTCAGGAAGTCAGTCATCAATGGACAGAGAAGCCTAAATATCTGGGGCTGTAGGTAGAAGCCTGGGCTTTGCCCCTACATAAATGCTATCCTGGGGGAATCCCCAAGGACAATGGTGCTTCACTTAGGAGTTGTAATTCTCCACTACATTTGATTCTCAGATGAAAGCAGTAGAGGGGCAATAGGGCGGGGATGGTACCTCAGACAGAGGAGCCCAGTGACTCCCTCCAGGTCTCAGAGCTGGGAGTCACATCACCACATGGGCCTCCTGGAAGCCCCAGGGCTCCTGTCCAGGAGACCCCTCCTAGTGCAGCCTGGCCTTTTGAACCTTCAAACAACAAGCCACTCCAGCTTTCCTTTGGTAAAAATCAAGGTGGCTTCCAGCTGTGGCGAGTCTGAGAAGCTGACTCCGGAAAAGCTCTGCCTCCCTCCCAAGGTGGGGGCTGTTCCTAGCCTATCTCTGCCTCCCAAGGAAACCAATGGGAAGGGGCCGGTTTTCAGGTCAGAGTTCAGTTGTAATCTCCCCACCACCAACTGGTCTACTGACTTAGGGCTTTAGCAACCCTGCCCAAGCATATATGATTCAGAAATGAACCTACTAAGGTTGAAAAGGAAGACCCCCTAAGTAAATCTACCCCAGAAATCCCCTCCACTCTTACCATACACGAGGTTTTGTGGAAGGATATTCATGGCATTGAAACGACCTAAATGTTCACCGGTAAAGTACTCATTAAATAAACCGGCGAACACTCATAATAGATAACCATGCAGCCTTTGAGGAAAATAAGGCAATCTTATATGTGCTGATCTGGAAAGATCTCCAAGATGGATTGCTGAGTGGCAAAGGCAAGGGTAGAACTCTAGCACAGTATGAGTGTGAGTGTGTGAGTGTGTGTGTGTGTGTGTGTGTGTGTATTCACATATATATTACACGGCACTATTTTGAATGGGGTCATGAAAAAATGAGTCAATATTTGGAAGGCAGTTAGAACAATGCCTGGAACAGAGTAAGTGCTGTATCATGTTTGCGAGAGAAATAAACATGCAAGAGACAAAGATGCACAAGGTGCACCACAGAATTCACAGTAGTGGGATTGGGGCTGATTAAGGGGGACTGGAGCCTTATCACTAATTTTTCATTTTTTGCACAAAGTGATGACCTTCATGTTTCACTTGTGAAATTAAAGTTAAGTATGCATCTAAACCCAGTATCTCCAAAATACGAATGTATTTTCCTCGTGTTCAGAGGCAACTTTAGAAGGAAACAGCACCACGGTCAAATAACTTGAGATAAGGGCCTGCCCACCCATCCCCATCCTCATTTCCTCAACTAACACCTCATCCCAGGCAAACAGTACCCGTGGAAATATGTCCGCCTTGCTAATGACTCGCTCCCCTGGGTTCCTGGACAGCAGCTGGAGGTGTGGGGAGGAAAGGGGAGGAGGGCTATCCCCAGTGGACAAACTGCAGGTTTTAAGTCTGAAGACTGGATTCAAGTCCCCAAACTTGCCCTTTGCATGCGTTAAGCCACTTCTCATCTCTGCAGTGAGGACTTCAGTCTCTTTGCCTTGCATCTTTCTTAATCCTTGAGAATCAAGTGGGGTGTGTGTGTGAGTCTATAATAAAGATGATCATATAATTATGATCACCTCTGTCCCTTGCCTGGCACACTGTACATGCTCAACAGGTGTTTATGAAACTGAGCTGAAAGTAGTCAATAAGCAATTAAAATAATAACGAAGTCCTTGCTATTAGAAAGCATGAAATTAATATTTTTTTATCTTTGGAATTCATATTCGCAGGGCACTCACTCATCAGGTATTTCTCATTTGCCTTCTGGGTGCCAGGAAGAAAAGGATGACCATGAAAAAGTCCCTGACTTCATGGAGCTTATATTCGAAAGAGATTTCCAGCAATAAAGCAATGGCTAAGGAGGAAATAAAACAGGTCCTTTTAGCTGCCTGGTGCAATGAACAGGGCCAGGAAATTATTGTCACCATTCAAAGTGCTGCCACGGACAGAGTGCATGTGTCATGTTATTGGGAGTCACAGAAACTCATAACTCCAGTGTTGATACCAAGTTTGATTTTTACATGTAGTATTCATATATCCTGCTAGGCCTGTTTTCTAATAAGTCTGCTAAATCTTTTTTTTTTTGGGGGGGGGTGCTTGAACAACAGAAATTTATTTTCTCACTATTCTGGTGGCTAGCAGTCCCAGGTCAAGGTGTTGGCAGGGTCGGTTTCTTCCAAGGCCTCTTTCTTTAGCTTGTAGATGGCTGTTCTCTCTCTGTGTCTCTATGGTCTTCCCTCGGTGCCAAGCCTGCTAGGTCTCCATTGACAATTTTGGGGAAATTAGGTGCCATGAAGTTTTGGACCAACCACTACACTCAGACAGACCTGAGCTCAGATCCCAGTTTTACCAAGTCATAGCCCGCACGTGGGGTGACAGGGCAAGTTAGCAGGGTGTCTGAGCCTCAGGATTCATCCGTGTCAGGTTGCGTGTTAGGACAGCTCTCCGGGAGCATTCTGGCTGGACAGGAGGGACAGCAGGACTCCCACACAGGGGCTGGTCACTAGCTGGTGGCCTGGGGAGGCACCCTGGCTGTTCAGACTTAGCATTTCCCAGGGCCCTTCACACTTCTAAGGCTCAAGTCATTGTATGGACATTCAATTTGACTCAGAAAATTAACCTAGGTATCTTCAAGGGGAAAGACAAAGAGGGCCCTGATAGTATTTCCTTATCTATAATATATCTTAAAGCCCTTTTAATTTGAATTATAATCCCAATTTGCACATGAGGAAATGAGATCCTGGGAGATTAAGAGATTGCACAGGTTGTAAGAAAGTAGCAGAAGTATTATGCAAGCCCAAATCTGCCCAAAGTCCTTGTTCTTTTCACTCCTTTTCTTTTTTGCTTTTTTTTAAAAAAATTGTATTTAAGTGTATTTTTCCAGGACCCATCAGTTCCAAGTTCCTATCAGCTCCAAGTCAGGTAGTTGTGGATGGTGCAGCTCCCTGGCCCATGTGGGGACTGAACTGGCAACCTTGTTAGGAGCATCGCGCTCTAACCAACTGAGCGAGCTGGCCACCCCCGTTTCACTCCTTTTCACTCATGGCTAGGCAGGGCGGAAATGCAGGAGAATGGAAATTTCCAGCAAGGGCTTTGCAGTCGGAAGGCTCTTGTGGGTGTTAGCTTCCTTGGGCAAGTTTTTTAACCGCTCTGGCCCTCTGTTTTTGCATCTATAAATTGAAGTTCACTGTAGTCCTGTCCATATAAGTCATGAAGACTAAAGGAATTCATTGGAATGGCTTTAGCACGTTCGGTGGCCCAGAGGATGAGGCCACGGGGAAACACATGGGCCTAATTCATAAAAGTCGACTCTGACATTGGAGGAAAACAATTCATGTTGCTTGTATTTTTTTAATGTGTGCACAAGAGAGTGGCATACACTCTATGGCTACATAAGCCTAAAGATCTCATGCCACGAGAATGGAGGTGCTAAGTGGCATATGTAAGCACAGATACACGTGGGAAATCTTAGTATGGTGCTGACCAGCTGCTAAGTAGAGTTAATTAAGAGATACGGTGAGCAGGTAAAACCAGGAGTGGGACCAGGCACCTGGCTCCTGAACAGATGTAGGTAGCTGCCCAGCTGCCTTCTCGATGGTTCTGCTTCCCAGGGGTGTTGCTGAGACTAGCTGAGAAAGGAGATGTGGCAGCACTTGGCAAACTGGCCCCGGGATGCAATATTTGGGGATCACTGTCTCGGCCCTCCCCTCTGCAGTACTTGGGACAATGCAATGGGGCTGACCCACCATAGGTGTGTGATGTGTTTTTTCAGTATGCTCTAAGAGTGAACCAATGAGTTCTTTTTTTATTTCTGCTGAGTATCATGAGTTCATGGATTTGAATTTCTTTTATGTGTTTCAGTGTACTGACATTAATTTTCTGTTGATGCTCACATTTTCCCATCTTTAGTGGGTGGGAACACTTCCAAATGAGCTCCTGAGTCTTCAGTGGACGTGGCCCCGGTAGTCTTTCATAAATGCCTTGCTTTTTTTCTGTGACAAGATGTTCCAGATTAATCTCATCCATTTCCTGCCCAAGACCTAGAACAGCCATTCCTGGTTTCTTTAAGTGAGAACCTATCATAATCCAGATACGGGGGATACTTATTCATACTGGTTAGCTATTGTTTCTAGACCTTTTCAGTAGGTCTCTAGTTAACAGCGTTAAAACAAAAAACTACACAAAATATTTTTCAAGATAAAATATATCATAAATTTGTACTGATGCTTCTAATCCTAATTCAGGCAATAGTTAACCTTTCTAAGATGAGATTTCTATCTTCTTTTTCCTACACCCCAAATCCTGGCTCCCAATAACAAGTGGGGAGATAAGATAAGCTGATAAGTGAAGTGCAAACAAAAATAACTGACGTTTATTAAGTGATTATAATGTGTCGGGCCCCATCCAGTCCTCACAATCAGCCTAGGACCAATTGGGGAACCTGAGACACGAAGAGGTGAGAAAACCGCCCAAGCAATGACCTCCCTTTAACTTGATTTCCTCTGTAAAGACCCTCTCTTAAAATGACGTCACAGTATGAGGTACTGGGGGTTAGGATTTCAACATATGAACTGTGGGGGTGGGGAGGGTGGGGACACATCAACCCATAACCCAGGGGCTGGAGGAATCATCCCCTTTAAAGGCACCTGTGGGCTGGGCAGTCCTAAGGCTCCCGCCCCCACCTCCATGCCTCTGGGTTCCCTCTGAAGCCCTCACTCTGCATTGTCCTGCCACTGCTTTCCCGTGTGTACAAGTGTGTCTATGCTATGTCTGCTTTGTCTCCCTCATCTCATCATGAGCTGCTCTGCTGGACCCCATCTTGGTTATATTGTACCCTCCTCCCAAGCCATGCTGTGCAGATGAAAAGTTCTCGATACAATAAAGTAACATTTCCCAGGCCTTTATCTAAAGCAAACCCAACCCTTCACCTGTGTTCTCCGCCCCCCACTATTTTGCATCTTTAAAAATATTTTGCAACCATCCTAATAAAAATTGATTTAGGGCAAGAATCACCCATGAATGCTAAAATCTCTGGGTGAAAACTGTTGGGAAACGTGATACTTATACAGACTCAAAGCCTCATGCTGTGTTTTACTTGTTAATTATAAAAGGAAAACGCTGGTTCCTTAATAATTAAAAAGGAGACAATCAGGCAGACACCGCTCCATTATTGATCACAGTTACCCTCACTCACCAGGATGGGACCAACTAACACTGCCAGCCCATCTGTGGGATGCAGTCAAAAGATGGGGCATTATTTATGTTGCATGTTTACAAGACTTTTAAAACCTGAAGCTAATAATGAGGACTCAATAAGACAAATCCTATGGTTGAGCACTGTACAAAACAGCTCCTCTGTAATCTATAAAAATTCCAGTATCATGAAAGATGAGGCTAGAGAATTGTTCCAAATTAGTGGAGACTAAGGATACATGACAAGTAAATGAATGTGAGATCCCAATTTGCATCTTGGATCAGGGAAATGTTGCTCTAAAGGATGTTTTTGGGGTAAATTTCAATATGGAATGCATATTTAATAATAGTATTGTAAAAATGTTAACTTTCCCAAATTTCGTATTGTAACTATTACGTAAGAGAACAACCTTGTTGTTAAGAAATACATACTGAAATATTCAGGAGTAAAATGTCGTCTTATCTGGAACTTACTCTCAAATAGTTAATCAAAATAATAACAGTAAGTGGAAAAACTATGTAAACTTATATTTTGCCATGTACTGACTGTTATCTACTGCCTTTGACTGAGTATGTCATACACATATATGTACACATTGTAATACACAAAGCGAGGTATACGCTACCTCATGCCGAGTTTAAGGAATCTTCATGGATAATTTCACACAGAACAATTTTTTCCCTATGCTTTAACTTTAGAACCTAACCCCCATGAAGGAGGTATCTCCAGGGTAGTTATTTGTAGACACTATACAACCATAAAAAGCAAAGTAATGGTCCCAGGATTTGGGGTATGTTGAGACTGAATCATCCCAGTGGTGGAAGAGAGAAGAACCAGGGGACAAGGAAATAAATGGGCCTCAGGCCAATAGCCCCTTGTGTACATGATTCAGGATGCTAATGATGGAGGCATTTGCATAAGAATCAGTAGCATTAGTAACTGACAGCTTAGACCACACTATCCAGCAGAAGTATAACATCCGCCACAATGCAATTTTAATTTTTCCAATAGCCACATTAAAAAAGAAAAAAGGTTTGGTTCATTACCACCAAACCAGTATTACAAGGAATCTTAGAGGGACTTCTTTTTTTTTTTTTTTTTTTTGGATAAATTTTTTTTAAAATTTATTGGGGTGATAATTGTTAGAGAATTGTTAGTGAAATTACATAGATTTCAGGTGTACAATTCTGTATTACATCATCTATAAATCCCATTGTGTGTTCACCACCCAGAGTCAGTTCTCCTTCTATCACCATATATTAGACCCGGTTACCCTCATCACCCACCCCCCACCCTCTCTTATTAGAGGGACTTCTTTAAGACAAAAATAAAATAAAATAAAAATATGAATAATGAAATACCAGTACCTACATGTCTATCAACAATTACTTGCAATGGAAATGGATTAAATGCTCCAATCAAAAGACAGGAGAGCTGAATGGATAAGAAAACAAGACCCTTACATACGCTGCCTATAAGAGATTCCCTTCAGATGGAAAGACACACACAGACTGAAAGTAAAGGGGTGGAAAAAGATATTTCGTAAAAATAGAAACAAACAAACAAACAAAAAGCTGGGGTAGCAACACTTCTACCAGACAAAACAGACTTTAGAACAAAAACTATAACAGGAGACAAAGAAGGACCTAATAATCCCATTTCTGGGTATTTATCTGAACAAACCCAAAATGCTACTTGGAGGGGACCTGCTCATCCATATGCTCACTGCAGCATTATCTACAATAGCTAAGATATGAAGGCAACCTGGGTGTCCCTGAATGGATGAATGGATAAAGAAGAGGTGGTACATATGTATATAAAATGGAATATTACTCAGCCAGAAAAAAAGAACAAAATCTGGTCATCTGCGACAACATGGATGGGTCTAGAAGGTATTGTGCTGACTGTGGTAAGTCAGACAGGGAAAGACAAATGTCATGATTTCACTTATAAATGGAATCTAAAGAACAAAATAAACAAACAAACGAAACAGAAACAAAGTCATAGATACAGAGAACATTTTGATGGTTGCCAGATGGGAGGGAGGTTGGGATGGGTGAAAAGGGAAGGGAGTAAGAAGTACAACTTCTTTGCTACACAGTCATCATGGGATGTAGGGCATAGCATAAGGAATATAGTCAATAATATTGTAATAGCTATGTATGGTGTCAGATGAGCACTAGATTTATCGGGGTGATAAATGAGAAGGGGGTTGGAGGCAGGGTGTAAAAGGCGAAGGGATTAAGAAGTACAAAATAGTCATGGAGATGTAAAGCATAGGGAATGCAATCAATAATATGATAACTATGTCTAGTGCCGGGTCATACTAGTCAGGGGGATCACTTCCTAAATTATATAAATAAATGTCTAACCGCTACGCTGTACACCTGAAACTAATATAAGATTATATTGAATGTCAACTCGAATTGAAAAATTTAAAAAGAGGGGAAAAGATAATGAATGATAAGAGGTTCAAAGTTCCAGATATAAAACAAATAAGTCATGGGGATGTAAAATACATCATAGGGAATACAGTCAATAATATTATGATAGCGTGGTATGGTGTCTGATGGTTGCCGGGCTTATCATGGTGATCACCTCTTTAGCATAGGGAATATAACCAATCATGTGGTAATAAGTCTGTGTAGTGCCAGGTGGGTACTGTCAAATAACTATGATGTACACCTGATACTAATATGATAGTGTATGTTAGCTATATTCTAAAAATCTTTTAAAAAGTAAAAAGGAACAGGTGAGCCTAACTTTGAAAATGTATTTTACTACTGCCAATCTATTCCAAATAGATCATGTCCGCATATACTCAACATAAAAATCCTCAATGAAATAGTTTTCATTCTTTCATTCATTCATTCGTTCATTCTCTTTTCTGTTTGTTTTTCTCTTCCTTCCTTCCTTCCTTCCTTCCTTCCTTCCTTCCTTCCTTCCTTCCTTCCTTCCTTCCTTCCTTCCTTTCTTTCTTTCTTGAATATGAGATGTATTTTACCTTTCCTGTATATCTTGGTTTGGACTAGCCACATCTCAAGTCCCCCGTAGCTACCTGTGGCGGGTGGCCATCACACAGAATAAGCAAAGGAATCATGAAACCAGACATTGGTGGGTTCAAATCCCAGCCATGCCAGTTTTTAGCTTTGTGAATTTTGGGCAAATAATTTAATCTCTTTAAGCCTTAATTGATGTTTCCTAAACTGTAAAATGGGATTTGATTAGGGAACCGATCTCTTAGGGTTGTTTTGAAAATTAAAGGTAATGATCTGGGTAAAGTGCTTCATGGAGTGTTTGTTCATTCATTCATGCATCAATTAATTCACCCATTCAACTGATGCACTCATGCAAGCATTCTGTCTGTACTGAGCAAAGCACTGAGCAAGTACAGATTGGAACCAAAGCCGGCTGTTCTGTGCTCATGATAAATGCATATTAAAGATGCTGGGAGGAAGCAGCATTCTCTGAGATCTGAAAATCGTGCTGCCTCCTAGCTCAGAGGTAGACTGTTCTTAGTGCCCAGATCAGCCTCGGGACTTCATTATTCAGCAGTCCTTCATTGTACAAGCAAAGCATTCGCTGTATCCAACAGTTGTGCCTGGAAGTGTGAGAGGAAATAGCAGTTGGAAGAGATGACAAGGCAAGCACAGAAGAGCTTGGAAAGTAAGCCACGCAAGGAGCTGGGAGATGTGGGAGGCAGAAAAGGGCTATAGGGGACCATAACATTTGGGAGAGAGCCAAAGGCATGGGATAAGGCCCACAGTGAGGTGTATGGAGGACAGCACACAATGTCAGGACCATTGTGTGGACCAAGTGACCAGGAAGGGTGGAAGACGTAGCTCCCTTCTCAGGTGAGTGGACATTTGAGTGATGTCTCGCACAAGTAAGAGGCAGATGGCATTTCTGAGAGAAAAAAAAACCACACTCCTGCAAAGGTCGAATATCAGAACAGGACCTGGGGAGTTTGTGGACTGGGAAAGGCTGAAAAAGTGGGATTGGGGGACGGTGGGGAGTGGTTGGAGCAGGAGGGTTTGTGGACTGTGAAGGGCAGGGTAAAGGTATTAAGGGAGTTTGGACTTTTATCAAAGGGCATTAGAAAGGAGTTAAATGGTTCTGCTCAGTAGGAGCAGGAAGGAGGCCCTTTGGCAGAGGCGGGGTGTGGGTGGTGGGTGGGTGGGGGGCCCTCTCAGGAGAAGATAGCAGATGGAAGATGATCAAAGAGGAACTTGCCCTGGGTCTCAGCTGGGGGTGGAAGAACCAGAACAGCAGCTCTGTCTTCTCCCTGGAAACCAGATTCCTGGAAACCAGCCTTGGGGGATGGACCAGTAGAGAATCAGGCTTGGCCCTCAGCCTAAGTTTAAGAGACAACGCAGGACCAAACGGTTTGACAGTGGAGCTTGGGAGGAAGAATGCTTTGGGTGGGTACTCCGGAAAAGGATGAACAAATTTCCTCTAACAAATCTAGATCATTCCATTCTTGTCTCTAGGCCTTTGCACTTGCTGTTCATATGTTTTCTGGAAGCTAAGCTCACTCCCAGTGTTTGGGCAACTGCCCCTTTTTCAGCAAGCAGGTCTTATTCAAACACCTACAAAAGGCCTTTGCTGAGACACTTTCGAGCTCCGTTTTCTCATCCTCTCTTTCCCCACCACTCCGACTTGTTATCCACTTTTATCCTGTTTTTAGATCACATCTCTCACCATCTGGAATCACATTATTGGCTTGTCATTGTCTGTTTCCTCCTCTAGAATGTAATAAGCTCCTTAAGGGTAGGGATTAGTCTTGTTCCCTGTTCTCTCTCTACTATTTGGGACAGTACTTGACATCTGGTAAACGTCCAAAAGATAGCTGTTGTCTGAATGAATTCATGGATGGATGGATGGATGGATGGATAGATGGATAGATGGATGGATGAACAGACAAACTTGGTGACTGTTTCAATGTGCTTGACACCAGGATGGATGGAGAGGCTGGCTGCCCGTAATCTTAACGGAAGGTGGAAATTTTTTGGTGTGGTCCTTCTATTTCAGAAATATTTCAGAGCTGGGCTTAATCTTAGTGACTGACTATGTAGTCTGCATGTGGAGGTGAAAGAGGTAAGGGGAAAACAGAGGACATGAATGGGCCACACAGAAGCCATATCCATTCTACATAGATGGTTGATTTGAACTACTGTTACTGAGAATGGGCTCTTCTCGGCGTGGTGTCCAGGTTTTTGGCGTCTTGAGCAAAGAATGGAATGAGACACAGAAATAAAGTGGTGAAAGAATAGTTTATTAGAAGAGATAGTACATGCCAAAGAAATAGGAGCAGACGCAAGCAGCAGAGAATGGCTCAAAGGCCCAAGGTGGCATTACTAAGGGGAAAAGTACACTCCAAAGGGTTTGGAGTGGGCCCGAGCAAAGGCAAGGCCCAAGAGGCGCTGACTGGCGACGACTTGGAGTTTTTATCTCCTTTTCTTTCTCTGGAATGGGCTGTTCCTTTCCGGGAGTGAAACCACTTGATTGACACCTGTGATTGACAAGAGGCTTATTACCGCATCTTTTTAGACTGCGCATGTTCCTTCTCAGAATTCAGTCTGTTATAATGATATGAATGAACTATCCGGGCATACTTATGATTTTATAATGAGGGTATAATGAGGCCCAGGTGAAATGAAGGTCATTGTGGCCTTTACTGCACAGGTGTGAGTGGCCGGTTTAATCTAGTTGGGTATTTTGTACCTATTTGTTCCTCATACAGGTAGATAATTACAATGAAAAGCGGAAGTTTTGGGCAGAGGGGGGAGGTCTTTCGGGCAGTTGCATTCTGTGGATTGTGCAGGAATGCAGAGACCCGATGCCTGTCTCTAACTGCCCGCCTTGTTTTGCCCTTGAGACACATAATCCCCATAAAAATCTCTATGGGAAGTTGAGGGACAGGAGGTCTTTTCTTCTGTATCTGCTTCCTGCTGGGCAGGGGCGTAGAGCTGTCCCTACCCATTGGGGGATTCACAGAATTCTCGCCCTATCTGATGTTAGATGAGAGGAAGGGGTCTCAGGATCCACCTGGAAGACCGTGTTGGCTTCTTTGGTTGCGACTGGCAATCTTGTGGGGGTATTCTCTGTGTCCCCAAAGCCCCTGAATGAGGAAAAATAGGTTTTAATTAATAAATCCGTTAGCGCTATAGAGCCTGTGGCCCTTCAACCAGTCATTCAGGTGTCGTTAATTGTCCATGAACTGGGCCCAGAACCGGTAGGAGAGAAATTAGGCTTCAATGATTACAATCAACAAGTATGAATCACACGTTTTAGGGTAATTGTCTAAAACAGGGGTAGGAGCTAAAATACTTGGGAAAAAGAAACTTAAGGAGAAGGAAACTTAAAATTTCTATAGGAAAGAAAACTTAAAGGTTTTCAGTGTGGGGGGTGGGGGACTACTCGTTGGCCCATATCAGTACTCTGTTCAAACATTTTTTGGAATTAGTCACCAGCATTTAAAAAATCTCTAAAGATTTCAAATAACAAATTTAAATATGTATTTTCACTGAACCAAAAGATCTGGCAGCATCAGGCCTGCATTTTTAGGGGACAAACAGGGACTGAAGTTGACAGGTGTTTTCTCCCATTGAATCTGGCCTTTACCATCGGGTCCCTCTAAAACCACCTGGCCCACCTCCTCATTTTCGTTTCAGACCTGGTCCCATCAGCCTTTGAATTCGCCTTTCGTGCTCTGATGCTCACAACAATCGTTCAAAGCAGTGGTTCCCAACTTTTTGAAGTATGAGGACTTCTTTGGAAAGTTTTCCCTATAATCATGAAACGAGTACATCCTCACAGCAGGAACTGAAGAAACACAGAGAAATAACAGAAGATAATAAATATTATTCACACGCCCAACATGTGTGGATAAGCACTGTTTATATGTGATGGATGTGAGGGCCACTAAAATCCTCATGGCCCCCACACCCTAGTGGTTTTATACAGAGCAAATATTGGTTGACGAAAATAAGATACAATAATTAAAAAAAAAACCTACTATGATTTCATAAACACGAATGAAGGAATGCGTCTTTCCTTCAACATATTGTTTACCCACAGCCCTTTGGAAAACAGTCATACATGCATGTGGGCACATATTACAGGCTCACCTGCTGGGCATTCCTTGGTGCACACATAGAGGTTCAGATGCTTGGCTTATCTCTGTGGGCCCGTAACTTTTACTTTAAGGAAATATAGTAAAAGCTTCAAAGTAAGCCAATTTGGCATTGTGGTACTCTAGCGACTCTGAGGGACTCTCTTATCACAAGTAGACCCTGGATTAATTATAGCAAACATACATTTCAATGCACGGATGGCCTTATTGGCAATAAGGGAACTCTTAAGGGCTATAGTAAATAAATAGGCAAACAAACAAATGTCACAAAGTTCAACCAAAGCAAGGACTGGTAAATAGTAAGGGAGTAAATTAAGTAGTTACTATAAGATAAGGTTGTCCTGATATGTTAGCACCACCAATGAGAAAGTAAATTTTGGTCTTTTAGAAACGAGGGGGAGCTGAAACTGAGACAGCCAAATGGAGCCCTGGATTCTCTAAAAACAGACAAGAAAAGAAAAAAATAAGCATAGAAAAAGTGCAAAGTCAAATGATGTAAATGAAGTCCGATTATTTCAATAATCACAATAAATTTAAGTGGACTAAACCTATCAGTTAAAAGGCAAAGGTGGTCAGGTAGATTTTCTTCATTTAGCCATGTATTAATAATAAGAAACAGATGAAACTAAAAACATAGAAAGGTTGTAAGAAATAGCAATGAACATCAAATAAAATAATTTTTAAGAAGGAAATGCAATGTTAAAGATAAAAAGGATCAGTATATAACAATAAGTTCAATTCACCAGTAAGAAATGACAATTACAAATGTATCCATTTTATAAAGCCTCAAAAATATAAAACAAAAACTGAAAATAACTACAGAGAGAAATGGACAGATGACCATAATAGGAGGATTCAATATACTTTTGTTAATTATTGATAGATCAAACTGACAAAACATTAGTGAAGACATAGAAGGTTTGAGATACAACTGACAGCTATTAGTTAATGAACTTATATAGAACTCTCCCAACAATTAAATAATGCCAATTTGTTTCAAGCAATGTGGAAACTTGTGTTTAATGTTTCTTACCATTTAAAAATATTGATTGCCTTAATTACGTTGTGGTCAGAAAACATAGTTGAAATATATAGACATTATTAAACCACAAAACTTTTGTCATTATATTTAAAATAATCATTATCATACAGATATCATAATCCTCTGATCACAATGGAATTAAGAAAGTAGAAACAGATAATGCAAAGACAAATTTTAGTAATCTTCTGTTTGACATTTAAAAGCACACTTTAAAATAACTCACACAGGGGCCGGCCCCGTGGCTCAGGCGGTTAGAGTTCCTAACTCCTGAGGCTGCCGGTTCGATTCCCACTTGGGCCAGTGGGCTCTCAACCACAAGGTTGCCGGTTCAATTCCTCGAGTCCCTCAAGGGATGGTGGGCTCTGCCCACCCCCCCACCCTTCCCCCCCGCAACTAAAATTGAACACAGCACCTTGAGCTGAGCTGCTGCTGAGCTCCCAGATGGCTCACTTGGTTGGAGCTCATCCTCTCAACCACAAGGTTGCCAGTTTTGACTCACACAGGTTGCCAGTTTTGAGTCCCACAGGGATGGTGGGCTGCGCCCCCTGCAACTAGCAATGGCAACTGGCCCTGGAGCTGAGCTGTGTCCTCCACAACTAAGACTGAAAGGAAAACAACTTGAAACTGAATGGCGCACCCTCCACAACTAAGATTGAAAGGACAACAACTTGACTAGGAAAAAAATCCTGGAAGTACACCCTGTTCCCCAGTGGAAAAAAAAAAAAAGTCCTGTTCCCCTTCCCCAATAAAATCTTTAAATAAAATAAAATAACTCATGCATGAAAGAAAAATAATAATGTCAATTTTCAATAATTAGAATTGAATGTTTCTGAAAATATTATGTGTCAATACTTCACAAGTAGCACTTTAAGGAGAAATCTATAGGCTTAAACATTATACTAGCATAAAGGAAAAGCCGAAAATGTATAAACTAAAAAAAACGACAGAATACCCCCAAAGAAGTAGAAAGAAAGAGACAGTAACAATAACAAATTAATTAAATAGAAAAAAGGGGGAAAAAAAGATCTAATAGAGCAAATCAATAAGGCTAAATGTTGATTCTTTGAAAATATTAGTAAAGTAGACAAACTTCTGATAAGACTGATAAAAAAGAAAGTACAGAGAAAAAAACAATATTAAGACTAAGAATGGATCAAAACTGTAGCTACAGCAAAACTATAATAGAAGTTAATAAAAATTTGAATTCTTAGATTAAATAGTAAAAGTTTTACAAAAATGTAACTCCAAAATTGATTCAGAAAGAATTAAGAAGCCCAATTTTCTTATAACTATTTTAAAAATGAATAAGAGGTTAACAATTTTCAGACAGGAAAAAATAGTTACAGGCAGGTCCCAGATTTTTTTTTTTTTTTCAGACAAGGGAGTTCAACCAAACTTTCAAGCTCATTTCAACTTACACAAAATCTTTACTAATCTAGAGATTAGTAAAAAAATTCCTAACTCATTCTATGGTAATATAACATTTTAAGAAATATTTTATTACATTTATTTAGGTGACATTAGCTAATAAAATTATAACGTTTTCAAGTGTACAATTCTATAATACATCATCTATTGATGATAAATCAATATTGCATTGTGTGTTCACCACCCAAAGTCAAACCTCCTTCTGTCACCGTATATTTAATCCCCTTTATCCTTTTCTACCTCCTCCCCACCTGATGGTAATTTAACCTTGATATCAAAATTAGTCAGGTACTGTATGAGAAAAGAGTATTACAGGTCAATCTCATTCATTAATATGAATGCAAAAGTTTTACCTAACATATTACCAAACTGAGTCTGGCAATGTATAAAAAAGAGAATGCATGAGAACCAAGTTAGGTTTAATCCCAAAAATGCAATGGTGATTTAATATTGAGAAAAATCTATAAATATTCACTACTTAACAAATTGAAGTAAACAGACCATATCAACATGTGTAGAAATAAGGATCTGGAAAATTTAACACCCATGTAT
The DNA here is from genome assembly GCF_964194185.1 of Rhinolophus hipposideros. NCBI lineage: Eukaryota > Metazoa > Chordata > Mammalia > Chiroptera > Rhinolophidae > Rhinolophus > Rhinolophus hipposideros. The sequence goes on from NC_138051.1 coordinate 94,211,352, forward strand.
AATCAATCAAACAAACACAAAAATATTGACCAAAATAGAAATGGAAAAAACTTCTCTGACAAGGTAAAGATACCTACCCAAATCATTAATCTTAATGGTGGTAAGTTAGAACTTTTCCTTAGAAATTAGAGCTTAGAGTGTATTCTATCACCAGTATTGCCCTAGAGGTCCTGACCTGTGTGACAAGGTAAGAAAATGATGTAAAAGATATAACGGGGGAAAATATGAAATAAAACTGTCATTTCACAGAAGATATGATTGTTTGAATAGGAAATGTAAAAGAATCTACAAATTTTTAAGATTAATGAGTTCAGCAAAGTATCTAGATATAGTCAGTAATAAAAAAAATTAATTGCGTTTTTATACACCAGCAACAAGCAATTAGAAAATGTACTTTCAAAAACGATATCATTTATAACAGCAACAACAAAAAAGGTATCAGTCATCTGAGGATAACTACTTTTAAGACTTTTATAGAGAAAATTATATGATGTTAGAGAAAATCATTAAAGGAGTCATAAATAAATGGAGAAATATTTTGATTTCATAGCTAGGAAGACCTAATATATTGAAAGTCTCATATATCCCTAAATTGAGCCATAGATTTAATACAATTCCAATCAAAATCTCAACTGAATTTTTCAACAAATTGAACAAGCTGATTCTAAAATTTATATGGAAGAACAAAAGCCCGAGAATAGCCAAGACATTCCTGAAGAAGCATGCAGTGGGGAGATTTGCCCAGAAGATGTAGAGATTTATTACAGAATTATGTGGATTATGGCAGTGTACTATTGGCATGGAGAAACTGACCATCGAAGCAGAATAAAAATCAGGAGCAAACCCAAGCACACTTTGTAACCTGATACATGACTGCAGCAGCATTTCTGGTCATCAGAGAGAGATGGAGCTAGTCTGTAGAAGCTGCTAGGACCACTGGTTATCCATAGGGGAAAACCCAAATATGGGTCCTTACCTAACCCTGTCACTTACAAAATCTAGGTCTAGATAAATTAAATATGTAACTGGAAAGGCAGTTTAAAATCTTTTAGAAGAAAGTATAGGAGGCTATCCTTATGGCCTCCAAATAAGGAAGTCTTTTGGAAACAAGACTCAAAAAAACAAAACAAAGCAAAAAATCATAGAAAAGATTGGTAAATATGATAAGGAAAATCAAGACCTGTTGTCCAAATTCCCCTTCAACAAACCAACCACTAACAGGAACAAGACAATGCAATACAGACCAAGGCTTACCGTCCAGCATGCATAAACAATTCCTGTAATCCAATGAGGAGAAAGCAATCAAACTTCTAGGGATAATTTTGATATTAGAAAGGGATCCTCCCATTCCCAAGACATACTCTTAAGCAGAGTGTTAACTTCTTGTGCTTTTTGGTGGTCACTGAGTCTTGTGCTAGAAGAAAGCTAAAGAAATATACTCGACAATGAGTCCTCTTCCTTGAAGAAATGGGACATTGAGGAAGGCTTTGCATAGGGGCAGCAAACTCAAATTGCCAAGGGGCCACAGGTAACATGAGTGAAGAGGAGTCCGATGAGGGCAGAGTGCTGCTGAGTGGATTATGTGAGACAAGCAAAACTTCTTTAAATAGGAAAATAAGAACTCTCCTTTTATTATTGCCTCTAGAATAATCATTAAATTAATGGAATTAAGATATGGGCAAAGGATTTTTAAAACAAAGGGCGATTTTATCAATGGTGGGGTGGGGTCCCTTCCCCATAATGAGTTGTCAGCTTCTGTGGCTTGGTCCTACTGTGAGCTAGAAGCCCAAATGAGCACCACGAAGCCATGGTGGGAGCTTTTCAAGTTCCCAACAGTCCCAGCCTGCAAGCCGAGATGGCCAGACATAGGGCCATTAAGGCCTGGGAGAGTGGGATGACACCTTCCTCCCAGGATGTGATGAGATGTGACCTGTGTCACTTGGATAGCCTGAAGCCCGGCACACAGTGGGAGTTCAGCCAAGTTCCCTGGGCTCTTTCTCCCTTGGGAAACCCAACAACACATCTCTTGCTGAGGTTTCAATTTATTTCCTCCCACCTCCCTCTTTATTTCTCCCTAGTTTTGCCTTTTCCACTTTCTATCAACATTTAACCAACAGTTTCCCTATCTATATTGGTTTCCAAACACCAAATATGGATGCAAGGAAATACATCACAGCACATACAGCCTTTATAGCTATTGTTGACGGAAAGGACCACTCTGGAATTACAGGCTACGGTCATGATCAAAATTAACATCAATAAAATAAGTAATCATAATATTGAGACTTGCTGCAATTTGGCCAGCACTGTGCTGAGGGGCTGTGCTAAATTCACTATATACTTTCTCTTATTTAATCCTCATTCCATCCCTAGAACCAGCACTATTGTTAAGCCCATTTTGCAGATGAGAAAACTGAAGCGAGAGAGAGGATGTATATCTCGCTCAAGGTCACAAGGCTTTTAGGAGTAGAAATCGTACATTTCCTGTAGACCTGTCAGTAAGCTTAGGCACAGTGGTGGCACCAAGTGGCTGTAGGTACCTTGGCACAGTGGTTGGAAATGTGTTCCTGGCCTGACATTCCTGGCTCAAACCTATCAACTTTGCAACCTCAGGCAAGTGCTGCTCTGAGACTCACCTGCTCTTGCAGGTAAAAAGAGGCTAACACCAGCTTCAGAGCATTTTTGCACGGATAAAATACCTGAAGACCTTAGCACAGCGCCTGGCACACAATTTGTGAGGATTAAATGGGTTAAGACACGTAACGTAGTTAGAGCCATGACTGGCATAGAGTAACTGCTCCTTAAATGCTTACTATTATTATTGCAGACAATGCTGAGATCATTCAGCCCCCTCGCCAGGACCTCACAGTGTCCTGGGAATCATATGAACAGTTCAATCATTACCTCGGTCAGAGCTTTGACAACACAGACCCCTTTTAGCCCATGGATGTGGTAGGGGGAAAAATCAGGTTTTACACAAAAATCTGAATATCCAGCTTCTCTTGAAGCTAGATCTGGTGGCCCTGGGCCACATTCCGATAGGTGACAGTCACCCCTTTAGAGCTGGCATGTATGGATTGTTCCTGTCAGCTTCAGGAGGGGAAATGTCACTTGCCTGGTCCCTGTAGGCTATGGATTTTGTAACCCCTGGGAGGAAGTTCCCCAGGGTCATGGAAGAAGGGTGACTCGCATGGTCTGAAACGGGTAAGGAGGGCTTCTAAGAGAGGGTGATATTTCAGCAGTCAGCAGGTATCTTTTAAAATTGTGAGAATAGCGTATGTACTAAAAAGCATGAAATGTACACACCTTTTTCAAAGAACAATAAAAAAAACGCACATTCATTTACCTCTTATCATGCTGAGAAATGGGACATCACCAGTAACTCAGAGCCTTGGTCCCCCGACCAGCTGCGTTGGCATGACATCAGGCCAAGGGGACAGCCAGCCAGATCAGGGCAGTGACACAAACGTTCGTGGTTTTCTCCTCTCCTTTCCTCCCATCCTTGTGGGATTGTCTTCTTAAAAACTCCTTTTTTTTTTTTCCAAGTCAAGTTGTTGTCCTTTCAGTCTTAGTTGTGGAGGGCACAGCTCAGTTCCAGGTCCAGTTGCCGTTGCTAGTTGCAGGGGGCCCTGCCCACCATCCGTCGCGGGAGTCGAGGAATTGAACTGGCAACCTTGTGGTTGAGAGCCCACTGGCCCATGTGGGAATCGAACCTGCAGCCTTCGGAATTAGGAGCACGGAGCTCTAACCACTGGAGCCACTGGGCCTGCCCTTAAAAACTCCTCTTACTTACTTAGTGGGATTTTTGAAGGGGGTGAAATTAGAAGTGTGTGTTTCATGTGCCCTCTTAACTTTGGCCAGGTCTCTGGACAACAAAGACAGTTTGGAAAGGCATCAAGGAACAGTATTCCCATTAGGGCTGGAGCTGTGGCATAAGAGAAGGACAGTGTGCTAGTGTCTGAGGGCGATGTAACAAAGTGCCACAGGCTGGGTGGCTTAAAACAACAGAAACACATTGTCTCACAGCCCTGGAGACTGGATGTGTGAAATCTAGGTACCAGCAGGGCCGAGCTCCCTCTGAAGGCTCTGGGGAGGGAGTCTTCCTTGCCTCTTCCAGCTTCTGTTGGTGACCAGCCATCTTTGGTTTGTGTCTGTACCATTCCAGTCTCTGCTCCCATTGCCACAGGGCTTCCTTCCCTGTATGTCTGTGCCCTTGGCTCTTCTAATAAGGACACAGTCGTTGGATAGAGAGCCCACCCTACTCTTAATATGACTTCATGTTAATGAATTACATGGGCAAAGACCATATGTCCAAATAAGATCATGTTCTGAGGTTCCAGGCAAACATGAACTCTGAGAGGGGACACTGCTTAACCCACTACAGATGGTGTGGCTGGAATTCAGGGGCTGACAGGAGAGGGTGGCAGGAGATCTGGAGAGCAGGTAGAGGGCTGTGACCCCATTCCTCACTGTGTGGACTTTATTCTCCGCCTGTGGAGGGTTTTAAGCATGACAGCGATACTGTCTCCACCCCAACACTCTTCAACTTCCCCTCATATTGCTCTCTGCCTGTGGGGAACAACCCATCCTTCCAGGCCCACGTCAGCTCTCTGCAGAACCACCTCTGACCAAACCTGAGGAGCTCACTGCCGGCCCCCACACAGCCCCCAGTCAGTGAGCTGCCCTGTGCTCACCTTGTCACGACCTGGGGAGGCTTTCATCTCTCTTCTCCTTGTCCAGGAGCTCTTTGGAGCTAAGGTTATCTCTATTCATTTCTGTATCCTCTGCTCCCAGCAAGGTTGGACACAGAGTGGATGGGGACAAAACCACGGGAAGCTTTATGAATCCAGTCTTAGAGCCAACGCTTGCATCTGTCAGGGTTGTTTCCCAAAGAGGAATTCTTTTCTGCATTCATCCGAGGGCAGTTCTCCCAGATCAGAGATTCTTTTATGATCTCTCTCTGACATTAAACTTCCTTCTAAACGGGCTCCTACCCCTCAGCAGCCAAAAGGAGGTCTGTACATCTTCAGAGCTCACGTGCCCCTGTGAATCAGGCCTCCATCCCCCCACCTGCCTCGCCCGCAGCCCCACATCTCCGCAGCCTACTGCCAAGACCCCTCGGTGTACCGCCCTCCTCTTTGACGACAGGCCTCGCGTTTCCAAGACAAGGCGCGGTCATAAAATCAACTGTCCGCAGCCATTAGGTCCAGGCATGGTTAATGCCAAAACTGGCCTCCAAATTGACAGTTAATGAGGGAAAATGACGAGGGGGCGTGTTAACAGATGCAGGCTCAAGGTAATAAACAGGCCATTAAAACCAGGTAGTAAACAGCTTGCCAAGGATCATTTATGAATTTATTTTTTAAAATTAACCAACAAGGCTTGTCTCCTTTGGTGACTGGGTCTGACTGGCAGTAGGAAGAAGTGAGACATTCCTGGGAGGCAGAGCTGGAGGGGACATTGAGGCCATCCTAGGAGGCCTCCTTAGGTTGGGATTGCAGGTGTGTGGTGGGGTGCAGGGACCTGGGCAGTGGACTACCTGGGGACCCCACGGACACGATTTCGGTCCCAACTGTCCCACATACCCCTGGAGGCTATATATGGTGTCAGGAATCCTGGCACTGATTCTAGCTCTGCCTTCTGTGGGACGCTGGGCCCTGGAAGAAGTAACCTGATTTCTCAGGCCTCAGTACCCCCACTGCATACATGACGATGGACTCCATTGTTTCTTCAAGGCCTTGAACTGAAGTAAATCAAGCTCCCCCCCAAAAAACAAACCCATGCCCTTCCTAGATCCTCAGAATGTAACCTTATTTGGAAATAGGGTCATTGCAGATGTAATTCGTTCAGATGAGGTCATGCGTGAGCAGGGTGGGCCCTAATCCAATATGACTGGAGTTTTTATAAGAAGAGAAGAGACACTCTCGCACCTGCTCCTGTGCTGGCCTGGCCCGGGAGTCTGCTTTAATGAGCACCCTCCCGGGGGTACAGAGAGGCGCCTGCTGTAGCTTCCTACTCCTCTGCTCTTCCTCACCCCTCAAGCTCCCAAATTCCAGTGAGTGGTGAGCAGAGAGCTGAGCTCTGGGCTCTGGCTTCAGGGTGCTTCTTGGTTTAGCAGCTGCCCTGCGGCTTCTATAAGTTCCGGAAGCTGTGGAAGCCACTGTCCGTCATTTGTAAAATGTGGGCTGTCATACTAGCAGGAATCTCTCAGAGTTTCGTGAGGACACTTGAGATGACCCAGCGAAATAAAGCACTTAGCACAGCGCCTGGCACATAGGACATGCATCGAAACCCCCAAATGTCTGCTTCACAGCACCCTTGTGGCAGAAGTAGATTTTTCCTCCCAAAACGCAGGCTTTGAGGGGCAGACAGACACTAACCAGTGGCTTCTGGTTAATGACTGATCTCTCTGAGCCTCCTTTTACACAGCTATACAATGGAACTAATGCTTATCTTCATATATATTACTGGAGCAATTAAATTAAATTAAACCCTCAGCAAAGTACCTGTGAGGTTTTACACTCATCCCTTTCACTCTCTCCAAATTCAGGAAAGGGGCCACCTTTCCTGCCACTGAGGAAATCGAGGGCCTGGCTAGGGGAAGGGTGGGGATCCCCAGGCATCTGGTCACCGACACCTGGGGGTCTCCAGGTCTATTTCTAGAAGCAAATCCAATCCTAGATTTTAGGATGTTACCTACAGGCAGCAAAGGGAAGCCTGAGACCTATATGACAATAACCCACTAAGGTCACACCGCAGGTCAGAGAAGAGGCCTTAACCCGCTCTTCTCCTTACACTTTGCTGCTAAATTCATTCAGTAAAAAATCCCTGCAGAGCCAGGCACTGTGTGAGGGGCCAGCAAGGTTCTGTGACTGCCTTCCTAACCAACTGTCATGGGTTAAATGATAGCCCCCAAAGGAATATGTCCAAGTCCTTTGGATGTATTTTTGGAAAAAGGTTCTTTGTAGATGTAATTACATTAAGAATCTTGAGACGAGATTATTTTGGATTATCCAGATGGGCCTTAAATCCAGTGTTCTTTTAAGGGACAAGGTTCCCACCGATTTGGGAAGTCTAATGAAGTCATGCTTGGGACCCCTTCCCAAATCCAAGGTTCTTTTAAGAGGAGGGAGAAGAAAAGAAGGCCGTGTGAAGACAGAAGCAGAGATTGGAGACAGGTACCCTTATTATCCTATGTACAGGTAAGAAAACTGAGACTCAGGCCAGGAGGAGATGGAACTGGGATGGAACCTAGATTTGCTCCTGGACCGTGCTCTTGACCTCAATGCTAGTCTGTCAAACACGGAGCCATTCAGCTCCTTCTCTATGGTCCTCTCACCACGCCGGCTTTTTGTAGAGACCCTGCCCTGCCCACCAGTTCTGGGGATGCTAGACCAGTGGAGGAATAATAAGAATACTAGCAAGGACCCTTTACTGGACATCTGCTCTGGGCCAGGCACTGTGCAAAGCATATCCCGAGTCCAACGACTATTATTATTATCCTATTTTACCGATGGGAAAACAGAGGCTTCCAATGCAGGCCTGTGTGGCCAGAGTTCATTGTCTCAAGTGCCGGGTTTTGCAGCAAGCAGCACTGAGAGGGGTCCAGGCCATTGGCCGAGTGTTTCTACACAGCTTGAGTGTGATTGTCCAGCTATAATGCTCTTCTTCCTAAGGGCAGGGACCAGGCCCAGGGTGCCGAGTGTTACGTCTCCATCGCTAATGAGGTGAGTTCAGTACTATAAGAGGACTAGTCAGGTGTTTTTCTCCCCAGGTAGACGCTGAACTCTGTGGGGTCAGGATTTTGTCCACGGAGCCCATCCCAGCACCTAACACAGGTAGAAACTGAACGCCTGCCTAGTGAGACCCCAAAGCAGCGGGGGGAACATACATGTGGAGGAGACAGAAACCCATGGAGGAAAGTCTCCTAAGACAAATACCCCCATTTCTAGGCCTGATATATGTGAATGAAAATGGCATTTAATTGGCTAAAACCAGAGCTGTCAGCACCTAATCAGAGAGCCTGAAAATAGATTTTCAGCACCTTCTGCTTCTGCTCAGGAACAATGGCACAGCCGCCCTGGGAGACTGGGGCTGTTGGAGACATCAGCAGGCGTCCGTCTGTCTGGGGAGCAGCTGGAGATGTGGTTATTCGATCAGGGGAGTCCACAGCGGTAGAGAAGGCTGGGGTGCTGAGGAAGCCTTCATTTCCGGTAAAGCCGACAACCCCATTTATTTCTTTGGCCTAAATAATGGTCATCATGGTTCCCTTGGGGCCAGCATGCTCTAGTTTGCCAAGCATTTTCATATTCCCAAGTCTTCCCTATGTGTCTGGGAGAGGGTCAGGCGGGATTGTCACCTAGTGCTATGGATAAGGGAACTGGGGCGGGGGGGAGTCGCACGAGGCAGCTGGTCATGAACTGCCATGCTCTGTGCCAGGCATCGCTTGATTCCTTAAGAGGCGATCTTTAAAGAGTCATTTCCCATGTGCCGGCGAATCCTTCCTCCCAGTGGGGTGGTGTTGTTAGAACCTGCCCTCCACCAATTTGGGAAGTCTAATGAAGTCATGTTTGGAACCCCTTCCCATCACCTTTCACCCTTTTCAGTCACCCCTGATCTTTCCTCCTCATGCCCAGCTCTCCTGGACTCCTGGGCGCCTGCGTCGCTTGGTAGGCGTTCTTCCTGCTGTGATGCCAAGTCCTCGCCTGCCCTCCTTCCCAACACTCATCCCTGTGAAGCTCAGCTTGGAATCCCCCTGTCCAGGAAGCTCCTCTGACCCTGTACTTCCTTCACAGCCAGATTCCAGAACCTTCTCCCTGAGGCTGGAGGTAAAGGTGGATTTCGCTTTGACAGAGACTCAAGGCCACATGGAACTGGATGGCATTTACAGGGGGTTTCACTGAAGACAGCGGAATGGAGGGATGGAGGACGGAGGCATGGGCTGGGCGAAACTCCCAGGGGTGGTGAGGTGCCCCAGGGCTAGCAACGGAGGGGGCTGTGACTCCTGCCTCGTCTAAAGGGACACGTTGGGGTGGCCCTAAGAGAAGGCTGCCTGCAGGAGCCATGGCCTCGGCCCGCAGGGAGGAGTACAAACTAGGAAACAGCGTCCTCCCTCTCCTCTGCCTCCTGGTCTCTTACCCCTGCCCCGATGTCCAACTCAACAGGACGCCAGGGGGAGAGGAGCTAGGGTGAGACATCCCACACAGGGTGAAGAAAGGCGGAGAGTGGCCTGCAAGGCAAGTGGAGAAAAGGCAGCACATGGACTTCAGGTAAAACGGAGAGGCCACACTGGTCCACTCAACCAATCATCGCCAGCGGTGGTTTTGAGTTTCAAAATTCAGATTCCCTGGCCCCTCCCTCCCTTCTGATGCTCTAATTTAATAGGTCTGTGGTGTGTCTCCAGAATCTGCTTTTTTAAAAAGTGCTCTGGGTGATTTTTAAGAGCAATCTCAACATTTTGGGGGTGCGGCTGATTTTCTCAGGTCACTAGGAAGTCTGAGCTCTGGTTCCCTCTCAGTTTCACTGTGTGGCCTTAGGCCGGTCACTTCCGCATTCTGGGCCTCAGTGTCCCTACCAGTAAACAGAGGAGTCCAGAGGCTTCCAACCTGAACAGACTGTGCTAAGTTGCCAGCGATGCAGCCAGCCTGTTAACTCTTACCTGAGCCCCAGGGTCAGTTGAGGGAAGAAAGGGGTTGCTGTGGAGATGACAGTCCATGTTTTCAGCTCCTGACACTCCCCAACTCTTTGCAGTTGACAAAGGCCAAGAGAGATCAAGTCACCTGCCCGAAGGTGCGTGGCTTCCCTCTGTGGTTGTTGGTCTGTGGATTGTATGCCCTCCTGACATGAATGGAGCTCATCGATATTGTGAACCCAAGACAGACGCAGGGAGGTTGGAGGGGGGATGGGTTTCTGTGGATTCATGACGCACCCACACCCCATCATCAGGCCTTCATGGCACAAGGGGCAGGCAGAATGGTGAGCCACAGTCCATAATCCCTGGGGAGCCTTGCCTGGCTCCTCTGTACTTCGGTTGAGGGGTACCCAGGTATAACCTCCAAGGGGAAAAATACAGAGCAGTCTGACTCCACAGGTGACTGTGTTCTCACGGCCCCGCCATGCCCCACCTCCCTAAGCCAGCTCCACGAGGCCAGCTGGGGAGGAACACTCACAGTTCCATTGGAGCCCTGCTGTGGCGTGCAGGGCTGTCCTGCTCTTTCGGCCATGCGCTGTCCCTGGGTCTCATTTCTCTTTTATCCTGAGAGCCCAGCACAAGCCTAGAGCCCAGCAGGCAATCAGACCGTGTTTGGCAAATAGACAAACACAAGATTTACTCGGACTTCCCTTGTGTATTGCCCCTCAAAACCAGCTGCCCGTTGTTTCCCTGACCTCACAACAAAGTCCACCCGCCTGCCCAACTGCCCAGTGGAAACCCAGCCACCCTTCAGTAGCCAATTCACGGACATCCTCTAGCGGTGAGAAGGGCAGCAGCCAAAGAACTCTCCCCAAAACCAGGCCAGGGGAAGGGATCTGCTCTCCTCAAGGTTTATTATTCTCCTGCTATAACTATTACTACCGATACTAGTTACCACTTACGAAGGTGCAGGGAGGTTAGGGGACTTGCGCATGCTCACTCAGCTAATGAGAAGCGTCATCCTTCCTGGTGTCTCCAGCGTGAGAAACTTCTGAGCCCCATGCCCCCACGCCCCCCAACCCTCACTGGCCAGCCCTCAGGTCCCTTGGTTCCTCTTTCATTCTCTGTCTCTGTCTTCCACATTTCAAAATGCTCCTTCTCAGTCTTCTTTTCTGGCTCTGGGGTATCTTTCACCCCCAGCTGTGAACACTCTGAGGCATCCAGGAGCCCTCCCAGGGGCAGCTTGCCGTCTTGATGACTTTAGCTGACCCTAGTTCTTCAGACCACTGAAGATGGGGCAGGGGACAGGATTTGAACCCACGCTGATCTGAGTCCAGAGCGTCAAGCTCTTAATCACTCTGTCAGAGGGACAGACAAATACATCATCATGAGAGTATTAGTTGTTTTTCTAAACAACAAATCTTTACATATATATATATATATATATATATATATATATAATTTTTTTTTCTTGGAAGACTTTTCATCACTTGGCCGCTTTCCATCACTTGGCCAAACATCACGTGGTTTCCCTACAATCATGCCGCAGTGTCCCCATTGATGTTCTAAGAAGCCACTACAAAGAGAAGCCTCGTGTTTGAAACACAACATTGAGTCACACAGCACTTGAACCCTGACATTAAGCTGAGTCATGCTGGGTTTTGTTTCCAAAGCACTGAGAAGCTCCTTGGTTGGCATTTCTCACCCCGAGGGACTCTATCAAAGCCGCCAGTCTCCTGAGCTGTCTTGCATTTATATATTCCCCAAGTATTTATTTAGCACCTAGACCCTGACCTAGGCTCTGGGGGTTCAGCAGAGAACAAGGCAGATGAGGCCTTTGCTCTCATAGGGCTGGACATACAAGTAGAGAAAACATGATTATAAGAGAAGGTGATTTCAGAGTGTGGTAGCATTTGAAAAGAATATGACATATGAGTATATGATATAATGATGAGGGTGGGAGGCAGTGTTAGCTGAAATGGTTGGGGAAGGTTTCCTTTAGGAGGTGACATCCAAAAGATGAAAAGTAGCAGCCTGCTTGAAGATATGGGAGAGGGACAAGTGCAAAGGCCCTGGGGAGGCCAGTGTTGCTGGAGCAGAGTCAAAGAAGAGAAAGGGATAATTAGCAGGTGAGATCAGAGGGACAGGTGGGAGCCAGGGCACTTTGGACTTTGAAGGTCATTTTAAGTAGTTTGAATATTTTTCTGATCAAGGCACATTCATCTTACCGGGTATGCCACGAATGCAAAGCTCTGATGACTCTACTTGAGCCATTTCTCAGGGCTGTGTTTGCAGTGAACAAGCTTGACATGAAGTAATGCCCTCTTCATGACAAAGAGCAGACTTATTTCCTGTTTGCTATAAAATGGTGAATTCCCTGAGCTCAGAGTTCCTCTGCTGTAACGCAAACCCTCTGCACGTGAAACCATTCATCTAGGCCTATGCGTGTCACCCCAGCGGGAACCAGGACTGAAGAACCTTTGGTGAGCAAGCAGATGTTCTGCCCACAGCTTTTGCCACCAATGACAAAGTCTTTTGTCTCTGACCCAGGAGTTTCATGTCTTCTGTCAGCATCTATAAAACCAACATAATAATTTGTTAGCTTTCAAATAGGGTGAAATCTCACAGCTCTTGACAGGGTGGCTTTTGGCAGGTCGGAGGACAGGGCACGCATGAAGCAGAAGCAGGAAAACCAGTCAGAAGGCTTTTGCAGTGGTCCAGACAAAAGATGATGGTGAGACAGCTTAGAAGCCTGCTGTGGAAAAGGAGTCAAGTCAGCTGATTTGGGATTTATTTTGGAGGCAGAGTTGTTAGGTCTGCGGAAGGATGTAGGTGATGAAGGAAAGAGGGCAATGAAGGGTGACCTTGGGCGTGTGACCAGAGCAGCTGTGTGGATGGTGGTACCATGTAGTGATCTGGGGAAGACTGGTAGAGGAGCAGATGGATGAGCTCTGATTCAGCCACGTTGAGTCTGAGATCCCTGTGAGAAGGTATGAGGGTCTAGAGTTTGGGGAGAGTCCTGGGCTGACATGTGGACATGGGAGCTGTCAGCATGCAGGTGACATGGAAAGTCATGTGATGGGATATTGGCCTCTCCCAGCCAGGAGGTGAGTCCTGTGTGTGTGCTGTGTGGCACCTCCCAAACTACCCCAGTGAGACCAATGGCTGGGCCTGAAAGGGCCCCAGTGGGTCCCAGGCCTCCCTGAACTCCCAGTGGCCACCCAGGTTCTGAAGTCCACTGTCTTTGGACCTGCCCTGAGGGATGGCACTGAGTGAACAAGACAAAGTCTCTGGAGCCAAGCAACTAGCCTTTAGAATCCTTGAAATCTGACTTAACCGCCCCCTCTCAGTGTGCCGCTGGGCAAATCACTTGGCCTCTTTAAGCACCGTTTTCTAACTTTGTAGATAAAAGGTAATGGTATCCACCACTTGGGTTGTCCTATGAACTAAATGAGATACTCCAAGCGAAACTTTACCGCAGTGCCTGACACATTATAAACACTCATTACCATTGGCTGCTGCTTCTGTCTATCCATTCCATCATTTCATTCAACAAATGCTTGTTGTGCACGTGCTCTGGGCCAGGCACTGTTCCAGGCTCCATGGATACTGCAGTCAACAAAACAGGAAAGCAGAGCTTACATTGTACTAGGGGGAGCAGACTAGGAATAAATAATCAAAACGAGAACAACAAAGCAGGGCATGGCAGGGCCTGTGCTGTGCCACCCACGTGCCCCTTGTTCAGAATGGCATCCTGCATTCCCCCACTGCCTGGGAACATGGGCTACAACAGCTGCCGTCTCTGCTAACTGTCCTCAGCCGAAGAGAGCCGTCTCGTGCAAGATCACACATACTTCCCCGGGGCATCTGTATCCAACGGCTGGTTGATATGGTGTGTATAAAGGTCTTGGCTCAACTTGGGATAATTCCAAAGGGACACCCAAGCTCCAGGGCTCCTGGAAGGTAGGAAACCTTGTTCTGTAGTGGAGTCCAAAAGTGTTGGCTGGAAAGGTGGGTGGACAGATGGATGAATGGATGGATGGACGGATGGATGGACAGATGGGTGAATGGATGGATGGATGCCTTAGGCTTGTATTTAACCTGTCCACCTGAAGTTCAATCTTTTTGGTTCTCCTTGATGACATCAGCCAAACTTGCTCTCTACCAAGTGCTAAACTTGGTACTGTGCTGTTCACAGGTTTATTCTGCTACTGGCTGGCCTTTTCCCCATTGGCTGTTTGAGGAGTGGGATAATAGTGTGGAGCACGCACAAGCTCTGGAGTCAGAGAGACCTGGGTCCAAGCTTGACTCAGCCATTATGTCTCAGAGGATCAGCTGTGCATCTTAAATTTTTAGAAATTTATGTTAAGTGCTTACATAGTGCAAAACACAGAGTCCACACCCACTGAAGGTCATTTTCCTCCTTTCCTTCTTCTGTCTTGATTTTTTTCTGCCAGTCCAGGTCCTGTGCCCCATGCATACTGAACTCTTAGTCTCAGAGCAGCAGCCACTAAAAATAAAAATTATTTAAAAACTACTATTTCTTTGCATCCTGCCTCTTTCTGAAACTTATGTTGAAATTTAGTTTTGGAAAGGATAATCAAAGGTGAAATCAGGAATTAGGAAAATATAGGACTCAGATGCACTAACCACAGGTGTAATCAGTTGCTGGCACTGAGCTACCTGGCAGATGAGGTGAAAAGGGGAATTGTGATCATTTGCATAACTCTTATTATCAGAAAAGAGATAACCCACCAGCCATCCTAGGAGATCAGAAATGAAGCATTCTACATGCAACAAAAGAAATTAAATCCCATACCCTTCTAAATTCCTTAAATTGAAAAAAATTTGCTGTGCCTGCCTGTTTCTAGGTAGATTTTTTACATAAAACCTACATTGAGGCAGGGGGAGGGGAAGCTTGGAAAGAAAGGAAGTAGATGCTGTGAAAAAATTATTATTATTACACATAGCAATGGACTTAAACTAACATCTCTGATCTGATGTGCCTCTGTGGAGAAATGAAACTCATATGCACACTGGTCGGAAAAATGCTTCCACCTAATTGCTGTGGATAAAGCACTTTATTTATAGACATCCAGAAGGAAATTTGGCTCCCCTGCTCTATAATACGGTAGGGAACCGGGCCAGGTAGCTGCTGGCTCCAGGACACTCTGTGTTCCATATGGCAGGAATGTGGAACCACTTTCCCTGTAAACACAGTGGGTTCTTCTCTGTTTCTTTCTTATACTTTTTTTTTAGAGCTTTTTGAAGAAGAACCGCTTAACCATGAATGTAAGGGGTTAGTCACCCCCTACGCTAAGTGGTAGGATTGAGGGTGAGGAATTCTGCCAAACCTCACTGCCCTTTTTCATTCTTTAATTAACTCCCAAGGAGATAAGGAGGATGGAGTTCACCCAGCTCTCAGATTCTGGAAACAATGTGGAAGGCAACTTGGCATTCGCATGTGTTCTCTGAATTAAAGGGAAATGAGAATTGTGGACAGTGGCCAATCTACTACCCTTCACAGCAGGAAGGTCCCCTTGGAGGGACATCTTTGCACCCATCTTTTGCACTTACGATGGGTCAGGGGAAACCAGAGAGTTGTTGAGTGTGGCCTGGGGCAAGTTCTGATTCAAGATGGAATGGGATTTAGAGTTGGAGCTGCTGCTCGGGTTTCCTCAAATGGTGCTTCAGTCCGAGGTCAGATGCTAGAGCAGAGAAGGCCTAAAGCTGATAACAGAGAACACTTGGATGGCGCTTTACAGTTTGCCAAATGCTCCTAGCGATTTGTTTTTTCATGTATCTCGTGTCAGCAAACACTGATTGTGCACCTGTTGTGCGCCAGGCAGGACACATGTCGAGTGGCAAAAATAACTCCCCAGAAAATCCACGAAAAGAGTGGTTTACTTGGGAAAAGAAAAAGAAACGAAAAACACCACCGCAGTGCGGGAACGCACACCTCCAACTTGGGGCTCCAACTGGTTGCCTACGTGAAGAATAACAGCACCGGTTCCAAGATGGTTATTCTATATATCCGCATCCCTCCCCCGGTAATTACCACAAAGTCCAACAGAAAGGCAAGACCAGAGAGTCAGCAAGGGGCCCAGCTCCACCCACAGTCCTCCCAGCTCTGTGATTAAGCATGTCAAGATGTCCGTTTACTTTTATCACACACAATGGATTTGGTTTTGGAAGAACAGAAATAACGAGCACCTGCATGTCCCACCTACAAATGCGAGCCACACGCCCATGAGTTTGCAGTCTCCAGGCCGACGCCGTGGCCCAGGTTCCCAACCCCTCAGGCATCACGTGGTGCCTGCAGTGGCCGTCCTGAGCAGTGGCCCGGGTGGCAGCCCGCGGTACCCCTGCAGACCAGTCTCCATGAAGAAGCTGGCGGGTCCTTTTCAAAGTCAGGTAAATTATGTCACTCCAAAGTAAGTCAGAAACGACATCAGGTAAGTGACCAGGAAGAATGTCACATGCATGGGGCCTTCCCAGAGCCTGGCAATGGTGAGTTTTGCATGTCATCTTGGCTGGGCTCCAGGACCCAGTTATTTAATCAAATTGGAATCTAGGCAAAGGTATATTGCAGGTGTCAATCGACTGTAAGTCAAGCAGATTATCACCTTCAAGAATGGGGGTGGGCCTCATCTAAGCAGTTGGTGGCCTTAAGAATAAAAACTGAGGTTTCTGGAATGGAAGGCATTCTGCCACAAAACTACCGCAGCAACTCCTACCTGAGCTTCTAATCTTCCGGTCTGCCCATTGGGGTTTGGATTTACTGACCCCGATAATCACAATCATATGAACAAATTCCTTGAAATAAACTTCTACACACACACACACACATACACACACCCCTATTGGTTCTGTTTCTCTGGAGAACGCTTACTGATACAAGCCTCCTCTCTTATTCAGAATAAATGCCCAGTCTTTACAGTGTCCCTGTGTTCTTTGTTCCCCTCTCCATCTGCCTGTTCATTATGCTCTAGCTGCACCAAGTGTGTTTTCTCACACAAAGCCTTTGCACCTGCTGTTCCCTCTGCCAGGCACACGCTTCCTCCCGAAATATACACTACTGCCTCTTGATACTTCACTTTACTTTATGGTCTCTACTAATATGTCACCTTCTCTGGCCACCTAAATACTATACCCTGTCACTCCCTACTCCTGTACCCCACTCTATTTTCCCTTGCTTGAAAATAGAGCAAGCAATCTAGTGCAGGGGTGTCCAAACTTTTTTCAACGGTTTTCACCAAGGGCCATATGCGGTAAAATACACAAACAGCTGGGTCACTCACTCGAGGTGAAGTACATATTGCCTCACCTGGTTTATTTAAGTAAACTAAATATATTTTTGGAATTTGCTGCGGGCCAATTAACAATGGATCATAGGCTGCAGTTGGCCCGCGGGCCGCAGTTTGGACACCCCTGTTCTAGTGTAATACATGTTTACCGGCTTTTTTCCCTTTATTTTGGAAGCAACCTGAGGGCAGAGGCTTTGGTTTATTTTAATGACCGCTGTATCCTCAGTACCTAGCAGGTGCTTGGCACATAGTAGGTGCTTGGCACATAACAGGTGCGTATGTTAGTTTGCTCAGGCTGCCATAACAAAACACCACAGACTGGGGTAGCTTAAACAACAGAAATTTATTTCCTCACAGGTCTGGAGGCTGGAAGTCCAAGACGAAGGTTCCAGCAGAGTTCTGTTTCTGGTGAGGGGCCTCCTTCCGGCTTGCAGATGGCTGCCTTTTTACTTCATTATCTTCATAAAGACCCTATCTCCAAATACAGTCATAATAAGGGTTTAAGACTTCAATATATGAATTTGGGGGGAGGGGACACAACTCAGTACATGATAGTACTCAACAAATGCTTATAGAATGAATGAAAGGGCAAAGGAAGATATGTGATGATGATTCTGAGGACACTAACCAGCCTGGAGGGTGCAAGAAGCTTCCAGAAAACAGGACTCTGGGGCTGAACCTAAAAAGCCACTCTGTGCTAATGGGCATTCTCTAACCATTTTGTCTACTTCACACTTCAGAAAAGTGCTGCTCTGTGATGTAAAGCAACTCACCAGAGGCTGGAACTGAGGACAAGAAAGCTTGGGCGGGTGTATCAGTGGGATCAGTCAGGAGACTGAAACCACACCAGGGAGCTGAACAGAGGGAATTTGATATACAGGATGGTTGATTAGGTATAAAGTTGTTAACTGGGCAATTGAAAAGGTAAAAAGAGAACTCTAACGCATTATGGGGTAGCAGCTGCAGGAAGAAACTACCACCTCTAAGATTGGGGGACAAAGGCAAGAGTTTGGAATTATTACAACTGATGCTTACAGGAGGGTCCAGAGGGCCTGGGCCCCAGACTTCTGAGGAGGGCTCGGGCAGGCAGTGGGGGCGTCTTTGGGGACAGCGAGGCACAGTGAAAATATTCTGTGAGTGTTGAAAAACTAGATTCAGCTGATTCTGTAGAAAAGCAGTGATGCTCGGTGATACTCTCAGGAAGAGCTTCTAGCAAGAGGAGGCTGCAAAGTGGGTACCATGTCTCTTTAGGGAGTAGAGCTTGGGTTAGGTAAATGGCAGTGTGTGCCACACTTCAAGAAATCAGAAATAACATATACGGTGATGGAAAGAGAACTGACTCTGGGTGGTGAACACACAATGTGAGATAGAGATCATGTATTACAGAATTGTACACCTGAAACCTATGTAACTTTACTAACAACTGTCACCCCAATAAACTTTAATTAAAAAAAAAGAAATCAGAAATAATAAGGAAATGATTTCCATTTTGAAAAAAATACCAAGCGTGATTTAAATGACCAAACTTAGCTCTATTTTCTACATTAAAGACAGCATGAAGGTAGGAAGAAAATGTAGGAATCACTTTCCATGGTCTTCTAAATGATATCTTTCTGTGGCAATGTCTCGTGTTGTCTACTGAATTGAAAAAGAAATGCTCTAACTTCTTCAGATCATGTGATTAGCTAGAATAGCAAAGGTGTGGTATAAATCTTCAAAATTCCTACAAAAGGCAGTTTGATGTTTCCTCTGACAAATACAGAAAAACTGTTCAACATGTTGTTACTTGAGGGGGCGGGGAATGTATTTGTAAACCCAGGCTCCTTCCACCCTCTCCCAGCAAATAAGAAAGAAGGAGAATGAAGACCAGAACGTAAGCTGGGGTTGGTCCATAGCCACACCTAGTCAGAGAAGACCTCACCTGGACGCCAGGTCACAGATGGGAACACCTCCAGGACAGGTGGACAAGGTCTTTGCTTCTGGAAATAGCAGGTCATTGGAGGTTTCGCCACAGGAGGTAACCTCAGGTATATATGAGCACTTACTTGTTTTATGCCAGGAATTATACATTTACTAACTCATTAATTTTCTTGACAAAATTAGGAAGCAGGCACATTATTACCCACATTTTACAGGAAGGTGCACTCAGGCTACAGAGGTGACATAACCTGTCTCAGGTCACACAGCTGGCTGAGCTCAGATTTCAGCCAATCTTTGTAACCGTCAGAACTGGAAAATACCTCAAATGTTATGTATCTAATACAGGTGATTGAACTCAGGAGAAGTAAGGCCATTTTCCCAGATACACGCAGTGAATCCCCAGGGCAGCAGGAATGGACCGGAACTTCCCGACTCTCAGCTGAGGGCTGTTGCTGCACGAGTTCTAAATTGCAAGCCAGAAACCTAAATTATGTCCTGTGATTTCAACAAAAGGGTGGGAGGTGGGGGGTGCACAAACAAGGCAGAAAGAGGCCTTGGGCAAAATGGACCAGGGAGACTGAAAGACAAGGATGGAGGATAAAGAGTATCTACTACAATTAAATACAGGCTGACCCTTTGACCCAACGATTCACACTTGGCTATGTGCCCAAGAGAAATGAGTGTACAAGAGCCCCAAAAGGCATGCGTAACAATGTTATAGGAGCTTTAGTCATAATCATCTTCAGCTGAAAGCAACCCAAGTGTCGTTCAACCAGAGAATGGATAAATTGTGCCATATACATGTAGTTAAATACTGCATGGTAAAAACAATAACAAAAATCCAACCAAACAAAAACACACAAAAGTTATTGATATATAGATGAATTTCACAAACATGATGACCAAAATATGTTTTGCCAGTGTTTGAACTTCCTATAAATGGAATTATTCCTTATGTACTCTTTTGGGTCTCCAACTTGGATAATTCCACTTATAGGAAGTTGAAACACAGTTAAAATAACTGATGGGGAAAGAAATTAGAAATGGTTATCTCAGGTGAGGTAGAAGAATATTGATGGGGAGAGGGCATGAGGGAACTTCCTGGGGCCACTAAAAATGTCCTATATGTTGATCCTGATGGAAGTTACCTGATACACATAGTAATATTTGTTAAGCTGTACGTTTGAGGTTTACGCATTTTACCGTAGGTAGATTATACCATCATTGAAATTTATGTAAAAAAACAAGTCAAAAACAGGGCCATCAAGTGAGGACAGGGACCAAGGCAGCCACCTCTCGCCCAGGCACCAAGCACAGTTGCCTGGTACATAGAGCTCAGTAAATTACTGTTAGAAGAATGAATGCCATCAACAGTCTCACATGAAAAAACATTTCAGCTCCTTATATAAAAGAAGGAAATGGAAAATGAAGCTAGACCAAACACTCAGGTTAATAAACCACAAATATCCATTTATGTATCCAATTTGGGAAAGGTAAGAGTGCTGGGTGGCCATGATTACCATGCCAGCCCTTGTTTTGGTTGACAAATTAATCTGCCCAGGGTTTGGGAAGTGAGAGAGCATCTTCCTGTATCATCCCACAGACCAGGCAGCCTCATCTGATTTCAGTGGAGGCTGCCTGATTTTCATGTAGATTACTTGAGAGCTGAATGTAAATTGATGTAAATCAGGGAAACAGAACAGCAGCCACGACACCTCATTCTCCATGATGGGACCTCCCTGTGCGTATGTAGACTGGTTAGTGGCTCTCTGGGCATCTTCTGGGTACCTTCCCAATCTGAGACAGGCAGCCTTCTGGGGGTAGGGTGGTGGGGAGCGGGGGGCCAAGGTCATGTGGGATCCGTGGAGCCCTTGAGGAAATAGCATGTCCCAGGAAAGATATCTGTGACAACTGCCAGCAGTGTCACTCTCCATGAGTGCCACAGACACATGCCTTCTCTAATCAACACATCAAGCCTGCAAGGAGAAGGTGGTTATGGTGTTTATAAAGGCAATATATGTTCACTGTAGGAAGACTAGCAAATTTAGATAAGCAAAATGAAAAAAACAAACAACAAAAAACAAACAAGGACCCACAACTCTACCCATCACAAATAATCAGCTGAAATTTGGATGCATTTCCTTTCAGACCTGTTTTAATATACATGCAGATATGTATGTCTGTGCATAAAATTTAGGTTTTAATGGTTTGTCGTATTTTAACTGTTGTATTCCTTTGGCTCCCTGTCTTGCGTTTAGAAACTGAATCAGAATAAATGAGGTTTATCTGGAGGTAGAGTTTCCATGAAGCTAATGACGCTTAAACTACAGAATCCCTCACTTGCTCAGCCCCTCCCAGGGCCCTGTACCTAAATTTATTTATAATGTGTTTTTTTCCTTAAAGAGGGCTGGCTCCCCAAACTGTCTTTATGCTCCACGAAACCTTATTCTATGCCTGCATTTAACTAAAGCCAGTGCTATGGGTTGAATTGTGTCCCCTAAAAAGGTATGTGAAGCCCTAACCTCCAGTACTCATGAATGTGACTTTATTTGGAAATAGGGTCTTTGCAGATGTAGTCAAGTTAAGATGAGGTCATACCAGATTAGGGAGAGCCCTACATCCAATGACTGGTGTCCTTCTAAGAAGAGGGTAATGGAGGGCACGCAAGGCAGAGGGCCACGTGATGACGGAGGCAGAGATTGGAGTCGTGCATCTACAAGCCAGGGACTGCCGACTACCACTAGAAGCCAGGAGAGGCAAGCCAGCACCCCAGTCCCCTCAGTCTGCAGAGAGAGCAGGTCTCTGTGGACATCCTGATTTCAGAGTTTTAGCCTCCAGGACTGTGAAACGATGAACTTCTGTTGTTTTAAGATGTGCAGCTTGTATTATTTTGTTAGGGCAGCCCTAGAAAACCAAAGCAGCCAACAAACCCCAAAGCTTGCTGAGCACTGGAGTTGCTGGGGAGACGGAGGTGACCAACAAGAGGCTATCAGGCGAGTGAGGGCCCAGACCAACAGAAGGGAGCCTGCTGCTGGCACGTCCCTGGCCCACAACTGAGGCCACCTCGCCCGTCTGCAAACATCCGTCCACTAGCCAGTGTCTGCCTTAGGTGATGCTGGAGTGACATTCTTATTGTTTTGACTTCCGTTTTTCCTCTGCTGAGCCAAGGGAATGGAAAGTGCGTTTATTGAGCATCTGCTAAGGGTCAGGCACTGAGCTAGGTCTTCACTCTTGCCATTTATCTATGTAAACCTCACAGTAGCTCCCCAAGATAAATAGGATTATCCCCATTTTACTGACAAGAAAGCTGAGACTCTGGAAGGTTACACAACTTGCTCAAGGTCACCGTGAACAGATGAGAGAGCCAGGGGCTGAACCTAAAGGATTCTCACATCAACGCCTGTGCTCTCACCCCCTTGTTCTCTAAATGGAGCTTGGAATCCCATGTCTAAATTTCAACTCTTACTGTTCACAGCTGGAGATAGACACAACTGAATGGACACTCTCAGCGTCCAGGAGAGTTTGGAGGTTTCTTTCAGAGTCTGACTTCCCCTGGTCCCACCAGCAAATGAGCCCATGGAGGGCAAGGCCAGGCCTGCCCTTTCACCACCGTTTACCAGCCAACGAGACCATGGTGAGCACTAAGACAAGAAAGAATTTCACTTAAAAAAATAACTTAAAGTAAAGGAAGAAAGAAAGAAAGAAAGAAAGAAAGAAAGAAAGAAAGAAAGAAAGAAAGAAAGAAAGAAAGAAAGAAAGAAAGAAAGAAAGAAAGAAAGAAAGAAAGAAAGAAAGGGAAAGAAAGGGAAAGTAACAACTGTTAGCGAGGATGTGGAGAAATTGGAATCCTCGTGCATTGTTGGTGGGAATGTAAAATGGTGCAGCTGCTGTGGTGTTTCCTTAGCACGCTAAACATGCAATTACTGCATGATCCCGCAATTCTGCTCCCAGGTATCTACCCAAAAGAATTGATGACAGGTGTTCAAGAAAAAAACTTGTACATGCATGCTCATAAGCGGCACTGTCCACAATCGCCAAAATGTGGAAACGACCCAAGTGTCCATCCACGAAGAATGGATACAAAAATGTGTTATATCCACACAATGGAGTGTTAGTCAGCCACAAAAAGAAATAAAGTACTGACACCTTCTGCAGCATAGATGCACCTTGAAAACATTATGCTCAGTGAAAGAAGCCACTTACACGATTCTATTTATATATGAAATATCAGACTAGGTAAACCCTAATGACAGACTGTAGTTGGTGGCTGCCGGGGGCTGAGGGCAGGGAGGAAGGGCAGTGACTGCTGATGGGTACAGAGTCTCCTCTGTGGGTGATGAAAATGTTTTGGAACGTGATAGTGGTGATGGTTGCACAGCCTTGTGAATGTAGTAATGACAGGTACACATCAACATAGCACATTATGTGTTATGTCTATTTAACCAAAATGAAAAATATTCCAAAAAAGCGAAAAACAAAGCTTCAATGGATTTCTCAAGTGGCTGCTTTCTCTACCCTCTGTCCTCTTTGTCACAGCCAAACTTCTCAGAAGTACGCCCACACAGGCTTTCTCCATGTGGACATCACCCCTTCCTCTGCAACCCTCTCCAGTCGGGGTTCGGGTACCAATGTGCCCCTGGAATGATCACCTTTTTACCTCTTGTCTTACCTGGGCTGAAGGCATCATCACACCACACAACACACACACACACACACACACACACACACACACACACACACACCCCTTTTCCCTCTGGGATAAGCTGCGCTCTCTGAAGAGTGTAGTTATGATGCAGCTCATTTGTCCTTGGCTGCTATCAGACTGACACCTCAACGCTGACCTTGAACAAGGTTTCCCTTTCCAGTTGGAGAGAGACAGGCCGAACCCAGCAATTATATGCTGATGGCCATCAACCTAGTTTGTCCAGCAGACAGAGATTCTCAACCTGGCAGCATCAGAGGCGGGAAATATATATTCATGAGCGTCAAAAGGTAATTTGCAGATGTCTCAAATGGCACCCTCCCTTGCCCCCATCAATTTTACTCTTCTGCAGAAGGTAAAATGAACGGTTTCAGAACATTACATCTTTTAGTAGTTACCAAGTGACAGGGAAGGAAGGTGTCAAAACGACTGACAGCCTGATGGGTTGAACTTGGGCTTGGACTATCCCTTTATTACCACTACAATCAGGGCATTTTGTAACCATGTCCCAGAACAATTAATTTAGCAAAAACACAACCATAGGGAAAACTCCTGTGAAGAACTTTAACAGCACAACTTCCAAACACTTCGAGCTCTCAGGGTTCAATGTCATTGAAAATCAAAGATGAATGAACACAGAGGTTCAGAACGTAAGCCTTTCTATCAAGACATCCTGGCACAAGTCCTAGTTCTGCCACTTAGCAGCAGTGTGGCCTACGACCAGTCACTTGCTTCAGAAGTTTGCTTTCCTCTTGTGTAGAATGAGCAGCATACCCATTCCTCCAGCGTGGGGTTTTTGTGATATCAAGGAGCTCATTACTCCACCTGACAAACCTTTGTTACATGCTGGGCACTTGAGGGCAGGATGGAAATCAAGCCAGGTACGTCCCTGCTCTCCCACGACCTGCATTCTAGAAATACTGCAGACACAGAATCAGGGTAAGGTCTGGCTTCCAAGAAGCCTTTAGTAAATGCTAGCTAATATGACTTTGAAGGGGAATACCTTTTCTTTTTTATTAAGGTCTCACGTGCTGTCGGATGCACCAAGTTTACTGCTCAGTAACGTTGTTTTAAATAGACTTTACTTTTTAAGCAGTTTTAGGTTTCCAAGGGAGGGTGCAGAGAGCTCCCATATGCCTCGGGCCCTCCCTCAGCCTCCCCCATTCTGTTAACATGCTGCACCAGAGTGGCACACTTATTATAATCAATGCACCTGCCCTGACACGTCGTCATTACCCAAATTCATAGCTTGCATCAGGGTCCACTCTTGGTGTTGTGCTTCCTGTGGGTTTGGTTAACTGTCTAATGCCATGGATCTAGCCTTACAGTATTATACCGAGTAAGTTCACTGCCCTAAACAGACTCGGGGCTCCACCTAGCCATTTCTCCCTCCCCCCACCCCATGGAAGCCGTTATCTTTTCACATCTCCAGAGTTTTATCTTTTCCAGAATATCATATCGTTAGAATCATACAGCACATACCCTTTTCAGATTATTCACTTAGTAAGATGCATTTGTTTCACTCATGTCTTTTCATGACTTAGCAGCTCATTTCTTTTTAATAAAAAAGAATAATACTCCATTGTTTGGATGTACCACAGTTTACAGCTCAACTCGTTTTTCACGTGGACGCATGTAACCAAGATCCAGGTGAAGAGACGGGATATCTCTGGTCCACAGCAGGCTGCCTGTTGCCTCTCCAGTCAAACCCCGCGAAGGGGACCGCTTTTCTTTCTTCTGTCACCAAGACTTAGCTTTGCCATGCTTGGACTTTATATAATTAGAATCTTACACGACTACTCTTTTTTGCCTGCTTCTTTCATTGAATCTTGTGTCTGAGAGGTTCATCTATATTGCATGTAGCGGGTTCATTTGTTTATTGCTGTATTGCCTGGAAGCCTGTCTGTTTTGTATCAGATCTTAAAATATGATCGTGTTCCATGGATTAGACCCTGTGCTGGGTGCCGGTGAACACAGAACTGCGCCCAGCACAGCCCTTTTGCTCAGGGAGTGCACGGTTGAAGAGTGGATCTGAAACATCCTCAGATTTCCCCAGTGTGCAGGGTCTCCTCAAGTGTATCCAAAACAAGGAGTACAATATTCTTTATGGGAACACTGCCATGAAGAAGATGTATTCATTTAAATACTCTTTGAGTTCATACGAGGTGCCAGGCCCTGTGCTAGGAACTGGGAGGAGAGTAAAGTGGGTAAGATACGCTTCCTGTTCTTGTGGAGCTAATATCTGGGGGCAGGGCTCACAGAGACACCTTGCAAAGTGACAAGTGCTATAATAGAGGGAGTGAAACAGGCTGCAGGAATCCAGAGGAAGAGAAGCCCCTCCTTAGCCTGGGGGCTCAGAGAAGGTGCAGTGGACATGACTGATGGCCTGGCCTGCAGGTATCCCTCCCTCCCTCCCCAAGGCCAAGGCTGCCTGCTGCGATTTTCTTCCAAAATGGTGGCCACTTATTTCCAGAAGGTTGAGTCTTTCAGCCAGCTCCAGAGGAAGACACCTGGATGATCCAAGTCAACCAGGAGCCTCTGTTCCCCACAAGCCATTGGTTTAGCCATGGACATGTGATACATTCTGGCCAATTAGATGTGAGCGAAAGTCCCCTGGGGTAGGTGGCAGGCAGAGATTCTGGGAAACATTTTTTTCACTGATTTAAAAAAACAAAACAAAACACCCTCTCTTGGGAGGAATCACCCCATTTTTCTGCCTCTGGTCTTCATCATGCGTAGGTGACACTGTGTCTTTTTGCTCATTAAACTGCTAGCAGAATTAACCTGGAACCACTTCATATCTGGACTTCTGGTTCTGTGCCATAATAAACCTTCAGTTACCTGCAGCCAAAAACATCACAGTTTATAGTCTCAGAGGACAAGATTTCTTAGCTGAGTCTTCAAGGATGCTAAAGAATTAACCAGAAAGAAAACTCCATGGAAGGGATGACCAGTAATTTAGCGTGTGTGCCAGGACACTATCAGGAGTGAAAGTGGGTATTGCTAATGATTACTCTGGGACAGGGGACCTAAACCAGCTCTGCTCCCGGCAACATAGGACATAAGGACACGTTTTCCACAGCAAGGGCTCAGGGTGAATGAACACATGGAGCCTCTTCTTTTATTTTTATTTTATTGTATCTAACAAACACAGGATGCTTTCTCTGGACCGGGCATTGTTCTCAGAGCTTTATAAATAAGAACCCAGAAAGTGATCATGAATGACGGTTGTGGAATTAGGAGGAGAAGAGATAGGGACGGCTCAGGGACCATGGTGGCTTTGCCGAGGCTGAGGGATTTAAGCAAGACCTGGGAGTGGGAAGGGCACACCAGGCAGGGGACACAGCCTGAGCAGGAGCAAAGGGAAGAGCAGGAGATGTTCAGGGAGAGGCAGAAACAGAACCAGGCTGGAGTATTGTGTGTGCAGGAAGAATGGAGGAAGTAACCAGCCAAGAAAGGGCCATTGAGGCCGGTTTGCAGGAGTCTAGATGTTGTCCTGAAGACTTCCAAGGATCCGAGCAGCAAACTAGATGCAGGTTTTATGAGGTCTGAAGCTTATACAACCTGGGGGGGTGGGGGGCTCTTATGAAAAAAAGAATACAGACTTCCAGTGTAGGGGTTAAGGATACATGATTAGCCAAACAACCTGTGTTCATATCCTGGCTTGTAAGTTACCACCTGTGTGGCCTGCCCAAGGTTTTCCCGTTAATAAAACAGACATAATAATAGTACCCATCTCACAATGTTGCTGAGGGGAATAAAAAACTTAATGTCTAAATAGGCCGAGACCATGGTCTGGCAACACTGCAAACCCACAATTAATAGGAACTATTATTTTTATTATAATCCAGGGTTAAAAATCTACATTCCACCCCTTCCACGTGAGGCGACCTTGGCCTTTTACTTCTCAGCCCTCTGATCCTTCTTATAAAATAAAGACATCAGTTCCCATGAGCAAATAGCACAATATCCATAAAATGCCTAACATAGTGTGTGGCACCTAGCAGCCTCTGAACAAACGGCAAATCATTGTCTCCTCCTTTCTGTGATTTTGGTGTCTACTCTGAGGGTCTCCAGCTACTGTACTATTTCTCACAGCCATCAAGGCTGGAGGGAAGGCATCCTTTTTGTCAACATAGGCTCTGGTAACAAGCCCAGGTAAACTTCCAGCGTGAACCTTCTTGGGATCAGTCCTATGCCCCATCCAGAATTTGAGCAAAAATTCAAGAGAAAAAAAAAATTGTTGTGAGCCAGCTCCCATCGCAAGGAGCCTCGTGGGCGGCGGCAGTGGGTCGAGGCACTATTTGATTGATTTGCAAGGCCTGGAAACTTTAAAATTACACTCGGAGGCTGTGTCTTTGCCCCCTTTCTTCTCTGCATTGTGCGTTCGGGCCTGGGTTGTAATCTGTTTCAGGTCTGCAGCTCCACATGCCACTTCTGGTTTTGCTCCGCCTGACTGATGGGGTCCAGAAGATGACGCATCCGCCCTGAATGGGACATCGCGTTTCCGAAGTGGAGTCGCCTAGTGGAAAGGCCTGGAAGATGATTTATGGGTGGTGGGGAGTTGCCTTGCACGAAACAAGGGATGAGTTAATGGGCTGGTCCCCACGCGGGAAAGAGCGTTTTAGTTCCAGGAAGCTGAGGACCACAGCTATTTCGGACAAGCAGGCTTGGCAGTTCATTTCTGCAAAGCTTCACGGGAGATTGCAGGGCTCATCAACTTTTCCAGGCTTTGAAGCAAAAAGGCAGCTGTGGTGTGGTGGAAAGCCTGCCAGCATTGTAAGCTGGGAAACCTGGCTTCAGGTCCCAGCGCTGCCTCTTGCTACCTGGCCTCTGTTTCTTCAGAAGTGAAATAGGGATAATAATTTGTTGCTCCTGAGTTACTTGAGGATTCAAGATAATAATGTGTGAGAAGGTGTACCTGGCTTAGAATGGTGCTTCCTAAATGATTGTTGAATTGAAAGCTGTTAGAGAGTACATACAGTCTCAGGCAAGTCCGTGAGAGGAGATTTTCAAGCTCTGTGGCTATGAAAAAAAATGCAGAAAATCTCAGAATTCAAAATGGCCACCAGAACTACTGTGAGGGCTTCCTGCAGTAGTCTTGCAGTGGTTGTGAGGAGAGAAAGCAGGACTAATGGCTCCAGGATATCTGTGCCTGGAATCCTCGGAAAATGCCCTTTGTCAAGGACAGTGTATATTTTATACTGCCTCAGAAAAGATAGCCAAGCATTCTGCGCTCATTGACTGGCTGTTTTGTTTATTTTGTTTAAATGGCCAATTACACCCCAGTATCCATTCTCTCCTTTTTTTTTTTTTTTTTTTTTACTTTTATCATAAATATTACAATTCTCTCCCTTATACCCACACACTCACACACACACTGGTCTATCTCAACTAGGTTGTTACCCAACTAGACCCTGTAATCCCAGCCTCCCTTGCAGCTAGATATGATCTTGTGATTAAATTCCGGCCAATGTGATATGAGTGGAAGTATGCAACTTCCAGGCACATCCTTAAAAAGGAAGTTGCTTTTCCTCCTTCCTTCTGGCAACAACTGGAAGAGCCACTGTGGATATAGGGCTTGGAATTGTGTGTTGAGGATGACAGGGAGCCCTGGCAGATGGTTACTGATGGCTTGGTGGAATCAAACCAACTTCCAGCCCTGCACTACCCTCCTATCTCCGTACCAAGAAAGAGAAATCGACTTCTCTCTTACTTAAGCCACTGCATTTTGGCGTTTTTTTGTTAGAGCAACTTGGTGCCATCCTAACTTACATACAGGGATAGTGTAACATTAGAACTCAACCAAATGGGAGCACTTTTACTAAGGTCAACTTTTAATGGAGGATTTGGGGGGATGTTGCCCTCGTGTGTTTCTTGACAGCAACAGGATATTTTTTTATATTGGGACTAAAATTTGTTTATTGTTTTAGTCTAATTATAAATGCAATGCCTGCTCATGGTAGAAAATTTGGAAAATAACCATAATCTATAATCTCATCAGACGTAGGTAATCTTTGTTAATCATTTGATGACACATTTTTCTAGTAATTGTGTCTCTATGTTTTCTTACATAAGAATTCACACTATATACTAGATTTTGTATTGTGTGGGTTCTTTTTTTCACTTAAATTTACATTGTAAAACCTATCTTTTGAACACAGGAAGTGCAGATGATATAATGTGTATGTTTTAAAGGTCACCATTAGTACATACATTTAGATGTAAACTAAATCCATGCAACAATTTCAAAGTATGAATGAGATCATCATGGACAAAGAAATAGACCTCCAATGGCTGCATCTTTTGTCAGAAATTTTAAGACTGTACAGATGAATCTTTAGGACTCATGAAAGACAACATGTGGACAACTATATTGCATTGAAGTTTATGTCATAAACGTTAAGTATTTAAGCACTTTTATTTTTAATAAAATGCATAAATGTTGTATCATACTCCCAACCTCATTGTGAGTACTTTTCCATGCTGTTACATTTGCCTTGGAAACATGACTTTTATCAGCTAATAATATTCCATAATATGGAGAGACTATTATTTGTTTATCCAATCTATTGTTGGATATTTATTGATCTCATTTTTCAATCTTGGTATTATATGTGAAACCTTATATTAATGTCTTAGTGTACATTTCTGACCCTAGCTTTGGGTAGATTCTTCAAAGTGGAGTTATTGGGTCAAAGGGCATGACTATATTTAAGACTCGTAATACATCTCACCAAATTTCCTTCCAGAAAAGTTGCAAGGTTCCCAGTAGCCGCATATGAGAGTGGGACTTAGAATCATGACCTGGATCATGGAGACAGAGAACCCACCAGTTCAGACCCCATCCTTGATGTCCCCCAGGGAGCTTGCTAATCCTTATTTGTTGAAGATGACAACCTGATTGGCCAAGAATGGTAGACACCTAAACTACGAGTGGGGCTGGACAGTGTTAGGGCACACTCTTACGTGATCCCATACCACACAGGGACCACTGGGGTTGCCACATTTATTTCTAGTTCCCTCTTCACCAAGGGACAGTGACTGCTCTTAGCCAGAGTGACCAAGGTGCTAGTGGCGGGTCTGGCTCAGCCTGGATGTTTCAGCTTTCAAAGTCTGCATTCTTATTCTACACTGGACTACCCTGGCATGGTCACTTTCTTTTGTTATCATCTTTGCTGACAGTTTCTGCCTAAGATCACTTTTCTCTGAGTCCTTACTAAGTAGGATAGTCTTCTTGAATATTCTCAGCATAAAGTCTGTCACCAGGGACTTGAGACATTGACTCATCTCTTTACTCATTCATGTTTCAGACAACACATATACCGGGGGTGCCAAAAAAATGTATACAAGTGTACACTTTGCTCGACGTTGCTCAAGCACTAGTTCGCTGTAATAAAAAGCATCTGGATGCTGATGGTAACCACTTTGAACACCTCTTGTAATTGCAGAAGTTAAATGTGACTTGTATTAATCTTTTGTTATTGGTATACATTGAGTATTACATTTGAATACAGTTTTCCTTTCTTAAAATGTGTATACATTTTTTGGCACCCTCTGTATAATAACTACCTACTATGTTCCAGGCACAGTGGGATGGACAGTGGTAGACAAGATATACACAGTCCCTATCTTCATGGAGCTTATTGGCTGGTGGTAGAGAGGCATAATGAGTCATAGACAAACACGATCATATATAATTACCATATTTTGATATTTATCATAAAGAACACAAATAGAACCCTATGTTAGAGACCACTGTGGATTTACTTCAGAGAAGTGGACAGGGCTTCCTCGCTGAGGAGCTAGTGTTTGAGACCTGAAGGATGAGAATGAGAATGGGATGATGGGAAAAGTATTCTTGGCAAAGGGAACGTCATATCCTTGAGATGGCAGAGCTCTTTTTGTTGATAAGGGACTAAAAGATAACAGTGGGCTGAAGTAGAGGGCAACGATGGCAGGAGGTGGGCTTAGAACAGGAGGCAGTGAGCTGTTTTCCTTTTGTTCTAAATCCAAGCCACTGAAGGCTTCTAAGTTGAGGCACATAGAGGGAACATAGAAGGAATAGGCCCCATGAGCCCATTCTCATTTGTAAATGGAGTAAAAAGAATGAAGCCGTGGAGTGGCAGGATTAGACTATGGCAGTAGTCCAGGGGAGAGGTGACTATGAGCCACTCCAGGATGAGGGGATAAAACAAAGCCAGGAGGAATTCTCATGGCCTCCTACCCAAACCATCCTCCTGAGCATCAGGTAACTCTGGGGCCAGGTGAGGCTGACCAAGGAGCCATGGGTGCTGTCAGCTTTTTACACAGGCCCAGTCAGCAGCCACCTGCATCGCATGCCAACAGAGTACCAGACGAACCTGAGACCCTCCCTCACCTGTGATGGCCTCAAAAACCTATTCAGAAAAGAGCACTCCCTCCCCAAAGGCTCATGTAATTTTTAAAGGAAAAAAATCAACCCAGGAGAGGTTCTGGGGACAGAGCCAGGAGTGCAGTTTCCAGGCTCTCGCCCTCACGTGGAAAGTGCTGGCTCAGGTAGTAAATGGCCATCAGCTGTGGCTAGTTGGCTGACAGCTGTAAGCCATTGGCCAGTGAGCCATTGGCCTTGTAAGCCAGTGAGCCATTGGCCACTAATATAATTGCTGTGACTACACTAGCAGAAAATGAGGGCTAGCAAGACGGTGGCTGAGCTAGCAAGAACGGATTGCAGTTAGCAAGGCAGGTTGCAGCTAGCAAGTATGGTTGGTTGGCAGAGAGAGAGTGGACGGCAGGTTGTGGATAGTGTGGCTCCTGCTTCCTGTGTCTCCAACCCAGCCGCCAGCGAGACTATAGCAGTATGACTCCCCTACCTATGGCTCCGTGGGTGTTCCTTTTGGGCCTCACCATGTCCTGCCTTCCTATGTGGGGAGCAGGACCAGAGACCCCGCATGACACCCTCCACGACAGAGGTCTCACGTCAACCTGTTCTCCGTTACTGTCACCTGGGCAGGAAAGAGTCTTCGAAACTATGGAGACAATGTACCCTCTATATATTGGCCTCTATTTTCTCCTCCCTTCCCTTTATTCATTCATTCAACTCTGGGTGCCCACTGTGCCTGGCCAGGCGCTGGGGAGTGAGATGAGGAAGATATGCTTTCTGCCCCAAGAAGCTTCAAATCCAGCAGGTCTCCAAGGTTCCCGTTAGTCTGTAAAAGTCAACTTTGCTGACTCGCCCACTTTCCTGAGCATCATCCCTGACCTCCAGGGCACTCCCACCCCTCCTCTCAGACCTCATCTGATGGATCCTTTTCATGGCCTGACGCTGCCTGGGGGCTTTCACTCTGATCTCTGAGCTGTCATGGAGGTTAGGGACTTGGCATGCAGTTAGTTACCTGGTCATTGTGCCCCAGAAGGACAGGGCTTTCACTCAGCCAGATGCCTGGGGTTTGTGACAAATGCTAAGCAATGTGACATTCCTGCCCCTGGACACGCCCTCAGACCATTCCCTCCCAGTGCTTGCTTCTCCCACCCCTACCCTCATCGAAATCCCCTTTTGTCTCTGCCCCAGCCAGTAACTGGTCATCAATGATTGTCAGAGTAAATTTCCACAGCCTGGAAACATTCTAACACAGCGGCCAAGGCTATTGCCAAACCTTGTTATTGTGGTTCTAACATGAATGCTTTCTAGAAGGGTCTTGCTCAGGAGGCCAAAAATCTGTTCGATTTTCTTATGGGGGGGTGGAGGGGAGGGAAGTGAAATGAGATCAAAGAACAGAACGAAAAGGAAAAACTTGAACAGACACTGAAGGAAGGCCTACTATGTGCCTGGAGATTTCACATACGTTAACTTTCTGGTCGACCATTTTAAAGATAGGTCTTCTGAAGCTGGAGGTTAAGAAATTTGAATGTTCAAACCAATGAGTTTGAAGATTGGGAATCAAATCAAACTTGTTTGTCTCCAAAATGTTTCCTCTTTCCTACCTGGGCACTCAGATGAAAACAGGACCGGAGGAAAAATTGGTGGAATTTTGGATGTGGCTTATGGACTCCTTTATTGTAGTTGTTTGAATTCTCTTAATTCAGCCAACAGTTAGTGAGCTCACATGCACCTGGGGCTGGATGACTGCAAGATCCCAAGATGTGTTTCCCTGCCCTCATGGAGCTTGCAACAAGCAGGGAGATCACACACGCATACACACACACACCAGGAAAAGAAGACAGAAGGTGACAGAACAAGGCTGTAAGTTAAGGGAACAGATGCTTCCAGGAAACGAGGCAGACTCCATTTCAAATATGTCACAACTCTGATCATTTCTTTCCTTGGGAGGTTTTCTCTTTGTAGGTAAGTAGTCAGCTAGCTCCATCATCAAAGGATATGGATGGGGCAAAAATGCCCTTTGGGGGAAGGCGGGAAGATTTGTTTTATGGATGTCTGAAAGAACAAAGTTCTGGGCTGAGCGCGTTCCTTCAATGTTGGATAGACCTGATGGCAGACTTTCAGTCCCCGCTGATCACGTTCCACTGATATTTATTTTACAGCCAACACAGAGGAAAGTCTATTCTGGGGTTTGTTTCTGCATCATGAGTATTCATGATATATTTAAAAAGACAGAAAAGAAGTAGGAAAAAGAGGGAAAGAAGAAGAGTAGGAAAAAAGTGTATTCACTTCTATTGCTGTGTAACAAATCATCACAAATTTAGCGACTTCAAGCAACACAATTTATTATCTCGCAGTTTTGGTGGGTCGGGAGTCTGGGCATGCGTCAGCAGGTCTGCAAGACGGAAATCAAGACCCATTCATGTAACTACACATAATTTTACATGTCCATATGATGGCTTAAATGTTTGATGAAGAAGATATAAAAAGAAAGCGATTTATAATAAATGAAATTTGTGCATGTCAGTAGGTAAATGTGTGGGCCCGACTACACTGGGCCCACGATGAAGTGGGGTGTGCTAGTGAGCACTGGGCCCATCTCTGTTGACGTGAGATCGCCCCCATCAGACAGACGCGTGGACATACGGTGTTGGGTTGGCAACTCACCGAGCAAAAGCCTTAGTACTCAGGGAGGTGATTTTCTGAAAGGAGGATGATTCAAAGGGTGTCATACTATATGCAATCTTGAGGCCATATATATATATGGCCTATATATATATATTTACTTCTGGTACCTTTTAAACTTCATGCTCTATTGCTAAGTCCCGCCCATATTCTGCATCCGCACGTTTTCCTGGTTACATCATATTCCCTGGTGAGCGCACGGTGCCGTTGAACTTGTCTTTGTCCATTCCAGCTGCTGTAACAAAATGCCACAGGCTGGGTGGCTGATAAACCACAGACATTTATTTCTCACAGTCCTGGAGAAGGAAGTCCAAGATCTACTGGTAGGCATTGGGAGATTCCGTGTCTGGTGAGAGCCCGCTTCCTGTCTCATAGACAGCCGTCTTCTCACGATGCCCTCACAGGGTGGAAGGCACAGGGGAGCTCTCTGGGGTCTCTTGTTATAAAGGCATGGAGCCCATTCATGCCTCATGACCTCGTCACTTCCCAGAGGCCTCACTTCCTAACACATCACCTTGGGAATTACGTTTCCATATACGGATTCTGAGGGGACACACACATTCAACCTAAGACGTTGCTGTTCTGAACACCTCGAGCAAGGACTTGTCTTGTGCCCAAGTCCCTGCTTGAGGAATGGCTGGCTCATCCCTTCCTCTTCAGGCGGACAAAACGAGGTAGGACAAGACGACCCCTCTATAAGTGATTTGAAGTCGCATTATGGTGAATGGAGGAGGGTTCTGCCACAGAAAGAACTGGCCTCTCTCCCTGCCCCACCAGTTGACAGCAATGACTCTCAGTTCTGGTCGTTTCAGAGCTTCCATCCCTTCACCTCTAAATTGGGACAATGATACATTCCTTTCAAGGAGTAAGGATTAGGATAACTTTGAGTTCCTCAAAGTGAGTGCAGGTGGCTCTGGGGATAAGTATGGAGAACGCTGTGTGGGGACAGAGCACAGCTTCGCACAACGCCAGCTTTCCTCGACTGCTCGGCACGATGGTGCTGGTGGTGGGGTAAGGGGCATGAAATTTTTAAATTAAGTCAAACACAGTCATGTAAGGTAGTAAAACAAAACAAACATGAACTCTTAAGCTAAATCAGCTGTAAACGTAAGAGAGGCAGCTTGTGGGCCATTGGCCTCCCCTAGGACTCTAATGGTTTCTGTCCCAGCGCTCAGTTCCGGCAAACAGCACACGCCCACCTGCCCCCCGCCCCCCGCCCCCCGCCCCGATGGCTGCACTCTGACACTATGCCAGCATCTCACTCCCAACATGTGCAAACAGAGTCCAGCCTCACCGCCATGCCCAAACTCTCCTGTCCTCCAAATTCCCAGTTGCAACGCCGAGATCCATGCTGTCCCCAAGTTCCTCTCAACTACTTTCTCAGCTGTGTCTCTTCCATTTCATACTTACATCTCCTGGCCTCAAAAACACATGGCATGCTTGGTACTGTTCTAAGCATTTGGAACATAGCAACTCATGTTATCTTCATGACTCTGGGAGGTGGAAGCTACTAGTATCACCAATTTGGAGATGAGGGACTAAAACTCAGAAAGATTAAGTCATCTTCCCCAAGGTCCACAGCTTGCAGGAGGTAGAGCTGAGATTTGAACCCAGGCAGTCTGGCCCCAAAGCCCATGGGTGTGGCAGCCTCCTAGAAGTATCCAGCTTAGAAATCCTGCAGAGCACACAGCCACCAGAAGGGCCTCAAAAGCCTGGAGTTCCCACCTCCTTTCTGAGGCCCAGGCCCACTCCAAGCCAGGCGGGGGCGGGGCACATGGATTTTGTCTGTCAGGGAGCTGCTGAGTACAGGTGGCAGCTACTATGGAAGAATTAGCCAGCTACACATCTCCCCAAATTAAATCCAGCCTGACATAGACTCCCAATTGGTCGGCACACAGGATAATTTGTGTTCCTCCCAGACCTAATATCATGATCCTATCAACATGGGAACTTTACCTCAAAGGCTCAGACAGGAACCCAGAGATACTCATGAGGATGGCCAGGGAGCCGCGAGCTGATCAGTGGCCACAGCAAGGGGTCAAATGCTGAGTTGGATACATGTGACTTCTCCAGAGTCAGACCTATCCCTGACCCATGTCTCCCAGCATCCTCAGGGACCTGCAGACCCTCCCTAAATGCCCAGGCTGGTTGCACAAGTTTCTGCCTTTGCTTCTGCTGTTCCCCTGCCAGGCATGCCCTTCCTGTTTGAGGCGCTGTCTTCTAGGCTGCTGCAGACAAACGCCAGTCAGATCATACACCCGGCTCAGGAAGCTGAAACACCCTGACTTTCACCTTAGGGTTTTGAAACAGATTCTAGCAGGAGAAGGAAGTCAGCACTTCCAAAGGAATGTCGGCTTCGAAGTTGAAAGAGAATTACTTATTATTCATTTCGCCCTAAATACACATACACAACATTTCAGGGTAACTAGAGCAATATTGGTATTTAACAATATGACTGCCTAAAACAGTTGAAAATGTTTTCAGTTCTTTTTGTCCTTAGGATACATTCCACTGGGACTATTCAGTCAAATTACCAAGCTTTCCCTCGAAGCCGTTCTGTTCGGTGTAGTTATGCCACACAGTTAGGTTCATTTGTTTCATGTGGCTTTCCATTTTGGGGGATTTGCCACCCCCCCCACGACCCATTTTGATTTACACTTGTTTGGTCTCTAAAAGATTCTGGATGGAGTGTGGGCTTTAGGATCAGGTGTCAGACTCTCGGTTGCTCTGCTCCTTCCTGGTCGTGGGACCGTGAACAAATCACCTCACCTCCGTGGGCCTGAGCGTCCTCTTCCCTACACAGGATACAGGATGGTCACAGGTGTTTGGGACCGGGGGGAGGAATCACTTGGTCATGCCAGCCACCCGTGACACTGTCCCTCTGGGAAGCCCTGTGTCTGCCCCTATTACTCTGCTGGCCCCTTGGCCTCCTAGAAATGGGTGGTGGGGGATGGTCATGCTGAGAGCTCTCGAGCCTTATTCGAGGCAGCATAATTTATCCCGCATAGAACTAACCACTCATCTGGTTTTCTGCTGGGACGTTGAGCTCTTGGCTTTTTCTCTGTGAGCCTGCACTTACCGTGGGGAAAATGGTGACAGTTACAGTACTTGTCTAGAGTGGACACAGAGGGGCATAGGAGCTAATTCCCTGGGTTCACATCCAGTCTTGTCACTTCCAGCTGGATGGAAGCAGGGACATGAACCGCTCCGTGCCTCAGTTTCCTTATCTGTGAAATGGAGATAATAACTTCACCCACCTTGTAAGTCATGGCAATAATTAAATCACTCAATGCGTGTAAAATTGACCCAGTAAGTGGAATCAAGTAAACACTCAGTCAGTATTAGCTATGGTAATTACTGAGCTGGTTATTGTTATGCATTCCTCAGAGGACACGGTGTTCCCATGTGGCTGTTTCTTCTTCTTCTTTTTGTCACTAATGCCTCTGGCTGGCCTGTCACATCCTCCTGTGCCCTCCAGCATGGCCACGGCTCAGACTCACTTTGTCATGGCACCCTCTCAAGGGTACGCACTGCATCATCCCCGTTCAGGCCTCTGGAGGTGCAGGGGGAGCTGCAAGGGCATGGCTGCCCCTGGTCCAGCCCTCCACCAACGGGGGCAGGATCCAGTGGATAAACGCCCTGGCTCCATTTCTCACTGTGGCTGATAACTGAAGGCGTCTTCACAGTTCTCAGGAAATGGAAACGGGCCCCCACGCCTACAGCCGCAATGTCTGTAGAGCGTTCTTGTGTTGGCGCCTCCCTCCACCCTGTCTCACTCTCCCCCTCCCCCTTGACTCCTGCTTCCTGGGAATCACCTCCCAAATAAACTACCTGCACCCAAGTCTGTACCGCAGGTCTGATTTGAGGGGCACGCAAATGAAGGCACTCTAAATTCAAGAAATTTAGAAGTGAAAACAATATTTAAAATCACCCTAATTTTACCATGCTGTGACAAAGACAAGTCTCCTTTTTGGCTTATTTCCTGTTTATTACCTTCCACAGCAGTTATAGTTACCCACTGCAACAATGGATGGGCTGTCTTGGGCATCACAACTTTTCACGATGCATTATGTCAAGTATGTCCTGTTCCTAATTTTCCTACTTTCCTTGTGTTCGCAGTTACTTTAATGGCCATCTTATTGATAATCTATTAAAGTGCTTTTCTAATATTGGATGTTTAAGTAGTTTCCAAGATTTCTTTATTCCAGAGAACACGGTGATGGGTATTTCTGTGTGTGTTTATTTTTACTTCTAGGCCTTCATGGTTTTGCCACATAGTGATTTATTGATTTGCAAAAGTATTACAGGAATTTAGAAAGCTACCAGCAAATAAGTGCACTTGGTAGGTTTGTTTTAACAACACCAGCAATGGAAATTACCATTTAAAAAATGGGTGCTATTTTATTAGGAATACAATACGATATCCAAGTTACTTTAATTTGCATTTCTTTTACTACTAATAAACATAAATTTCCAGTATTTATTTGTTTGTGTTCCCTCTGTGTGACTTGTCTGTCCATGTCTTTTGCTGTTTGTTTCTTCTTGACATCTGTATTTGGATATGAACATGACCTAATCCTTGCCATGAATGTATGCGCATATGAATAATGCATATGACATGTGTTATGGGTTAAATTGTGTCCCTTCCAAAAAGATGTGTTGAAATCCTAACTCCCAGTTCCTCAAAAATGAGATCTTATTTAGAAATTGGGTCATTGTAGATTCAATCAATTAAGATAAGGTCACACTGGAGCAGGATGGGTCCCTGATCCAATATGAC
This sequence comes from Rhinolophus hipposideros, assembly GCF_964194185.1. Classification (NCBI taxonomy): domain Eukaryota; kingdom Metazoa; phylum Chordata; class Mammalia; order Chiroptera; family Rhinolophidae; genus Rhinolophus; species Rhinolophus hipposideros. The sequence goes on from NC_138051.1 coordinate 94,250,736, forward strand.
TGGTGTCCTCACAAGACAGAAGAAGAGACACAGAAACAGACACGCAGGGAGAAGGTGTCTATGTGATCATGGAGACAGAGACAGGAATGAGGGCTGCTACAGGCCACGGAAGACCAAGGATGGCCGGCCACCACCTGAAGCTAGAAGAGTCAAGGACGAATTCTCCCTTAGAGCTTCCAGAAGGAGTGGGACCCTGCTGACACCTTGATTTCAGACCTCTAGCTTCCAGAGCTGTGAGACAGTACATTTCTGCTGTTCAAGCCACTTAGATTGTGGCACCTTGCTATGGCAGCCCCAGCAACTAATACAGTGTCTAATCAAAATTCATTCCCATGGGAATATTTCAAATAAAGTGGGTGAGCAGGTAGGTGGGAGAACAGAGGGGTAACTGTGAAGAGACTTCCGGATCCAACTCCCTCACCCACTAGCTGTGTGCACTGAGCAAGTCATTACACCTCTGAGACTCAGTCTTCTTGTTTATAGAATGGGTATGTTGCGCCTACCCTGTCTTCCTCTTAGATTATTGGGAGCTTCAAAGTGGTTGATGTCTGTAGAAGCACTCCATTGACTTTAAGGTGCTATACAAAAGTTGAGTTTCACCTTGAAATGAATAATTTACTCAACAAACATCGTGCTCCGACTATGTGCTGGGTTTTGTGGCAGGAGACACAAAGATTGACTCAGGATCAAATGTATCCTTCAGGGATCTTGGATAAAAGAAATCCAAAAACAAGAAAGTAGATTTCCACTGAATCCTCAGAAGAACATTCTGAAACGGGTATGTTATGGTGCCTACCTTAGTTGAGACAGTAGAGTACAGTGGTTAAGAGCCCGGCCACCTGGGCTCGGTTCCAGTCTTGCATTTACTAGCTGTGTGACTTCGGGAAAGCTCAGAACCTCTCTGTGCCTCAGTTTCCTCTCCTGTGAAAGAGATAATCTAACAGGACAGTCTAGCATGGGGTGGCTCACGTTAAACAGGGAACCTCTGCTCCTGGAACAGTGCAGACAGAGGGAGGACAGACACGTGCCCGGGTGGTGCGGACACAATCGGTGCACTGAGCAGGTGTCTCTAGAGGCCCCCGAACTCTTCAGAGTTTACAAATCCATGACCTGACCCTCCAGGGGCGCCTTGGCTTGGGGACACTGACAAGTAATCCTAACACAGGCAAGAAATGATCAATGTCATGAGATCTGACATGAGAGATGACGTCCCCGAGGGACTGAGAATGGCTTTGAGCAAGGGCATTTCTGAAGGCTTTGTAGGATGGTCTGGATTTGGACCTTTGGGAATGCAGAGAAAGGACATGTGCTCAAAGTGGACAAATCTGGTCTGTGAATGGGAACGGGTGAGCACAGCTCCATTTCTAAGGTCCTCCCATGTGCCAGGCGAGGTGAGGCACATGGGAGGACCCAAAGTAGGCACCTTGCTCTACTTTATTTCATTCGGTCTTTTCAACAAACTCACGAGGTAGAAATTTCCAGATGAGGAAGGTGAGGCTCAGAGAGGGTGAGAACTGTCCCAAAGGAAACAGCAGGACCAGATTCTGACTCTCCAAAGTGCACACATGCTCTGCCCGGTTGTTATCTCTGCCTTGCTCAGGGAGCACCCACAAGGTGGCTGAAAGCACACAGTCTGCAGCTCGACTGCTTGGCTCAGGATCCCAGCTCCATACCTTATTAGCTTTGTGACTTTGGATAACTTGTTATTATTAGTTATATTACTGTCTCAGTTTTCCTATCTATAAAATGAGGATAATAATGTTAAACCTCTTCCTAGGGCTGCTTTGAGAATTCAAGACTTATTACATATAAAATGCTTCCAGTAGTGCCTGACACATAGCAGATGCTATTTATTATTATTATTATTATTATTATTATTATTATTACTATTATTATTATTCAGGTCATAAGTCCAATTTGGTGCCCACCCCTAATCATGCCTTACCCTGACTTCAGCTAATATTGTCCTGGGCACCCTGGCCACTGTCACTTATCTACCATGTAACTTTGGGGACAGTCACCACCACCTCTGCCTCAGTTTCCTCACATGTAAAGTGGGGTTAAATGAGGTCAGTGATTCTGTACCCTAATGGAGTCATGAGTCTTTGAAAATCTGAGGGAAGGTGTGAAAACTGTCTAGAAAAATTATTCACGTGGTCTCAGCATTTCTCAGCCCCTCAAAGCCTGCCCATGAGCCTCAGTTTGAAGACTCCAGGATTTGTGGGCTCCTCAAGCTTCCATCAAGCTCTGGCAAGAAGGGGAGAAGGGTGTGCATTGGGAGCCAGGGGTTGGCTCCAGTGTTTCCTCTTGGTCTTTTGTTTTTTCTCCTTCCTCCCTTTTTTTATTTCCTGCTCCTTGAAATCCTGTTGCAACTGTGAGGTTAAAAAAAGCCCAAATTCACAGGGCGACCTAGCCTGGCCTTTCCCCCGCACACCAGCCTCATTTCTCTTTGAGGTTTTCTTGTCTCTCCACCACTCAGAAAAAGCCTCCTTTGGCAGGGTGGTGGTGGTGGGGAGGGTGTGTTTACGAGAAAACAGGGTAATCCACACCAAGGGAAGAGGCAACACAAGAAACTCAAGATGCTGGGGAAGGCGTCCCTCTTTATCTGCTGGATTGGGGGCCAGCTGCCTGTGCAACAGACCATCTCATTCACCGCTGGGTGGCAATCAGGGGGATTTACTGAGGCCATCCCGACAGGAAAGCAAAAACCAACCCCACCAAAAGAAAAAAGCTTCCCAAAGCCAGGCCTTCATCATTGAGGTGCCACACCCCCTCCTATAAAGGAGACCAGCGAGGCGCCTGGGGCCAATGAGTCCCCATTGTTGGGGTGCGAGGTGGAGCTGTAAAGCCCTCTCTCTGGGTGCGCTCCCCATCCTCGCACGTCCTACCCATAAATGGTCCAGTCGCTCAGCAGTTTTCTCTCGCCATTTTTATTTGGGGTCATTCCCAAAGGCCACGTGGCAAAGAAACAGGGCTGGGGACACAATGGTGGCACAGTGACAGGCGGCCTGGCCCTTGGTTAATCAGTCAAAACACCTGGAGGAACTCGTCAAGGGGAACAAGAAACAAAATCCCTGCGATTAGGGTTGCAGGCTTCTGGAGGTCCCAGCTAATCTCTTTCAGGTGGAGGGCTCATGGGGGGGCCGGGCTGCCTCCCTGACCCCAAGCCGTCCTGGAGCTGGGGGCTGGGGGTCAATGGCTGAAGAGCGTGCAAGGCTGGCCTGAACGTCTGTGGCAGCAGGTGCCCTACAAATGCCAGGGGACCGTTGGGACCAGCCGAGGTGTGTGCAGGAACCCCATAAAAAGGATCAAGCTATTTAACAGACCATCCCCCTCTCGGTGGAGAGTACCCCCACCTCCCTCAGTCCAGTCCTAAAGCAGGTCAGTAGACAGAGTGGGCAAAGGTGGAAGCTGACATAAACAAATCCTGCAGTGTCTAACTCCTCAACAAAATAAGTAAACACTGATTACTTTTGCTCATTACAAAAGTAATACATATTTATGGTGAAAAATTAAGATATGATATGTAGATAAGAAAAAGAAGGGGAAATTAGAAGCACAAAATCCCACCACCCAGAAATAATCATGTTTACTCTTTGGCGTTTACGCTTTATTGTTATATGTAGTGGAAACTTACAAATATTGTGTAAGTGTTTCCTCCCCAAAACAGAATCATGTCATACACTCTATTTTAAACCTGTTTTATTTACTCATCCATATATCGTTACTCATCCATACATCTTTCTGTGCTGTTAATTGTTCCCTACATCATTCACGGGGCTCCAGTCAGGCATTGTGTGGAAACCTGAATTCATTTGGTGAATCCTGCCTGATGGCTTCTCCAGGTTTCCCTCACTCGTGTTCAGGATTACTTTGATGCATTTTAATCTTTAAAATGTCATGAACTCCCACCTGGAGCACTGGTTGGAAGGAAAACGCAGCAAAATAATGAAAAGCGCTAATAAAATTACATGGGAATTTTACATGAATTGGTGTATTGATAACCACATGAGTCCACGACACCCTTTAAAGGAGGAGAGCGTGACTCAGTCCACCTCAGCTCCCCTCCCCCTGCCACCAATTTTGCACATGAGAAAATTGAGCCATTTTGGCCAAAATCACAGGACAAGGAAGCGTCCAAGGCAGCACCTGAACCCCAGACACTGACAAGCCAGGCATTCATAGGGTTAAGGTTTTGCCTCACCCACAGGCCAGCCTGCAGGAAAACGCCTATAGGAGTTACATCTTGACGTTACTTTTTCTTTAACCAGTAAAGACTTTGTTCTCCAAAGTACTGAGGGCTAGAAGTGCCTCTTGCTTTTGAATGTTGGTTTTTGGAATGATTCAGCCTATCCCAGAAGAGAGGAGAGGCAAAAAGGAACGCTGACCAGCTGAAAATCGAGTCCCTGTCTGCCACTGAGTGGGCCTACCAGGAACCTCTCTGAGGACAGTCTTTCTGGACAAGGCCAGGTTCTCAGTGACACACAGGAAAACTCCACACTCAGCTTAATGTCTGTTGCTGCCATCTTGAAATTCTGAATCGTTTTTGAACTAAGGGCCCTGCTTTCTCCTTCTCTCTGGGCCTTGTCTATTATGTAGCAGGTCCTATCCTCAGGATTTGGACATTGCTATTCCCCTGTTAAATTCATCTCCAGTGTCACTCAGAGAGGTCTGTCCATCTAAGCCTCCGTGGTACAAGGAAGTTAGTTCAGACTTCCACCGGAAAAGTGACCCAAACAGTGTCACGTGACCATTTGTGGCAGAGCTGTGTTCAGGTCTGCGGCCGGTCAGCAACCTGATATCAGACCTCCTTTAGACACATGATAGTTAGGGTGATGGTCCTTTCACAGTGGGAGGAAAGGCCATGCGAGGGCGGGGGGTTGAAGTTTCTGGCCAGGTTTTCTGCCTGCAGACACGGCTCCCGTGGCCCTGCCATGAAGTCGACCACTAAAGAGAACTTGGGCTCAAGGCACTGTATCCCCAAGCCACATCTTTGGAACCTTCCCTGGACTTATAAGCTGCCACATGTTGGTTCTCTAGCGGCTTCGGGTGAAATACACCCTGCTGATCACAGCCGCCCTTTGCTCAGCGCTGGGGAAATGGCAGCGAGGATGTCAGACCCAGGGCCGGCCTGCGGGAATGGTCCAACATTCGGGCTTTTGCCAATGAACCAGCCGAAGCTGGCCTTTCCAGCCTCACTCCTGGGACATGCCGCGAGTTCCTCCCACATCCTGATGTGACCCTAGGGTCCCTTTGCTTCTGGCACTCCCTCCCCCTGTACAGCCCAGCTCTCTCATTTCTGTTGGGCATGTCCCATCCTGTCCCATCTTTATGGGTCAGGAGCTCATCCCAGGAATCCAGCTGAGCCGAAGGAGGGCAAGTCCTGGGCATGGAGAAGCATTGGGCTGGACACAGGGGTGAAGGTGGTGAGTGGACAGAACTTAGACTGTGGGAGGTGAACAGGGAGGCGTGACGTCCTGGTCCGGCTAGTGATTCTGGTGTCCTCACCAGAGAAAGACCACATGTTGGGCCATGAAGCCTGGAGTGTTATGGCAATCCTGGGAAAATGCTGGCAGAATGGAGCCCTGGTGCCTCCAGCCCGGCTCCTTGAGCTCCAATACATTTATTCTACTCACCAGTCATCGTCTTGGAATTAATCCAGCGGAACTGAAACACAGACCTCGGGGTGTTCCTATTGATGGAGAGGAGAGGGGCACTGGGAGGGAGGAAGTGGAGAAGGGAGGGAGTTTGGGACTTTTCCTGGGCCCTGGTTCTGAAGCCTGCACCCTGGCTTCACAAATGGTACCTACCCCAGATTGTTGAGTTGGCCTACTTGAGGTCCCAGCACACGCATGTGGCTGTGCCAAGACGCAGAGCCCCCTTCTCAGGGTTGAATGCCATGCCACGGTTCAACCACAATGCCACCCATCTTCCATGTAGATGTGGCATCATGGGCCACCTGCCTGCAGTGAAGACTCCCCCACAGTTCCACCCCCACCACAACACCCCAATCTGGTACCATGATCACCACAGACACACACACTTATATGAGGTGTGATCAAATAATATGGTGAATGTTTAAATTTTTAAAAATTTGTTACAGTAAAAGACACATTGCCATTAATCCCCCTCAAAATACTCCCCATCACTTTGAACACACTTGTCTCATTGTTCTTGCCACTTTCTGAAGCAGCTCTAGAAGTCCTCTTTGGTGAGTGTCTTTAGTTGCACTGTCATGGCTGCCTCGATGCCGCGAATCAATTCAAAACGTTTTCCTTTCCTGGTCTTTTTGACTTTGGGGAAGAGCCAGACATTGCCCAGTGACAGATCCAGTGAATAAGGTGGATGAGGATATACTGTAATGTTTTTATTTGACAGAAATTGCCGTACCAGAAGCGATGTGTGACACGGAGCGTTGTCATGATGGAGTATGGTGTACGGCACACTTTAAAACACACCTTCTCTCAACCGTAGCTCACACCCGACTGACTGTACTGAACAAGTTGAAACTTGTCACTAGGGTTTCCAGGCAGAATTCCCGCCCGTTCTCAGGAATTTTTTTCGCTTTCCCTTTCCCAAATCCCGAGATATAAACTGCTTTCTGTTCTCCACGATGAATCGTTTCCACAAAGTGACGGCGGATACTACCAACCACCTGGGTTCAGGAGCCGATTTTCCCGGTTTCTCGACCCACTTTTCTCGGGATTCAGGAATGGGAAAGCAAAACAATTCCTGAGAACCGGGCAGGAATTCCCGCCTGGAAATCCTACTTGTCACAACCTGTTACTAAGGTTCAACACTCCCGTTCGCATATTGAAGATCCTGCCTCTCCATTGGATGGCACTCAGCAGCGGCACTCAACATAGGTTTTGATCACAACGGAAAGGCTCCGTGTCACACATCACTTCTGTATATGGTAATTTCTGTCACTTAAAAACATTACAGTGTGTCCTCAACCACCTTATTCACCGAATCTGGCATCATGTGACTTCTGGTTCTTCCCCCAAATCAAAATGACCGTGAAAGGTGAACGTTTTGAATCAATTCAGGCCATCGAGGCAGCCACGACAGCGCAACTAAAGACACTCACGAAACAGGACTTCCAGAGCTGCTCCAGAAAGTGGCAGGAACGATGGGATAAGTGTGTTTGAAGCAAGGGGTAATGTTTTGAGGGGGATTAATGGCAATGTGTCTTTTACTATAATAAATTGTTTTTAAATGTAAACATGCACCATATTTTTTGATCACACCTCATACACATGCAGACACACATGTGCACTGACTGAGCATATGTGCACACACACCTTCTCACCAGTACACACACACACACACAAATGCAAACCCATATAAAAAGGACATAGGAGCTGAGTGCGCTGAATTTCCTCTGAGAATTGAAATGTAATGGATAGATGAGACGCACAGTCTCCTAGCTCTGTCACTTATGAGCTGGGAAATCTTGGGCAAATCACTTCCACCCTGCCTGAGTTTCCTGATCTGTGCAATGGAGCTATTAGCAGCACCCACCTCAAAGACTGTCGTGAGGGTTGCTTGGCACAGTGCACAGCACATAGTAAGTGCTCAAGAAACGCCAGCTCTCAATGGCACTGTTCATCAGCCAGACCTTCTTGGCTGCAGGCCTTCTTTTCAAATTTGCCATTACTGTATTTCCTCAAAAATCTGTGCAATGTGTTTTTCATGCTTATGGGGACAAAGTGATGGCATTTCCTCTGAGCCTCGCACCTTCCAGGGGAACAGGAAACTCAGGTGGCTGTTTGGACCAAGTTCGTCTGACTTCCCGTTGGTGGTGGAGACACTGCTTCCTCCCTGCCCTCCACATCACTCCCTTCTCAACTCGGCACGTTTGCCCGGTGATTTCACTGTTTGTCGACCCAAGAACAGTCATTGCATTGTTTCATCCTCAGCCCAGTTCCACTCCCTTTACATTTTTACCGCTAAATTGAATCTACTGCCAGTAATCTAATTTACATTTGAAGGCACACACAATGCCAACATGACCAAACGCCAATAAAATTTCTAGTAAAACCCATAAATGGCTCAGTGCTCGTGTTTATGGAAATCTTAGCCTGCTCCTGCCCCAAGAACCCTGCAGCCCAGAGTCCTAATCATTCCCATATGACAGTGAGACACTCGGGACGCCCCCGGCAATGAGAGCTGCGGTGGAGACCCCAGACCTTCTGTCCCGTGCAGTGGAAGAGGGTGGGATGGGGCCGGCCCAGCGTCAGGTGCACAGACCTGCAGGGTCAGGGCAGCGCCTCCTGCCCCAAATCTGTCACTTCTTCTCAGTGTGTCTGCCAATCAGGAACAGGAGTTAAAGCTGGAAGTGCCACCCTCCCATTTTATAAAGGCATCTGCAGGCCACACAGTGAGGCCAGGGCAGGGGACATTTGTAGCACCCTCCCCCAAGTCAGAGTTTCCTCATGGAGGTCATGGAGAGAGTCAAGGCTTGGTGGGGCTGGTGGGCCTCCTTCTTGCCCTGGGGTATCCAACACAGCCCTGAGAAGCCAGAGCACTCCAGGAAAGGGGGGCTCCTGCGGGGCAGTGAAGACCATCAGAAGTGGGAGAGGCCTGCAACAGGAAGTCACTGGGACCGGGAGAGGGACCAGAGTCTTCAGGCTCAGGAGTCCTGGGACAGCACAGGGGAGGTGTGAAGAAGTGGCCGGCTAGGCCCAGGAATAAGCCACACTTGGGTGGGCCACTGAATACCAAAGTGCTCTCATACAGCCAGTTGCTGCCTATCTAGGAGACGTTCTGCTTGAACCCAACTCCTTCCTGCTCACCCCTGTGGCCCCTTTCTGGCCCAAGTCACCTGTGTCTGGCTCTCCAAGAGGTGTTCTTCTCAGGAGGCAACAAACCACGCTGCTACGGAAGGTAACATGAGCGGCAGCACCATGTGGGAGCATGTAAGAAATGCAGACTCTCAGGCTTCACCCCCAAACCTACCGAATTCAAGTACGCCTTTGAACAAGGTCCAGGAGCACTTTTCAAGTCTAAAATGCCCTTCGCTCCATCCTAAGTTCTATGAGGGTTAGAAGCCGGTCTCTCTAATTCACAGCAGACATTGAAGTTTGAGAAGCAATGGTCTAGTAACAACTCCATTTGTGTGACTCTGGGCCTGGCGTTTGAACTCTGTGCCTCTGGTACCTCATCTATAAAATGGGGGTGATGGTAACAGTTCATACCTCAACAGAGCTGTGGAGAGGATTAAACGAGTTGAAAAAGAGAGAGCTGGCCCACGGTAATTGCTATATAAGCGTGGTTATCAGTACTTCCAGCACACTTTTCTAAACATTCCTGGTCACTGAGGTAATAGGCCACGGTCTGCCTTTGTGTAGGTGCCCACTTTGTTTCTGGCATTCATCCTGTCTCCTTATTTGTTGCCCAGATATGACGATGATATAATATACATGTGGAAAACATGGGGTGGGCGCAGAGGACTGCACATTGTGCCCCACCCTTTACCATCCAAGTCTCCCCTCCGTATGTACCCATACTCTTTATCCGTTAATACGTCTATCCAATATTTATTGAGTATGTACTATGTGCCAGGCATCATTCTAGGTGGTAGATTTTTAGCAATGAACAAAACAAACATGATTCCTGCCCACCCATCCTCACGAACTTACAGTCTAATAAAGGGAGACACACATGAAGGTAAATACACAAGCAAGATGATTCTGTGTAGGTTCTGGGTTGTATGCTTCCATTCTACTTCGTATATATCAGATGCGTTTTCCATGTTGTTATGAAGCGGTCCCCTGAATACCCTTTATAATGTCTTCAGAATACTTTGTGGACCCATGTAATGAAATGTATAAATTATGGACATAAGTCACCCATCTTTTGTCAGAATTGGCCTCATAGGCTGGTGGGGCCTCTCCTTCCTTTTACTGCATATGGGTCCCTCATGATGGGGGCACCAGATGTAAGTCTGGCCAATCAGAGCGTCAGCCTCCACTGGCTCCCGCAGCTGGTGGAGGGAGGTGGGTGTGTGACTTCAGCCTGGCCAATCAGCTCCAAGCAGAAGACCTTGGTCTTTACCTGAGGGCCTGGGAATGGGTTCTCTGTTTTTCTCACTGGACTTGAGCCCGGAGGATGTCAGGCTGGATTTGGGGACGCCATCTCACCACCATGAGGGGCAAACTTCTGAGAACACAGGGAGAGCAGAAGAAAGAGCCTGGAGACAGAGAGAGGGCGAGACCATGTCCTAGAAAGAGTATAGGAGCCCCACTAGCTGCCCCTTGACTTGTAAGTGTTTCATTGAAGACAGTTAGGGCTGTTTTTGTCTTTCCTTCTCAGGGAGACATAAGGTTATCTTTATTTTCACAGAGAAAACTAGAGCCACCATGTTTAAGATGGGAGCCAAATACAGTGAATTAAGACTCTCCCAGAGTAGCACGCAATCAGTGACACCCAGGAGGTGAGCTATTCGTATCCCAACCCCATCGCCCCTCATGTAGGAGAGTCCTGAGTGTGAGTTCCACCCTGGCTCCCAGGTTCCCCAGCAGTGTCCAGCTCCAGTTGCCCCGCTGGGAGCTGCTTGCTCACACCTCTCTGATAGACTGCCTCCCTTTCCCTGGCACCTTCTCCACTTTCCTGGTGGTGTTTTCTTGGGACTACCTCACAAATAAGCAACATGTGCTCCATTCCTTGTTTCAGGGTGTGCTTCCAAGGGAACAAACTAAGACACCCCCCTTAGAGGTGGCTGTGAGGGTTGAGTCGGGGAACGTTTGGCACAGAGCTGGCATTTACGAGGTCCCCAGTCAACAGTAGCTGTTATTATCATTCATCTGTTTGGTTTTCAAGCACATGCTATGCTCCCTTCACCGAAGGAAGCCAAGCACCCTTTGCAGGTAACTGTTTATTATAAATTGTTCATATGAAAATGTGTAGTACACAGTTAACAAATAATAAAACACGCAATACTCTTTATTGTACATTCCACACAGTCCATTGGTTCTCCGAGAATGCTTTCGCAGATTGTTGTTGAACTTCCAGTCCACAGCCAAAATATGGTTGCAACAGAAGGTTCATGTTGTCATTCATGCGACCACGGAGACAAAAGCAAAACAATGAGAACCCCACTAGATCATTGACACGAGCAACTTCTTTGCTGACTCATAATAGTTTTCTAAGGCTGGGAGAATAGTCCCTCAATTTGAGGGGTGGGGATGGACTATTTACGCATTCATATAATGCAGCTATAGACAGGACACGTGTTGTTCTGCAAACTTACTAAAGTCTAAACAATCACCACAACAATACAAATTAAGCCCTGATGTGCAGCAGTTGTCCATTTCCATGGTGCCAATGTTCCCCCTGTGGCTTATGTCAAGCTACTGATGTAATGTCACTTGAACAGAGCGTTGGGAAAAGACTTCTGGTAGCACGTCATTATCCAGTATTTCCACTGTGTGGACACGACAGATGTAAATAAGCTTAGGTGACAGTAAAAGTCTACTACAATAATCAGGAGGTGATGAGTTTGGAGGATTACCTTTGTTTTTTGAATTAGTAGACTTTATTTTCTTAGAGGAGTTTTAGGTTCACAACAAAATGGAGCAGAAAGTACAGGGTTCCCATGTCCCCCTGTCCCCACACTTGTGCAGCCTCCCCCCTTACCGTCGTTCCCCCCCCAGAGGGGCGCATTTGTTGCAATTGATGAATCCACACTGACCCGTCATCATCACTAAAAGTCCAAAGTTTACATTGCGGTTCACTCTTGGCGCTGTACACTATATTATACAGGTTTGGAAAGATGTATAATAACATGCATTCACCATTATGCTATCACACAGGGTACTTTCACTGTTACCTGTGTTTTTAATATAAGTCATTTAATTGTACGTTTACATAATTTCATTTTTAATGATGTCTCTGTTTAACAAGCTGCTCGTAAAATTCCTGAAATGTTAACAATTGGCTCTCAGGGGCCAGTGAGTGCGTGTTCCAGCACATCCCCTGCCACTGGGCCTTTGCAGAGAGCCTGAGGTCCCCAGGCCTCACCTGGATGGCCACCTAATGTCCTCCAGGCAAAACCAGACATGCTCTGAGTAGCTGTGAACTCAAAAGACCCACCTTGGGACTAGGTAGGACTCGGTCCCCGTCCTCTGTTCCCTATCCCTGCCAGGGCAGGTGGGGCCCTCTCGCCTGCCACCTTCAGCCAGAGCTCTGAGCCATCAGATTCCTGCCTGGACTGTCTGGTTTGGGTAGAGGCCTGGACCTGGGAGCTTCCCCTGGGCAGGTGCACCAGAGGGGATCGCAGCAAGGATGGTTTCTCCAGGGCGCAGCTGTTTGGGTAAGTGTAATCATGCTTTTGGATGGGAGGCCCCAAGAAGTTTACCATAAAAATCAAAAACAATTTAAAGTTGAGGAAGAATCATTTAATTGGAGCGCCATGGCCTAAAGTTTCTCTGTTCACAGGGTTAACTAGCATGTCTTTTATTTTTATTGCCCTCCAGAGAGATTTATGCAGGGCACTCTGCCGTAAAGAGATAGTCCTCGAAGCTGAGCCTGGAGGGATGTGAGGGAATCTCCTGAATCTCTAAGGTCCCAGGGCCGGGGAGTCCAAGACAATAGATTTCACAGTCTATAGGGATAGACGCTTCTGGGACAGGAAGATTTGCTCCAGCATTGGGGGAAAACACAGAAGAGGCACCAACCTTTAACAAACACTCATGTAACGCTTGCGACGTGCCATGCACTGTTCTACGAGTAAACACATTAAAACCTCATAAACCAGGTGCTATTATAAACCCATTTTCAGATGAGTAAATTGAGGCCTCAGAAGGGTAAGTAACAGGATTTGTTCTCAGGCAGCCTGGCTCCAGTGTTCCTAAGTGGGATGCCACTCATGAAGGCAGCAAAGAATGGAGTGGTTGGGCACTGGCTCAGGCTGGTGTGGGAGGTGTGAGCGTGGATAGATGGGACAAAGTGAGTGGGGACCAGACTTTACACACATGCACATCACACATGCATGCACACACATGGCCATGTATTATGCATACGCGTACAGTCACGTGCACGTGTGTACACATGAACACATATGCATGCACACGGGCATACGTATATGCACACACAGGCACAACCATGCACACACTCTTCAGCTTTACCCTGAAGACAGAGGCAGACCTTTGAAATAGGAGAATGTCACCATCACATTTGTGCTTTAGAGAGCGCATTCTAACCAGGGTGCAGGGGGAGAAGTCACGTCTCTTCACGTCTGCTTCCTCATCTGAAAAATGCGGGACCTGTTTTTCCTATAATGCATGGGAAAGTTCTTTGTAAACGATAAAGCTAAAGGTGTGTGAGCCACATTTTCAAAAGCTCTTGTCCTTGCCAAGAGAGTAAAATGTGAGAATTACCAACAAAGCTCTCAATACCCTACGTCAGCCTGGGGGGTGGGGTGAACGTGCGTGCACGTGTGCATGTGTGTGTGTCAAGTGAAGAAACAGGGACCCCGAAAGAGTAAGACTAATACACCGAGTCACTCAGCTGAGGATTTGAATCCAGGTCTGTGTGACTGGAAGCCTCATGGGACCGGCCTGATGTCTCAAGGTACCACGGCAAGTTCCAAGGGACCTTGGAAATAACCAACAGTCAAGGTTACAGAACATTTTTCCCAGGCCACTCATCTCCTCTGACAGTGTGACTTTCTCATCCCAGGGGCAGCGCTAGTGGTCAGTTCCAGAAGGCCTCCCAGGACAGCGATCTCTAAGCCATTAACACAGGCAACCACGGTCAGCGCACAAAGATCGATGTGCGTTCTTCCTAGCTTGGTAAGTTATGACATAGCTTGACTGCCCCTCTCTTCCTGCACCCCTTCTTATCTTCCTTATTCCTTTCAAGCAAGAGCACTTTCCCCCAGAAAGAGGCTGTGGACATCAGAACAAGCGATGCAAATCGGCTGAGGCTTGGCCATTAGATCAGGGACCTGGGCTGAACTTCTGGCCTCGCCACTTCCTAGCTGTAAAGTGGGTATAAAATAATGGCTCACCCGAAGTTACCTCTGGGAAACAGGAAGCCTGGTGCTGGGGAAGAGGACATGCTTGATAAGTGCCAGGAAGTAAAACGAGGTGGGTGTGGGGCAACAGTCCTCTGCAGAGTGAAAGGTGGAGGTGGGTTAGTTGCACAAAAGAGGGCAACTGGTCCTTTATCCAACTTCTGAGAAACAGTGCCAGCCGTTATGGAGAGCTGCCGAAGGGGATAGAGTCACAGAAGTGACCTCTCAGTCCACAGGTTCCGATGCTCAGAGCGCAACAGTGAATGGACGGAACGGGTGCGATAGAATGCAAAAGGCCAGTGATGTTGGAAAGATCTGGGCTTGAGTCCCAGCTCTGCCGCTTGTTTGCTGGGCATCGTCACCCAAATCACACAGCCTCTCTGAGCCTCAGTTTCTTTTTCCATGAAATGAAGATTATTACATCCACCTCTGAGCTATTGTGATGGTCTCAGACTGTGGGGAAAAGGCCAGTCACAGAGCCGATGTTAAAAAACAACACCCAGCACTTCCTGGAGAGTTAATGTTGTCTGGACATTTCCCCTCACTGAGGCAGGGAAACCAGTCAGTGAGGCCTCAGGAAAACTCCAGACAGCCTGCAGCGAGGAAAACTTCCAGCACCTCCTTTCCAGCCGGCACTCGGGGGCTTCGCTTACCTCTCTGAAAATTAAATTAAAACTTAACAGTAGTACCATTGTGACTTACGCATCGCCGGCCTTGCCAGCAAATCGTCTTTAATATCCACCGCTGACAGGATGGAATTAGCTGCATTTTTTTTTGTTTGGGTTTTTATTTCTTGCTCTAACTTTCATTCTCCCCACAGGGTGTAAGCTAGTGTTTAATCCCATCCTGAGAGCACTGGGCCACTCTTAAGTAGGACGGGCGGGAGGCCTTGGCCCCCAGGCAGACCAAGGTGAGCAGTGGGCGGAGGGAGCCTGCTGTTGAGCTCCCCATGCTCCGAGTTGGCCAACACAGGTTCTGCAGGCACAAGAGAATCAATGAAGAATTATCGTTAAGCCTCCTGATCATTACCCTCATTAGAGGTAACCGGAGCTCGGCGGGCCTGAACGCGGCTCTAAACCCCACTAAGACGGGACGCACTGGGGAAGAGTACGCTGTCTGTAATTTAATAATCCTGGAAACAAGTCCACATTCTTTTTTGTCTTTGGCCCACAAAAGAGGTAATTCCTGATGCAGCCAGAGAAGTGGAACCGTGCGGACTCGAGAGAAAGTCCTAGGCTGAGTGGACAAGGAGGACGTGATAGGATTTGGAGGCTATGCTCTGCTTCTCCTAGATGGAATCACCTCTCCTTCCTCCACACCCCCATCCAGGCCTTTGCTAGCCCTTCAGAACCTTCCAGAACCTTCATGGGCATTAGAGAAAGGAGACCTTTTCTCCGGGTCAATGCAGCCCTGTACTCGACAGGGCTTGGCAAGGGGAGAGGAGGCTGGATTTCAATCTCACTGTGCCCCCAATGTGCCCCTATGTAAAGGGCTCCCCTGCCACCCTTCCCACGGTGACTGCCTTCCCAGCAGGCCCACCCATCACTCTCCACCAAAACCTCACTCACAGGCTGTCCCTGACCTCCGAACCCCTGCCAGCCCTGATTTCCGTCCCATGTACCACCGCCTGCACCGCAGTGCCAACCTTTCGCCCCGCCCCCAAGCCTGCCTTGTGCCAACCCACCTTTCTTCCTGACTTTCCCTGACTCACCTCCAGCCAGACTGGGTCCCCGCCTCCACCCACACACAGGCTTATCCCAGGACAGGGATAGTTTTGGGTGACACAGAGACAGTGTCTTTCAGTTCATGAAGCACTTTTGCATGTTTCATCTCTGGATTCTCCCACAGACCTGTGAAAGAGGCAGGGCGGGGTTATTAAGGCCATTTCACAGAGGGGAGAATGGAAGTTCAGACATTTGAAATGTGTTCCTCAGACTCCAGGGCGACCAGGGACCACGGGTCTTGGAACTCAGGCCTTCTGACTCTGAGTCCTGGCCCCCTCCAAGGCTGTACAGGCTGAACTGTGTGCCCCCGAATTCGTGCGTTGAAGCCCTAACCCTCAGTACCTCAGAATGGGAAGTATTTGGGAGTAGGGTCTTTAACGAGGTGATTAAATTAAAATCAGGTCATTAGGGCAGGCCCTGATCCAATAGAAGCGATGTCCTTATAAGAAGAGATCAGGACACAGACACACAGAAGGAAGTCCTTGTGAAGGCAGGGGGAAGGTGGTCATCTACAAGCCAAAGAGAGAGGCCTCAGAAGAAACCGACCTTGGCTCACTTCAGCCCCCAGGACGGTGAGAAAACACATTTCTGTTGTTTAACTCCACCGGTCTGTGGTGTTTAGTTATGGCAGCTCGAGATGGCCAATCCAAAGGCTCTGCTGGGCCTGCCTTCCCTCATGGAGTCTGCTCTGTTAACCCACCCCCGGGCCTCTTGTCGGCTCCCACCCCCACTGCTACTCAGGAGGCACTTGCCAGCCACCTGTGGAGACTGAGACCCCAGGGTGGTGTGGCCCAGGTGGATGGGGGGCAACGGGCTCTAACCCCATGCTTATCCATTGAGGCTTGTATGTGACAGAGCTGAAGGCTTCTGGAGCCAATTGGATTTTAGGATATTCTTTCTTATTAACTTGTGTTTTCATTCGAAGTTAGGCTGTGATATCAGTTTCATGTGTTTGAAGAATGCTAGAAGTCTCTGGGAAGAACTTTTTGTAGCTTTCATTCTCAGGGTCATACAAATGCATGCGTACATTACATGTATAGAGACACGTGTAGACAAGCTTCATGATTAGTCTTACGGATGTATAAGGTTATGTATTGAAAATTACATATATACACCAATGCACGTGTGTTTGTATTTTTGTCATATATATATATAAACTTCTAGTTTTTTAGTCAGACTATGTTTATCATCAGCATATGAACATACAGAAAAGACATGTTCCTCCTAGTTTTCTTTTCCAGGAACCTGTTTAGATGGCATTAAAAGGGGCTAAGTTACTATAATATTTGTCACATTTGTCTTTAATATTTTCAGCAGTCTCCTCAAAATGTCTTGAGGATTGGACATTAGACCATTGAATTAGGCAACAATCTTTAAAACCAACAAACTAATTTCCAGTTTCCCCAAATCCGTGTCTGTCCATCTTATATGGATGTGTCCCCATGGGCCTGAGCACGGGGTGAAGAATGTATAGCAGGTGCTTGATGACGGCTGATGCTGTTTCCAGGCCGAGGTCCAGCCTGCTGAATCCTGGCCCACTTCCGAGAGTCCACTAGAATCACTGTGGAGCAGTAGCACCACATGGGGAAGGGGTGACTCTTCACTTTCTGTTGTCCTTCCCTCCAACATCCCATTCTCACCTGGGAGAATAGGTGCTCTGCCCGGAAGGTCCACATTGAGGTCAGCAGAGCTGAAGCCTCTTGCAGATATATGTGTGGGGGGTGGTCCCAGCCTGCAGCCACAATAAAACCCAAAGGCTCACCTGACTCTGGCCCACACAAGCAGCAGCGGAGCCAGCCCTTGTCACTCCTGGCTTCCCAGGGTGTGGCTACTGGGACCTAGCACACAGGAACATGGTCCGCGGAGGTGGGTGGCTCATGCGAAATCTCATCAAAGAGAATATGGCAGGGAGTCGTTGAGGCATTTGTGACTTGGGGCTGAGATGGTGGGGCTGAGGGGGACAGCAGCACAGCCTGGGGGAGCAGGAAAGGCTTTGCAGAAGAACTCCATTTTCAGTCAGTCTTGAAGGTGAACGATTCCCCATAGATAAGGAGTCAGCTGCATATGTCGACTGTCTCGGCAGCCCCTTTGTCCACCCTCTGGGTTCCTCCTTGGACCGGACTGTGTGACCTTGGCTGAGTCTCCTCCTGCCTGGATTGCTGAGAGAAGCAGGAAAAGCCAGCGAGTTTCCTGTAAGCATCTTGGGTCCGCTGGATCCTAAGAGTGCGAGTGGGTGGGCAGTTCATTGGAGGGTGGGGGTGAGGGGAGCTGTGGAAGAGGTGAGTCATTCAGGGAACTAGCAGGAAGGCCGCTGACTCCTGAAAGTGAAAGCAAGAAACTAGGAGAAGGTGGCTGTCCCTGGAGAGAAGCTGGCCTTCCCAAGCGACCTGCCAAGAATGTGCTGACAGGATAGAACCCCTGTTCCTGGCAGTGCCCAGGCCCGTCCGTCCAGCTCTTTAATAAAAGCAGCATCTGTCTCAGAGTCTAGGGCTCCCTTCCTCCCCACATGGGCTTCGACAGTACCTGAGACATATAAACAACGCCTGAGCCTCAGACTATTGAATTAGGCCACTTCTGGCGCTGCTATCCTTGGCACAGCGGTTCCTCCGTGATCGTTATCAGCTATAATCAAATCTGGAGAGTGGCTGGAATGCTAATACCTTCTCCAGCGGTGTGTCCTCCTGCAGACACGGGGAGCAATTCCCCCCTTGTCAAATCGCTCAGGCAGCGCCAATCCACCAAGACCTTGTTTGGTTTCAGCCAGGTGGCTCCCCAAATGCACGCCGCCAACAAGCCAAGCGGTCCAGCGATGTCATTTCGTGACCCAGGAGAGACCCTCCTTCCCCACCATGGTGCTTTGTGTCTGATGGACAGTGAGAAGGTAACAGTGATGTATTGTGGCCCCTGCCACACCCCTGCTAGGTAGGTGATCATGTGAACACCGGTGGACTTAAAATCTGATCTGTTTGTGCCCCAATGAATTTGTTCCCTTATTCATCCTCTACACAAAGGTGGATTGCGCACTTTACTACAGGGTACAGCTAAGAATCAGAGGAGGCTCCCGACCTTCAGGGTTCACAGTCCAAGGGGGCGGCTCTCCAGCTGATGGTAGCATGTATATTCTAGCACGTATGTTACAGACACCGTGGCGAGTGCAAGATGGGGCCTTGGAGGGCATTATGGAGGACTTCCTGGAAGATGAATCAAGGGCAGGGTGGTGAGGGAGGGGTATTATAGCAAGAGACTCTACTTAAGGACCTTCGAGGGTCCCTGCAGAAGGGTTTGAATGAGCAACAGATTCCTGTGACAAACAAGAATCAGACGTCACACCTTTGACGTGGGGTGGAAGGAAGGAGGAAAATCTCATATTCCCCACTTCCAGCCCATGTAATAGGGAAAGTAGCTCCCTCTTTGCCAGAAATGGGGAAATGGGGAGAACGAGGAGAACCCAAGGGAAGGTGCCCGTCTCTGAGTGAGTGACTTTGTGCTCGGGTGACTGCTCTCCACAGGGTGCTGACAAGAAAGGCTGGGCTGGCTAGTGCTTCAGGCCCATCAGGGGTCCGGCATCTTCCCCACACATGGGGCTCAGCTGTGAAGGAGGCAGATTGTTGGGGATCCACTCACCGCCCGTGGGACATGCTGACCCCCAAGAGCTTACAAGAGGTTTAGAAAGAGGAGGCAGGCACGTTCTGGGAAACACAAAACCTAGAAAGTGAGCGAGATTAATCCAAGTATGACCCATACATTTCCTGTCACTTGCCTACTCTGATGAGGCCACTCGTAAAGCAGTGAGGAGACCAGGCCCTAGAGCCCCTCCGCCTGTGCCCGGGTCCCAGCCCCGTCCCACTCCTGGACACACTGGGGAAGTCCCTTAACATCCTGTGCCTCGGACTCCTCATTCCTCATCTAAGGTCATCCTGGGGATGACCACAGGATCTGTGTCGGGTCAGCGTGCGTGTCTGTGTGGTCCTCCAGCCGCTGAGAACAGTGCCTGGCATAACCAAGTGACACAGGGCATCTGTGGTGCTTATTGTTGGTGCCCTGGGTTGAGAAGGATTCTCAGTGGAGCCGGAGCCTCGAGGACTGGGGGATGTGCTCCCCAGTGACTGGCTCCGCTCGGAGCTTTTTGCTGTAGTGACACTTCGAGTCTCCTTGTCATGGCTCCGACCATCGCAACCTTCCACCTCCCTCTGCTCTCTTGATCTCAGTCTTCCATTCTTTCCCTCAGTCGTCATGGGTGGCAGAATGAAGTTTGGACAAAGGTGGTAGCAGTGGACCTGATGGGAGGGAATGGGGAGCCTCGGCCTGGAGCGTCCCTCTCATGTTTTTGAGGACACGAGAGCAAATCCACTCAAAGAAACACTGGCCTGGGAGTGTCAGCCAGCTCTGCCTACTCTGGGTCAGTGGGCAAGTCACTCCTGCGCCCTGGTTTCCGTTTCTCTCACCCTGGGAGGGGAGATGTCCCAGGAACTAAAGGGCAGCTCAGCACAGTGGAGGGGGAATGACCCAGGCTCAGCCACCTTGGATTCCAAACCCAGAGCGGCCACCGGCGGGCTGCGACCCCAGGCCCATATTTGGCCTCTCAGAAGCTAGGCTGCCCATCTCTTACAGGAGGTTATAATCATGGTGGTAGGGCATGCAGGAGTGCAGTCCCAAGGGAAGCCAGCAGGAGTGGGGCAGGCCGGGCCCATCTTTGCTCTCACAAAGTCTGTGGGGTCTGGAAGCCCCCAGGGAGCTCCTTGGGGAGACCCTGCCAGGCCACCCAGCTTGTGCTCTCCAGGGTTCCATTGGAACCTGGCTTCCGCTGCCTTGATCCCCTACCCTTCCTGCAGCCCCTCTCCCCTCCTTCTCCCTGTGAAGCCAGACTGACCCTCATCTCCTAGAGGACCTCCTCTGCCTTCCACCAAAGCCAAACCCTTCCTACCCTTCCAAGCCCAGCTCAAGCCTCACCTCTTCTGGGCAGGCTCCCTAACCACTCCAGCCACGTATCTTTCCCACGAACCTGCCCATCAGCCTGCACCTGGCATAGCCTTCCCCATCTTCCTTATGAGTCAACTCCCCTCCTCCTTTCAAGACCAAGTTCAAAGCTCTGTAACTCAGGATGCTTCCTGCCCCCTTTTTGGGCATCATAGCCCTGCCTTCGTTGACCCACACAAGCCAGTCATGGGCACCGGAGTGCAAGCCCCGGCTCTGCTGCCTCCGGCCCATGTGACCTCGGAACCTCAGCTTCCTGACCTGTACAGTTGGGGACAGTAATACTGGTACGTTCCTTGTATGAGGATTGTCTGCAATAAGGACACACCCCTGGCCTATAATAAGTCTTAGTAATAACGTTCCTACCCACCACATTGTATTATTTGTCGTGTATTCACTTAACGCCCCCCACCCCCATGCCTAGCACAGCACCGCAGGCCCCCAGAAGGGCAGCTGAAGAACTGAAACTCTTAATGTGCCTCATGCCGCATCCTTTAAAATACTCCCACTTGTGTTAGCCCATTTTATTCCTCCCATGTGACCCTGGGGGACAGGCCGGGCAGCAGCATGTGCAGGCCCCCTTTTCAAATGAGGAGAAAGTTCCATGGCCGTTCACTGAGGCCCTGGTCTTCTGCTCACCCCAGATGCTTCAGCTGCAAGACTTGTCCCCAGTCATGCAGAATAATGCAGAATGGAAATGCTCAAAGCAAGGAAGTGACAACGCAAAATGTTACGGGGCGACTGTGGTTATGTCCAGCTCCCCGCCCATACGACGACAAATTATCAGGTGGGATGACACCTTGGGTGACCTGTGGGGATGAGTGGCAGGGAGGAGGCTGGACAGAACCCAATGCAATCGACAGACCAGACCATGTGGGTCAGAACCGCTGCTGGGGCCACCAGGGCTCAGCGGGTTTGTGCCGCAGGGAGAGCTTTGGGAGACCTCCTTTGGAAAGGTGGAGGAGTTTCTCACACTTTATTGCATATAACCCCAGACAGTCCCCTACAGCCAGCGGGATTATTCTCTCCGATTTACAGGTGAGGAAACGGAGGCTCAGGAGGATGAAACAACCTTCCTGGACCACAGAGTTCATAAGGGGCAAGCAGTGGCCCCACCTGGATATGTCTTTCTCTGCTTTTCACTGTGCCCCCTTCAGGAAGTCTGATGTGACAAGCCTAGAAGCCGTCCCACAGGCCTGAGTCCAGGATGGAGTGCTGAAACGCCCACAGGTGGGACACCTGCCACGTTACAGAGCACTTGCACATGCAAAAAATGCCACCCATCAACCAATCGTGGCTTCTATTCCGGAATCCTTGTAAACACCAGAAATGCTGTCACCTCTAGAACAGAGACTTGAAAGCTCTGAGCACTCACTGCATCTATAAAACTCCAAGGGCACTCAGGCTGCCAATTCCAGATAACCCAGAAGTACTGGATGCGAATTTGCCATAAATACATCCCATTTCTATGGTTACCTCGCTGGGCCGGTGACCATGACATCACTTCATCACCTCGTAGTTTAAAAGGGTCCCCCTGTGCTGCATCTACTCATTTACCTGTCACCTGTTGGAGGTCTCCTGTGTTCCGGCCACAGGGCTACGTGCTGGTACACAGCAGGGCACAGAGTCCTTCTTGGAGCTCATACACGGGGTGGCGGAGAGGCAGTCAACAGACGGCAGCCAACTGTGTACAATCAGAACTGCATGAAGCCAAAGAGAGCACTATGATTGAGAGAGAAACGGGTTCTGCGTTGACCACTCTGAGAGGTGGCCTCTACAATGAACCTTAAAGGGCCATTTTGGATCCTCACATCTCTTTCAGAGTCAGGTGATCCAGGGATTATTTATTCCCATTTTACAGAAGCGAAAGCAGAGGCTCAGAGAGGTTAAGTTGCTTACCCAAAGTCACACAGCTAATAATCAAGAGCCAGGGCTCAAACGTGGATCCCCTGAGCCCCAAGCCTAGGGCCCTTTCCCTTATACCTTCACTGCTTGCATATTTTCCCTGCAAATTTCTCTGCAGAGTAAACATACAGAATTGACATTTAAAAGCCTGATGCTGAAAAAAGTCCCTACAACGAAAAAGATATTCTGTTTCCATTTTAAAAAGACTTCCGGCCCATTCTTGCAAGTGATGCAAGACACCTCTAGCAATGTTCTAATAGTCACGTGATGAAGTCCTGGCAAGGAGTGTTGGCAAAACTCACGTCCTGTCAATATGTTTTTAGGAATATTGTCACACCCAGATTTTAAAAGCCACTGACAACAAAAACAAGACTCAGTAGAAGATAACAGGGGTGTGTGCACATGTGTGTGCGTGTGTGCGTGTGTGCGTGTGTGTGTGTGTGGGCACGCATGCGCATGTGTGGCTCCATGCCTGCTGTTCGGTGACAGGGTCAGGGAAGAATTTTCTGTGACTAATTAGGTTTTAACTTGCCAGAGAGAAAGTGGACATTGGCAGCCTATTGTAAAGAGTGAAACAAAGTTTGAACTAGAGTGAACTTAATTTCCTTTGCACTGAAAGGAAAGAAAGATTAATGAAATATCCCCAAATCCATCCTGTTAGTTTTTATTAAATCAGCAAATGAAATTTAACCTCCAATTCTGTTATAACGTCCTTTCCTGTAGATTGGGTTTCAACAAGCCTAAGTGAAATAGACACCCTCCCTCTAGAACAACATTTCGATATGAAAATTGCATTATTGCAGTCAACATCAGGATACTGGAGGAACAAGTCACTTGGAAAACAATTATTTCCACAAAGAGTGGAATGACACATATGTTGCATGAAATTTACAAGAACCATAATGTTCCGATTATGGTATTTCTGCAAGCCCACTTCTCACCTCTTTGCTAAATGCTAATTAAAAAATATCAGTTGAATTTTATGTCACAGCAGCTGCAATACCTTTCCCCTTCAAATAGGGGTGAGAAAAGGGAGGGGAGAGAGGATGGACAGCCGTGATCTTTCATACACCTACAGCATGCCGGGCACTGGCTCTCTCCCGTGTGTTGTTTCCCTAAGGTTTCAAGGTGACAATTTACCCATTATGAGGATGAGGAACCTGAAGTCTTAGGATTTCGTGAATTCACTAAGGTCACAGAGCAGCTATTCAAGCTCATTTATCTAGCCTGCAATTGTTTCCTGGCTTTCTAGCAAGGAAGTGTATGTCTGCTTTTATTCGGTTATTGGACAAACAAGGACAAACTAAGCATCTCTATGGCCCGGGGGTGCTGCAGGCCTTGGGCATCCCAAGGGTCCACGTACACGTGCTGATGACAATTCCTACAACTTCTGCACCACCCTTGGCCCTTCGAGACATCTTTCCTTTGACCTTCACATGGCCCCATGGCAGAGGGTGCTAATGCCATTTTACAGAATTTCAGAGAGGGGAAGTAGGTAAGTAATCCCTGGTCACGGACAGTAAGTGGTCAGCCTCCAGGCCCAGAGCCACTCTCTTGATTGCAGTGCGTCCAACAGTGGGACCCATTACGCTGTACTGTACTCTTCTGTGCTGTGGGCAGTGGTAAGGAGGGGACAGCACGTTTAGGACGACTTCACGAATGGGTTCAAGTGAGTCACACAAAAAAGCCAGTTTCCTTCTCAGTTTTCTGCCATTATCAGATTGAAGGAAAAAGTACAAAATAAGAAGAGGTGGTTTGGGAACTTTTTTTTTCTTTTTTTTTTTTTCCTGTGGGGCTAAGATCAGACTGTGGGGGTAGGGATGAGGGCTTTACTTCCTCTGAGGCTGCCAGACTCAGATCTCAGCTCACAGAAAGCTTCCATCAGCCAGAGCTGCCCTCAGATGTATGCCTACCTTCGGGAGAGCTGAGAGGATTGTCGCTAGAGGAGAACAAATGGAGATAAACTGACCGCTTGGCAGGGGGTTGTGATGGAGAAACAGCTCATGCTTTTGTCATTCCTGGACACTGCCTTAGGATATTTCACATCCACGTTTTCTCCGGAGCACGGCTCCGTGAGCCCAAGGATACTGACACAATTCCGCACTAAGCTCCTTCAAGAGTCGCACCAAGGATTGCTATCAGCACCCTTCCACCTGGGATGGGGCGAGGGCCGAGCTGCCCTGCTACTCACTGCCTGGGCAAGCGCCTGCCATCTGTGAGCCTTGGCTATCCCATCTGGGAAAGGGGCACGATGAGATGATAGGTCCTTCCTCCCCAGCTGTTAGTGGTCAAGGGTTAAATGAGAGGGTGGGTGCACGCAGTAATGCAGCGCTAGGCACACCGTAAGTGCTCAGTAAATGTAGCCTGTGATATCAGCCAGTTGCAAAATCTTTTCTTCCTCCGAGGTGTGAAAATTCAAGTAACACTCTGGGCTTAGCAGCCTGAATATTCGTGCCTTGTCTGAGGGCCTCCAGGGAACTGCTCTCAGGGGGAGGGTGACATCCTTCAGAACCTCAATTCAAATAGGACCCCGTAGATTTCCGAGTGCCCACATCTGGGGCCCCACCGCAAGTCTATTAGCTGCGTAAAATATTCGAAGCGATAGCCAAGGAGGAGGCCCCTTTGCTCAGGTTCCCCCAGCCTGGCCTCTGGAACTGATTACTCCAGAAACGCAGAAATGAAATGATGGCAGGGTGGATGGACAAGCTGGGGACGACTCATGTTTCTAATCCAGTGGCCCCCCCGCCCCTCCCACCCCGGAACAAAGTCTTCTCCAGTTTTTAGTAAACTTAACTTGACAATCGTCAAAGGGAATCAAACAGTGCAGTAACGAAGCCTTTAAAAGATGTCAGAAGAAGTCAGAATCGGTAGAAATCTACTAGGCTTCCCGCCCACCCCCCCTCCCCTGAATTAGTATTTAAATCTTTTAGGAACAGGCTCCAGGGGCTGGATTATTTAACTTGATGGCAAGAATGCACTTAGGAAGGGTCCTCGTGTTTATTTTGGGTATTACCTCCTCACCTCCTTACTGTAATCCCCAGCCTTAATCAGAGGGTTTTTGGGAAGACACCAATTAGCAGCACTGCTTTCCCCCTCCCCATCCTACATCCCCAGATCTAAGGGGACAATCCCCTGGAAGGTAGATAATTAGCAAAAGGTGCTGCTCTGTTTTCTGCAGGCTGAGGGGTAGGAGCTGGCACAGACCACCAACAGACCCAGGGGCTCTTCACACACACCCTTGCTTTATCAGAAGGGCCTCCACCCGCTAAGTGGATCCCTCCCACCCCTGCTCATTAACAACTCCAGCTGGGGGCTTCTCCCCACACAATGCCTCTTTGCAGTAGGAGGATTTAGCACAGAACTGTCCTGAGGTGCATGCAAAACATCTGGGCACATCTGGCTTGTGGGGGGCAGCACCATGCCAGGGCCTCAACGTCCCAATTCCTGCTGGAGAATGAGGGGGAGAAATGCATATTTGTTGGTCATCTCCCATGTGCCAAGCCCTGGGCTGGACCATTTAGAAACGCTTTTTAATTTAATTGCACTGAAAGACCCCCTCTCAAATCCCCACAGCTCCGGCCTGACCAGCCCATTTCTGCTTGGATGCCCCAGATCTCCTTCTCAGCATGGCCCCCCATGGGAGAAACACTCAGACCAGGTCAGGAAAATGCTTATACTATTTGCTTATGAAGACACCCCTGTACCGCCCAAGCTTCCACCAGCCTGTGCATTTCCATGATGGGGATTCCTCATGACCTAAGGCAGATGACGGCACGCAGGACCTCAGGCTGTCCCCCTGCTCTGTCCCCAGGAATGCCAAGGCCTCCTTTTTCTGGGCTCTATTGCTGTCTCGGAGGGGGCCATTTGGAGACAATTCTACTGCTGTCTCCTTTCTAGCAGCAGAACAAAATGTCTCTAGGCTGGGAAACTTCTGTTACAATACTGAGGCACTGGTCTGTTAGAAACAAGCATGGTGAGCTGGAGAAGCTGGAGGTCAGAGCTGGGCCAAAAAGGATGTCTGCCCATGCCTGGCTGGGTGACGCGGCTGGGTGACATAGCTGGGTCACTTGACGTCTCCAGCTGCTGTGTCCTCATCTCTAAGGCCAGAGAACAGCCTGCCTTCTGGGGCCTGGAGGACCTTGGATATGTGCAGACCTGGCACATCGTAGCACCCAAGTGGAACTTGATGAATGAGGTTCCTTCCTTCTCCCGTGAGATGAGGGTCAGTGAATGTTCTGGAGATGTTCTAACCACGAAGGTGCAGGGATGGCAGTTTTCGTGCTCCGATGGAGACATCGTCCATCTTCCCAACAGCTTTCTGACTTTGTGAAACATGACGAGGCCCAACATGACCTGCTCATACTGGGTCCTAGCAGGGGAGACCTTACACATGTCAACACTAAATCTTCCTGAGGAGCTAAACGTGAGTGTGGGGGCACCTCAAGCCTGCTGCCCTGTGACCTCGGGGAGGCTCTGTCTGACCTCTGCTCTTCTGTTTTCCCAGATGAAAATCCTGGGCTAATGCCACCCAATTCCAAAGGGCCCTGCAGAGATACCCCCTCCCCCCCCACACACACACACACGGCAAACCATCAGCAGCAGCAGCATAACGTGACGTGCGGTCAGCCCCTAGGAGAACGAAACCTCCTGTTGTGGGATAAGCGCAGGTGCTGCACGTGTAAGAAGACTGAGGGCCAGACGTCCTGAGCGATAGACTTCTGCTGCTGCTGAATCGCTCTTTGACCTCAGCCGTGCCACCCTCTGGGGCCTCCGGGTTCTCATCTCCGGATAAGGGGGTGTTGGACAGGATGGTCCAGTTCTAAGACTCTGCCTTGCAGGTGTCCAAACTGTGTCCTGGAGACCGCTGGGGTGCTCCTCCCCGGACCAGCATTCTTGAGTCGAGTGAATGAGACTGTAGGTCTCTGGTGGGCCTCTCTACCAGGTAGGCCTATCTGGGGCTTCCTTCATGGGCTTTCTGCTTAGAAGGCATGGCAAGAATGTACTCATTCCAGAATTTCTCTAGAAAGCAGATTCCAGCCGTGGCTTCCAGACCAGCGACCAGGATGAGATGAGGTTCCAGGAGCCACCTGGAGCAGCTTACCTCATGATATGCCCATGACTGTCATGCCCACCCCCTTCTCCCCCCCCCCACCACCACCACTGTGTGAAGTGACTGGTTTCATGGGAAGTGCTCAGAGGGTGCTCTACAGAGTAGAGAGAGATGGGACTTTGCAGCCCAACAGCCCAGTTTAGATCCCAGCTGCACACCTTACTCACTGTGTGTGACCTTGGGCCAGACTCCTAGCCTCTCTGAGCCTCAGTTTTCTCATCTGTATGCTGGGGATAACAGTGCCTATTCCTTGGGTGGTTGGGAGGATCGAATACCAAAAGGTGTATAGTGAAGTATACCCAAAGAGAGAAGAAGAGTGGGTCTCCATCATTAAACTTTCTCCCCTAACCTGCCACTAACTCGTCTGGCCACCCTGCTGTCCTTGGTAGCTGTTTGACCTAAGGCACGGCAAGGACCGTTGCTTGCCTATCTCTTCATTCATGGTCTCTTCCATTGATTGGGTGGTTGTTTTTGAGCACCTACTATGTACTGCACCTAGTGCCTGATCCTAGGGACAGAGAGATGGCAAAGCCCCACTCCTTGCTTTGAAATGCTCATTATGTAGAAGAGAGAGACATGTAAGCAATTATAGGAAGGTGCAGGTGATGATGGACACACACTGGGAGCACGAGAAGGGCCACCCAAGCTTGCCTTGCTGTAAAGCAGAGTGTTTAGATGTCACGATCCCAGGGAACCTTTCTATTAATACCTGCCTGAGGGAGAGGAGTGACCAAGAAGAACTCTGAGTCCGTGTTTTGGGGTCTTTGTGTAAATTAATGCTCTGTATAAATGGGGGACCTTCACCATATCATCCCTGCCATTCTGATGCAGGTACCCCAACTTCCCACAGGGTTTCTCCTCCTGGGAGCCCCCAGCCAGGACCCCACACTGCAGGAGACACTGTAATCCCAAATCATCTGCAAACTGCACTCGCCATTCTTCAGGCTGTCCTCCTCCACTGGCTTCGTGACAGCGCCTTCAGTTAATAGTTGGTGAGAACCCACAGGAGACTCCCCAACAGAACTCCACCTACAGACCCCAAAAGGAGGTGCTCCTAAAGATAGATACCACGTAGGGTTCCCCCCAAAGCTCTCATCTCTGCCCTCCAGCTTTCCTTCTCAGCCTCCTCCCCGCAGCCCACTCACGTGCCTTCACTTTCAGCACTCTTTTTTCACCCAACAAAGTGAGCGTTCGCAGACAAGGAAGATTCTGGAAGAACTGGCTACGACTGGCTGCTGATTTCTGGGTAACAGCTGGTGAGTCAGGGGGCCTCAGAAGGCTCTCAGGGCATGAAGATATTTGCCAGGGAGATGGTGGACCAACCCCAGAGGCTCATACAATCCCTTGCCTCCCTCCTCTGCAGCAAAATATCAGGGAAGGGGTTGGGGGTGGGATTGGGGGAATTAAGTGAATAGATGCGGTATTTTGTGAAATATAAGAAGAAAAATGCTCTAAAACCCATAATCATAAACACAGCATATGGAAAAAGGAAAGAGTGAGTTTTGAGTCAGAAGTGTCTTTTATCTACTCCCACCCCCTCTCCTTTCTGGTCAATATTAGATACATAATCAGAGAAATGCTTAAATTTCACCCAAGGCTTGCATGAGTTGGAAGGTTGATTTTTTTTAAAAAAGAAATTTCCGACCATCCATTCTATTGCAAGAAGGATTTTCTTTCTCAAATGCTTTCACCTGTCAAAAGCCCTCTTTCCAGAAATTTAACAGATCACTCTCCTCTCTTGTTCTGCAAAGCAGAGGGTAGGGAGACCGCGTTGTTGAATGTCTACAGTGAGCCGGGCACAGATGCAGACATCTGACATCTCCCGCCTGCCTGGAAGAGGGAGGGTCTGCCAGGGCAGAGAGGCCATAAGCCTCGCAGTGGGGCACCAGCTAGGGAACAGCAGAGCCGGGATTCTGTGTAACCCCAAAGCCTAGTGCATTCCAACTCCCCTTACAGCACTTGACATTTGAGTAGGTTCCCTGTTAAAACAGAGAAATTGGGGTTGAGAGATATTTCCCCCCCAGTCAACCCTGGTCACTGGTCCCAGTTCCCTTCATGCTTCTATATTTGTTATTCCTTTCCTAGAAATAGGCCCATGAAGAGACTGCTCAGTGTCTTTTTCCATTTGATCCTTCCTTCTTTCTTCCCTCCCTCCCTCCCTCTCTACCTCCCACCCTCCATTCCTCCCTGCATTTTCCTCTCTTATTATTTTTTCTTATTTATCTAATATACATCATTAACATGCACACGTCTACCAGCTTGTGACAGATTTTCATATCCTCATATAGCCATAGACTCATCACTAAGTACCCTCCTCCCCTTCTTCCCTGCCCTCCCCAACAAGCTAGCTAAGGACTGTCCTGATGTTTAACGCCACAAATTAATTTTGCTTGTTCTTGAGTTCCCCTGTGGCAGGCATCAGTAGCTCAATCTTTTTCCTTGCTGTGTAGTATCCCACTGGTTGATTACACCACTAATTACTAATCCAGTCTACTCTTAATGGACATCTGGTTGTTTCTATTTTTCAGCTGATGGATATAATGTTCTTTGAGTGTTCTTGTAACTGTCCTCTGATGAATATAAAGAATCACTTCATTTGAGTCTGTCACCAAGAGTAGAATCACCGGGTCATGATGTGCAGGATACTCTTCTTGATTATTATTACTTTTATTTCAGCAGTGATAGACAACAACATAAAAAGGTAAACAAAGAAAAAGTTAAGCCCCCACCTCCACTGGACTCATCCTCCCAGGATATGCTCTGACACACTTTTCTACTTGGTCATACAACGGACAGGCACTCTTACCCCACACACATATAGGATTTTGCATTTCTTTCTTTCATTTAAAAAAATTTTTTAAACAAAAATAAGATCATTCTATAACACTATCTGTGACTTGCCTTTTCTTTTTTCTCACACTTTGCATGTCTTGGCCATTGCCTCTGACACATGAATCTACTCATTCTGTTTAATAGCTGTAGATACCTCAGAATACGGATGTAAACTGATTTGTGCAACCAGTATTCTCTTTTGATGGCTGTGATTTCCAGTTTTTCACCTTGACATTAATTGCTATAATAAAAATTGTTGAGACGTATGTCATTTAGTACTGCTGCTTTTATTTCTTTTTACAAAGCAGATTTTCAGAGTTGTAATTTCTGGGTCAAAAGATATGTGCATTTTCAAGTTTAATATATCCAAGCCAGACACAAAAGGATAACTATTGCACGGTTCCATTTATGTGAGGTACATAGAAGAGTCAAATTGATAGAGACAGAAAGTAAAATGGAGGTTAGGGGGGAGGGATCTGGGAGTAAGTGTTCAATGCGGGCAGAGCGTCTGCCTGGGAAGGCGGGTGGCATGGATGGCTGCCCAACAACGTGAGTGAACTCAGTGCCACTGAACCGCACTTAACAAGGGTTAATTTAGTGGATTGTATGTTATGTACATTTTATCACAAGACAAAACTGTTGAAATTAAAAGTTAAAATTTAATCTATTCAGTGATGACTTTCTAAAACTATTTATTTACCAAGGGTAGTGGACACTGGGATCCCACACACATCTCTTCAAACTCTCGGTTACAGAATATTCCAATGGCGTCCGGCTGCAAGCGCCTGGGACTCCCCACCTGAGGAATTCTCGTAGCCCAGGTGGAGCAGATGGAGTGCTGGGGAATAATGCTCCCTGGAGAGCCCTCAGCCAATGGTGGGTGTGGGTGGGAGGTGGAAGGAAAGGCCGCAGTTCCTTGCCTCTCAGATGGAGCACCTCTGAGGCATGGCCTACCTTCTCCAGGGGTCCCCAGCAGACGGCACCTCAGGTGCCAAAATGATGACCCGCTCGGTGGTGCACCTGTTGTTGGCTTCCCCACTGCCTTCCTTGCGCTTTCTGAGATCACCTCCCAAATATCTGCGACAATCACGCCTCATCTCAGGTCAGCCTTCAGGGGTGACCCAACCCAAGACAATAGCTACTGGTTGAATGACCCACCAGCCCACACTGCACTGGGCATTGTGGAGGGGACAGGGAAAGTTGGTGCACTGCACAGCCAGGTGCAGAGACAAGGCTCCGGGGGGTGTAAGGAAGCCTCTCCACCATGTCAGGTAGCGGGTCCAGGCCGAAAAAGTCTAGAGAAGAGCACAGTCTCTGAGGTGTACCTGTTAGGAGGACCGGCACATGCAAAGGGCTGGAAGCTGGAATCTGTAAGCCCTGGGCAGTGCAGGGATGGCTGGCTTCTGCCATGGGCTCGTGACTCACCTCTGCCCTGCAGTAGCTGGGAGGGCTGGGGCAAATCATTCAGATGCAGTGAGCCTTTATACTCTCCTCTATAAATCAGAGCCACTGCCAGAGTCCAAGGGAGGACCAAGTGCGTTAGCGTGCTCAGACGTGCTTTGCAACGTGTGGTGCAGATGGTAGTCATTTGGGTACGTGCTTCCTTAAGAGGGTGGACATCTGTGCCTGGGGGCTTAAAAAGACTACCATTCCCCACCCTCCCCCATATACACACTGCTCCATTTGGAGCAGTGGGGATTCTTGAAATAGGAAGAACAGGAAAAGGCTGCCACTTCCAGTGGCCTTGGTGCTCTAATCAACAGTAATGTTTGTTTTTTATGACCTTACTAACATGAACAGGGTGCTCTCAGCAGCACACTAAAAAGGATATCTTACCAATTTCATTCTCATTATTTATTAACTGCCTGCAAAGTGTCTGGCACTGGGCTAGGGCTACGGGAGAGATGGAGACATACAATCCATGAGCCGATCATGCTCTGATTAGAGACGCAAACCTATAAATATCCAGGTGACTCTGAGCAAGTCATTTCACCTTCCATAAGCCTCAGCTTTCTCATCTATGAAATGGGGAGAATACCACTAACCTTATACAGCTGTTCAAATGATTCATCAACCGATAGAGGTGAAAGAACCTGTCAGGCCCTTGCCAGGGAGCCCAGGAAATAGGGATTACCATGGCCACTCTGTATTCACAGTCACATGAAACAGTAAATGTGCTCAACAACCAATGTGACCTATAAAACACAAGGCATCAGCATTGCAGGGGTGTAGCACATTTTACTTATCCCGTCATCAGTTAATGGACATCTCAGTTGTTCCCTATAAGAATGCTGCTCTGAACATTTTCCACCCATCTTCGGTGGACATATGTACATATTTCTGTTGAGTGAACACTAGGAGTGGAAATTTTGGGACATAAAGCATGCATATATGGAACTTTAGGAGATAAGGCCTCACAGTTTTCCAAAGCAGATGGTACCAGTTTCCACTCCTATCAGCAGTATGTGAGAGGTCTTGTAGCTCTATATCTTGGTCAACACTTGGTGTTGTCAGCCTTAAATTTTAGCCATTCTGGTGGGGTAGTAGGGTTGCATTGTGACTTCATTTTGCATCTCCCTGATAACTAATTCAGTAAAACAGCTTTTCACATGTTTATTGGCCATTTGGGTGTCTTCCGTCATGAAATACCTGCTCAAATCACTGGCTTATTTCCCTATTGAGTTGTCTGTCATTTTCTTATTGATTTGTAAGAGTTCTTTATATATTGTGGCTACCACTTCTGTGTCAATTTTATGTACTGCACTATCTTCTCCCACTCGGCGAGGGTATCTCAGAGAGATGAAATGTAATGTGCCCAGGGTCACATACTAGTCAGGCCTCAGTCATTCTTTTCTAAGGGCAGATGGTCAGTGCCCACTTGGTCTGTGTGAATGCTACACTGACATCATCAGACCTCCAGATTTAATACAGCTCTGTACAAACAGAGCACTGGCACCAGCAATCATGGACCACGATGGGAAGAGAACTATCCATTGCTAATTAGAAGTAGCCAGTTAGGCTAAGGCTGATATCCAGAGTTTCTGCATCGTTATCAAATGTCCTAGATGGTCCACATCTGCCTCCTGTAGAAACCCTGAGGGAATTACCTATTTATTTAACTCTTGTAAATCCCTAAGGCCACTGGTTCTCAGCATATCGTCCCTGGACCAGCAGCACCGTCATCACCGGGGAACTTGTTAGAAATTCAGATTCTCAGGTCCCGCCTCAGACCATCTGACCCAGCCATCGGTGCCCTCACAGGCCTCCAGGTGATTCTGATGCCTGGTTAACGTCTTAGAACCACCATCCTAATCAATCCCACATTTATCTCAATGCGAAGGGTCACCCTGGGCCCAGAGCGTCAGCTCTCTGTGGCCAACAATTACTGCATATCGTCCAGGCCTTCCCCTGACTAGACACTTTGCAGATATCATCTCATTAAATCCTCAGGATAACAAGGTATAATATAATCAATTCCATGTTGCCGATAAGGAAGCTGAGGCCCAGAAAGTTTGAGTGACTTACCTAAGGCCACACAGCTCACAGGCTGCAGGAGCCGAGGTTGCAGCCCATGTTTGTCTGACTTCAAGGTCCATGGCTGCCCCACACGCTGCTCCTGAAATCCCCTGTGCAGCCTCGAAGTCCCGACAGTCATCCTAGAGGAACGTCACTGTGGGGCCTTGGCTTCCTCCCTCGTCCACATACAATAAATGGGCGGATTGAGAACCGGGGTCTCAGCCAACATTAAATTCTAGCATGTTGGAGCTAGGAGACCCCTCAGCACCTAAATAAACCAATCCACCCATTTATTAGGTCTCCCATGTGCTGGACACCCCGCTACACACTGTGGGGAAACAGACTCCACCTGTCCCAGTCCCTGCCCTAAAGCAGCTCACAGGCACTAAGCCAGCTGATCAGAGCTTTGGAAGTCACCAAGGGAGAGAGCAGAAGAGGAGGGAGGGACCTGTCTCACTTGGGATGCTTGGGATGGCTACTTGCAGCATTGGTTTAGCAGGTCACAGAGGGATGGGCAGGCAGGACCTCAGCAGGCGGTCAGAGCATGGGGTGGGGTAAGAAGAGGAACCCAGGATGCAGAGGGAGGTGTGGAAGCCTGTGTTTGGGGAGACTCCCTCCACCTCCACGATCAGGTGGGAAGGAGAGGGCAGATGGAATGAAGCGGGGGAAGAAAGCTAGAGCAAGAGGTCAAGATCTGATGGGGGGGAATGTTTGGACTTAACTCTGTTGCTTCCAGGGGAGCTACTGAAGGTGCAGGGCTGGGCAGGAGGAGGATGGGATCTGGCCCCAGGGACAGGGAGATCAGCTAGGAACGTTCCTCTCCACTCCTCTTCCCCATCCAGTCTCTGAAGCGGAAGGATGGTGCAGGGGCAGATGGGATGAGGTCAGAGCAGTCAACAGCAGACATCAAGCTCAAAATATTTCCCAGCCAGAATGGCATGGGCACTGACCAACCAAAATGGATGTGAGCCAACATACACAAGCCTCATAAATGTACTGGTGAGAACAGACTGGTTACCAGCTGTGATTTACTCTGGAGGCTGGCATTGGCTTTGAATGACAAAATGGGTTCCCAGGACCTTAATACTTTTTCCCCAATGCAATTAATCTGGAAGAGTCCAGCTGTCCTAGAAACTTTCCCTCTATCCCTGGTCGACAATGCCCACTTCATGATAGCTGTTGGGGGGCTCCCTGACGGTGCCCAAAGAAGGTGCCCAAAGTCTCAGGGGCATACCTATTCATACCTGCAACAGCATTGCCTTAAGGAGCCGGGAGCAAACTAGACCAGGGGTCGCCCGATGACAAATATGAAACATGTTGGGTGACCAGTCTTTGTTAGTGTTTGAGAATCCGTCAAAGGGTTTTAATTAAAGTTAAGAGGATCTTTGAGGAGCCTGTGGCTTTTCGGTCTGTGTGACTGTAAGATTAGTTCTGGATGATTGATGGGTGGTGGGCGGTGGGTGTGAGGCCTCATTCAGAAGCTTGACTCTGAGAACCCAACACATTGACTTTTACAGCGTCCAGTTTCAATGAGGATTGCAAACCCCCAGCAAGCTTAATCTTTGCTATTTACTTTGCTGTGAAAGCCCAAAGTTACCAATTCTAGTTCTCTTTATTTTTTTCTCCTTAGAACCCAGGTCTCCTAACCTCCAGCTCAGGAGTCTTTGCATTACCTCCTAAGGCCTCTTCTTATTTAATTTTGAAGAAAATTCCTGGTGGTGATTGGCATGGCTAACATTTTTCTAACATTTGCTAACATTTCCAAGATATTCTTGTTCTATTCTTACTTCCTTGCTCCAAAAAGAGGCTGAATTCCTGTAGTTCTATCTGATTGGCCTGGTAGCAATACCTGATTTAAGAGATAG
Organism: Rhinolophus hipposideros; assembly: GCF_964194185.1. Lineage (NCBI taxonomy): Eukaryota > Metazoa > Chordata > Mammalia > Chiroptera > Rhinolophidae > Rhinolophus > Rhinolophus hipposideros. The sequence goes on from NC_138051.1 coordinate 94,286,682, forward strand.
GCCCAATTTTAGAAAACTCTTTGTAGAGAAATGAAGAAATTGGAATTAGAAAACGGAATCCGTAAGAGTTGGGAGAGGACAGCTCATCACATTTTAAAAGGAAGCTCTGCTTCAGCAAAGCTTTTCACCTGGTTTAGGAGGCCTACTCTGCTGCCTGCAGGGTCTGGTCAACCAAAGAATGTACTTTGTACCTACTGTGTGTCCAGCACTGGACAAGGCATTAGGAAGAGCAAAATGTTGACGATACGGTATGAAACCAGCCATGATGGGAGCAAGGCCATGGGAGAGCAGAGAGCATAACAGTGTATCACCTACTGCTTTGGATACCCTGGTTCCCCGGTCAATTTCCCCCTCTTCACTCTACAAGCCCTGTGTTCCCATCCTTTGGCCCTCACCACTGCTGTTTTGCATGACAATGGATTGGGTAGAGGCATCCCAAGAGCAGTGCTCAACACATTTCTCTCTAGTCTCTTGGTCCTTAGCTTGGTGACTGGCACGCAGTAGGTGCTCAATAGATGTCTGGTGAATCAATAAATCAATACATGAGTGAGACAACTTGGGCAGACAAAGGAGCCAGCGTCTAAGACCTCTGCCAGTTGGGTCTCAGAGGAAACTACTACAGCATGAGCCAGCTGGAAAACAGAATTCAATTTCTTAAAAATTCAAATTATATGGAACATTTTCAGGCACTGAGTGTTCCACAATTGGAAATACTAGTGTTAGGTGGAGGGGGTAACGGTGATGATTGGTTTCAGTGTGGCCTGGGACAGGGAAGTAGGATGAAGGGCCACTCATAAAATGATTGAGGGGTAAGCTGATTCAACCAGGAGTTTGTTGGAAGAACTCTGGATTTCTTCGCTAAACAGAACGGGGTTCAGCAGCAATTGAAGGTGGCATCTGAAACCCCATTTGGGTTTTGCTTTTACTCTGAGGTTGGAAAACTATTAGCATGTGCTCGTTGGTATCCAGTGCTCTCCCGGTGCAACCCGATTCCATGCTGTTCCAGAACCACAGCTCAGTCAGGCTGAATGGATCTTGAGTTAGGGTGACCAACCATCCCGATTTGCCTGGAACTGTTCTGGGTTTAGCGCGGAGAGTCCTGTGTCCTGGGAACCCCCGCCGTCCTGGGCAGACAGGGACAGTCACCGAGTCTTTAGGTATCATTAGGGGACCTAGAGAGATCCACGTGCGGACCTTGTACATCCACCTCTTGACAGTGCGACTTCAGGCGAGGTGCTTTGCCCTCTCAACTTTGGTTTTCTCATATCTGAAACCGTGAGACTCCCAGAGTCTTGTTCCAAGGTGGCTCTGAGGATTCAACGAGCTAAGGAATGTATGGTCCTTAGCACAGTACCTGATCCCTGCAAAGCAGGCGATAAATTATAGTGGTTATTGTATATACAAAATACCTCAGCTTACAGATAAAGGCCAGAGGAAACCACTGGTCGAGGTCTCCCAGCAAGGCCTAGTGGAATAGCCAGGACTCAGAGCAATACCCTTGACTCTTAATTCAGTGCTCATCCTAAACCAGACCGATAGAAGCAGGGACTCCCCCGGACAGGGGAATCCCCAGCTCTTTGCTGGCCACCCTGCCGCACACACATTTGTGCCCAGTTCAGTGCAAAAGCCACTGCAACAGCTGGACCTCTCTGGCTGCAAGCGACGGAAACAGTGTGCCTAAGCAAGAAGAAGGGGGTGTTTATGGCAACAGCATGGAGGCTTCGAGGAGCACCCGGAAAGCTGAGGAGGGAACAGACTGGACAGACCGCTCAGACAGTCCTTGAGGGCACGACCGACAGCAGAGAGCACACAGCCGTGCACCGAGGCGCTGCCCCGAGAATGAGTGTACTCCAAACAGTTTGTCCATCCTTAAGCCCAGCCAAGGGGCCAGGGCCCAGGAGAGAGAGCCTCGCTTTCTGAGGTGGGTAGAGAGAGAAAGAACGGGACAGAGGGGCCTCTGGAAGTCGTCTGCTCGCACAGCAGAGGGCAAGTCCCAGGATCCAGTGTGCCACCACAACTGCATTCCACGGGGATGCCCCCAAAGGAAATCAGGGCACCATTAGAAAGAGGAAATGGGAATAAGGCAGGTGGCCCCAAACTACAACGTCCACTCCAACCGCGAGCTCAGGGAAGGGTGTTTGGCAACTCAGTCTAGAACCACCTTCTCTAGACTGATTCTGGAGTCTAGAGAACCAGTCTCCCTTCTCTACCGTCTCCCCGTTAGAATCTGGCCTAAACGCCACAGTTTCCATGGGGACTGCCCGAGGGATGCAGTGTGTTTGTGCCACATGTGTTCATGTTGAACAGTCCCATGTCACCGCCTTCTCTCTCCAATGTGACACTTTTCTCCCAGGGCCACCTCCTTTGCTCTGCCCCTGTCTTGACTTCCTCAAACCAAGGCCCCTTGGGACAAAAACCGCAGCTGGCTACAACCTTTGATTCCGTGTCAAACACTCTCCTTAGAGCAAAGATGCTGCAATTTGGGGAAAAACACTATAATGAAACAGGAATAAACGTCCCAGAACTTTCGGTACAAACTGCGACCAGAAGCTTGTTATCCCCCAAATGGGTCCATTTTTCACTTTCTACTTTTCCAAAATGTTCAGAGTAATGACTGGCTGAAAACCTAGAGTACCCCACATCGTTTTGAAGTCCAGGCTGTCTTCAAGGTTGTTTTTTTTTTGTTTTTTTTTTTTACCTCTGATTTAACTTTCTGGGCACCTCAGGAGTCTGGTATTAATAATAAATATTATTGCCGTGCATCCTTATTTTTCCTTTAATTTAATTAGAGAAAATGTAATAGCCCTTATGAAAACAATATATGAGTTTTCAAACCTAATTAACATGATACAGAGTGCGCAGGTCACTAAAATTGTTGTTTTCTCTGGAAAGCTTCCATGCAAATAGATAAAAACAAAACTGCATTTAATTCCACAGCCTGGGCTAACAGGCAAATCAGAGATGACAAGCTCTGGCCTGAGGGCTCCGTCTGCCTGGTAATAAGTACTTTCCTTTTGTCACAATTCAGGGGACAGCAAGAGCGATATGCGAACCCTATCAAATGTTCTCAGGGGAGTCAAGTCAGCCGTGACCGGGGGTTCAGCCTTCCACCCTGCACGATCCTTAAGCTGCAAAGCACCCAGATGTAAGGGAGCCCCGCTCTCCTGCATGGCCTTTTGTGTTCTGCCCGCGCTACACGCCTCCTCCGTTCCCAGTCAGGGCCGGCCTGTCCCAGGAGCCAAGCATCCTTCAGCCTCCCTAAGTGTGTCTCCCTGGGTGCTGGGGTCTGGACTGTCACCAGGAAGAGTGGGCAGAGAGCCCCAAGCTCCAAGCCTGACTTTGGGGTTTTCTACAAGGCTAGCTGCTGCTGTTACTCTCTCAGTAGGGAAGAGAGGCACCCTTAAGAGCCTGGTTTGGGCCCTCTCCAGCCTCCCCAAAAGGCATGCTTGGGCTCATTTCTCAGAGCAGTACCCCCATGTGCCAGGATCTCGCCCCACTTTACTCTCTTGGGTTTGAATCCAGTTTCCCCCACATGAAGACCTGGATGAGTCTCCCACCTCTGTGAGGCTGCTCTGTGAAATGGACATAGTAAGAGTCTCTCTCCCTTAGAGTTGGGAGAAGCTTAAGATGCCTACTGTGTGTCACTTTCATTTCTCTTCTCGAGAGCTGACAACTCCTAATCATTTTATCCAGTCTGAACACGGAGTGGGACAAGGCTCCCACCCCCACTCTTCTCCTTTCTGCAGCTTATGAACAGCAGCTCACAGAAGCCCTTTTCTTTGCAAAAGCTTTTGAGGTCATGCTTCTGGAAAAGTAGCTGGATCTTTGCATTGTGGTGGTGTCCAGGTCAGGGAGCTGGAGATCCAGAGGGAAAACAGAGACATTGGAAATAGGGTCCTGTCCCAAGGACAGAGACTTCAGGACCTAGGGAAGAACCAAGTTTCTCAATGTGCACGAGAAATACACACACACACAAACACACACACACACACACACACACACACACACACACACACACGACTATATTCTGGGTTCTGATTGGTTCCAGGGAACTAGAGACTAGCGAAGGGACCAGGAACATCGGACCAACACAGAAGGCTAGTAGACCCCACCTCCCAAGGAGAGTGCAGCTCAGCAGGGGTGGCATAATCTGTCAAAATACCAGGCTCACAAGTGGCCAAGATGAGAGTCTGTCCCAAGCCTGCTGGTTCCAAACACGGTGCTCCTTCCATTCCTCAGACAAATCACAGGCTGTCTAATTATAACATACCAAATCGGAAAAGAGCTTTGTTTACAGTAAAATGTGATTATGTTGTCATAGCTGTCATTATGTAAATGTAATTATTATTACTTTCTATTATTATTATTTTATTATTAATTAAAACATACTTCCTAAATGCAAGTGTTGCAAATGCTTTAACGCAGGACACAGACACTAGGTTGCCAATGGTTACTGATTCCAATTTTCACTAATTTGCATAGGCATGTGGTCTCCGTTGGCAAGTGTGAAGCTTCCTTTAACTGAATTGTGGATGTGTGTGTAAGTGTATGTGGTTGTGTGCGGTCCAGAGAAAAGAATATTCTTTTGAGCTAAAGAATAAAAGGACACCCATGAGTTGACTTTTAATAAACATGGAGGACTAATACACATGTTTATCTCCTTTCTCTCTCTCTCAAAATTTCTAAAGTGACAGTAAAGGAATAATGATGATAGGAACCCATAAAAAAAAACACCAAGAGAATTGAGGATGGAGTGGTAGACTTCAGAAGACAAATATTGACTATAGATTGTTGGATGGACAATAGTAACTGACTTAGCAGAGCAAGTCAGAGCCTGCCCTGGAGTAAGGGTAAAAATCAAGCTGATTCAGGAACCAGACCCTAGAAGACTCAGGAGCTGGAGGCTGCAATTACCTCAAAGGGTTGGGAGTAAGACATATTTTAAGATTAGTCTAGAAACCATGTAAAGAGAAGTTAGAATCCCAGCTTCCCTTTCCCACCGTGCTCTGCCATGTGGTACCTGCCCCACATGATAGCAGGAGGTAAAGGTTAATTTCTGAAGAAACTGAACCAGGAGGGTCATAACCCAAGGAAACCAGACACAGATGATGTAGGGTGGCGCCATAGTGAAAACAGAGGATTGAGTAAAAGTAAGCATACTAAATAGTGGGACCACTGATCCTTCCCCCTCTAGACTCCTAGATTGCAGGCAGCGTCTTCCACAAGCATGAGCATGGAGCAGACCTTTCTGGAAAAAAATGACTAGTCTGAGAAAAAAATAACTCTAGCTACTCACACTTGAGGTCCCTCAATGAAACAGCCATAACTCTATGAAGAGGCCCACCAGTCAACAAGGCCCACCTCTGTGTCCAAGGCTTCCAGACAATTTTTCATTGCTTTGTTCTTAAAAATGAACAGGCAGACAAGAATCACCAGACCTTTGAGGGAAGCACTAAAACCAGTGAACAGAACAAAGGAATATGTAGGAAACAGAGACTTCAAAAACACTAATTAATATCCTTAGAGAGATAAAAGAAAGTATTGCATTCAAGAACAGGATGTCATTTATAGAGCTCTTAGAAAGTAAAACCTACATCAAATAAAAATGCAATAATGGGTTGGAAGATATAATTGAGGTAACCTTTTGGAAAATATAACCGAAAGACAAAGAGATGGAAAATAGAAAAGCCAAAGAAATGAGAGCATCAATACAGGAGGTAAAATATCAAATTATTAGTATTTCCAGAAAAATGAGAGAATTGAGAACACAGGAAGAAAAAAAAATCAAATAATATGATTACGTTTGGGAGAATGTAATCAAATAAGTTTCCAGATTGAAAAAGCTCACTGAACACCTAGCTCAAGGTAAGAATAAAAGCTCTTCACCAAGGCACATCATCAATAAATTTTTTTTAAAAAGGGGGGGGGGGATAAAAGGATCTTAAATCTTCCAGGATGTGGGGGTGGGGGAGTGGGGGCAGGTCATATACAAAGAATCATGAATCACAATGGTGCTAAATTTCTCAGTATTTGGAAGGTAAAAATAATGGAACAATGCCTTCAACATTCCAAAGAAAATGATTTCCAACCAAAAATTATATATTTTGACAAAGTATCAGTTGAGTGTGAGGGAAGACTAAAAACAATTTTAGATATGGAAGGAGTCAAAAAATTTACTTCCATTAACCATATCTGAGGAAGCTACTAGAGGATGTGCTCCATTACAATAAGGGAGTAAACCATGAAAGAGGAAGGCGTGTCTTAATCTGCTCAGATTGCCATAAGAAGATACCTCTGACTAGGTGGTTTAAACAACAGAAGTTTATTTTCTCATAGTTCTGTAGGCTGGAAGTCTAAAATCAAGGCTCCAGCTGCTTTGGTTTCTGATGTGAGTTCTCTTCCTAGCTTGCAGACAGCCATCTTTCTCACTGTGTCTTCACATGGCCTTTCCTCGGGTACACATGTGGGGAGAGAGATCCCTCTCTTTTCTTGTAAGGCCACAATCCTCTCAGATTAGGACCTTACCCTTATGATTTCATTTAACCTTAATGAGCTCCGAAGAGCAGAATTTCCAGTATGACAGCTGTTTGACAGACATAGGGAACAAACAGCACAATGGCCGAAGATGTAAGTCTCCAGGAGTTAATAAGGAAACTGATCAATTACACAGTGTGTTTAAATGTATCAAGAGCAAGTTCACACTTCTGGCAAAATTACTTGGGATACATAGAAAAAGACATTTAAAAAAACGCGACAATAATTAGCTACTTGATAAACAGTTATTGACATAAGGAAGGAAATTCAACAAGAGTGTACCGTATGGCTCAGCAGTGAACAATATTTATGTAAGTCCTAGCATTGAGTACCAATTTTTTTCAGTTGTGACATAACTATACTGAACCTCAATGCATTATGCTTTCCACCTATGATTATAAAATTGTTGCATCATCAGAAGTTTTGCTTGTTTGCTTTTTAAAATAAATGTTATTGGGGAATATTGGGGAACAGTGTGCTTCTCCGGGGCCCCTCAGCTCCAAGTCATTGTCCTTCATTCTAATGGTGGAGGGCGCAGCTCAGCTCCAAGTCCAGTTGCTATTTGCAATCTTAGTTGCAGGGGGCCCAGCCCACCATCCCATGTGGGAATTGAACCGGCAACCTTGTTGTTAAGAGCTTGTGCTCTAACCAACTGAGCCATCCAGCTGCCCCAGAAGCTTGTTTTATATAAAGCATCGCCCCTTTTATTCCAAGGCAGGATTTCCCCCCTCCTCTGAGCTCCCACCACGCAGTACTCCCATCTCTCCCAGCTCTTAACATACTGCTTTGTCATCGTCTTTTTACATGTCAGCCTTCCTGCAAGACTGCCTTTCTAGACAGCACATTTAGAGACGGAGACAAAGAATAAATACAGCAAATGAGGGCAATGTGGTGTATGAGAAGTTATAAGAGCTATGAGAAGAAGAACAGTTAGGACAGGGTAAGCGAGGCTGGGAATGCTGGAAGAGGGATCAGTCTGCAGTATTAAATAGGAAATGGGGAGCCATTGAAGGTTTCTGAGCAGAGGAAGGACCTCATCCGATTCATGAGTGCAGAAGGATGAGTTAGGGGCCAGTGTGGCAAACCAGATAAAAGATGACGGGGACGTAGCCAAGGTGATAGCAGTGAAGGTGGAAAGAAAGGGCTGAATTCTGGATATATTGAAAGAATGAATGAACAATACCAACCCATGTGCAATTCTGTCTGACCTTCGATTTTCTTGGGGAATCTGGAGAGCAAGAACCTTGGTTTAGAATGTTGGTTTGGAGATATCTGTTTCCTTTGACACCAGTTTCTGTTTTCTGAGAGTCTCAGAAAGTCTTTTCAATCCACTCGGTCTGGTCTAACACCTTCTTGAGGAACTGGGGCCCAAGGAGTAGACAGACACTGAGCTGGGCCTGGCGTCCATACCTCCCATTTTTCTGCTACTGGCTCTCACCCACACCTCCTGAGGCAGCTGTTTGCTGTTCCGAAGCCAGGGACCTCCCAGACCGCCCCCCCTCCCCCCGAGTCTGAATCAGGGGAAGAGGCCTGGGCAGCAGGGCCTTAGTGCTGGTTAGTGAAGCATCAAGGGGTCTGAAAACCCCAGCAGAGCAAGTGGAAGCAAGGATGGAATGCCATTTACAGAGAGCCTCAGCTCTGTGCTGAGCTCAGCACCAGACACCTTGCCTCCACCATCGTTTTGAATTGGAGCAACCACCCCATTTGCCAGATCAGGAAACCCAGGCTGATGGAGACAAAACAACTTACCTAAGGTCACCTAAGAGAAGGTGTTAGAGCTGGACTAAAACCCAAGTCTGCTGCTCACAAAGCTCCTGTGCTCTCCAGAAGGCTTAGGGTAAGTCTGTCTTTGGGTGCAGGCCTCCAGGGTTCAACCCTAACCATCCCCAGAGGCGGCCAAACTGACTCTCAGGAATCTAACCTGAAACATAGCCTTGGCCTGTGTGGTTTAGAGGAGACCAAATGGGGGACCAGAATTGCCATGTGATTCCTGAGAGCAGCCTGTCACTCAGACCTGCTGAGGCCTCACTGTATTATCTTGAGGCTTCAAAACTGGGAGTCCTGGGAGGCGAGGGAAACTTTCAGGGTTCTCCCAGAGGAAGGGGTGCTCATCCTGCTATCTCTGCTTTCCTGCATGCTCCCTTTGCTTTCAGACACCCCACATTTCGTAAGCCTCATCCCTTGTTGCAGCATGCAGGCAACACACATTTATGCAAACACCCCATACAGCTTCTGCAAAGACGGTCATATGGGCAGCAGCTGGTACTCACAAGCTCCTTTCTGTAGGATCTGAAAAGGAACAAGAATACTGCCTCCCCCCGGCACCCTTAAATGGGTAAGGGAAGAGAAACAGCAGGTCCAAGTTGAATTTCTCATTTCAAGATAAAACACGGAAGCTTTCGATCCAGATGAGCCAAAATTTGAGGCATGGCTCTTCCGCTTCCCGACGTGGGACCTACAGCAATTCGTTTAAGCCCTCAATGCTTCAGGTTCCTCGCTTATGTAAAAGGTAGCCCTGTGGGGCTATTGTAAAGATTCGCAATAGTGTGTGTGTGAAGTCACGGCACAGTGCCTGGCACATGGATGGTGGCCATTAGGGCTGGGTATTAAAATCTTACCAGGGAAGGACAGTCTCATTTCTGGCTATCTGGGACAAAACTCAGATACATGTTTTACAATGAAAAAATATTTTTAATCACCATGTATTTTATTTTATTTTATTTCATCCCACTATCATCCTCTGAATTAACTGTATTTTTTTTTTTTTTAAGAAGAGGGCGCTCTGGCACAGAGAGGTTTAAGGGCACCCAAATAAGTACCTAGCAGGTGTGGAAACTACAAACTCAAAGCGCAGGGCTGCCTTCCTGTAAGAACTGTCTGTGTGTGCTGAGTGAAGACTATGCAGAGCCTGGGGTAAGGATGAGAAGGATGAGATGAAGAAGGCAAAGACCACAACTTGTTAAGCAGTCAGCAGGTGCTAGTCAAGGTAGGAGCTGGGGCTCAGGGTCACTGTACCTGAGTTCACATCCCAGCTCTTCTGCTCTCTGCCTGCACAATTGGGGGTGATCTGCGGCACCTTTCATGCTTCAGTTTCCTGACTTAGAAAATATGCTAATAATTGGACTTAGCTCCTAGGCTTGGGAGGAGTATGTGAGGTGGTGCACAGAAAGTGCTAGAACCGTGCCTGACAAGTAATGAATGCTCAATACACTTACGCTAGTTTGTCTGCATTTGACAGATCATTTGTCCAATGTCACCTTGTTCATTAGTGGTTAACTTTTGCTAAATAAATAAATAACCTCAAAAGCCATTACTGGATACATGTTATAGAGCAGGCAGTGTAATAGGTAAAGTATTAGCTGTAAAGGGGGACGCTTTCCAGGGACATTCACTTGCCACCCTAACTGTTACAGACTGAATGTGTCTCCCCACAAATCTGTATGTTGAAGCCCTAACTTCCAATGTGACTGTATTTGGAAATAGGGTTTTAAGAGGTAATTAAGGTTAAATGAAGTTATAAGGGGGGGCTGATCTAATTGGATTGGTAGCCTTATAAGAACAGGAAGATTTCTCTCTCTCTCTCTCTCTCTCTCTTTCTCTCTCTCTCTCTCTCTCTCTCTCTCTCTCTCACTCTATCATTCTCTCTCTCACCCCATCTTCCCTCCCCTCTCACTCCCCTCCCCTTTGGACCCACAAAAAAGAAGTCATGTGGACACAGAGAAGACAGCTATCTGCAAACGAGGATGAGAGCCCTCATCAGAAACCAAACTTGCTGGCACCTTGATCTTGGACTTCCTGCCTCCAGAACCAGGAGAAAACACATTTCTGCTGTTGAAGACCCTCAGTCTGTGGCATTTTGTCATGATGGCCTGAGCTGACTAAGCCACCAATATAATCAGGTTCTGTTAGCAAAGTAGACATTGGATGGGCAGCCACAGTGTAACCACTCGAAACCATGCCATGCTTAGTGACGATGAAAAAAAATGAGACCCATGTCTAAGAGCTGGTGTGGAAATATGCTCAGGCAAATTGTTGAGTGAAAAGGCAAGTTATAGAATAATTCATAAAGTATAGTCAATGTATGTAAAACAGACAAAATATTGCACACACTCACACGGATACAAAATAATCCTATGTATTTCTGTGGTATCTTATTTCAGTATGTAATATACAGAAAAAGGTCGGGAAAAGAACACTCATCAAACTAATTTCCTTGATTACATCCAAGGAGGAGACTAGGATAGGGAGGGTCAAGGAGGACTTTATCTGCGAATTTTAATTTTTACATGGAAAATATATTCATGTAGTTTCTCAAGGACTAAACCAGTAATAAATTTTACAAAAAGAAAAAAAAAAAGGAGAAGAAGGAACGGCTGCCTTGGGGTGATCTATGCCTCTATCACACACATAAAAGCCGCCGCTGGCATAATTTTCTAATGCCTCTTCACCCCACACCCCATTACATCTCTTAAATGAAAGACTTTTTGAAAAGAGGAAAACTGCAAATATGATGAGAGGATAGTGAAATCCATTAGATAGTCTGAAGACAGGAGAGGAGGGCTGCAGCAAACGAGAGCGAGAGACAGGGAGAGAGGAAATTTGATCAAAGGATATAACGTAGTAGGCATCAATATTTGACGCATGTGTTCTCGTTGAATTTTCGTGGCAGCCCTGCTGAGTATTAACCCCATCTTGCAGAGATCCAGTTGCTCCAATCCCGTGGCACTTCTGCTGCCTCCCTTCCAGAAAGAAGGACAGAAGGACAGCTCTTTCTGAAGAGCAGATCTCACAGTAACTCAGCCCTCCCTACAAGATACAGTCTGAGCCTCCTCTTGAGTCACTGGACACACCCTGTCCTGAGGTGTGACACTGAGGAACCAGTGGCAGCCCTTGGTCACTGCCCAGTGTTTCATGCCCTGGGTTACTAAGTGCCTTCTTTGTCCCTGTAAAGCTAACCCACCCCTCTCCGTTGGCCCAGCACCAAAGAGTGGCTGACACTTTTGGGCAGGGCCAGACTCATTGAGCAAATCGCACCCTCTTCTGAGGGGATTGTTTCAAAGGGCCAGAGGTTCTTGGTATAGAGGTCACAGTTCAAAGGCTGGGGCACCAAAAAGATCATCTCTTCAAAGACTGTTTAAAATCTTTTTGTTTTAAATTAAATTACTTTTATGAAGAATTAGAAACACCCAGACCACATCGTTCATAGCTTACTTCACATAAGTGGCCAATAATTTTTTTTTAAATGACAGAGGGAAAGGCGAGTACAAGAAAAAGCAAGGAGATGTTTTATTGATGTTGCTGTTTTTTCATATTTACCTTTTTAGGTTGGAAATAATAGATGCATGTGGTAGAAGAAAGGTAAGCCATACAAAAGGAGAATCACTAGAATTGTCTCCTTTCCACCCCTGAAGTAGATGCTATCATGAGTTTCTTATGTCTCCCATCACACACACACACACACACACACACACACACACACACACACACACACACACACCATCTGCTTTTTCATACATCTGGAAGTAGACTATACATACCATGTAGCATTTCATTTGTTTTTCAATTGACAATATGTAAAGAAAAAATGGATGCCAAAGTTTCCTGTCCTAAGTCTTCTCAAGACCTAGCTAGACCTTGGTCTAAGGGGTACAGTCCAACATTGCCTAAAATGCAGCATGAAGGTGCATATATCTGTCCACAGCGGCCCCCAGGGGTGTGGGACAAGCATGGTGAACAGTTAAATTCTCTGACAGCTATGAGTTCTGTCACAAAGGTAGAAGTAAAATGCATGGAGGAAGGAGGGACATGGTTCTGAATGGAAGCAGCTGGAAGGCTGGGCCACGAGTTGTCACCCTCACACCTAAAAGCTGTATGTATGAGGCTGCAGGACACAGTATGGAATGTTCCTGCTCACACGTGTACGAAATCACACTAATCACACATGACATCACACTTTTACAACATGGTGGACTAAGCTGGCACGGAAGGAGGCATAAGTTTTTCAGATTTTACAAGGATATCACATGTAACCTTTCAGTGCAGTCTGAGGCTGCCTCTCCTAACTGAATACATTTATATTTCTGTAGAAAATTTTTTAAATTATTTTTTATTAGTTTCATGTGTACAAACACTGTAATATTTAGACATTTATCATTTATACCCATCACAAAGTGATAATCCGCCTCCCCCAATTACTACCCCTCTGACGTCACATACAGCCGTTACATTTCCACCGTTTCTATTCCTTATGCTGTACTCCACTTCTTGTGACTATATATATTCACATATATATATATATATATATATATATATATATATATATATATATATACATATATAATTGTAGTTGACATTTATTATTATTCAGCTTCAGGTGTGCAGTGCAGTGATCAGGCATCTACATCATCCCTGAGGTGGTCTCCCTAATAAGACAAGTGTCCGTCAGGTACCCTACAAAATCTTTACAACATTATTGATTATATTCCCCAAATTGACTTTCATATCCCCGTGGCAATCTTGTGGTTATTGATTGTGCTTTCTAATCCCCTCCCCACCCTCCTTCCCCCTTATCCCCACCCTACCCTCCCATCTAGCAACCCTCAGTTTTTCCTCTATGTCTCTGAGACTGTTTCTGATTAGTTCATTCATTCACTTATTCTATTCTTTAGATTCCACATATAAGTGAGATCATATGGTATTTGTCTTTCTCTGTCTGACTTATTTCACTTAGCATAATGTTCTCTAGGTCCATCATATCATTGCAAGTGGTAAAATTTCATTCTTCTTTATGGCTGCATAATACTCCATTGTATAAATGTACCAGTTTCTTAATCCAGTCGTCTGCAATGGGCATTTCAGTTGTTTCCATGTCTTGGCTATTGTGAATAGCGCTGCAGTAAATGTAGGGGTGCACAGATTTTTTTTTAAATTAGCATTTTGGAATTTTTTGGATAGATACCCAGGAGTGGAATTGCCGGGTCATAAGGTAGTTCCATTTTCAATTTTTTGAGATACCTTCATACTGTTTTCCACAGTGGCTGCACCAATCTGCAATTCCACCAACGGTGCACTAGGGTTCCCTTTTCTCCAGATCCTCAACAGCACTTGTTGTTTGTTGATTTATTGATGATAGCCATTCTGACCGGAGTCAGGTGGTATCTCATTGTGGTTTTTATTTGCATTCCTCTAATGATTAGTGAGGTTAAGCATTTTTTAAATAGCTTTTGTTTATCAAAACTTTTTGAATTTCAGAAATTCATATAAGAGATTATGGATCTTAACAAAGAAACTACCACAAAAAGAAAAATATCACATCCAATAAAAAGGGGTATTCAAGAAGCAATGGCGAAAAATGAAATGGATAAATATTATGCTAAATCTACGTAAGTAAACATTGTTTGTAAAAATTTTAAAAAATCAAGATTTGGAGGAATTTTTAACACAAGAAGGAATTTGTCAAATACTTGACAAAAATTTGATGAAAATTGGGGGGTACAAGACCAGAGTTAAAACACACTAAAATCATTGTATTGTCCTGGAGGGTGATGGAAATATTTTTTAACCTACAGGTTAAGCACTCAAGTTGAAACATGTAAGGTCAAACACTAAAAGTATAAAAGAATAACTTCCAAATAATTAAAAGGGGGAAGAAACTAATGAAGACTTGATTTAATATTATGAAGCAGGAAAAGAGACCAGGAGAAGCTGTGGAAAACCATAGTAAATAGAAAACACAGAGCCAGATGGCAGAAGTCAGCCTGTGTACATGCAGAAAATGTATGCATGAAACTCATCTATCCAAAGACTACGATTTTTCAGAGTGACCTTTTTAAGACCTAATTCTCTGATGTTTAAGAGACATATCTAAAATATGATGCCACAGAAACACTGAAAATAAAGTTCTAGAGGAAGCTACACGAGGCAAAGAAATACTAACCAAAAGAAACCTCGTGTCACAATATTTATAGCAGATAAAGCATTCTTGAAGATGTCATTTAAATGTGTCTCAGTTAGTACAGAAAGCAAAAAGCCCAATCAGTTGTATGAAAAAAAATAATCTAAACTTATAAAATAGATGAACGCCAATATATTGGTCCCAGACTTCACATTACAGGGAAATTGTCTGCTAATGTATCTGTATTGGCCTCTAGACGCTTAGCTCCTGCAAGGAGACAAGCTGTGTCTTATTAGTAGTCACTCAGTTCCCAGCACTTTAGTCCAGGCCTGACTTAGAGGGTTCTTAATAAATGTTTATTGAATAAGCCAGTGGTTCTCGGGCCTGGCTGCACATCAGAATCTTCTGGGAGTTTTTAAAAATATTGAGGCCTGAGCCCCACCCCAGACCAATTAAAAGGAAATCTCTAGGGGTGGGGCCTCAATATGGTATATTTTTTGAAAGCTCCCCAGGTGATTCTGATGTTTGGCCAGGGCTGAAAATTGCTGGAATAAATAAATGACTGAATGGCCAAATGAATGAGTGTCTCTTTGATTTACAAAAGAATTCATTGCAGGATTCCTTTTAAAAGCACGTTCCCATGGTACATTTTCGAGGTAATTCGATTTTAAGAAATTTGATTTACACCCAATATTGCTGGGACAATCTATTTTGTAAAGCAAGGAACATCTGTATTATCTATCAATTTTTTTAAATGGATTTGGGAATATTCTGTTTCTCCATTTAGAAGGGAGCTGGAGGCTTGAGCAAAAACTGTATCATTTCCTGTCCTCTGAAAAATGCTTTCTCCTACTCTGGCATTTAGAGGCCGTTTCCCTGCAATATCCAACATGTGATTAATTAATGAGACACTTAAAGCAGTTTTGGGAAGTATAAAAACATCGTTGTCTGGGGTTCCTGCTGCTGATGTTATGGGGGTGACAGACTCACTCTAGCCAAGGTGTGTGATGGTCTCTCAGTGTTCTAAGTGGTGGGTCAAGTGCTGGGAGCAGAGCGAGAGGTGAAAGTCTACTCAGGTAGGCAGCAGTAAGGAGGGCTGCAAATGGGCATCCAGGTGTCAAGTAGGTGGATAGAAGTGGTGCTTTCCCAAAGTGGAGTTCATCCACTGCTGGGCAAAAAGAGGACAGTCCAAGACCTTTTGATTAAGGTCAATAGCTTCGGATTAAGTCTCAGAGAGGCTGGAAGGAGGAATCACCTCACACAGGAGCCCTGGAGCTCTGTCTTAACCAATGGGGAGGAAAGTTTGGGAGAACACATTCTGGCAGAGGGAACAGTGTGAGGAGTTAAGGGAACAGCAGCAGACAGAGAGTGATGCTGCTGGAATATTCCTGGCACTTTCCTTCAAAAGCTGGAGACCCCCTTATGGCTACCTTACTCCCAAGGCTCACGCCAGCAGGCCACGCTTGGCATTGACTATTCCTTCCCGCCAACCTCTGCTTTCATAATTGTTCTTTTAGTTTCCTAAGGCTGCTGTAACAAAGTACTACAAACAGAGGGACTTAAAACACAGAAATTTATTTTCTCGCTGTTTTGGAGGCCAGAAATTTGAAATCAAGAGGTTGGCAGGTCTATGCTCCCTCTGAAATGTGTAAGGGAATCCCTCCTTGCCACTTCCTAGTGTAGGTGTCACTGGCGATCTTTGGTCTTCCTTGGCTTGTGGATGTGTCACTCCAATCCTCCTTCACAGGGCTTTCACCCCGCGTATCTTCACGCCATCTTCCTTCTGTGTGTGACTGTCTCTTGTCCAAATTTCCCCTTTTTCTAAGGACCCAGTCATATTGGATTAAGACCCACCCTAATGACCTCATCTTAACTTGATTTCCTCTGTAAAGACCCTATTTCCAAATAAGGTCACATGTTGGGGTGCTGGCGTTAGAACTCCAACAGCTTTTCATGCGAGATACAATTTAACCCATAACAACTGTTAAAGTTGAAAGATGGCCTATTTTCATTGTCATTTCTTTCCCTTTCCCTACTTCTTTTTTTCCCCTGCCTCTAAACAATTAGAATTTCTCTCCCCCCGCCCCAAATTCCGAGTCTGTTGCATGATTCTCCCTTCCCCCACCCGCTCTCACCACCCTGGGACTGTCTGAGCAATTCGATTTGCAGCCTGGGTGTCACCTGGCATACCACCCACCTCGCCTTCTGTCCTCCTTGCCCCCACATCTCAGTGGGCAGAGCACAGCTGTCAGCCCTTTTCCCTCTAACTGGGGTTGAGAATGGCTCTTTCTGTAGCCCTCAGAGTCTGTTCACTCAAGCCAGCTCCCCGCCATCTGCTCCAGGTACTGTCCTGCTAAGCAGTGTTTTGCTGTCTCTTTGGCTCTGGGAAAATTCCCCTGGGACCCCAAATCCTCAACTTCCCCCGATGTCATTAGCAGCATCTTAGAGGTAACCCCAGAGCATCCCTACAACCTCTCGTCCTCTTCTTTTCTCTCCAAGCTAATCCAGGAAAAGTCCAGTCTTAACTCGTCCAGGATTTTGGCTCCCCCTTCACCTGTCTCCTGGTACATTCTTGAATGTCTGCAGCCAAAGCTGTATTTCTTCTCTGCTTCCTTTTCCTTTTCCCCTCTTTTTTTGGCTTGCTCCTTGCCCTGTTCCTTTGTTCCTCTGTCTGTTATTTATAAGACGTTCCCTTCCATGTTCTTCATCCTGTGGAGATTCCTGTCGAGGACTCCAGGACTCAGTGCTCTTTCCTGCACTTGGCTTGTACCACTCAGTCTTTGCTCAAGTCACTTCCAGCTTCTCATGCGGGGTGTCACCTGTTGTGGCAAGTGCCCGGCCTTTGGCTCATAGAAACCTGGCTGGGTGCGATCCTGCTTGGCCACCTTTGCAGGGGTGGCACCAAACAGACCAGGGTTTGGCCTCTCATTGTCATTTATGCAGTGTGACATTAGGCAGAGTCCTTTATCTAAGGTTTGACTTCCGAATCCGGGCAAAGGGGGACTGAGCAGCATCTACCTCAGGGGATGAGGGGTCAGTCAGGTCCCAGCAGGAAACAGGTGGCAACTCTGAAACACGATAATTCTAGGATTATTCAAGAAGAGTTTATAGACAAAAGGCCTATTTACAAAGTGGAGGTTTGCAGCCCGCGCTAACTACCCCAGGACCTGAGAAATAGGGTGGGGGTGGGAGCGGCAGTTACCAGAAGGAGCAAGTCCCAGAAAGTGAGCCTCCTTAAGAGAGGAGTAGCCCCGACTAGGGCCACAGGCAGCTCAGCAGGGCAGGGGCCAGGAGAGTAGAGACCCCGTCTTGCCCTCCTGCCCTCCTGCCCGCCCCCCGTTGGCTGAACCCCACGGGCAGCCAGAGTCCCGTCCACGTGGTCTGTGGAGGGCAGCCTCCCCAGCAGATGGCAGGGGTTGGGGGGGGGAGGTAAAGAGAGAATTTGGACGAGCAACTGGATGAACCAGCAGTTTTGTGAATCAAATAAGATAAGGCACCTAAGACCCAGCACCTGGTACATATCAAGGGTTCAATAAATGTTAGCACCTTTCCTCTCCCTGTGATTATGATTATGATTTGAGAAAGGGAAGTCTTTCCTGACTTTTATAGCACCAATTCTAGACTTCTAGGAACAGAAACTACCAGAAACAACTGCTTCTTTGAGTTGTTGAGGAGCTCCTAGGAGCCCAGTCCCAGTCCTCTCCATAGCACCACCCAACGTGTCCAACCCGCCTTAGCTGATGGGATCAGGGGCAGGTGCCTCACGCTCAGAGGCAGAGCACCACCCAATGTTTCCACGCCGGCCTTAGCTGATTGGACCAGAGGTGGGCACCTAGGGCTGTTTAGAGGAGTCCATTCATGAGTAGGTCCCGGAGCTCGGGGGACAGCGCAGGTGGGGAGCGGAGGCACTGCTAACGTAGAGAAGGACCGACAGACATCGATTCTGAAAGACTTGAGAACCAGAGCTACTGCGTGTGCTGGTGCCGCACGCGGGTCCAGCTGTCCCTGAGGCCAGTGGGGCAGCCCCGAGCTTCTCCTACCCCTTCACTCCCCTATCCTACAACAACTCGCCTCTTAGTGGAGCTTGTCCCTGTCTGCGGCGACAAGAATTCCTAAATACGCCTCAAACAAGTTGTCAAGAGTCGGCACACATGGCAGGCAGGCAGGAGGCACGGCCGCAGCCCCTGTCTTCCTCCTGAGAAAAGTGCTAAAAGTTTACAATAAAGAACACGCCCCCTCTCTGGCTTGTCAAAGCAGGAGGGGAGAGAGGTGAAGCACTTTAAATATTGAAGGACCTCTCTTGATTATGCAGTTACTTAGTTTGTTATTTTTATAATCAAGAGGACCCACTAATATGTTAAAGGAATTTATTCAAAATAAATATTCGACAAATATTTAAGCTACAGTGTAATAGAGCTTAGCCACCAGCTTGCGTCCTTTCCAGCTCAAACATATTCATTCACCCTCGCTGGGCAATTTTGCATACTTACTTTAGTATTATTTTTTTTTTATAATTAATTGCTATTGTTTTCATCTCCAGACCAAAAATATTTTACTCTCTGACATGTCTGTTGAGAATTTGAAGTATGCTTTCTTCTTTCTCTTTCTGAATGCAGAGCCAGTAACGTGGAGTCTGGCCTGCCTGTTGTTTTCAGGTGAGAAAGCCGAGGGCATGGTCCAAGATCTCAGGAGGTTAGAGGCAGAGAAGAGACCGGAACCATGGTCCAGAACTCTGAGCCAGAACTCCTGATCCCTGCTCCTGCCAATATCCCACACTGTCCTCTTTGCCTGCAGGCAAAATGTCCTCGTGGGGCTTGGGCATCGTGAGCCTGCTGAGGTTTCCAGGATGGCTGCAAGACCACCACCTCCTGGAAGCCCCTTTGGATGGCCCCAGCAATATTTGACTTCTTCTGATTTGGGTTTACACTGTTCACACCTATCTTAAAGTGTTTCTTCCTTTCAGCATGGCCAAATATCTTCACACCTTTTACTTCCTATTGGGCCCCAAGTTCTCTGAGGTCAAGATTCTGGGTAAATCACCTTCATACTTGCTATGTATAGTGCCTGGCTCAGAGCCAATCTGTGTTTATCGGATGAAAGTACATAAACAATTGGAAGAATGAAAAGAACAACAATTCTACTGTGAAGTGTGCAGGCACTTGCTAGTTGGTGACCAGTGACGGTATGAGAGGTGAGACAGGGTAGAGGTTAAGAGCAGGAATGGCAGGGACCTGGCTTCTAACTCCCAGTCTACCACTTACTATCAGGTGAACATGGGCAAATTCCTTAATCTTCCTGTGTCTCTGTTTACCTGTCTGCAAATGAGAATCACATGAGCCTCTCATTCCATTGTACTGTTGTGAGAATTAAATGAGAGAATGCAGATAAAACATTAGCACAACTCCTGGCACATAATAAGTGCTCACTAAACACTTATTATTGAACAGATATTATTGTTGAAAGTTGGAAACCATCCTCACCTCATAAGCTTTATGTTTCTTTCCTGTGAAAAGAACAACCCACCTTCTACTAACACTTCTGTAGTTTCTGTTTTTCATTTGGAGCTTGGGCATTAATTAAGTCTAACCGTTCTCATCTCAGTCCTCTCAGCTGGGTTTACCTTTCTCTCCTCATCAGCCCACCAGCTCTACAGTTCACACTGAAAGTGTTACACACCTTGCAGCTCAAATTCAGAATCCTTTCTTCTCTCCTACTAAATAAGTGGTACGTTCTAATTGGGTCTCAGCTTCATTCTTGGGGCCTCTGCACCTTGGTCGGGGCTGGGACTAAGACAAGTGAGGTGCTCACCTCAGACACAAAATGTAAGGGGGATCCGAAAAACTCAATAATCCAGAAAAAGAATATATATATTTTACTGTAGTAAAATATATCTAACATGAACTTCACCAGTTCAACCATTTTAAAGTGTACAATCCAGTGGCTTTAAGGACATTCACGACCATCACTACTATCCATTTCCAGAACTTTTTCATCTTCCCAAACAGACATTCTGTATCCACTAAACAATAACGCCTGAGAAATAATATTTTAATGCCATATTTTATAAAGTCAAAATTAATGTAAAAAAATCCATGATGACCAAAAGAACAAAACTTTAAGAGCACGGTTAAACTGAAGTTAATTAAAAATTCTTTAAAATTATCATTTGGTCAAAAGAAAATGCCCAACATGGCAATTCTCTCCACTAAAAATGAGATTAGCAAAGAAGTAGATTAAAAAGAAAATAAGTTATTGATGAGTCTGTTTCCATGAAAGGCAGGAAAGTAAAATTATAATAAATTCGATTTGAGATATCAATAAGATAAAATAATCTTGTCAGTTTTCAATTTTTCAATAATTTTTTTCAACCACTTTAATGTATTCTGGGGAAAAATGAACCATTAAAAATATTGGGGCACGCATCTTTCCTCCTGCCTTGGGCTTCAATATGGCTCAGCACAGCTACGTTACTGTTCCTGTAAATATTAAATGTTGATATTTTATTCATCATGGTGTTCTGGCATTAATTTGGATATAAAAATACTATACTAAGATATTATTTTTGTCGATTACTGGATTCTTTTGGTGGTCCCTTAATTTTTGGCCTGAGACGAGGGCCTCACTAACCTTACCTTAATCCTGCCCTTGCCCCAAGGGCTTCCAAAGAATTTGGACATGACTGTGCCTCCAAAGAGGACTGAATGTCCCCTGAGGGAGACAGACTTTATACACATGACCCCCAGAAGTATGTGGAAGTTGAAGATGGAAGATCCTGACATTGTGCTTCTCCTCGCACCCAGGAATAGCTCCATATTTTGCAGGACCCGGTGCAAAATGAGAGCACGGGACCCTGTTCAGAAATGAAGAATTTCAAGATGGCAGCAACGGAGCATAAACCAAGTGCAGGGCCCTTCTGAGCGTGGGGCACTGTGTGCCTGCCCAGGTTGTTGCCCTTGAAGCTAGCTCCATTCTCACTGGGGACCATCAAAGGTGATCCGCAGTCTGGCCTCCTCAGATCTCTCATCTCTCAGCTGGATTTACCTTTCTCTCCTCATCAGCCCTCCATCTGTACAGTTCATGCTGTCTAATCAGACCTAACCCCTGTTTAACTAGACCTCCCCACCCCGCTGCAAAACCTGCAGCGCAGAGGGCCTCTGCAGGAAGCCGGAGGCTGGGCATTGAGTGTGTGCCCATACCTCCCTTTTTTAGATAAAAAGCATCCCAAAAGTGGGACCATTTGTTTATATGGTCATTCATTCATTCATTAATTTGCTAACCATGAGTGCCAGCACTGGGCGGGCACTCTGGATCCAGACAAGATTAGCACCAAAGCCCAGTTTTCGAGGATTCATGGGGATCCA